>NW_027555958.1:231657283-232341903 GCF_003287225.1 Phascolarctos cinereus | reverse complement strand
CCTTGAGAAAATAAGACAGAACGGTAATCATTTAGAAGAAAGAGTCCTTGAGACCCTCTCTGTGTAAGAAAAAGTCAGTCTGGGCTAGGGGAGAGACCCACTTACACATAGGTTGAGGGATTGGAGGGATGCCCTGAGGATCCAAGGTGGGGATGGTGGGTCTCTGCTTCTCCTATATGCCAGACATCAAGGCCTGTGGGTTACAGCCATGGAGACAGACCTTGAGGAAGACTAATTCTATTGTAGAATCATTAAATCAAACAGGGATGATGACTGTAAGGTCCATGAGGGGAGGAACCATGAGGGAAAGAATCTTAGAATTAATTTAGAGAATGCATTTTTTCCAACCCCTTCCTTTGCTAAAGGAAGAAATGGAACACTCAGAAAGGTTGAGTTGCTTCTGCCTTCCATCCTCTTCTTTCTTTTTCTTCATGAGCTCATCTACAGTACTCCATTGCTTCCACTGTCATTCACTTAAATTTAACAAGAATTTCTAGAGTCAAGCACTTTCCTAGGGGCTAGAGATATGAAGAAAAAAATCAAACGTCTGCCCTTAAGGAACTTACGTTCTTCCAGGATTGTGGTTAAGGCCAGCAACAAAGGTCTGTGATTTTAGTGGCTAAGGGTCGTCTCCACATCAATAGTTACTGCTGCATAAATCCCATAGATAGACTGCTATTGCCAAAAAACCTCATCACCCAATGGCATATATTCTGGTGATGAGTTCTTCTGCACTTAACTTGGGCTGGTTCTGTAACAATGAGACCAATGTCCATAACTGGACCTGGACTTCCTAGTTTGATAGGATCATTCTAGAGCTTGGGCTTCCCTGGCAAAGCCTTTGAGAAATCAGTCACCTCCTCACAATGTTGATATGCTGGAAAGGAAATTTAGTGGAGGCTTTTATATATACTCATTTTAATAACGATATACAAAGCAGAATTAGGAAGGATAATCTATAGTACATGTGCATCTGTTTAGACAGCAAAGATAAAGAACTTGTACCTCATCTGCACCAAAGGTACCAAGATAACCCTCTTCTAAGAAGTCACGCCTGCTATGCTAAATGGGACCTAAATTAGACCCTCTACTCTTGCTCTACTCTCGGGATTTTATCAGCTCCCAAAGGCTTTATGATCAACTCTATGCAAATGATTCTCAGATCTATATATGCAGCGCTAACCTTGCTCCTGAGTTTCAGTCCCACATCACTAACTCCCTATTGCACATTGCTAACTGGATGTCCCCAAAACATCTCATATTCAATATGACCCAAACAGAACTCATTCTCTTTCCTCTCAGATTCAGCCCTCTTCCCAACTTTCCTGTTTTGGTCATAGACACCATCATCCTTCTAAGTCTCAAAGGTTCTCAGTCAGCTTTATCCTAAACTCCTCACTCTCACATAGCCAATCAGAGGGCAAGGCTTTTCACTTCCCCTTTCCCAGAATCACTGGGATCAGGCCCTTTGTCTCTGCTCACTCAGCCACCACCTTAGTGTCATCATGTCTTGCCTAGATTATTGCAACCACTTCCTAACGGGTCTCTCTGACTCACTTCTCTTCACCTCTCCGTTCCATCCTCTCCAGCTGATAAAGTTATTTTCCTTAAGGTTCAAATCTGACTATGTCACTTTCCCATTCAATAAACCCCAGTGTTCTCCCAGTACAATCCTTCAAAATAATTTTTTAAAAAACCTCCAGTGTTTTCCTATTACCTCTAAGATAAAATATAAACCCTTTTGTTTGGCTTTTAGAGTCCTTCACAATCCAATCAATCTTTCAAGCCCCATTGTACATCACTCTCCTTCCCACTTAAGGCAATCTACTCAAACTGGTCTTCTCTCTGTCCCTTACACAAGGCACTCCATCTCCTGTTTACATACTCCATGCATAAAATGCTAACCCTGTTCACCTCTATCTTGTCAAATCTTGCTTTTCCCCCAAGATGCAGCTTAAGCAGCATCTTCTTCTACATGAAGCTTTTCCTAATTCCTCCAGCTGTAATTGCTCTTTCTCCCTAACGACCTGGTATCTAACTCTACTGTGGCTGCTGTTCAGTCACGTCTGACTCTCAGTCACCCCTGAACCATGGCACGCCAGGCCCTTTCTTACCTGGAGGACTCATCTTCTAATGTCATGTCTTTTAGCATTTTAATACTGTCTCTGGAGTTTTCCTGGCAAAGACACTGGAGTGGTTTGCCATTTCCTTTTCCAGTGGATTAAGGTAAACAGAAGTTAAGTGACTTGCCCAGGGTCACATAGCTAGTAAGTGTTATGCGTCTGAGGCTGGATTTGAACTCAGGTCCTCCTGACTCCAGGACCAGTGTTCTATCCACTGTGCCACCCAGCTACCCTTTATCCCTATATTTCTAAATCCCTGTAGTGGTAGGGCTAAAGATCCATGGGCCATTCAATGGGCAAGGGAACAAAGATGGTGTGAGAAGGAAGAGCAATGAAAGATGAGGTTACTAGGGACATAGAGTGGAGGCTCAGGGAGTTTTAGCCAGAGGCTCAATGAGGACATACAGAGGGAATGGAGGGTCTTACTTTGCCACAATTAAGGCCTCCCCAGAGAGGCTGAGTATCAGAAAGAAAGAGAGGGGCACTAAAAAGAAATCCTGCGAGAATCTCATGTACCCAAATACCTAGTATAGCTATGTCCCCAGCAAAGCCCAGGATCCATCTCAAGAGGGCTGTGGCAGGCACAGGGGTAGGGGCAGGGAACATAATCCGGTAACCTCTGGATAAGGGAGTAAGAACAGGGAACAGGGACCCATTGAAAAGCCCCAAACTAAACACTGATAAAGAGTTCTGAGCACTCACCCTTCACCCCTCCTCACTCCCCCAAGCTCGAAGCCTTTGATTGGGCTCTCAGCAGGATGTCGTTATCTATAGCAGTGTGGGACAACACTCAGGCAGCTGCACTCCCAGCTCCTGAGAACAAGATCTTACTCTGGAGCTCAAGCTTGGCAGGTACCACAGCAGCTGCAGGGGGCAGGCGCCACATGGGAGCCTGGAGGAGGGTGGTCATATCTACGGCTCACTTGTTCTCAGGGTGGCTCCTGGCCCCTCATGCTGGGCTTTGGGCCAGGGAAGTGAGGTAGCCTTACCTATGGAAGGCTGGCATTGACTTTATTAGAATGCCTGCTGTTGAGAGAGGGTCTAGGAAAGGGGAAACTGAAGTCTGTAGAGATGACTTAGCTTTCTGGTCGGGGCTGGGTTGGGAGATGGGAGAAGTCTTGGGCCTCTTCTCAGTCCCTTCAATCCCCTTCCTCTGATTGAGAGGTGAGAGAATCATTCATGGAAGACAAATCAAAGAGAATAGAAGTCTCAGTGATTCTCTGGGTAGAAGATCTCATTTGGATATTTCCAAAGTGGTATTCTTCATCTTTTCTTGTGTCTCAGATCCCTTTTGTAGTCTAGTGAAGCCTATGGAGCCCTTCTCAGAGTAATGTTTTTAAACGCATAAAATAAAATACATGGGAACAGCTTTGTGGTACAGTGTGGTACCCTGGAGTTAGGACCTGAGTTCAAATCCAGCCTCAGACACCTAACACTTACTAGCTGTATGACCCTAGGCAAGTCACTTAACCTCAATTGCCTCTACTAAAATAAAATAAAATACATAGGATTTCAAATGGAAATCGATTCTGTTGAAATATAGTTTTCAAAATAAAATAAACAAGTTCACAGAACCTAACTTTTAAAAAATCAGTTTAGGGGCAGCTAGGTGGCGCAGCGGATAGAGCACCGACCCTAAAGTCAGGAGGACTTGAGTTCAAATCTGGCCTCAGACCAAACACTTGACACTTACTAGCTGTGTGACCCTGGGCAAGTCACTTAACCCCAATTGCCTAAAAAAATAAATAAATAAAATTTAAATTTAAAAAAAAAACCTTAAAAAATCAATTTAGAGCTAGAAGGGAACTTAGTCTAACAACCTCATTTTATAGAGGAAGAAACTGAGACCCACAGGAAGAGAAATGACTTGCCCAAGGTCACACAGCTAGTTACTAACAGAATTGGGGGGCAGCTAGGTGGCACAGTAGATAGATAGCACCGGCCCTGGACTCAGGAGGACCCGAGTTCAAATCTGCCCTCAGACACATAATGCATTCTAGCTGTGTGACTCTGGGCAAGTCACTTAATCCCAATTGCCTCACTTAAAAAAAAAAGAAAGAAAGAAAGAAAGAAACAGAATTGGACTGCAGAGAGTTCAGAAAGTGAGAGGAAAGGAAGTAAAGGTGTCGATTGTAGGCAGTTTTCTCAAGGAGTTTAGCCATGGAAGGGAGAGATACAGGATGATAGCTGACTGGGGTGGATGGGTCAAGTGAGGGGTATTTTTACTGAAAAGGCAGAAAAGAAAGGCCTCCTTACCCCAAATATAGTGCTTTCCCCACTAGATCACTCTGCTTCTCATTATATCACACTTGGGTATCAGGGAACCCCCACCCATCTGGCAGAATTGTGGCCCTATTGCCCTCCAGGCCAAGCCTTGTCCATTCCTCCCATTGGTGGATCTTGACTCTCAGCTCCACACTGATGAACCACAGTCTACTTATCCTTCCTCCTGCCTCCCCAGGAGGGGATCTCACAGCTCTGCTGATTCAGGACAGGGGCAGGGTCACCCCTGTATTCCCGTCTCCTGATTTCTCTCTCCCACCACAGATGTATTTTCTGGGCTCTCTTGAGCCCTCATCCCATAGACCATAGGGTAGAAGAACCAGGATATGATAAGACAAGGGTCTTGGGCTCAGGTCACACCCATTTGCAGAACCAGAAGTGATGAAAGGCCTGAGAGGCCGCAGAGAGAGAGTAACAAGTTGGAGTTTCAGAAAGAGAACAGCTCCAGTGTGGTGGGGGAGAAGGGGTGCTGTTTCATGGTTGTGGGTTATGGTTCAGGGTCCATGCTAAACCTAAAAGCCCAACTGGTCCATCAATAGGATCATGAAACTCATGAAACTCCAACTCTCCAAGACCCTCATTAGCTCACAACCAGGCTGCTCCAGGTCTGCCTCCCTCCAAACCAACCCTACACACCTCTGCCAGATTAAGCTTCCCAGAGCATAGCTCTGACCTTGTCAAGAATGCCTGATGGCTCTCTGGTTTTTTTAGCACATTAATTTCAAACTCCATTATCCAGCTTTCAAGTCTCCCTTGAATCTGGCCCCAGTGGTACCTACCCAAGCTTGTCTCTCTACCACTCACCCAACACAAACACACCCTGATTGTTCTATTTTCCGAGAATTTCCACCTCAGAAATCAGCAAACTCTCCAAGTCAGGGCTTGGTTCATTGCTATGTTATCTCCAGAAAGTGATGGAGAAAATGTTAATATTGCCGATTAAACTTAAAAGGCAGTCGTGCGGCACATTTTTTCCCCAGAGAGCTAGTTGTTAAACATTTACTGGCACACCCCTGCCTCCACACATCCCTTGTTCCTTTTGTTCTGCCCTTTCCTTGTCATGCATAGTCAGAAATTTGCAGATGACTCAAAGATGGCAGAGATAGTTAACACAGTACCCAAAAGGTACAACATCTGATAGCTGATTCTAATAAGATGAAAGCAAATAGAGATATAAGAGAGCGGTGTAGAGAAACAGGGCCCTCATTGGCCAGTCCTCATTACAAAGATAAATTTAAAGTTTTACTTGAGTTCAAAAACTCAACATTACAAATACAAGATAACCTTGTGTGGTTATAATGTACTACAATGTTAATATGAATCAGTAGAACTTTTTTTTTTAAATTCTGGACCTATTGTCTATTTCATGGGAATAGAGAATTTCTGGTAAGATGAGGAAATCACTTCTGCCAATTTACCTCAACAAGTTTTCTGCAAATTATAGTCTTACAGAGCTGCCTACAGCACTTGGGAAGATTAGAGTAGCCAGTACTTTTCAGAGGTATGACTTAAAATCAGGTCTTTCTGATGCTGAGGCTAGGCTTTTTAGCTACCACATCAAGCTGCCTCTCGCCCACCTTTGTCTCACACTGTAGTCTGGCCCACAAACAACAGTTATGTCCAAGGTCAAGGTCACTGTTGGCCAAAGCATAAGTGATGGGAGAGAAGCAGCCATGGTCTTCCTGAGCTCCTTCTAGGGCTAGAAAATTCATGGACTGAATTAAATGAAAAGGGTCTAAAACAGGGGATCAGAAAGGACACAGACTACAAGATGGTAGACTGACTGGTAAACAAAGGCCACCATCTCCCCCAACCTACCAGGAACCCCTCATTGTCCCTGACTCACAGGTTCCTAAGATTTAGAGTTGTAAGAAACTTATTAATAGCCAACTCCATGATTTAACAATGAGGAAACTGAGGCCCAGTCATCAGAAGAATTTGTCTTGGGTCACAAGATTTGAATCCAGGTCTTGACTCCAGATTCAGTGATCTTTCTACAGCAGCATAGAGCTTCCACAACCACTCTGCTTGTGGGGAGGAAGAAGCCACCAGTACTGAATCTTGTCAAGATAGGTTGTCTTCAAGGGCCTATGGCTGGCCATATTTTGGTGGAGGGGTGGAGGAGAGGGTTTCAGTGATGGAGGACACAAGGAACAAGAAGTCTGTGACTAGGTAGAAATTTGGAAAGACAAAATCCCTCTCCGATGGGGACGAGACCTGAATTAGGAGACAACTTTAACAAAGACTCAAAGGATCATGGATTTATAACTTAAAGTTACCTCAGAGGCAACTGCCCCACTTTACAGATGAGGAAACTGAGGCCACAAGTGGTTAAGTAATTTCCCCAAAGTCACATATCCAATGAGAGGCAAAGCCAAGATTTGAACCCAGGTTCTCTGACTTCAAAAAAGCACTCTTTGCCTTGCTGCCTTGATTGTGCCCCTTCTTTGAAAACCCCACTTAAGTAATGCTTCCTCCATGCTTTTCGGATCCCCTCATCTAGAAGTGATCCTCCCTCCTTGAATCTCTCAGAATACTCCCATCTTTCCTATGTACTTAATGCTCACCTAATGTGAATTATTACTTCTTTCTTTTTGTAGTCAGAGTTAAGTGACTTGCCCAAGGTCACACAGCTAGTAAGTGTCAAGTGTCTGAGGTCAGATTTGAACTCAGGTCCTCCTGACTCCAGGGCCAGTGCTCTATCCACTGTGCAACTTAGCTGCCCCACCTAAAGTATATTAAAAGCAGCAGCATAGAGGAAGAGCTGGCCTCAGAGTCAGGAAGACCAAGGTCCCAGTTCCCTCCTCTGACCCATACTGGCTCTTTGACCCTGGCCCAATCCCTAATTTCTCAGTATCCCTGGCAAATCTCTATGATTACAAATTGCAGATCTGGTGCTGATGCACCTTGATAAAGAGCTTTTCCTCACCAGGAGTTCCCTATACTAAAACAGCAACAATTAAATGTGTTGTCACAGTTATAAGACAGCTAAGTGGCACTGTGGAGAGAGTGCTGAGACCAAGAAAACTTGAGTTCAAATACAGCCTCAGACACTTAATAGCAATGTGACCCTGAGCAAGTCAACTTAAATGCTGTCTGCCTCAGTTTCCTTAATTGTAAAATGATGATAATAATAACACTACACCCTTCCCCCCACACACACCTTTTCCAGGGTTAGATCCAGGTGAGGATCAAATGAGATATCTGTAAAGTGTTTAACCAGAGCATGGCACATAGTAGGTGCTTAATATGAGTGTATATACGGTGTTCCAAAAGTCTTGCTGTGGTTTTAAGCTTTAATAACTTAAGCTAAATAGTTCAAAATTTTAGTTTTAAGCTAAAAGAGGTTTAACAGTTTAAAACTGCACTCTATGATGTTTGGGGCACTGTATATATTCAATTGAAAGTTCCTTGAGGACTAAACTAATATTGGTTTTACTTTTGAACTCCCCAAAGGTCTTGTACACAGAAAGGGTTTAATAAATGCTCACTGAATTGAATTTTAAAAAGGACAGCATTGGATCCAGTGCTCCTGCAAACATAGCACCCTCTATCTGTACCCTTCACTCACTGAAGGGTGTCAGTGTATTCATTTAGGGTTCCCATCCTCTACCTGCCTTCAGACCCAATTTGCCTCCCCTCCCTCCATCTCCAGTGGGGTTCAAACACCTAAGCACTGCCACTTTCACTTCTAATAAAGCTTAAATGATGATCACAGAAGGTAAGAGACAGATCAAGACTGAGGAAGGAGATATTCCTATTCAGAGGAAAATTTTCACATCCATATATGCCATCTTGGTAAAGTATCAGACAAACAACTCTTTTATTTATATTAACTTGCAAATATTATCAGTTATAGTACTTCAGAAAGAGCATTGGGCTTGATTTGAGTCCCAGACCTGCCTCTATTTGTGTGGTGAAGTCATTTCCTTTCTCTGTGTCACTTTCTTAATTTGAGAGGGAGCCAGCTGGGACCAGCTAGAAAAAGCCACTTATTAAATTTTAAATCCAAGCATTTACACCTCAAATCAGCAAATGCTATAACTCAGGGCTTGATTTATTATTTTGCTGATTTGCTAGATTTTAGGTAGTGATGGAGAAAACGTTAATGATGCAATTTAAACATAAAAGTATGTCATATGCACATCCCTCTCTTCCCTCCCCCTGCCATAGACAGCTGTTAAACAATCATCAGCCCAGCTCAGGAGGGAGGGAGACAGAAATTAGATGTCTTCCCCTAGATTGCCTCTCAGGCTTCATAGGAACATAGAGAGGGACAGAAGTCATCAAGTCCAACCTCCATCTTTTATAGATGTTGAAATCGAGGCCTAGAAAAATTAAGTGACTTGCCCAAGGTCACAAGGTGAACTAAACAGAGATAGTATTTGAACCCAAATCCTCTGATTCCCAGCCCAGTGCTCCTTGCATGTCACCATGGATTTTGTTGAGAAGAAAGTGCCTTGCAAACCATAATGGTTTAAAAAGGTTGTTATTATCCTACCCCAAGAATGCCCTTCTTTGTTCTCTTGTGAAACATTGTATTTACAGTTTATTTGAAAGATCACACCATATCTAGAATTCTTTGCTCTCAAAGACTCCCAATGGGCCTTGAGCCAAAACCAATAAACTTCTTATTTAGCTTATTGAGGAGACCTCAGGTCTTATCCCAGCTCTGTCTCTCACTGGTTCTGTAACCTTGGGTAAGTCCCTTCACATCTCTGAGCCTTAGTTTCTCCATGTGTAAATTGAGTCTTATAGTCCCTGACCTGCTCACCTAGAATTCTAGAAGCACAAAACTAGAAAAGATCTTTAAAGGGCTTTTAGTCCAACATCCTCATATACAACACTATTATGAGGGTCAACTAAGGTAATCACGTGAAAGCCCTTTGAAAAATATAGGACACTTGCACAAAGCCAACACAACTAAGATTAGAAGGAAGGTAGAAATTTGGGAAAGAATTTTTACAACCAGTCTCTCTGATAAGGGCCTTATTTCTAAAATATATAGAGAATTAAGTCAAATTTATAAGAATACAAGTCATTCCCCAATTGATAAATGGTCAAAGGATATGAACAGGCAGTTCTCAGATGAAGAAATTAAAGCCATCTATAGTCATATGAAAAAATGCTCTAAATCACTATTGACTAGAGAAATGCAAATCAACATGACTCTGAGGTACCACATCACACCTATCAAATCAACCAAGTTGACAAAAGAAAATGATAAATGTTGGAGAAGATGTGAGAAAATTGGAACACTAATGCATTGTTGGTGGAGTTGTGAAATGATCCGACCATTCTGGAGAGCAATTTGGAACTATGCCCAAAGGACTATAAAAATGTGCATACCCTTTGACTCAGCAATAGCACTTCTAGGGCTATATCCCAAAGAGATCATACAAATGGGAAAAGGACCCACATGTACAAAAATATTCATAGCAGCTCTTTTTGTGGTGGCAAAGAATTGGAAATTGAGAGGATGCCCATCAATTGGGGAATGGCTGAGTAAGTTGTGGTATATGAATGTAATGGAATACCATAAGAAATGATGAACAGGTTGACTTCAGAAAAACCTGGAAAGACTTGCACGGTCTGATGCTGAGTGAAGTGAGCAGAACCAAGAGAACGTTGTACACAATAACAGCCACATTGTGCAATGACTAATATTGATAAACTTAACCCTTCCCAGCAATACAAGGATCTAAGACATCTCCAAAGGCCTCTTGATGGAAAATTCTATCCACATCCAAAGAAAGAGCTATGGAGTTTGAATGCAGATCAAAGCATACTATTTGCTATTTTTTTTCTTCTGTTGAGTTTTGTTTCCTCTTTCTGGTGGTTCCTCCTATTGGTTCTAATTCTGACTTACAACATCACTAATGTGAAAATATGTTTAATAGGAATGTATTTGTATAGCCTATGTCAGATTGTGTGCCATGATGGGGAGGAAGGGGGAGAAAAATTTTAAACTCAAAAGCATATGGAAGTGATTGTTGATAAATCAAAATAAATTAATAAAAAAGAAAAAAGATATAGGACACCATAGATGCAGGAACTGTCTAAACAAAGTAAGGTACATCAATATGATGGAATATTACCATTTCATGAGAAGTAACGAATATGAAGAATTCATATGGGAAAATATATGAACTGATGCAAAGTGAAGTAAGTAAAACCAGAAAAATAATATACACAACTGCAAAAATGCGGGGAGGGAATCAGAGAAAGACAGAAAGGGAGGGAGAAAAGAAAGAAGGAAGGAAAGAAAGAAAGGAAGGAAGAGAAACTTAATAATGTATAATTATAATAATCAAGTGTGGCCCCAAAAAAGATGTGAGAAAATGCATCTGCCTTCACTCTTTGTAGAAAATGGGACTTGGTTGACAATTCGGTTAGTTTGGTGAATTGCTTTTTTTTCCCTTTTTTATTCTTTGTTATGAGTAATGACTATCTGGAGAGAGGTAAAGGAGTGATATATTCACAAATAAAGGTGATAAAAAATAAATGCTATCAATAAAACTTTTAAATTGAAAAAAAGAAAAGTATAAGGCAAATGAGTGGTATCATTATTAAGCCAGGTCAATCAAAGTTAATAATGAGTAGTAGCCTGAGATATGAGACCCTTCTTCCCCCTCTTCCTAAATCAAGCTTCATAGATCCATTCTGCAACCCTCTTTGTAAACAGGAGACAGGGTCGGGGTAGTACAGAGCACTAAATTTCTATTCAGAGGACCTGGGTTTGCACACTAGCATTGACACTAGCTTATCTGGGTGACCTTGGACTTACAGTAAACAGAACCCTTCGAATCTGGAAGGCCTGGGTTTAAATCCTACTTTGGACATTTGCTAGCCTAGTGGCGAGTCACAACCTCTCTGAGCCTTAGTTTCCTCATCTGTAAAATAAGGAGTTGGAACTCAATGACCTCTGAAGTCCCTTCCACCTCTAAATCTTTGCTCCAATTTAAGCCTCACTTTTCTCAACCATAAAACAAAAAGGTTAGACTAAATGATTTTACAGGCTCCTTCCAGCTCTTAATCTAAGATATTTTATCCCTCCAAAATTTATCTTTAAGGTGCTGGTAACTTTTACGTCTTTAAGATAAGGAATCAAGGCAGTGTGGCACAATAAAATGAATACTGACTCTAGAGAGAGAGAACTTCATTCTAATCCCCTATCTGACCCTGTTCCCTGCAAGACCTTGGGAAAGTCATATAACTTCCCTGAATCTCATATTCCTCATAAAAGGAGAGTTGGGATACAAGATAGCATTAGGTCCCTTTCTGTCCTAAACTGCTGAGCCTAAGAGTTCCACCAACAATGAACAACACCCTTCTTCATTTTATAGATGAAGAAAGTGAGGCCCAGAAAGGGAAAGAAACTTGCCCAATAAGCATTTATTAAGCACTTACTTTGTGTCAGGCATGTAAGTGCTAAGTTTGAGGAATACAAAGAAAGACAAAAACACATCTGCCCTCTAGGAGCTTACAATCTGATGAGGAAGACAACATGCAAACAACTATGTACAAAAAAATATATAGACAGAATAAAGTAGAGATAATCTCCGAGGCAAGGCACAAACATTACAAAGGAGCAGGAAGATGGTAAATAGTTAAGTCAGATTCTGAACCTAGGTCTCCCTGACTCCAAATCTGCTGCTCCTTCCACTGGACTTCATTGCCTTCAAGGTCATGCCTGCACTCAACACTTTTGACCCCATGCTCCCCTACCTAGAGAAGGGATTCCAGAGGACCTGCTATATGCAAAACTATAGAAGACCATGTCAGTGTGAGGTTTGAAGGATAATTCAGGGGAGGAGGAGGGGAGGGTTAAGTATGCAAACCACTTGCCTGTCTTCTCTTGCCGAGGCTGGTTTTAATTATACTGGTTCAACACATAATTAACACAACCAAAGCTGTCATCCTGTTGCTCCAGGGTCCTGGAATTCACAAGGGAACCCCTGAATCAAAGCCTCACAGAGGATCTACCTCCTACACATGGCCTACACACACACACACACACACACACACACACACACACACACACACACACACACACACACACGAAGTGGGGGGCGGGCAAGTGTAGGTGAGGACATGTCTTTATGCTCCTGAGCCATCTTTAAACTGCCTTGAACCTCCTTCAATTGCAAGCTTTGGATCAGTACCTTGTAACCCCATTACCTCCCAATTGTACAGCCCTCAGAGGTGTACAAAGTGAGTGAGTGTAGATAGCAATTATTCCTGTTTTGACCAGAAACTCCAAGGGTCTTCCCCACCCTGACTGATTCCTTTGTGAAGGCAAACTAGGCCATCTTTTACCTCAATTATTAACTAGACTTTAACTACTGAATGGGTATTGCCACAGACAAACTGGGACCTGGGAAAGACCTTAGCTTAAAAAGGCCAAGGTCTTCCACTGCATCCTGGGCCATCACCAGTCATCCTGAATTATGTCTTGCCACTGGACTCCCATGACTGGAGGAGAGAGTGAAGCTGATGACTGCACAGCCCTGCCTCACTTAAATCCAACTCACTTGAAAGTCAAGACATCACCTTCCAGATGTCACTAGTCCTCTTTGAGAATGAAGGATGAACAACCGAAAACAAATGCTTCCTTTGCAACATCTTTGTAAGGTAGAGAGTATATAGATTGTTCTTACTTCACAGATTAGGAAACAGGCCCATACTACTAGACAGTGGCACTGCTGGGATCTGAATTTAGATTGTTTGACTATGTCCAGTGATCTGTATATCACAATAAAGATGAAAGGTCCAGGAGTCCAAACCCAGTTACACAGCCTATAGAGTACTTAGCTTCATGATCAAGACACTTAAATGTCTCTACCCCCAGTTTTCTAATCTGTCAAATGGGGATAAGATCTATTTCACCTACCTTATAGGCTTGTTGTATCAAATGAGATAAGAAAGAGAGCTTTGAAAAGTTAAAAGTGTTTATACAAAGGTTAGTTGTTATTGTTGCTAACCAGTGGGCTTGCAGGACCAGGGCCTCTCCTGGTCCAACTAGAAAGGTCAGATCTAAACAGGAAGCTGCATCCTTTCCTCTCATGGGGCATGCCCCAGGGGCTGGGAAGGGCAACCAACCATCCTGTTTCTAAAAGAGAAAACTGGGCTATAGGCAAACACTGACTGATGATGACGGTGGTGGTGGTGGTAGCTGTAGTGGTGATGTAGGAAAAATTACTTCCATCGTGAAACCACACCCTAGCTTATCCGCAGGACCTCCTGGTGGTTGGAACCAGATAGATGAACTAATGAGCAATAAACACCTCAGACGGGTATTATTCAATCCTACCCCTTCCCAGGGCCAGGAAGACCTGGCACTGCCCCCTGCTCCTCCTTTCCTTCCCAAGAAGGAAAATTTGAGTCCCAGACATTCTTTGCTAGAAACAATCTTTCTCAAGGATGGATCAGTTCTGTTAGGGGGAACAGTTGCTGTGGGTAGGTGAGATGTGGGGGGAAGGACTTTTCCTTACATTTCTAAGTCCCCCTCGGGGGGCACCATCATTAATGCTATTGGAGAGTATGTCACAGACCCTCCTACCCACCCTGCTCCCCAATCTGAAGGGAAATCTCAGAGGAACTGTGAAGAGAAGAAAGAGATTTACCCAAGAGCCTTTGGGGGTAATCCAAGCTTGTTTTACTTCTCCAGAGAAAGGGCAGCAAAGATCTGAAGCCCAGAAACTCTGAGGGTATTCAGTTAGTAAAATAAAAACAAACAAACAAACAAAAAAACCCCAAACCCAATAAGCATTTGCACAGAGCTTTTCATCATACAAAGCAATTTCACAACCTTTGTCCAATTTGCTCTTTGCAACAACCTCACACAACTATGTGAGGAAACCAGGGATTATAAATAAATTTGTATTTAGTTTGTATTTACTTATTAGGTATGCAAGATGTTTCCTCTAACAGAAGGTCAGCTCCTCGAGGACTTCTGTACCCCCAGCACCTAGCACAGTGCTTAATGCTGGCTGATTGCCTGCCAACCACACATTGAGGGCTCCTGACTCTCACCTCTCTTTTGGTCCAGTCTGAGGTGAGAGACCACTAGCATTCCTGTCCCTCCCAGCAGAAAGGCAGCTGGGGCTAGACAGAGATGAAGTGGCCCAGAAATGACCCAAAGGAAGGTAACCTAATTCACTGCCTCATTACTGTTATGTCAGGAAATGAAATCCATCCATCCTTCCATGTATGACCCACCCTACAAAAATAAAATCACACCTAGAATGGCCACCCTGGGGGAAGCCATAGATTAAGAGAGGTGAAGAGGAGAGAGATGGACGTGATTCCAGGAACCATGCTGGGCCCCCAGATAATGGGCCTCACACATCCTGTTATGTGTCCATCCCCCATTAAGTATGTCACTGACAGTCACAGACAATGCCCAAGGTCATCAGGAAGCTGGCTGGGGTGGACCATCCCCAGCCAGGTGAAGGGGAGCTCTGGGGAATTGGCCATGGTTATAACAACCACCACTCCTATTCCTGTAGGCCTTTACAGCTTGCAAATCTCTTTCCTTACAACCACACAGGGGTTCCAGAGCACAGGTGTTGTTATCCACATCTTACAGATCAGGAAACTGAAGCTCAGAGGTAAAGCAACATGTCCAGAGGCACACAGCTTACAAATTTATAGGATTTAAGGCTCAAAGGAGCTTAGAAATCTAGTCCAACTCCTTCATTTTACAGATAAAGAAACTGAGGCTCAGAGACGTGATGGAACTTACAGGATCATGGACCACAGAATTAGGGACATTTAACACCACTGAATCCAATTCCCTTATTTCGCAAACAAGGAAACTGAAGCTAAGAAGTTGAGTTGCCCAGGGTAAGTTGTCCAACTATTAAGTGTCTGAGGTAGGATTTGAACTTGGGTCTCCCTGACTCCA
Organism: Phascolarctos cinereus; assembly: GCF_003287225.1. Taxonomy (NCBI): domain Eukaryota; kingdom Metazoa; phylum Chordata; class Mammalia; order Diprotodontia; family Phascolarctidae; genus Phascolarctos; species Phascolarctos cinereus. The sequence continues at coordinate 232,326,588 of NW_027555958.1, read as the reverse complement.
AGTCCAGTGCTCTATCCACTTAGCCACCTGGCTGCCTCTAGCTTACCCAAAATCACACAAGTGATGATGGCTCACATTTATATGGCACTTTGAACAGTTAACAAAGCACTTGCCTCACAACACTGAGGTAATAGTGCAAATACTATCCTTATTTTACATATGAGGAAACTGAGGTCTAGCAACTTCATCAGGGTCTCTCAGGTAATAAATATCAAAGATGGGATTTAAACCCATCCTTTGGTGTCCCCTGACACCAAAGCCAGTGCTCTTCCAATTATGCCAAGCAGGAAGCAAGATTCGAATACAGGTCATCCGGCTCTTTCCATGACATCAAGATGCCTCTTGAAAGAGCCTGTGCTCAAACCCAAGTCTTCCCTTTTGGAATCCACCGCCCTTTTTCAGATGGAAAGATTGGCAGGTGTGGTTGTGGGTAGGGGACCAAGGCCAGGCTGGGATCAGACAGCTCCTCTCTCCATCCTTGTTGGTTGTATGTGGGGTTCCTCTTGTCTTCCATTTCCTCTTCATCACTGAGGATGCTTTGGGCTTCTTTTCAGCTCAGCTGGAGAGGCAGTGTGGTTTAGAGGGGACATCACTGGGCCTGGAGTCAGGAGCCCCGAGTCCTATCCTGACCACATGAAAGCCAGTTCATCTCTCTAGGCCTTCATTGCCTCAATTGTACAATGGCAGTGGGAGTGTTGGTTCTGACACCTTCACGTGGCTGTAATGAGGACAGCACTTTGTCAAGCCTAAAGCTGTCTAGATATAAGAACTCTCTCATGGTGGGGGGGGGGCAGGCATGGTGGGGAAACTGAGGCACAAAGAGGGACAGGAGATGGCCGTGCTGTCCTGCTACTCCCACCCAGGCCCTCAGCTGCTTGCACTGGAAATGAGATGCAATAGGATTATAGCTGGATAGGACCCTAGAGGTCACCTAGTCCATTCTCCCATCCTCACCCCCTCACCTTACAGAAGAGGAACTGAGGCCTAGAGATGGGAAGTGATTCAAGTCACACAGGCAGTAGCAAAGTCTGTATTTGAACCCAGGTCCCAAGCCCAAGCCCACCCCCTAACTGCTGCTGTTGCTTTAACCCTGGTTAAATAGGAAGGGTTGCAGAAGGGAAACAGAAGGTCAGGGGAAGGGCTGGGGCTATCAGAGGGAAACTGAGGCCATCTCCCATGCTCTCCCCACCTTACTCTGGCCTCACCCAGAGTCCTCTTCAAGCCCTATCTCCCAACCCAAGTTGTTAATGCTCTCCACAAATTATTTGTACTAAATTTATGCTCATCTTATATTGACTCATTTTCATACATGTTGTTCCCTTCCCTCCCCACTTCCCCCCAAAGAAAAGGGATTTGTTTCTGTTTTGTCTTTGTATCCCCAGCACTGAGCATAATGCCTGGTACACAGTAAGCACTTAATAAATGCTTGTTCTAGTGAACCACATACAAGGTCATATAAGCCAAATGGAGATTCCCTTTCTCTATCCAGGGTCCCTGCTGTTGTCCTGTTAGCCAGACTTTCATGGGACAGGGTATCTGGGCAACTTCTGGGCCAGGATCCCTCAAGAAGAAAATAAGAAATGGTCATAGCCCTTAAGACCTAACCCAGAGCTGCCTGGGCTTCCTGAACAGCCTAGCCCTCCAGGCCTGACCACAGGAGACTTTCCCAATTCCATCCCCTCCCCAGAAAGGAACACAAGGGTGACATCATCCACAGAGCCAGGATTTAAAAATAATAATAATAATTAATAAATATGTTAAATAACATTTAAAACAATAAATAGAAAAATAAACTGATAAATAAATCAAAGTACAAAATGTTTCCAAACTGCAACACAAAAAAAAAAGACAGACAGACAGACAGACAGACACTTAATTGAGTAGCTTCAAATGTGATCACAAATGATCTCTTTTCACAGTTCACAGCTTTGCTCCCTCCTCTCCCAAGTGCCCTCTTCCCAGAAGGCTGGCTCCAGGAAACCCCAAGCCCAGTAATAAGTATCTTGGTGAACCCCAGCATGCATCAGGGCATGATGCTTCCTGCCCCAGTACCCTCCAGCAAAGCAGCAGCGAACCCTCTAGAGAGGAGAGTTAAGGAAAATGGATCAAGGAACCAGGAGGGGAAACCAATGGCTGAAATCTCCTTAGATGTAGGCTGAAGAGGAAGAGGAGGACCATAGGAAGGCACACTCTGGGTCATGACGAGTGGGCCTCTCCCTACAGCGGCAGGTCAGTACTGTTGTGGCGGGTTTTCCGGGAAGTGCCATCATCTCGGGGCAGTGCCCTTTGCAGGCTGGACATTGCTGCCGTCTTTTTAAGGTCAATCACAGCATAGGAATCTGACCGACGGGTAGGATGGGCAGAGGGCACTGCAGGACGAGGAGCTGGGGGGCTCTGGTGTTCCTTGGGGCGGTCCCCAGCCCAGCCCTTCAGTTCCACCTGAATGTAGTTCAGCTGTCGTGGTGGTTCTGGACCTGGCCGGCGGAAGTCAAAGTTGAATACTCGGGGAGATCCCCGGCGGCGGGACAGTGGGACCGGGAAGTTGATGTGACTTCGGGGGGCAGCCCGAGCATTTATGTAGTTCTGGAGTGGGGTCTCATCCTCATCACCACCATCAGGGTAGCCATTAGAGGAAGGGGTCAGCCCATCCCTGGAGTCCCCATCATCCTCATCTCCTAGCTGTTGGGCCTGGCTCTCCCACACAGGGGGCAGTGAGGGCAGGTTCTCATAGTGCAGCAGAGCTGCCCGCCGCTGTGAGAAGCCATTCCAGCTCAGCTCCTCCTGGCTCAGTCTCCAGTTCCCACCACGGGGCAGCCCCCCGCCAGTAACGTTCTCATATGTACACTTGGGCTGGGCCAGACACTCAGCTGGGCATTCATTGTTGTTGTTGTGGGCTGGACCACCCTGCTGGCCCAAACACAGGGGACCCCCACATTCTGGCCCAGGGCTGCCACAGTAACCCTGACATTTCACCACATGACGGAGGGTGGAGCTCGGGTCCAGGACAAACTTCACCTGACCTGGCTGCAGGAACACTTTGGGGTCTCGGCTGTCTAGGACACAGCTTCGAGCCCTCGAAGGGAAGCCTACCCGACCTTCAGGCAAGGGCTGCAGGCATCGCCGGCCCCTTCTGTCTTCCTCATTTCCAGGTGTGTTGACATAGGTGTGGGACTATAAAAAATAAAAGCAAAATGCATGAAACCAGCGGAGAGCTGAGAGGGTCAAAGGGTGAAAAGAACTTCTCCAAAGAGAAAGAGACAAGGACTGGATCCATAATTTCATAGGGATAGGGAATTCACAGGCGAAGGAGCTCCCTCCACAAATACAGGTTGTCAGCCTCCCCTCTCTGAAACATCTAGTCTTAGAGAGTTTCCTAGAACACTGAGAGTTTAAGTAACTTGACCAGGTTCATACAGCAAGATGTGTTGGAGGCAGGACTTAAACCCAGGTCTTCCTGGGTTCTAGGCAGACTTTCTTTCCACTACATCATGAAGCCTCCAAAAAGAACTGAATAAAAAAGATGAGGGAGGAGAAGAAAGAAAAGAGGCACCAAAAGCCAGGGGGTAGAGGGACAGAGTAGGGTCAGAAAGAGAAAGCTGGCATCTTCTCCAACTCCAAACCCTCCAGTAAAGGCTCCTCCCCTCCCCTCTCTTCTCCTCTCACAAGGTTCCCAATCGAGGGAACAGCCAAGCTCCCCCGGTGCTTCCTAACCCTTCTCCTGCCAATGAGCCCAAAGCCAGAGTTTAGCAGCCAATTGGCACTCACCTGCTCCTCGGGGGCAATAAGGGCATGAGTAGACTCCTCTCCAAGGGAAGAGTGTCGCAAGCTGCTCATAGAGGTGGGGCGAGGGGTGGAGTATGGCGGGCCATCCCCAGGGAAGCTGGGGAAGCCATTGGAGAAGCCAGACACAGTGTAGCCTAGAGCTGGAAGGAAGAAGAGGTCCCACCAAGGGCAGAGCTAGAGGCAACCATGCATCATTTCCTAGACAAGTATCCCTCCAGAAGGAAAGACCCATCATACCCTGCCAGACACTAATCTTCCTTGTGCAGGGTTCTAATCAGTGGTTCAAAAGTTTCCAGTAGCTCTCTATTACCTACTAAGCAAAGTTCCAAATCATTTGCTTGGTATCTGAAGCCCTCCAAGATCTGGTGCCACTAGACAACCCTGGCTTTGCTGCTTATTACTTCCTTCCAAAGTCTATGGTCCAATCAAACTTCAGAACATACCTTGGACTTTCCCACTGCCATACTTTTGCTCATGCTTCTCCTTCTACCTACTACGTCTTCCTACCCAAATTTACCCATCAAATTCCCCCCTACATTTTAAAGCTCACTCCAAGCCCACCTCCAGCACAAAGTCTTCTCCAACCCACCCAGCTCAGAATGATCTCTATCCTCTTCGCTCCCAAAACAAGAATGATTAGTCCTGCACACTCCGGGCACTTTGGGGTGGGTCAGGATCTGGGATTGTTCTCTATTAACACGGAGAAATTTCAGGTATGAAATTCTCTATCCAAGAGTGGGGAACCTGTGGGCCTATACCAATATCGATCTGTCATGGTTCTGCAACTTCTAGTTACAGAAAGAATTACCTGCAGCATTGAGAAGTTAAGTGATTTGCTAAGGATCACACAGCCCAGAGGTATCCCCCCAAGGTGGGACTCAGCTAGTCCTGACTCCAATCCAGTCTGCATTAGGCCATCTCATGTAATGCTTATTAATGGACAACCTGAACAGCCGCACTGACGTTGACAGGGCATTTCCCTCTGTACCTGGTGCATGCGCGTGTGTGTCCGTGTGTGTGTGCATATGTGTGTGTGTGTGTGTCTATCTTGTCTTTTAATGAGCTTGTCATAAGTGCTTAGCACAGTGCCTAACACATAGCAGGCACTTAATAAATGTTAATTGATTAATTGAGGGGAGGGCAGGCATATTTCACATTCCATCTGGCTTCCCCAGCCCACAATAATGCACAGCACAGAGGAGGTGCTCAGTAAGTGGTGACAACAATAGTCCACATCCTCATGGTGCTTTGTGGTTTATGATGCACTTTAGGTTTTGGCAAGCTTCTGGTTTTATAACAACTTCCAAAAGGTAAGCAGAAGAGGATTTATTCTTCACATTTTATAGATGCAGAAACTGAGACTCATAAAGGTTAAGTGACTTGCCAAGGTCACACTGGAAGTGTTAAAGGTGGAATTTGAACTCAGGCCTCCTGGCTCCAAACCCAGTGCTCTTTCCACTAACCCTCAAGCAGGTGCTTGATGAATGAGGGGTGAATAAAGATCAGTGTCCCACCTCTCCAGAAACTCATACTTGAGAGAGATGGCAGAAAGGTATAGTTGGCTGGAACCCCAGTTCTAGGGGATGCTGGTACCATGCAGATCCATTATGTCTTTCCTGGGTCCCCAACCATCAATTTGGGCATGGTATTTCACAGCACTCTGGTGAGCTGGGCCCTGTGCCCTACCCATCCTTAAGGACCAGGTACTATTGCTCCTGGTCTTCCCAGGTTCAGCCTTCCCTGCCCCCTCCCCAAGGCCACTGGGTGTGAGGAGCTGAGGGGAGCCTCACCATTGGCAGCATGGGGGGTCTGGGGCAGGCCCATTTCGGCTGAGTGGCTGCTTCGGGTAACAATGACCGGCTCTTCCATCACACTGATGCTGTTGCACTGCATGAGATCCTGCAGGAGGTTGAAGAGCTCCTCAGCCCGAGAGCACTTGAATGCAAAGATGCCTGTCCAAGGAGGGAAAGACGGCATATTACTTGCGGCTGTGTGACACTAAACGTGTCACTTCATTTCCCTGAACCCCAGTTTTTTAGTTTTCTAAATGAGAGCAATCCATGTGCTGCCCCAAAGTGTTCTCGTAAGGGAAGCACCTACTGTACCTTTATACGTCAATGTCAAACCCTGAGATTCTGAAAGGCTGGGAATCTCTCCACTGATGCAGGTAGCATCTCAGCTCTAACTCAACAGTCTTAGAGAGGTACCTGAGGCTCAGAAGGCTCAGTGAACGGACTTGCCTGTGAGGTGGGGTTCAAACCCAGGTCTTCCTGACTACAAGGTCAATGCCCTGTTCTCACCACCACACTAACCTCTCGTCAATCTTAACAGCATTCTTTCAACGTGAGTTATCAATGAGGATTCCCCGCTTTCCAGACAATTCGTAGCTATGGAAGGAACAGGGTGACCACCTAGGAAGGCCAGGGAAGCTGCCACAACACATGCTAAGTATGGAGGTCAGTATGTTTTCAACGTAAATCAGGGGTTCTTAACCTAAGGTCCATGGATAGATTTCAAGGGGGTATAAAAAAAATATCTCTTTATCCTCAGTAACATTTGATTTCCTTAGTAATCCTCTATATTTTATTTTACACATTCAAAAACATTATTCTGAGAAGCAGTTCACAGGTTTCATTGGAGTGCCTAGCTGGGGTGGGGAACCTGCGGCCTCGAGGCCACATGTGGCCCTCTAGGTCTTTGCGTGTGGCCTTCTGACTGAGTCCAAGCTTTAGAGAACAAATCCTTTATTAAGGGGATTTGTTCTGTGAAGTTTGGATTCAGTCAAAGGGCTGCTCTTGAGGACCCAGAGGGCCACATGTGGCCTCGAGGCCGCAGGTTCCCCACCCCTGGGAGGGTCCATGGCCCAGAAAAGGCGAAGAACTCCAGATGTAGATGATAGGACTACAAACTGCTCACAACATGGAAGGATGGCATGTGAATGCTGCTCTCCCTCCAAATACCCCCACCAATCCCAAGTCATAGCCCTGGCACACAGTGTTTCTAGAAGGCCAATCAGCTGCCCAAATGAGATTTCACCTCCAAATCACAGGAACAATCACCATCCCAGCCCTCCTAAGGAAAGAGGATGCACAAAAACATGATGCTGGATACTTATTTTTTTCTGAATGCTATACCATTTTCACTGGGGTAGAGAGTGGGAAGGAAAGAAATAAAATCAGACAGGAAAAGTGTACCAAATGATAGCTGCCCATACTTTGTGCCCCTGACTTCTTACCCACTGGGCCTAATCAATCACTCCATCAATAAGCATTTAGTGGGCCCCATACAATACTCTCTCTCTTACACCAAATGTCTACCAGCTCTGGGGAGCACCTCCATGGCTAGAGGACAAATTGGAAGGGGGAGTCAAAGGGAAAATACCCTGTGACCTGGGTGGGCTAGCCTCAGCAGCTGGCACCTCTCCCTAATCAACCACTTTATCCAATGAGAGAAGATGTCCTCCCTCCCTGTTCCACTCCATCCACAACAAAGGCTTGAGAACTGGAAAGAACTGTAGAAGCCACCTAGCCAGACTCTCTCATTTTATTTTATTTTGCACTGGGGACACTAGTTTATTAAAGTTATGATGCACAAAAAAATGAGGTCTTTGGAGTTTGTAAAAGCCTGGAATTGCCTCCCCTACCACTGTTTTCTTTTGTTTGCTGCTCGAGCCCTTGGGCTGGGGTCAGTTTGGCTCTTCCCCATGAGATGGCTATGGAAACTCCATCCAGCCCCTACTTCCTATTTCCATCCAGACTTTCCTTTCTTTGCCACTTAAAGCCATTCACTCTATAAACGAAGATACAGAGGATGAGAGAAAGAATCCCTAAGATCATACACAACAGGGAGAAACACAGCCGGGATTCAGGCCTAGGCTAACTCCAGCTCCAGAGTTCTTTCTATCATGCCTTGCTGCCTAGCAAATCCTCCCCCATCTTCCAATGCTACTCAAAGCCCACTAGGCTCCTCTGAGAAAAGCTCTATAGCCTAGAGTGATCTCCCCCCTTGTCTTAATGCAACTCCTAAAACACATGGCAAGGGAGCTTAGATCTCCCTCACCCACAGATGCAGTGCTCCCACTTCCCCTGAGGTGTGGAGGCAGCTTGGAATGTGGCTGTTTTTCTCAAGGAGGAACTATGGAATGCCTCATGATCACAGCCTGGGGACTAGGTCAAACCACCCGAGGGAGGGAGCCAGGCAAAGCCATGGAAACGGCCCAAGAGTGCAAACAAGCTAATTCATCATTCTCCACGAACCCCAAAGCTTCAGTGTACTACAAATGTGGCTGTGGAATAACATCTTGAGTTTCCTTTTGCCGGTGTCTATAAAGGAGACAAGGACAGTAACCATGGCAAAGAGGGGCCCAAGGACAGGTGGTACGGAAAGCAGGGACTAGACATGTAACTTCATCAGTGAAGGGAATTTAGTGAGGAAGCTCCCTTTTCCAATGGAGATCAACAACTGTTCTGCAAGTTAAGTCTTACAGAGGTGCCTGGGGCACAGTTAGGTTCAGCAATTTGTCTAGTGTCACAGCCAGTATGTGTCAGAGGTACCATGGAAGCCCTTCCAACTTGTGAGATGTTGCCACAGCTTACACTGAGTGATCACCTGGAGATCACCTAACTCAACCTCCTCTTCACTGTAAGGAGGGGAAAATGAAGTCCAGAAAGGTGAAGAGAATGGTCCAAGGAAGGTGAGTAGCAGAGGCAGAATTTGAACTCGGGTCTTTGGACTTCAGAGTTGATTCTCTTTCTACTGCACCACCCTGCTTCATTTTGTTCACGCTTTGCACACAACACAATAAACACATTTCCAAACATTCTCCAAATAATTTTGAGTGCCCTAAAAATATTTTTTAAAAAGCATCAAACCCCAGATCTATTATCCTAGCTAGATCAGCAGCTTTGCAAAAGGGAGATGGGCATGAGATACCCAAAAGCTGGTCTGCCAAGAGAGGAAAAGAAAGCCTCCTTCGATTTCATTAAGCAGGAGCCCAGGAACTTGGATTTTTGTTATTGCTGTTGTTTTACTTTTAAATATTTTGACAGAAAAACCTGAAGAAGACTTAAATGAACTGATGTAAAGTGAAGTGAACAGAACCAGGAGAACACTATACACAGGAACAATAAAATTGAAACAATGATCAACAGTGAGAGACTTAGCTAGATAACAATCCAAGACAATTCCAAAGGACCATGAGGAGACCCCCTTTCAGAGAGAGACAACTGATGAACTCTGAGTGCAGAGAGAAGCATAATTTTTTAAAAACTTTATTTTTATTATTTCATTCTGTTTGCGTCTTCTTTTGCAACATGGCTAATATGGAAATGTTTTTGTTTGACCTTACGTTTATAATCAAAATCAAAGTGCTTGTCTTCACAAGGAGGGGGGAAAGGTGGGAGGCAGGTAATGAATTTGGAACTCAAAAGTCTTAAAAATTTTTGTTAAAAAAGGTTTTTTTACACATAATTGGGAAATACTTAATGAAATAAAAATGATTTTTAAAATATTTTGATAACCACATTTCAATATAATTGGTTTCCCTTATAATCCTATGTACTTTATCTCAAGCATTCAAAAACATTTTTCTAAGAAGGGATTCCTAGGCTTCACCAGCCCATTATAGGGGTCCATGATACAGAAAAGCTGTGCAATAAGGCCATCTTCCCTAGCAATCTCCTCTCTCTTTCTCTCTCCCTTACAACTCCAGCCCTTGCTGCTGTCTTCCAAGAGGTTATAGGACAGACATGGCTCTGGCTGGTCAGTCACACTCACTCACCTCCCTCCCTGAGCCCACCATGTCCTTTCACTCAGAGCTAGGATTTGAACCCAGGCTGTGTGACTTCAAAGCCAGTGCTTTTCCCACTAAACCACACTGCTGGCCTGTAACATTCCTTCTGCTTTTAACATCCTGACATAAGGTAGGGCCTTCCACTGAGCCACGTGGAGATGGCCCAATGACAGCTCTGCTCTGTATCACCACACCCCTGCAGGTTGTGGCCTACCTCAGCTAGGGTCCCCAGGTCCCAGGTCCAGGAGAAGCAGGCCGAGAACAGAAATGTGCCCATGCAGCCATGAGAAGAGAGGCTGGTGCTCACCCTGTCCGGTCTGGCAGCGTCGGCCGCTCTCAAAAGAGAAGAGGTTGGAGTCGAAGCCATATCGCCGCAGGCAAAGGTAGGGCCACCGCACAGCATCACGCCTGTGGAGGTGCAGCACCAGCTCCCTCTGGGTCAGCTCCATCACCCCAGAGCCCAGCTCCATCCCCTCATCATCCACATTTATTACCTGGGTGTAGAAGGAAGGGTCAATTTGGGACAGCATGGAAGCAATCACGGGAGTAAAGGCGGAAGCAATCATGGGCTAGTGGAGAGATTCTAATGACCAATCTTGGGATTTAGAACTGAAAGGGACCTTAGAATATCACAGCACCATAGAGTGTTAGAGCTGGATGGGACTTTAAACATTACTGGAACAGAAATTTAGAGCTGGAGAGATCTCAGAGCCCATCAAGTCCAACTCTCTCATTTCACAGGTGAGGAAACTGAGGCTGAGGTTCAGAAATGTAAAGTGACTTACCCACAGTCACACAGCTAACAAACAGAAGTGCCAAGACTAAAAGCCATGTGTTCTGACTCCAGATCTGGTGCTCATCCTACTACATCACTGCTTGTCAAGAGAACTGAGTTCTAGTCCCAGCTAAGACTGACTCGCTATGTGGCTCTAGGAAAATCACTTCCCCTCTTCAGCCTCAGTTTTCACTTAAAATGAAGAATCTTGGACTAAGTTAATGAGAATCTTGGATTAAATTAATTATCTTTAAGGTCTTATCCAGCTGTGACCCTTTATGGTTTTAGTATGGGAATCATGGTACAATTCCATAAAAGGAAAGAACAGTAGATTTGGAACTAGAGGGGCTGGGTTCAAATCTTAGCCTTTTACCAATTATCTGTGGAACTCTGAGCCAAACACAAATTTTCTGGACCTCCATTTCCTCCTCTAGGCCTCTTGCTTATGAGGCTGGATGAGATTATTTCTAAAGTCTCTTCCAATGATAATATTTTGTGATTCTAGGATCCTGAACTCCAGTCTTCTTCACATGCCCACATTGGGCATTACTAGGGTGCAGGGTGGCAATTCAGAGGCTTTCTTTTGGAGGGGGGAGAGAGTCAAGAAGAAGGTGAAGACAAAAGTAGAAAGAGGTACTGACTGTCTCCTCCCTTCTCCTCCCCAAAGCTGCACTCCTTTGAGACAAGGGCTCCCTCTTCAGATGGATAATAAAGCAAGTTCCAACTTCAATGGCCACTAGGAATGGGAAGGGGGCTCCTCCTATAGGTAGAAGAGAGTTCCTTGGTTCACATACGAGCCAACAACAGTCACTTCCTTTTGTGGGGCTGAAGTGACTCCTCCTCACCATGCCTTCATTCTGGAACACCTCCGATGATGGCCCAAGAGGTTCCCCAGGAATGGGAAGAGGTAAATGGTGGTAAGGGGAGGAAGGGCGGTGAGGAGGGAAGGTACCTTGAATTTCGTAGGATGGTTGTTTGGTACACTGTCTCTGTAGAGGCAGCCGAGGCAGCTTCCCATGATGTCAAAACAGCTGGTCAGCCCTGGGATGAAAATGCAGGACAGAGATAGTAAGCAGATCATGAAGCAAAGTCCCAGAATATACTCCGCTCATGAGTATAGAATCCCAAACAGAGTCCTGTAGTGGAAGCTGGGTTTTCTACCCCCTGCACTTCCGCCTCTCTAATCCAATTCAGCAAGCATCTATTGTGCCAAGCACTGTGCTAGGGGCTATGGATACAAAGGCAAAATAAGAAACAGTTCCTGACCTCACACATATTATACATCTGTTTGTTCCAAATATTTTGGGGGGGGGGGCTAGGCAATGGGGTTAAGTAACTTGCCCAGGGTCACACAGCTAGTGAGTATTATGTGTCTGAGGTCAGATTTGAACTCAGGTCTTCCTGACTCCAGGGCCAGTGCTCTATCCACTGTGCCACCTAGCTGTCCCTGTTTGTTTTTTAAAACAGGTTTATGATTTTTATCAGCAGAAGGAATTCTCAGTGAGGAAACTCCATCTACCAATATAGATCATTGCCTCCTCCGCAACTTGCAGAGGGCTCTGAGAGGTTAAGTGACCTGCCAAGAGTCACACAGCCAGAATATGTCAGAGATAAGGCTTGATCTCAGGCCTACTTGCCTCCAGGGCTGGTTCTCTATCCAATGGAGAGAATTCCACCAAATGCCGAATAAAGTTTTGAAAGTCTAGATCCTGTTCTTATTTGTTCATACATGCCTGTTTTGTTTTTGTTCGTCTCTGTCTGCCATATGAGACTTGGGTGCTAGCCTGTCCTGTGGTTTCCCTGGCCCATCCTGCCCTACAAAACCCAGCTATGGGCTGGCAGAAACTCTCACAGAGCAGACCCAGCTTCTCATTCCTTCCTCAGTCTCCACAACAGGAGGATCCCAGTTAAATGTAGCAAATATTAGATCTCATGAACAAGAGAAATGGATGAAGGGGAGGCAAGGCAGGAAGGGACTACAAATGTCAGGACCACTTCTTCCATAAAGTCTTCCCGGGGGGGGGGCCGGAGCCAAGATGGCAGAGTGAAAGCAGTGACTTGCTTCAGCTCTCCTCCAAACCCCTCCAAATACTCATAAAAAAAAATGGTTCTAAACAAATTCTGAAGCAGCAGAATCCACAAAAAGACAGTGAAACAAATTTCCAGCCCAAGACAACCTGGATGATTGATCAGGAAGGTGTATCGTGCCAGGCTGGGAGCACAGCGCAGCATGGGTGCACAGGCTGCAGTGAACCTGGAACAGGCCTCAGAGGACTGAATCTCAGGCAGCTGTGGAAGCTTCCAGACTCCTCAATCCATAAAGTCTTCCCTGAAATGCTCAGCTAAAAGTGAGACTGGCCCTCAAATTTCTCATATCATTTTGCCTGGACCTCTTCTCTGCCCTAATAACCTTTTCCCTTGTATCCCAATCATTTGCACACATTCCCCTTCTCCCATTAGACAGGAACGTCCACACAAACACCTCTGTGTCTGAAAGAACTTTGGATTTCCAGGACTAGCACAGTGCTGTGTACACACACACACACACACACACACACACACACAACACACACACACACACACACACAGAGAAGGTGCTCAATAAATCTTTAATGGACTGAACTATGATGTAAACCCAAGCTTGGAACCAAGCTAGAATCGGTTGAACCAAGAGAATAGACAAAAGTTGAGAAGTCACTGGCAGATAAGTATTATCCGTATGACCAACATTCCTCTGGTTCCCCCCCAAAGTTCTATTTTAACTGGAAAAGCCCTGAGCATCAAGTCCTGAGTAATCCCCCCTTACCCCCCCGCATAGAGTTCTTACCTCACCCAGGCCATTGGGGAGCTGACCACATGAAGGGGATGGGAGAGGACTCCCACTTTATCCCCACAATCCTCAGTGGGGCATCATGGTAGCCATTTTGCAGAGAAGTCACTCAGGCTCCATCTGGGACAGACCCAGAGTTCACCTAACAAAGGAGACAATGGGACAGCGGGTTCAGCCACAGACCTTTCATCCCTGGCCCAGAGGTTATGATTGTCAAGGAAAACACCTTGCTCTGAATTTTATTGCTATGAAAACATCTTTTGTCTACGAAATACATTCAACTTTTCAAAGAACTTTTGCAAGACAGGTAAGGCAGGAATTATTTGTTTCTTATGGTGAGAAAAGTATTCCTTCCAATTCCATTTTCTGGAGCCCTATAAAGGTGCTCCCTTATTTAAGATCTTATAGGGCCTGGATTCTCTGGCCACAAGACCAATACTACCTGAATCTCAGAGCATGCAAGCCCTAGACAATTTATAAAGTTGGGAAGGGGAAAGGTATTTATATAGAATCTATTATGTGCCAGACACTGCACTTTCTAAAAACATTAGCTCATTTTGTCTTCACAACAACCCTGAGAAGTAGGTTCTATTACTATCCCTATTTCATAATTGAGGAAACTGAGGCAAATAGGCAAAGTTACTTGCTCAAGGTCACACAGTTAGTTTCTATAATGATTTGTACTCAGGTCTTCCTAATCCCAGGAAGAAGCCATCTGAATGGGAAGGAGGGAAAATAACCCCCAAATACTCAGTCTGCTGAAATTGCACCCTCTTGTTTTATTAGCTTCTCATAAAATAGTTATAAGATACATTAAATATCAATTAGTTCAAGCTAGATATACTTTGTAACACTGTTCCAAATGGGAAGATTGAGATTTGTAATATTGTTCCAAATGAGCAAATAATTTCCTCCACCTCATACAATGACTGCAACAGAGCGGAGATTTGACTTGAGATCTTCACTCCAAATCTAGTGCTCTTTCCATTACATTCAACAACACATCACAAGAAATACTTTGTTTTCTACATCAATCCAATTTGTAACAGTAACAAATATGCTTTCAGACTATTTCTGTTCTGAAACAGATCTTGCCTATGCCCAACTGTCTCCCAAAATTTCTGGGCAACCTACCTGACACTTCCATGAACCCTTTTGCCCTGGAGAGAGAGTGTGTGTGAGAGAGAGAGAGAGATCAGGACTGTTACCTAGCGAAATCTGCCAGGCAAGATGATCAAAGGTTCCTTTGGGTGATAACATGGTAAGAGAAAGATCATAGGCCAGGGGAAGAGGTGCCTGGGGTTTGCGTCCTTGCCCTGACTAGCTGTATAGACTTTAGACAAGTTATTTTTCTTCTCTAGCCCTCAGTTTCTTTCTTTGTTGGGATGAGCTGAAGTCACTTCCAGCTCTAACATTCTGTTTTATATTCTAACATTTTATGTTCTAAAGTTCATTTTCTGGCATTCCATGTTCTAAGGTCCATTTCAGCCCTGTCTTTCCATCTCCAACATCCCAAGCTCTGTGTTCTAACATTCTAGGCTCTGCTGACAATCTTCTGTTGAGTGCCCCAACATTCTTTGGCTGAAGTGTCAATCATGCCAGTGGCCAGAAACAATTAAAATGTAATTGGGAAACATTTAGCAAAATAAATAATAAATAAAAATATAAAAAAAAACAAACACAGACATCATTACATTTTAAAACTAAGTTGATATGCAGCCCACAGTGATCCTTATGAATGCTTCAGTGGCCCCCTTTCTATTTGAGTTTGACACTACTGCTTTAAGGTACGTTCCAGTCCTGCCATTCTATCGTCTTAGGGTCTAACATTCTATGTTCTGAGGTCTCTTCCAGCTCTGCCATTCTAGGACTGTTCTAACAGTCTAGGTCAGGTTCCTCCCAGTTCTGCCATTCTAGGTCTGTTTCTAACATTCTAGGATCCCAGGTCCCTCCCAGCTCTGCCATTCTAGGTCTGTTTCTAACATTCTAGGATCCCAGGTCCCTCCCAGCTCTGCCATTCTGGGTCCTTTCTAACAGTCCAGGTTCTCAGGTCCCTCCCACCTTTGCCATTCTAGGTCTGTTCTAACATTCTAGGTTCTCAGGCCTTCTGCAGCCCTGACAGCCCCTGCTCTGATGTATCCTCCGTCTCCAAGCCTCCCGGCCCCTGGCCTGGCAGGTGAGAGAGGTCCAGAGACCTGAGGAATGGAGAAGGCCGGCCCGGGGACGCCTGAGGCCGCTCAGGCCCGGCCTGACTGGGAGATCCCGGGGTGAGGGCGGGGTAGGGGGTGTCCTCCCCGGGCCCGGCCCTCAGGGATGCCAGCAAGGACGGGGGCGGGTCCTTCCTCCCTCCGGTCTCCGAGCCAGGCCCGGCTCCTCCACCACTCAAGGCCAAGGGCAGCTCCCCGAGGGCGGAGAGGAAGAGGAGGAGGGGGCGGCCCGGGCCCGGCGCGCCCCGGACTCACATCGCCCCGCAGTCCAGGCGGAGCCAGGGGCCCCGCTCCCGGCTCCTGGGTCGGGTCGGGTCGGGTCGGGTCCGGTTCCAGCGCCGGCCCCAGAGCGGAGGCCTCCCGCCCCGCCCCGCCCCGCCCCTCCCCTCCCTCCGCGGCTGCGGCTGCTGCTGCGGCCGCCGCTACCGCAGCCGCCGGGGTCAGAGGTCGCCCCCACCGTACCAACGAGACGCGAGCAGCAGGCCCAGGGCGCAGAGAGCCGAGCGTAGCCTAGAAGGTCTCCCTCTAGAGGAACCGGCGGCTGCTGCAAGCGGCGAGGAGCGCAGGAGGCCACCAGAGGGCGCTCGAGGCTGAGCCTACCAGCGTTCATTAACAAAAGGCATAATAATTGCATTTGTATACCCCTTAAGGTTCGCGGAGTGCTTTACAAATATCACTCGGGATAGAGGTGCTATTATTATCCCCATTTTACAAAGGAGGAGAATGAGGCAGTCAAAGGTGAAGTGACTTGCCAGGATCACATTGCTGGGGAGGCATTGAGAGGTCGGGGGAGTGGAAAAATCTCCTGCTGGGATTTTATCTGAGTTTTAAAAGAGGCCAGGAGAGGGGCTGCTAGGTGGCGCAGTGGATGGAGCACAGGCCCTGCATTCAGGAGGACCTGAGTTCAAATACGGCCTCAGACACATAACACTAGCACACCGTGTGATCCTGGGCAAGTCACTTAACCCCATTACTTAGCAAGAAAAAAAAAAAGAGGGAAAGCAATCAATGACAAGATACAGGGATGGAGTGTACTATGAGAAGAATATTAAAGTATGCCAGTATTGCTGGATTCTGGAGAGTGATGAAATGGAACAAGATTGGAAAGGTATCAAGGGGCAGGTTGTGAAAGGCTTTAAATGCCGACAAAGGACTTTAAATTTGATGCTGGAGGTAATAGAGTATATATAATAATGTATGGGGTGCTCAGGGAGAGCTATCACCTCTAGTGTGAGGGCTTGTTAAGCCTATTCAGGGTGCTCATCACCTTTGGTGTTCACCTGTCACCCAACTCTCACCTGTGACTCCAGGAAGCTGACCATGCCCACTACAATTGTCTGGATAGACAGGCTAAACCAGGCTGAGAGTAACTGACAGGTCTCAAACCCATTGGTGAATTAGTGGGGTGCCTACCCTAAGTATGTGAAGACTTCCCACGGCAGAATGAGAGGATGAAAACAATTTTTTCCAACAGCCATGAAGGCAGCACCATGGGGTGCTTAGAGTTTGGTCAGACATTGAAGATACCAAGGTCATCCACCACGTCCCAGGCCATGACCGGTTGTCCTAATTTTTGTCTTGATACTGGACTTTGATTACTCTGGAAGAGAGTGAGGCAGACAACTTTGTGCATTTCTGCCTCACTTAAATCCAAGTCAAGACATCACCCCATGATATCATTGGTCCTCTTCAAAAATGAAGGATGAACATCAATAGAGACGTATTATAATAAACTGAGTTGGGACAGATCTCCATTTTAGGAAAACTTTAGCAGCTGAGCAAAGGATGATTTGGAGTGGGGAGAGACCTTGAGCAGTGCGATCGATTAGAATGTTATTGCAATAGTCCAGGTGATCAGTGCCCAAAGTGAGGTGGCAGCGATGTGAACAAAGAGAAGGGGACATATAGAAGAGGTGCACTGAAGGCAGAAATTACAGGGTTTTACAACAGTTTGGATGTGTGGGATAAGAAAGTAAGTATCTAGAAGAAACTGCTGATCTGAGGTGTCATTTTCAGAGAGATTAAAAGATAAAGATAAAAAAAAACAAGTCAAATGTGTCAATTCAGAAGCCATTTGTAACTTTGAAGAAAACAATTTATACTTGAGTGAAGAATCAAGGATAGGGAGAAGAGCCTGAGAGACTCAGGAGATTCTAGTGTCCATAATGAAAATAGAGAAATTTGAAAGGGGTGGATTTAGGAATGCAGAAACAAAGTTGTCTGGCCCACCACCACCCCCTTTTAGAACTATTAAGAAAGCAGTTTTCTAAAAGGCTTTGAACTAATCTGAATGAGAAATGCTTATCAGTATTTTCCCATCAATTCAAAACAATGTCTGGCAGTGAAATCTTTTTTGTTCAATCTTATCAAAGTCTAACTAATTTCTAACCTACCTCCAGGTCCCGGTCTTCTGATGAGTCTAAAAAGGAGTCTTCTAGGAAGTGGTTGAGTGATTATGATCCTACTAAGGGAAAGATAAAGTCTTTTATTACTTCAGTCAATGCTGAATCTTGGATTCACCAAGTAGAAAGGAGAATTCTTGGAGGGTGTAGTTGAAGAGAGAGAATGGTTTTGGTAAAATCACTGTCTAGGGTAGCAGTTCTCATGGAAACAGGGTTTTTTGTTTGTTTGTTTGTTTTGATGAGGCAATCGAGGGTACGTGACTTGCCTAGGGTCAACACAGCTAGTATCACATGTCTGGGGCTGGATTTGAACTCAGGTCTTCCTGACTTCAGGGCTGGTGCTCTATCCACTGTGCCACCTAGCTGCCCCCTAGGGTAGCAGTTCTCAAAAGGTGATTGGGAACCCTGGGAGGTCCCCAAGACCTTTTTCAAGGGGTCCATGAGGTCAAAACTATTTTTGTGATAATAGTCGGTAAGCATGTATTGTTGTTGTTGTTGTTAGGTGTTTCAGTCATGTCTGACTCTTTGTGACCCCCTTTGGGGTTTTCTTGGCAAAGAAGCAGAAGTGGTTTGCTATTTTACAGATGAGGAAACTGAGCCAAACAGGGCTAAGTGACTCGCCCAGGGTCACACTGCTAGTTAGTGTCTAAGGACAGATTTGAGCTCAAGAAGATGAGTCTTCCTGACTCTAGGCCCAGCAGATCTATGCACTATGGTACCACCTAGCTGCTCAAGTATTTATTAAGTACCTACTTTGTACCACACACTGTATTAATTGCTGGGGACATAAAAAAAAAAAGACAAAAGACAGCCCCTGCTCTCTATGAGCTCACATTCTAATTGGAGGAGAAAACAAGTAAACAAATATGTTCAATCAAGCTATACACTGAATAAATAGGAAATAATTAAAAGTCTCTTTAGAAAGGGTTCCTGTAAATTAAAGGGATGCCCATGAACTGGAGAATGGCTAAACAAATTTTGGTATATAAACGTGATGGAATATGATTGTTCTATAAGAAATGGTGAGCAGCACAAAAAAAAAAACAGAAAAGAAAAGTCTCTTACAGTGGAAAAGGAAATGGGGGAAGGTGAGAGGGAATGAGGGAATCTTATTCCCATAGGATTTGGCTTAAGGAGGGAATAACATACACATTCAATTGGGTATGGAAATCTGTCTTACCCTACAGGAAAATAGGGGGAGAAGGGAACAAGAGAGCAGGGGGATGATAGAGAGGATGGCAGATTGGGAAAAGGGGTAATCAGAAGTAAATACTTCTGAGGAGGGACAGGGTCAAAAGAAAGAATAGAATAAATGGGAGGGCAGGATAGGATTAAAGGAAATAGAGTTAGTTTTTCACAACATGTCTACTATGGACGTGTTTTGCATGACTGCACATGTACAACCTGTATTGAGTTGCTTGCCTTTTCAATGAGGGTGGGTGGGGAGGGAGGAAGAGAGAAAATTTGAAACCTAAAGTTTTAAAAACACATGTTTTAAAAAAAATGCTTTCACATGCTATTGGGAAATAAGAAATATAGGAAATGGGGTACAGAAGTCTATCCATCCCTACAGGAAAATAGAAGGGGAAGGGGATAAGAGAAGGGGAGAGAGATAGAAGAGAGGACAGACTAGGGGAAGGGATATTCAGAATGCATGATATCTTGGGGTGGGGAGGAAGGGGGAGATGGGGTGAAAATTTGGAACTCAAAAACTTGTGGAAGTGAATGTTGAAAACTAAAAATAAATAAATTTATATTAAAAAAAAAAAAAGAAATGGTGAGCAGGCAGATTTCAGAAAAACCTGGAAAGACTTACATGAATTGATGCTGAGTGGAGTGAGCAGAACCAAGAGAATATTGTACACAGTAACAGCAATGTTGTGGGATAATCAATTATGATAGACTTAGCTCTTCTCAGCAATACAATGATCCAAGACAATCCCAAAAGACTTATGACGGAAAATGCTATCCACATCCAGAGAAAGAACTATGGAGTCTGAATGCAGATCAAAGCATACTATTTTCATTTTTTCTGTTTTCTGCTTTTTCTTTTTCATGGTTTTTCCCTTTTGTTCTAATTCTTGTTTCACAACGCAACTAATATGGAAGTATGTTTAACATGATTGTACATGTATAACCTATATCAGATTACTTGCTGTCTTGGGGAGGGGGGAGGGAGAAAAATTTGGAATTCAAAATCTTGCAAAAATGAATGTTAAAAACTATCTTTAGCCTCATGATGGAAAATGCTATCCACAGCTAAAGGAAGAACTATGGAGTTTGAATGCAGATTGAAGCATACTATTCGCTATTTTTTTCCTTCTGTTGAACTATGTTTCCTCTTTCTGGTGGTTCGTCCTATTGGCTCTAATTCTTACTTACAACATCACTAATGCGAAAATATGTTTAACAGGAATGTGCATGTATAGACTATAACAGATTGTGCACCATCTTGGGGAGGTTGGTGGGAAAGGAGGGGGGAAAAAATTTTAAACTCAAAAGCATATGAAAGTGATTGTTGATAAATCAAAATGAATTAATTTTAAAAAATAAAAACTATCTTTACATGCAATTGGAACAAATACTATTAAGGGGGAGGAGTAAAATTTTTAAAAAGGCTTCCTATAGAAGATGAGATTTTAATTGGGGCTTGAAGAAACCCATGGAAGCCAGGAGGGGGAGATGAGGAGGAGATCTTTCCAGGCATGGGCACAGCCAGAGAATACGCCCAAACTTCAGAGATGAAGTATCTTATTTATGGGACAGCAAGGAGGCTGACAACTGAATTGTCCAGTGACAACTGGATTGAATAGAACAAGAGTATAAAAATCCTAGACATTCATCTAAGAAGCTAGTTGAAACAATTAATTTTAGCAAATAAACCTAGGTAAATCATCAGCATTTCTATATATCATCAACAAAATCCTGAAAGAAGAGATAGTAAGAGATACTCTATTTAAAATAATCATAGACAGCATGAAGCAACTGGGAGTGTAGCTGCCAAGACAAACCCAGGAACTATGTGAAAATAATTATAAATCACTTTTTAATACAAATAAAGTCAGATTTAATTGATTGGAGAAAATTTTTCATAAGTGGGCAGAGCCAATATAATAAAAATGACAATTCTACTTAAATTAATCTGTTTATTTAATGCAATCACAATTAAACTACCAAAAAAGTAAGTTATTGAGCCAGAAAAAATAATCACAAAATTCATTGGGAAGAACAAAAGGTCACGTATATCAAAGGAATTAATTTAAAAAATGTATACAAAGGTTAAGCAGTACTAAATCTTAAACCATGTCATAAGAGAGTAATTATCAAAACTATCTGGTACTGACTAAGAAATAGAAAGGTAGATCAGTGGAACAGAGTAAACTACAATACACAGTAGTAAATGATTATAGTAATCTTGTGTTTGACAGATGTAAAGATTTAAGCTTTTGAGATAATTCACTATTTGGTAAAAATCGTTGGGAGAGCTGGAAAGCAATTTAGCAGCAATTGGGTATAGACCAATATCTTACACCATTTACCAAGATAAGGTCAAAATGAATACGTGACCTAGATATAAAGTGAGATATCATAAGTAAATTAGAAGAACATGGAAAGTATTACCTATCAGACTTATGGGTAAGAGAAAAATTTGTGAATAAACAAGAGATAGAGAACATTGTGAGATGTAAAATGGATAATTTTGATGACATTAAATTTTAGAAGTTTTGCACAAATAAAACCAATGTAGCCAAGATTAGAAGGAAAGTAGAAAACTGGGGGAAAGTTTTATAAACTGTCTCTTGGATAGTTTTATAAACTATCTCATATCTCAAATATATAGAGAACTTTGTCAAATATATAAGAGTATGAGTCATTCCCCAATTAATAAATGGTCAAAGAATATGAACAGACAGTTTTTGGATGAAGAAATCAAAGTTACATATAGTCATATGAAAAAATATTCTAAATCATTAAATGCAAGTTAAAACAGCTTTGAGATATCATCTCACACCTATCAGATTGGCTAAAATTATAGAAGGGGAAAATGACAAACATTGGAGGGGATGTAGAAAAATTGGAACACTAATACATTATTGGTGAAACTCTGACCTGATCCAACCATTTTGGAGAGCAGTCTGGAATTATACCCAAAGACTTATGAAACTGTGTATACCCTTTGACTCAGCAAGATCACTCTTAGGTCGGTTTCCAAACATGATCAGGGAAAAGGAAAAAGAACCTATATGTTCTAAAATATTTCTAGCAGCTCTCTTTGTGATGGCAAAGAACTGGAAATTGAGGAGATGCCCACCAATTAGGGAATGGCTAAAAAAGTTGTGGTATATGATTGTGATGGAATACTGCTATACTGTAAGACTGATTTTAGAAAAACATGGAAAGACGCATGAAATAATGAAGAGCAAAATGAGCTGAACCAAGAGAATCTTGCATATAGTAACAGCAACATTATCTGAAGAGTAACTGTGAATGACTAAGTTATTCTGAGTATTATAAATAGTCAAATCAACTACAAATGACTTAGGAAGGAAAATGCTCTCCACCTCCATTGAAAGAACTGATGAATAGAAGTATGCATGGTATGGTGTATATGTATGTGTATGTACATATATATACATATGTATGTATATCTCTGTGTATCTATGGGTGTTTGCATATGTGTGTGTTAAATGGTGACCTCTAGTGCAGGGTGGGAAGGGAGGGAGACAGCTTGGAACTTAAAACAGAACAACTACAAAAACCTTATGTAAAGTTTAAAAAAAAGAGAGAACATGGGAAATTAAAAGATGTAGGAAAACTGGAAAGGTGGGGAGGGACTTTGAACACCGGAGGATTTCACATTCATCAGTGGAGTTTGAGTAGGAAGATGACATAGTTGGACCTATGCTTTAGTGAAATCACTTTGGCAGCTGAATGGACGATGGATTGGAAAGATCTGAGGCAGACAGACCCACCAGCGAGCTCTTGCAATAGTACAAGTGTGATATGATGAGGGTGGGTACCAGGGTGGTGACAATATCAGAGAAGAGAAAAGGAGTACTGGAAAGATGTTGCAAAGGTGAAATCAATAGGCCTTAGCAATGGATTGGATATTGGGGTGGGGTGGGGAGGAAAATCAAGGATGACACCTAGGTTTCAAGCTTGAGGGACTGGGAGGTGGGTCCCCTTGATAGCAATAGGAAAGTTGAGGGAGGGGAGGGCTTAGGGAAAAGGATAATGAGTTCAGTTTGGGAAATTTTGATTTTAAGATGTTTAATGCATTTTTGGTTAGAGATGTCTGAAAGGCAATTGGAGATGTGAGATTGTCAGTTAACATAAAGCTTAGAAAAGGTTAGGTAGATTTGAAAATCATCAGAATAGAGATGGATAGTTGAATCCGTGGGAGCTTATGAGACTACCAAGTGAAATAATATAGAGGGATAAGAGAAGAAGACCCAGGATAGAACCCTGTGGGATATCCACAGTTTGAGAATGTGACCTGAATGAGGATACAGCAAAAGAGACTGAGAAGGAGCAATCTGATAGGTAGGAGGACAACAGGGGGAGGGGGGAGAGGAGAGGGAGGGAAGGAGGAGAAGAGAGAGAGAGAGAGAGAGAGAGAGAGAGAGAGACAGAGACAGAGAGACAGAGAGACAGAGAGAGAGAGAGAAATATGATCAACAATGTCAAAGGCTGGGGCAGCTAGGTGGCCCAGTGGATAAAGTTCCAGCCTTAGAGTAAGGAGGAACTGAGTTCAAATCTGGCCTCAGACATTTGACACTTACTAACTGTGTGACCTTGGACAAGTCACTTAACCCTAATTGCCTTACCAAAAAAAAAAATGTTAAAGGCTGCAGAGAAGTCAAAAAGAATGAGGACTGAGGTGAAAGTCTTTGGATTTGGTAACTTTAGAGAATGCAGATTCAGTAGGATCATAATGTCAGAAGCCAGATTGTAAGGGGTTAAGAGAGTGAGAGGAAAGAAAGTGGAAGCATCTATTATAGATGCTTTCTCAAGTTTAGCAAAAAAGGGCAAGAGAGACGTAGGATAATAGCAGGATCAAGGGAGGGTTTTTTGAGGATGGAGGAGATATGGGCATATTTGTAAATAGTAAGGAAGGAGCTAGTAAAGAGGGAAAGATTAGGGATAAGTGTGAGATTGGAGATGACAGAGGAAAACAATCTGCTAGAGAAAACGAGATGGAATGGGATCACTTGTGCAGGTAGAAGGGTTAGCCTTGGTAAGAAGTAAGGCTACTTCTTCCTGTAAGACAAGAATCAAGGAGGAAATAGTGGCAAAAGGCATCTGGGTAACATGAGATGAGAAAGAGGGAAGAAGAGAGAGGATGACAGTGAATGATTTCATTTTTTTTTTAATTTTGAGGTTAGGTTCTCTGCTGAGAGGTTGGAGGGAGAGGAAGCCATGGGAAGTTTGAGAAGGGATGAAAAAGTGTGGAAGAGCCACTGTGGAGAGTGGGGTAGTGAGTTGATAACAGACATAGAATTGTAGAACAAAAATTTGTAGTGGATGAAGTCAGAACAGTTACATGATTTTTTTCCACCTTTGTTCAGCAGCAGTCCATGTGTAGGAGCAAAGAAGGCCAATGGTGGGAGCCATCCAAGGATGAGGCTTGGCAGTGCACAATTAGCAATATAAACGATAAGGCAAGCAGATAGGGACTCAAGAGAAGAGGACAATGTAGAGTTTAACTAGTTCACCCAGAGGTTAAGATCAGCAAAAGCAGCAGCTAGAGCAGGAGTGATGGCCAGGAGAAAAGTAAAGGGTCAAGGAATTTGGAGGTCATGTGTGGACAAAAAGTAGGATTTGCTAAGAGAAGGAAGAGGGACAGGTAGAAAGCCAGTGATTATGGTCAGACAAAAGGATTTCAGAACTCTTGAGCAAGTAGATGGCGCACTTGTGGATGATGACAAGATCAAGCGTATGATCATCTTTCTCTTTTTTTTTAATTATTTTTTAATTTAAATTTTTTTTATTTTTTCCATATGCTTTTGAGTTGAAAATTTTTCTCCCTTTTCCTCCCCCCCACCCTCCCCAAGATGGCGCACAATCTGATATAGGCTTTACATTTACATACCCATTAAACACATTTTCACATTAGTGAAGTTGTAAGTAAAAATTAAAACCAATACAAGGAACCATCAGAAAGATGAAACAAAACTCAACAGAAGGTAAAAATAAGTGATAGTGATTCGACTTCCATAGTTCTTTCTTTGAATGTGAACAGCATTATCCATCCCGAGGCCTCTGGAAATGTCTTAGATCCTCATAATGCTGAGAAAGGTTCAGTTTAACAATCTTAGTCATTGCATAACGTGGCTGTTATTGTGTACAGAGTCCTCTTGGTTCTGCTCACTTCACTCAGCATGAGTATGATTATCTTTCTTGCATGGCTGAAGTGGAATAAAGGAGTAGGTCATGGGAAATGAGTAGGTTGAGGAAATGAGTCATTAAGGTGTTTAAAGGAGAGTCAATATGTGTGTGGAAGTTCCCTAGTATGAGGGCAGATATTAGGGAAGAGAGAATATGAGGAGTTATTTTGTCTATTATAAATACACAAACCAACAATAAAGGACATATGAAAAAAGACACTACCTGCATCCAGAGAAGGGACAGGGAAGGGACGGGAAAGTGGCCCCTGATTCCCATAGGAGGCAAAGGCAGTTAGCCAGGCCAAAGGTATGGTTTAAGTACAATTTTATGGAATAGAGGGTAGGGGACAAGAGAATGGAAAGAGCAAGCATGGCTCCAAGGTGCCTGGGATATCAGGTAGTCTGGAGGTGATACGCAAAGAGAACAAGAAAGGGGATGGAAAAAGTTGCTCTGGAATTGAGCATGCTTTGTGAAAGCACACTGATAAGTCCATGGAGGGGGCTTCAATGCATAGTCTTCTTTGATCACTTTTCTGGCTGGTCACATCATGTATCATGTCTCCTATCTCATGTCCTGCTTGCTCCATCTGCTTCAAGTACTCTTTTCTACCTCATCACTGACACAAGTACTTGTATGTCAGAAGTAGGTAGATGGTGCAGTGGATAGAGTGCTAGACCTATAATCAAGAAGACCTCAGTACAGATGTAGCCTCAGACACTCTCTGTCTAATACTAGGCAAATCACTTCATTTTTGTCTGCCTCAGTTTTCTCAACTGTAAAACGGGGATAGGAATAGCATCTACTTTCCAAGGTTGTTATGAAGATCTAATAAGATTTATTTGTAAAGCACTTAATACAGTTCCTAGAACACAATAGGCACTTAATAAATGCTTGTTTCTTTCCTTCCTTATATTCAACATTCTATCTTCTGCCTCTGTGAACTAAGGCATGAATGAATGAATGTTTTCCCTCCTCCTCACCTCTGCCTCTCAAAACCCATAGCTCTTCAAGGCTCAGCTTGGTGTTAGTTCCTATAAGAAGATTTTCCTAGTTCCTTCAGTTCTTAGTGCTCCCCCTAAAAAGACATTGTTTGTTTATTGTATATACATCTTGTATTGACTTATATGGGTACATATTGTATTCTCTTATTATAATGTAAGCTCACTGAGGGCAGAGGCCATTTCTTGTTTGTTGGAGGTTTCAGGGTAGAGGATTGTTTGTATTTGTGACAGCCACACTTTAATAAGTACCTCATAAATACTTGATGAATTGGATTGAATGGGAGGACACTGCAGGAGAGAAAAGAAAGCTAGAGGAGAGGAGGCGGAGAGATGCTAAAGAAGAGAGGGATAGGGGTCACTGCAGGAAAATGAAGGAAACCTGGAGAAAGGAAAGGAAATTAAAGGACACTGGTAAGAAAGAAGTGGGCTAGAGAATGAATAAATGAATGAATGAGAAAGCATTAATCAAACTCCATGTGCAAAACACTGAGCTAAGTTCTAGTGGAAAAAAAAAAGTAATACAGTCCCTGCTTTCAAGGAGCTCATATTTTAATGAGGGACACAATACATCTAGTAGATTTCAGCTGCAGATCAGATTTTTTAAAGTCCCGTGGTCCTTAGGGTGCAACAGCAAAGCCGATGCTAAAACAGCTTTTAAAATTTCATTGCCACTGGTAAAACAACGTTGGTTTCTGATGTTGAACTTGTGACTGTGCCAAGACTGGGTCTTGAGTAGCTGTGACCGCATAACCCTCAGAAGCAGCCACATATCCACAGAAGTTAATTTCCCCTTGATAATGGCTTCAAGGGCTGTGCTAGAAGGTAGGCTGGGAAATGCTGGCACCCCTTACCTGCCCATCTGTGGCAGATGGTTAGCAGTTGGTGTTGGTGGTGACAGAGAAAATGGGTCTCTTCTCTATACTGATTGCTCCCCTCAGTGATGTCTGAGGAGGTTGGTGAGCAGGGCTGGTGGTCTAAGGTGCACTGTTAGTCACAAGACTGTTGGGTTCACGGTCCTGGCCTGCCTCCAACAGGATGGAGAGGTGCTGGTGGTCTGAGGTGCGGTGGTGCTGCCTGAACAAGCCAAGTCCTGTCTCTCCTTCAGGTGCCTTGCTGCTTCGGAGAGATTCCAGAGCTGAGGGGAAGAAGTTGGGAGACACTGTGGGTGAGGAGAGGGAGGAGCTAAGAGACACTACTAGGGAGGGAGTGGAAAGGGCTAAACACCTGAGAAGATTGGACTACATAAAGGGGAGGGGCGAAGACTCAGTACACGTTCTGGGTAGAAAGACAGAAGGGTGTATCTTCTTTTTACGTTAAATGAATGATCTATAGATGTGTGCAAACATATACAAGTTCCCATATTTTATTGTGTTTGTCTGTATTTGTAGTCCTAGAGGGTAAGTCTTCATGTCACTGCTCTGTACCGGGATATACGGGAGCGTTCTTCCTGCCTGCCCTCTCTCCCCGCACCCCACACAATCTTTTTATTTCCAGTATCAGTGCTTCAGACTTCTGTCTTCCCGCAGTCGTCTGGCTAAGGGTGAAATTGGAAGGGGAGGGACTGGGGAGGAGAGAGGACTGGAATAGAGAGCGGCTCTGGGGCAGATGCAATGGCCTGGAGGGAGGTGATAGCACGAAGTTCCCTAAACTAACACAGCTTTGGGGACTGGAGGGGAGGGAGAAGAAAAAGGTGTCATGAACAGAGAAGTAGCTCTGCTTCCTTCCTGTTCCCCATGTGCCCTGTTTCCCTCCCTACTGGTTTGGCTGCTAGAATGATCTCTGGAGGCGGATCCCACGCAGGAATCCTGCCTCTTTCCCTTCCCTTCTCTCCGCTCTCCTCCCCACCCATCCGGCCTGCGCTGGGGCCCCAAAGGGCACTGCCCCCGGCGGAGCTGGAGTCTGGTTAAGGTAAGGAGAGGAGGAGAATTTATGCTCACCAGCATACTGAGTACCCCTATCCCGGGACCAAACAAACTGGGTCTTCTCCATCCTCCGCTCCTTAGGAATCTCGCAGCGTCTGGCCCCTCGACGACTTCTTAAGCAAACCTTGGGGTCTGGAGGAGAGAAAGCTACAGGCAAGTGAATGGGGAGGGCCTAGGGGTTGGGACCAAGGGAGCCTGGGAGGTGTTGGAGGTGTTGGAGGTGGAAGTGATTTTCTGTACAGTGTGATTTTAAGGGAATAGGAATTCCCTGTGTCCAAGTCAACATCATTTACGGAGCTCCCTTCTGCAATCCAGCTCCATCCATATTCGACCTCTCTCTAGCACCTAAGGACACAGGATTGCTATCTTCCTATGTTGAAAAAGCTGTTTTTCTGAAAAGGCTGAAACTAAGGGTTGGCAAGGCAGGCAGCTACCTAAGGAGGAGAGTCAAGATAGAGAGCATGCAAAATAAAATCATTTATGTTTGCCGCTAGAAAACATTATCCTCCATGTCAGGTAGCTATTTCTTTTCTGACAAGTCTGTATATATGTCTCAGGATGATGAGAGCCTATGAGAGCCTATGAGAGACAGTAACACCCAGGGGGACACAGTTTTCAAATGAAGTAATAATAATTTTTATAGGATCTTAGATTTAGAACTAGAGGGGATCTCAGAGGCCAGCTGGTTCGTTTTATAGAGGAGGGAAGTGAAACAGAGAAAGGTTAAGTGACATAGCTATTTAGCAAAGCTAGTATTGGAACCCAGATCCTCTGCCACCACACTCAGTATTTTTCCCACTTCACCAGTTATGCACAACTAAACCTTTTATGCTCTGGAGTAGTCCTGCCCTACTCAGCCCCAGAGGGCAGAACTATCAGCAAAGTCTGGTGGAAGTTATAAGGGGAGGCAAAACTTTCTGACAGTTAGAGGTGTCCTAAAGTGGAAGGGATTGCTGAAGAGGAGCTAGTGACTTTTTAAAAATTAATTAATTTATTTGTTTAGTTTTCACATTCACTTTCATAAGATTTTTGAGTTCCAGATTTTTTTTCTCCCTCCCCTGAGAAGCTAATGAATTGCCCCTTAGAAAAGATCTTCAATTAGAGGCCAGATGACCACTTGCCAGGGATGTTGTTCAGATATAGTTTGGCAACAATGACTTTCTGAGGTTCCTTCCAATTCTGAGATGATGATTCAAAGATTCTCTTTCTCATGTGCTCAGCATCCTGTGAGAAAATGACTGAAAACAGGGGGATGTAAGAGGGTAAACCCTCAGGTCTGGTCTCCTCCCTACAGGAAATATACAAGAGAGCCCTAGGGAAGGTAGGAGGAAGGAAATGGACTGTGGGAGAGGTGGGATAGAGCAGGAAAGGGGACACCCATAAAGAAATCTGATGGCAGATGGAGGGGTTGTTGGAGCAGGGCCACTTTACTACTTAAACAGTCTACCAGGGGTGGGGAACCTTCCGCCTCAAAGCCACATGTGGCCCTCTATATCCTCAAGTATGCCCCCTAACTGAATCCAAACTTCACAGAGCAAAACCCCTTAATAAAAGGATTTGTTCTATAAAACTTGGACTCAGTCAAAAGGCTGCACCCAAAGACCTAGAAGGCCACATATTGTCTGTTGACCCTACTGCCAGGATCTTAAATGAGAATAACTCCCATTTACCATTCATATAAAGATTTGTGGTTTATAAAGGCCAATTCCTTATAGCAACCCTGTGAGGTGGTGCAAGAATGATTATTCCCATTTTAGAGATGAGGGAACTGAGACCAAAACTCAATCATCAATCAACATACTTATTGATCATTTTGTTTCAAGCACTGTGCTAGGTTGAAGGAATGGTGGAGGTTGGAGATTCCATAATAGAGACACATATGCATCAATCTTCATTCAATGATTTTTGTTGTTCAGTTGTGTCCAATTCTTTGGGGTTTCCTTGGGAAAGATACTGGAGTGGCTTGCTATTTCCTTCTCCAGCTCATTTTATAGATGAGGAAACTGAGGCAAACAGGGTTAAGTGACTTGCCCAAAATCACATAGCTAGTAAGGGCAGATTTTAACTCAGTTCTTGAACACAGGCCTGATGTTCTATCCACTTCACCACCTACCTGCCCCTCACTCAATGATATTACAGTCTAGTTAGGAAGGAAAAAAAAAAGGAAAACAATGATAGAAAAATTAAATGCCATAGTGCAAGCGACCATCAGTGCAATGGGAGTTCAGAGGAGGAAAAGATCATTAGGGATTCCCATGGTCAGGGAAGATTGCATGACCTCTGAGCCTAGAAAGGTGAGTGGGATTTGGATGGGCATCTGGGAGAGTACTGAGGGTAGAAGGAAGAAAAGACAAAAGACTTGGAGGTTGAAATTAGGTGAAGGTGACAAAACCATAGAATCATATTCACAGAGCTAGAAGAAAACTCAGAGATCATCTAATTCAACTCCTTCATTTCACAAATAAGGATACTAAGGCTTAGAGGGATGAAGTAACTTGTCTAAGGTAACACAACTAGACAGTGGCAAAGGTAAGATTCAAACCCAGGCCTTTTGACTCCAAATCTTAGACTATAGTATAGCATGTATTGAAAATAGTGAGGAGATCTGACTGAGTCTGCTTAATGAAGAACAGAACAGAGAATCATAGAATGCTAAAGTGATCTTAGAAATCATGGATTCTAAACTCTTCATTTTACAAATAAGGAAACTGAAGCATAGAGAGGTTAAGTGATTTGCCAAGGACTCTTGATTCCCAGCCCCTGGCTCTTTCTTCTTAACTTGGGCAGCTAGGTGGCACAGTGGACAGAGTGCTGAACCTATAGTCAGAAATACCTGTTTCAAATCTGACCTCAGACACTTACTAGCTGTGCAACCCTGAGTGAGTTACTTAACATTTGACTGCCTCAATTTCTCCATCTGTAAAATGGGGATAATAATAGCACCTACCTCCCATGGCTGTTGTGAGAATAGAATGAGATATTTGTAAAGTGCTTTGCAAACTTTAAAGCACTATATAAATACTAGTTATTATTATTATGATGATTTATTATTACAGACCCCTTTCCTTGAGTAGATCCCTCTATGCTGTCTGAAATCTGATCCTACCAAGATAAATCCACTTCCAGGGACCAGGAGACATTAGGCTGCTTGTAGGACTAATCCTACTGCACCCTGGAGGAGGAAGGAACTGATACCCTACCTTCTCAGGTAAGAAAAGCTCTTTCCTCTTCTCCCTCCTGGACAAGCAGAATTTCTGGGGAATTTGCTTTTCTGGTTGAGTCAACTTCAGTCAAAACTATCTCACAGAACTCTCCCCATCTCCAGATACGCAGCCCTCAGGTCTTCTCTCTGGATGAAAATCAGACCTATTAGAGCATTTGAACTAATGGTGTCAGGGATTTCATGCATCTGAAATGGTTACATTTTAAAAGAGGATTATGGGAAGAGGGCAATACTTAGCACAAATGAGTTAATTTCTAATGGTCAAGTTTTAGGCCCCAGTGGAACAGATATTTTAGGATATGGAGAGTATACCTAGAATCCTTCAAATGTCTCCATGATTATTGGCATGAGTCAAGCCATGTGGGTTTTGATGAAGGGGAACATAGAAAGAATTCCCCAATGCAGAAAGAATCTGTAGGGGAGAAAAGTGAAAGGTTCCCGTGGAGTGCAAGAGGTGATGAAAGAAGCCCAACTGCATTTTAACTCCCATCAGCTGCTTCAGGTCTCTGCCTTGTCTCTTCAGGTGCCTGTACACCATGACCTGGAGACCTCATATGTGGATCCTAGCAATTCTCCTGACTGGCTTCGGATCCAGACTCTCCTGCAGCAGCTGCCTCCACAAGACAGTGATGTGAGCCCCAAATGCCAGCCCCATCTGCTTAATTCCCCTTCTCCTTTCTCTCTTTTGTTATCCTCTCTCCCAGAGCAGCTCATCTCAATTCATCCTGTATTCATTGAGATGACTTTCTTTGTGTCTAGAACTTGAAATTTTTACAGTGTTACTTGGGAAACAAAAATGAAGGGGTGAAACAAGGGGAGAGCAATAATAAAAATTATTGTAAATAAAAAAGGTTTAGACAATGATGTTTAAGGTTACAAATGATGGCTAAGGTCACTTCTCATGCTATGATGCTATGAGATCAGTGCTATTGAGAGTTATCAAGGAAAGCTTCCTGGAAGAGGTGAGACTTAGGCTTGCACTCTGTTTTCTTCCCCTCTCTCCTATTGGACTACCTACTAGCCTCCTCTTCCCAGTTTTCCTTTTCAAACAAGAAGACTCTATAATCTTTTTTTCCTCCTTCCTAGCAATCAATCATTTTTCCTTTGGTCTAAGTTTACTCATCCCCCAAATACTGCTGTACTACGAATCACTATGAATTTTGACAGGAACGGTATTGTTCAATCCTTGGGGAAGAAGAGAGATTCCAGCTTCGGCTGTTCAGTGCCCATCGGAGAAAGGAGGCTCTGGGTCAGGGGGTCATCCGATTGGTGCCCCCTAGGTTTGAAGGGTATATGTGTGAGAAGGTGAGCTGCTCCAGAACCCTACTCCAGTTAGCATCATTATGCCCTTATCAGTCACTATTATTTATCCTCACTTCTAAACATTGTGGATCTCTGCTTCAACTCCAGGGGTCACACGGAAGGGCTGGTTTTGCATTATGGAGGTGTTGAGGGGTCCATAGAGTCACTATGTCACAGAGGATAGAGAGCTGACCACAGAGTCAGAAAGACCTGGTATTAGGTTCTAATCTGTACTAATCCTACCTCTCAGTGGCCCTAGGCAATGTTCCAAGATTGTAAATTGCAGAGAAGGTTCTGATCTTGTTTGGGAGAGGAGGTTCCTTATCTAGGGTACCCTACATTGATGAAATATCAGGTTCTTAAAAAAAAAGAAGTGTGAGTACTTACTACATATTTTTTAAAATAGTGTGAAATGGAAATTCATAGTTTTATATGAATCCTCTGTGTTGTACTGTGTGTATGAAAATGTTAATTTTTTTTGTCTTTATGCATTTAAGTTCAAAATGAAAGAACAACTTTTTAAAAAGAAGCTGTAAGGAGGAGGGCGAGCAGAACATTATAGAAATAGAGTTGGGAGAAAATTTCGCAGAGGAATAGAAAAGTGGAGGAAAGTTGTGATAGAAGCCTGATTTGGGGAAAGAATATGATAGAGGCTAGGAAGTGTATATCTATGTATGCTTGTGTATGTGCCTGCATGTGTGTGAACAGGTAAGCATTCTTGGGAGGGAAATGGCAGAGGCTAAAGGGTGGGGTAAAGAATAGAGGGCTTAGAGATTACTTTTTAGAGGCTAAAGTGAAAGGTACAAATATTCCAAAAGCAGGAGGCTAGAAGGTGAGAGGATGGAGAATTTCTCTTGGCTCTTTCCTGATACTTTTCCTTATCCCACAGTGTGGTGCAAATCTGAAACCAGGTGAGCCTGGGGTGTTTGCAGCTAGAGCGGGGGAGAGGAGTTGCTGGCATCCTGGCTGCTTCACCTGTCAGTCCTGTAGCCAGGCCCTCCTAGACCTGATCTATTTCTACCACAAGGGGCACTTGTACTGTGGCAGGCACCATGCGGAGCTGCTCAGACCTCGCTGCCCTGCCTGTGACCAAGTAGGTATGGTTCCCTTGGGAGGGGAGAAGAACAGAAAGAAGGTGGCTGGGGCAGAGGAAGAGACAGGGACCTCCTGAGGGTCAAGTCTTAGAACCATTGCAGCTCAATACCCTCAGTTTATAAATTAGAAAATTGAGGCCCAGAGACTTGGTCAGATTAGTGCCTGGTTAGAGGCAGAGCACTTCTGAGAATCCAGGTCTCCTAGCTTCCAGGCTAGTGTTTGGTCCAGGGCCCCATCTGCCTCTTCCTAACCCAGCCTTCACTTTCTACAATCTTCAAGCCTCTCACCCTTCCCAATCTCAAGTAGGCCTTTTCATGTCTGTCTCTCTGTTCTTCCCCTTCCTCTGTAGCTCATCTTCTCTGGCAGGTGCACAGAGGCTGCAGGGAGACACTGGCATGAAGATCATTTCTGCTGCTTAGATTGTACAAGACCTCTTAGCTCTGGACAGTATGCTCTGCCTGGCAGTGGGCCCTGTTGCCCCAGATGCTTTGAAAATCGACTTCATTCTGATCCCAACTCCAGCCAGCCTGAAGGAGAGTCTATTGGTAAGAGAGGAGAATCAACTTAAAGGGAAGGGTATGGGTCAGAGAGCTAGAGAAGCCTAGGCTGGGATCTGAGTTCCAATCCAATCCAGTATAATCTAATAAACATTTATTAAGCACCTGCTATGTGTCAGGTGCTATGCTAAATGCAAGGGATACAGTTAATAAAAAAGAAAGACAGTCCATGCCTTCAAGGAGTTTACAATGTAATTGGGGGAGGGGACGGAGAGACCACATGTAAAAAGAGGCAGGAATGGAAGAAGTAGTGGGGAGTGGAGGAGGTACACTAGGGAATACCTGGCACAGGAGGGTATCTCGCATCTTGTTCTGTGGAATTGAGACCCGAGCAGCTGATGCTGAATGAAGTGGGGCAAAAAGTCCAGTTTGTGCCCTGTATGAAGGAAGACATTGAGAAGAGTTTGTTACTCCACTATCCACCTCTCCAGTCAGAAGAGAGAGGAGGCGGAGGGACATGGTGAGGGGTAGAGTGAAACTCTCTTCTCCTATGAGAGATACCCTCTTAACCCAAGGGAAAGGGAGTAGGACAAAGGAGTGACTAGGGTTGTAAGGAGGAGTTTCAAAATTCCTTAATGATCAATCATAAAAGCTCCAAAATCTGCCAAGATTTTTTTAGCTGTTCTAACTTTTCCCTGTAACCTCCATGAAGGAGGATTCAGAGGTGTAGAGGGAAGGGAGTAAGTAAGGCTCAGGGAACCAAAAAGCAACTGCAGTTTTCCCCAATTCTCTAGTGCCAAGAGAATTAACAGAATTGGGCATACACTTCCAGATAGGGCATCTGTCCTTGTCCTCTATGCTGTGGAAGGTGTACCCAGGTCCATGGCCTCAAAGGAACCCAGTGCACTGAGATCCTGAGAGCATCAGGCTAAGTGAGAGACAGCCTCATAACTGCCTGCCCAAAAAGCACCTCCAAGCCTTGACCCCAACTGCAGAGCAAGAAGGGGAAGGGAGAGGCTTAGATACCTTCCAATCTTGGCTGGAGAAGAATTTAGGGTTAGGCAGTTTCCCTGTACGGGCCACCAAAATGTTGATGTTTAGGGGTTTAGGGGTGCTGGGACCCTGAGATCACAACATGCAGGTCCTGCTTGTAAGAATTCAACCCAAGCCTTCTGTCAGCCAAAGACAAGGTTTATTAGAACACCCATCATACTGGGCAGACTCTTAAGGAGTCTGAACATTAGCAAGCTATTTGCTAGATTATAAGAATCTGAGCTTGGTAATTTAGAGGTTTTATTGTCATTTGTGGTTGTTATGTGACTTTTTGTGACCCAATTTGGGGTTTTCTTAGCAAAGATACTGGAGTGGTTTGCCATATCCTTCTCCAACTCATTTTACAGATGAAGAAACTGAGGCAACCAGGGCTAAGTGACTTTCTCAAGGTCACCCAGCTAGTAAGTGATTGAGGCTGGATTTGAACTCATGAAGATGAGTCTTTCTGATTCCAATCCCAGTGCTCTATCCACTGTACCCCCTAACTGCCCTAATTTAGAGGTGATGAGCTTAATCTGGAAGGAGCTTTGTGTTCCAAGGAATTGAGACCAAGCAGAGCAGCAGATATGATTTGGAAAGCTAACAATAATAGCTACATTTACATAGAGGTCTTCTCTGCTATCCCCATCTCCTCTCACACCCAGCCCAAGAGTGGTTTCTTGGATGCTGGAAACTCCTTTGACCAATGCAGATTGACACCTACTCCTCCACCTCTAGTCTTAGGGCCTTGTCCAGGGTCACACAGCCAGTGTGTTATCAAGGTCTTGAACTGGTCTTTCTGCCTTTGAGGCCATTTAGCATTACAAAGTATTTTCCCCTCTGCAACCTTGGGAGGTAGGGAGTACACAATTGTTCCTCTCCTCATTTTAAGGATGAGAAAGTTGGGGCTTAGAGACTAAAATGTTTAGCTGTGTGACCTTGGGCAAGTTAGTGGACTAAGACAGTGGTGTTGAACAAATAGAAATAGGGGCCACTGAACCATAAATAAGGAGCCCTGACAACCAAATGTCAGTTTAGAAAACCAAATATTAATGTTATCTTCTATTGTATTTTTATTTAGTTTGTTAAATATTTCCCAACTGCATTTTAATCTGGTTCTGCTACCCTCTGGTGTAAGAATAGAAATCTAAGACATTTCTAAATTGTGTAGTCAGCAGTTTCTCTTTCTTCCCATTTAAGGGAGACAGTCATCCCTAGGCTTAAAGGTGACACTAAGAAGTGTCATGAATTAATGTTACTATAGACCTGGGGGTTAGAGACCCTTGGTCATGGCCCCCCAAAACTTAGCTGTTCCTTTTCCTTTCCCCAACTTCCATCATGCTTGCCCAAAACTTACTTATTCATTCACTCCCCAGACCCTTGTGGGGGAGAGAAGGGGAGGGCATTTCAACACAGAATAGAAAAGCATCCTTCCCTCTATCCTGTCAGGGTTACCTATAACCACAGAGGTGGGGGAAGTGAGGAATAAGGTAAGGTAAGGAGCAGCATCTGCTAAGGGGGCCTAGCTACCATCTCTTTTGAGTTTTGTTCTGGGTCAATAAGAAGAGACATCAAATTAGTCTGAAGTTGTCATCGAAGGTGCAGACAGGTGTAAATTCCTTTGTTTGGCATTTAAAGCACAGGAAAGAAAGTGGTTTTTTCCAGCTTCTAGGGGAAAAAAAGAAACCTAGCCCCTAAACCCAACAGTATTATTATTATCATTAAGCTTTTATTTAGTATTTTACTTATCCCAGTTACATGTAAAAACAATTTTTAACATTTGTTTTTAAAACTTTGAGTTCCAAATTCTCTCCCTTCTTCCCTCCCCTACATTGAGAAGGCAAGTAATTCACAAACCCAACAATATGCTTTAAAATGTGACCAAAAATTAATATTCCTATGGACAGAGCTCCCACATGTAGCAAAGAGAATGGCGGGTCCCTCACATGCAGTGAGGGCTGTCCTAGTGTGGCTTAAAAGGAGGCAGAGGAGACATCGCTATCTTCTTCTCCCTCTATCTTTCTCCAAGGGAGATTTTATTTCTATCAAGAGGAAAAGCAGGAAGTTGGGGCTACAGGCTACCACTTTATTTTCCTCAGTGAGAGGAAGTATTAGGCTAGAAGTATAACTGTCTGTTCTCTTAGATGTAGTCTAGGCGATATGATCAGGTTCTGTCTAACTTCTGATTGCTTTGTTATTTCGTGGGGAGGGGTAACCCCAACTGCATATTAAAGGCTTGACCCCCTTCCCAGTTTCACAGTAAACATGCAGTAAGTAGCAAAGAAACCCATTTATATAAATCACAGCATAACACAGATCAGATAAAGTCCACATAGGAGGACATATACCGTACAAACAGAGTGCAGGCACTCTCCCTTTGGGAGCAAGTTAATTCAACTTAACCAAGAGACAGCGTCCTAGATTCACATAAGGGGAAACTCCTTTAAGTCTCTAAAGCAGTAAGCTGGCTATAGGGACATGATAGAGACTGCCATGTCTTCCCAGAATCTTTTCCTTTAGCAATCTGAACTCTTCCACTCTCTCTTTCTAAGCTGGCTGCCAGGAGCACTGAAGCAATTTGATGCTTGAAGAAGACTCAAAGTTTGATGAGTTGGGGACTGGGACTCAAAAGGGGGATTCAAAGGGAACCCTTTCTTATAGAACCCACTTACTACTTATATGACAAGTCACTTAACCTTTCATGGCCTGTTTTTTTTCCTTGCAATATGAGAGAGTTCATGGGATTTGAGCTCAGGTCTTCCACACTTCAAGTGCATGGCTTTATCCATTATGGTACCTAGTTCGACTAGATGACCTTTTAAAATTTTTTTTTATTTTATTAATTTATTTTGATTTATCAACAATCACGTCCATATGCTTTTGAGTTTAAAATTTTTCTCCCCCTTCCTCCCCACCACCCTCCCCAAGATAGCGCACAATCTGATATAGACTATACATTTACATTCCTATTAAACACATTTTCACATTAGTGAAGTTGTAAGTAAAAATTAAATTAAAACCAATAGGAGGAACCATCAGAAAGAGGAAACAAAACTCAACAGAAGAGGAAAAAAAAGATATCGATTCAACTTTCACAGTTATGATTACTATCTGTGTCTTTTTCTCCATCTTTCCCCCCCTTGTTTATGCTTTTCCTTCTCCTTTCTCCTTCCCCCCCTCACTAGTGTTTTGTTTTTGACCACTGCCTCCTTCACTCTCTCCTCCCTTCTATTATCCCTTTCCCTTTTCTTTCCCCTTTTCCCTCCTACTGCCTATATAGGGCAAGTTAGATTTCTATACCTAATTGATTATGTTATGCCCTTCTTGAGCCAAATCTGATGAGAGTAAGGTTCAAACAATGCTCAACCCCCTCCCTTCTTTCCCTCTGCTGTAATAGGATTTTCTGTCTTTTCCTGTAATGTAATTTACCCTTGTCTGCCTCCTCCTTTCTCAGTACATTTTCTAAGATCAGACTAATCCACTTACTTGGATCCATTTAACCCACTTGATCAGATTTTTTTTATCTTTACATTAAAGTCAACTAATATCCACCCCCTTTATGTATACTCCTTTAACATGGTGTAATAACAATACAGTTCTCAAGAGTTGCAAGTGTCATCTTCCCTTGTAGGGATGTACACAGTTTGCCCTTATTAACAACATTTTGTATCTTTCTGTCTCATTTACTTTTTATGTCTTTCTTGAATCTTGTACTTGAAGATCAAATTTTTTGTTGAGCTCTGGTCTTTTTATCAGGAAGGTTTGGAAGTCCCCTATTTCATTGAATATCAATCTCCTCCCTTGAAAAATCATGCTCATTTTTGCAGAGTAGTTGATAGTTGGCTGAAATCCAAGCTCCTTTTTCTTAGGGAATATCGTGTTCCATGCCCTGTGGTCTTTTAATGTAGAAGCTGCAAGGTCCTGTGTAATCCTGACTGTGGTTCCATGATATTTAAATTGTTTCTTTCTGGCTGCTTGCAGCACCTTCTCTTTCATCTAGTAATTTTGGAATTTTGCTATTATATTCCTTGGCATTGTCAGTTTGGGATCTCTTTCAGGTGGTGAGCAGTATATTCTTTTTATGGTTATTTTACCTTCTGGTTTTAGGACTTCAGGGCTGTTTTCCTTTATGATTTCCTGAAAGATACTGTCCAGGGGGCACCTAGGTGGTGCAGTGGATAGAGCACCAGCCCTGAAGTCAGGAGGACCTGAGTTCAAATCCGGCCTCAGACCAAACACTTGACACTTACTAGCTGTGTGACCCTGGGCAAGTCACTTAACCCCAATTGCCTAAAAGCGAAAGAAAGAAAGAAAGAAAGAAAGAAAGAAAGAAAGAAAGAAAGAAAGAAAGAAAGAAAGAAAGAAAGAAAGAAAGAAAGAAAAAGATATGGTGCAGGATCTTTTTTTCATCATGATTTTGAGGCAGCCCAATGATTTTTAAATTGTGTCTCCTGGATTGATTTTCCAGGTCGGTTGTTTTACCGATGAGGTATTTTATGTTTTCATCTATTTTTTCTTTTTCTTTTTTGCTTCTGTTTGATTGATTCTTGCTCTCATAGAGTCATTAGTTTCCATTTCTCCAATTCTAGTTTTTAACAGATTGTTTTCTTCTGTTAGTTTTTGTACTTCCTTCTTCAATTGGCCAATTGTATTTTTAAGTGATTTGTTTTCTTCAACGTACTTTTTTTTTCCAGTTTGCCAATTGTGTTTTTTAGGGACTTGTTTTCTTCAGTGTACTTTTTTTTTCCAATTGGCCAATTGTATTTTTTAAGGACTCTTCTACCTCTCTCATTAGACTTTTAAAATCCTTCTTGAGCTCTTCTAAGAAGGCTTTTGGGGCTTCAGACCAGTTCCTATTCCCTTTTGATGTTGCAGATGTGGGTTTGTTGACAATGTTGTCCTTGTCAGAACTTCTGTCTTGATCTTCACTCTTCTCATCTTATGAATCTATGGTACGTTTCTTTTTACTCATGGTGTTTCTTTATTCCTGGCCTTTAAAGAGATTGAGCTCTCCTACTAGGGAACAGAGGGCATTGACCCAAGCTTCTTGTGTTGGGAGCCTAGGTCTTGGTCACTGGCTTTGTATGCTGGGGCCTCTTATGTTGGCAATTGGAGGCTGTTAGGGTTCTGGCAGCTTACCTGATGTTGGGCTGGAATCAGCAAGGCTGGAACTTTCAGGCAATTCTAGGTTGACTGCTTTTCCTTTCCTTTAGCTTTCTTCAGCTCCTTTTAGATGGGTGCTGCAGGGTGTTTATCTGCCTAGGGCCCCTTGCAATGCTGCCTCCCTCCTTTCTGCTAATGCACTAGGAGATTCCTTTGCAGTAGAGTGCCGAGGCACCTGGTGGTTTTCTGAGCTGCTTTCCACTAGGTTCCCCTGCCCTCACTGAGGCACTTGGAGGTCCAGGTGTTGGTGTTTGCCTACTCTACCACCTGGGCTTCAGGATCTCCTCCTGGTTGACAGTTGGAGGCTGTAGGGTTCTGACAGCTTACCTGGTGTTGGGTTGGAATCAGCAAGGCTGGGACTTTAGGAGGACTCTAGGTTGCTTTCTTCAGCTCCTTTCAGATGCAAGCTTCAGGTGTTTATCTGCCTGGGGCCCTTTGTAGTACTGCTTCCCTTATTTTTGCTGAGGCACTGGGAGACCTGTTTGCTGGGCTGCTACACTGCTGTTTCCTGTCTTTCTTCTAGTTCAGCTGTTCCAGGGTTTGTTTGGTTTTTTCCTCTGGGGTGATATTTTCTGGGTTTTCAGAGTCTGATAGGGGAGGGTGAGGGAGACTACCTTTTCTACTCCGACATCTTGGCTCCCGGAAGCGGAAGTCTCAAGACAGTTTTAAAAAACAAGATGTGAAGCTCTTCCCATTAAGGGTTGAGTTTCTGAGGGTAAAGAATCTGCCAGTAGGGAAGAGGCTGTATTGTATCTGTCAGGAGAGAAAGCTGGACTAGATGACCTTTAAAATCGCTTCCAGCTATAAATTTAAATTTCTAGGTCCTGTGTCTTTGCAGCTCCAGCTCCAGATAGGGAGTATCAAACTATCAGTCCTCCAGCATTTTTTAAGTGGTAGGTAGTAGGAATACAATAACAAAGAGTGAAACAGTCTCTTATCTCAAGGAGCATACATTGTATCTGGGACATATTTACAGAGAGAAGCATGCACAAAATAAATACAAAGTAAT
The DNA here is from genome assembly GCF_003287225.1 of Phascolarctos cinereus. Classification (NCBI taxonomy): domain Eukaryota; kingdom Metazoa; phylum Chordata; class Mammalia; order Diprotodontia; family Phascolarctidae; genus Phascolarctos; species Phascolarctos cinereus. The sequence continues at coordinate 232,285,167 of NW_027555958.1, read as the reverse complement.
TTTGCAAGAAGGCATTAGCCCCTAGGACATCAGCAAAGGCCTTTTACAAAAGGTGTCATTTGATCAGAGCCTGGAAAGAAACTTTTTGCTGTTCTTTGCATTCTTAGTGCTTAGCACAGTGCCTGGCACATAGTAGGTATTTGCTTGTTGAGAGGAACAAGAGGTGGGAGTGCATTCCAAATTTGGTGGGAATAGCCAGGGTGCAAAGGTGTAGACCAGGGATATGAAGTATTATTCTTGGTGAAAAAGTAAAGCCAGTTTGGTTGGACCACAGATTGTGTTAAACGGAATGTATAAGGATGGAAAAGTAGGTTTTTGAAGAGCTTTAAATGCCAAACAGGTTACAGGTAAGTCAAGTCTAAAATTGTTTATTAAGCACTTACAGTACCAGACACTGTGCTGAGCACTGGAAATACAAATACAGACAATCTTTGCCCTCAGGGAGCTTACATTCTAATGAAGAAAGACGACATGTAAAAGGAAACTGAAAAGGAGCCTTGAATGCCTCCAATTAAAGCAATGGGACAATGGTCCAGCAAAAAGATTGAGGATGGTCAGAGTGATGCTTAATAAATGCTTGTTGATTGATTGATAGGTTGATCTTTGTTGTTTCCTTTCTCACAGCCTCCCAGAGCAAAGATCCTACTCCTGTCTGCTCCAGTTCCTGCCATGAAAACAGTATTGAGCAACCTACAGACAGCCCTGTAGATGAGAAAGATGAGATTCCCCAGAGCTTCCTAAACAGTCCTGGGATCCTTGAGAAGAGCTCTGAAAAGAGAAGACAAAGTCGCTCTCTGAGGACTCCTCGTTCAAGGGAAGATGGGCCCTGCCCCACTTGCTCTTCCTCTTCGGACTCTGAGCCTGATGGCTTTTTTCTGGGACAGCCTCTACCCCAGCCTGGGGATAGGAGTCCTGCTGATCCTGGCAGTTTCCACCTACATGCTGGGGGCAGAGCCCCAGGAAGACAGTGTAGGGTCTGCTAGAATTCTGCCCTCCTTACCCTTACTACTACTGCCTCAGATGCAGGTGGTGAAAAAGTGTGAACCTGAGCATCTGTCCCAGACAGAAGACTCCCCCCTCTAGAAAATGGAGCCTGGAGTCTTCAGTGAAGGAGGTTGCAACCAAGGACACTGACATTCAGCAGTGAGCAGGGGTTCAGGTCCCAGCCCTGGGGGTGAGAGTGAGTAGGATTCTGCTGTGGGGTGAAGATACCCATCTTCCTGACTGGCATATACTTTTCTTCATCTTCAAATAGGTCCAGCCTTTTGGGACTATCCCAGCTCCATGTTTGCCAGGCCAGATAGAGCTACAAGTACTAGCCTTGCATTGACAGCTGTCCTCAGGTTAACCACATCTTCAGTGAAAGCTCAGGTAGTTCTGAAACCTGGGGGGGTCAGTTAACAAGTATTTATTAACATTGAATGAGGGCACTGTGCCAGGCACCAAGCAAGCAGGCACTTAATAAGTGCTGGTTGACTGACTGACTGACTGATTGGTGTACCGACACAATGGTGTAAATAAAACTGGCCGTGTGACTTTGAACAAATTCATTTTCCCTCTTTCGTGGTTATTCTCTTCAAATTTGCGTTGGACTAGAGAATTCATATCTTAGGTCCCTTTTCCACCCTTTGGCTCCACGCTTTTACAAGCCCTGGCCGTCGGACCCAGTGACCCCGTGACCCCACGTGTGAGTGACTAGCTGGGTAGGGTGGCTAACCCAGCTCTCAGACTGGAAGAGCCCTGCTCTCCCAACCGCGTGTCCGGCCCGTAGTGCACGCTCGCCCCCTGTCGGCTTTGAGCTGCCCAACTGCGGCTGAACGTGGAGGGAGGGGAAGAGGAGGAGGAGGAAAGGTCTTGGCCGGAAGTGACATAAACAAGGGGCGCCGGGAGGTCGTGCTGCTGAGTCGCGTCCATGTGGAGCTGAGGCCTTGGGACTACCTGCCATGGCTGCGAGCGGGTCCTCGGTGCCGCCTCAGGCGGTGCCTCCTGCAGGGGCCTCAGGCGGAGGGACGGGAGCCCCCGAGGGCGTTGGGGAGTGGCTGCGGGGCGCCTATCGCTTTGCCACCGACAGGAACGACTTCCGGAGGTAACTGGGTCCTTCTCCCTCGCCTTCCCCTCGGCCGGGGGCAGGGTGGCTCCCCTTCCTCCCTTCCTTCCTTCTCCTGTGGTTGCAGGAGGGATCCCCAAAGCCCGGCTTGGCCCCAGCGGGGGCGGGGGGCGGTGCGCGAGGACGTGGGCTCCAGGCCTGACTCTGCCACTGACACGCGGTGTCACCTTGGGACAGTCACCTTCCCTGCGTGAGGAAGCCGCTGTTTTTATGGTTTTCCCTGTTTTCCTCGTCTGTAAAATTAAGGGAGAGTTGGACTAGATGAACTCTGAAGGCCTTTTTAGGTCCATAGTTCCATTTTCCCAACATCAGGCAGGGCAAGAGAATTTCCTGTGGCCTCTTTTGCTTATCTCGTTTTATCGCCTAGGCTCATTTTATCCTTAAATGCGAACTGCTGTTATAACAGTAGCCCACATTTTCATATGAGACTTCCCACAGGACTTGTGGGGAAACCTGTCATGTAGATAAAAACATTTTCTACGTCTTGCAGGCGAGGAAAGGAGGTTCAGAAAAGTCGAAACACCTAATCACTGTGATTTGAACCTGTTTCCAGACTCATTATGCCCTAACACTCACCATCTCTTTGGTGTCTGAATTTCTCCACCTGCTTTTCTGGGGACCCCACTCAGAAATTGGGAATCTGTAATGACTTTCCAGTTCTTTTCCTGCCTGCCCAGTTTCTCTTTAGAGGTAGGCAGTTCCTGTTCTTTAAGGCATAGTAAGTAGTTCTTTTATCTATGTCTTGACGCTGTCCTTGAATTTTAGGGTGCTAATCAAAAGCACCCTAAATGACAATCCTGGCATTTGAGGAAAGGGTTTAAACGTCCCCTTACTTTTGTTGCCTCCCCTGGAAGGTAAGTTTTTCTCTGGGTGTTATAGGGGAATTAGGCCCTTCACCAATGCTAGGACTTTTAAAGATTTCTCTGCTTTCCAGGAATTTGATAGTTAATTTGGGACTCTTTGCTGCTGGTGTCTGGCTGGCTAGGAACCTGAGCGACATTGACTTGATGGCACCCCAGCCAGGCCTGTAGCACAGCTGGTAAGTACCCAAGCTATTAGAAGCATACACAGGACAAGTGAAAGTCTTTTGAGTTATCATGTCTACATCTTAATGTACATTCCCTATCCATTGAGTGTAGGGAAGTGAAAAGCAGAAAGTTAAAACTCAAGTCCAATGTATTTTTTCCACAGATGTTACTAGTGACTTCATTTCTAATACTGCCTTCTGTGATCTGAATGCAGTTTCTTGGAAGCTCTATCCAACCTGCAGCTATGACCATGACATGACCATCAGAAGACCTGCTTTGACTGGCTACCACAAATTTGATTCAGACTTGCTACATTCCCTTCTGTACACTAGATATCTTTCTTCCTTGGTCAGTCTATGATCAGCCATAGCTTCAGTCTCTACTTAGGCATGGTCTGAGTATAGGTATATTGCCTTTGCTCCATATATCGTATATATCTTCCAGATCCTTGCAGGTTGGGCAGATGCCAGGCAGGGAGTGTGTTGCAAGGATATTTGCTGTTCTCTTCAGTTACACAAAGATTTTTTTTCTCCTAAAATGTTTGAAATAAAGACAGTTAACAAAGACCCTGGGATTTTATTCTTTTAATAAGAAACTTCAGCTTACAAAAACAAGGTGTAAAAAGAGTAAAGATTTACAAAAATCATAAAAACATGATTCATATTTCACACCCAAAAGAGAACAGAACAGGCCCCCATCGTGGGTTGTAAAAGGGGACTTGTCAGCTGCTTAAAGGGAAAACAAAACTAAAAAAGTCCTGACCAGGCAAACTGCAACCACCAGAAACTGATGTTGGTAATTGTGGGGTAAAACTCACCTAAAAGGAACATAAATTTTGAGCAGGATTTCAAGGGGGTGGGATGCCAGTTTGGTGTTGCATAGCATTTTAGTGCTTTAGGCAGGTTTTAGAGTTGCCACCAGGATACTTGCTGGAATGCAGGTTCGAGTCTGGAGACATTGAGGCCAAAGAAGTGCATGAGTGTGTGTTTTATACCAAGAAGCCAGTGGGGAAGCAGCCCAAATTGTAACCCAAATAAGGTGCATGAAAATGATTTCACTTGAAAAAGACACTGCCAGACCTAATATGGAAATATAAAGAACATAAGAGCTCAAGGTTCTTTATAAACAGAATATGCAAGGAGTTGATTTAGAGATCTGGGAATGAGGGAGAATCTTCAACTGCTTAAAAATGTTAAATGTAGATGTCAGCTGTCTTCAGAAATTTCAGTTTCTGGGGCAAATGAGAGCATTAAAGACTAAGCTGTTAACTAGAAAGGAAAACAGGCCCTACAGAGACTCCTGTAGAGGAGGAAAAGGGTTGGTCGAACAAGGTACCCTTAGCCAATTAAAGATCTGACCTAGCCAATTACTGATCAGATTTGGAAGCTCCAACATGTTTGAGTCCTTGTCTCCGAAATTTGCATTTAGCTCTGGCTACATACTTAGTATCCATTTAGGCAGTTTTTTCCCCTTTTTATTTAACACAGTGCTTTGAACATCATAACTGTTCACTGTTTGTGGAATTGAATTTCCTGAAGGGCTAGATGAGTGGGGATGCTTTTGGCTCAAACTTTTATGAGGCATCTGTTGTGTGGTATGAGATGTGTTCTAGAATCTGGCCTCCTGGAACTTCATTTTTGCCTCAAGATGGCAGAATATAGTTTTTCCTTCATTCACTGTCAGAATCCTAATCCTGCCATTTGTGTAAAGTAAACAGATGATTGATATGATTTTCTTCCTAGGCATATCCCAATAGAAATATCCAAAAGGATAGTACTTTTCTATAAACAGGAGAGTGCTACTACTACCTATGTGGTACTGGGCAAACGCCTTTCTGGGCCTCATTTTCCTCACCTATAAAATGAATGTCAGACTATGTGATCTCCAAAGTCCCTTACAGCAGAAAATCTGATTATAGGAAACCATGAGTCTAGTAGATAATATAAAGGATATAGTTTAAGCAAGAAATGTGAATCACAAAGATCAGGCTCTCTGGGTTAATTTGGGAGAACAGTGATGCTCTGACCTCAGATCCATAAAGTATTGTTAAAATGAATAAGCACTACACAAATGAGACCAAAGATCAGGTTTGGTGCTACTGCTGTCAGTGGTGAAGGCAGATAATATTTTAAGTCACAGTAGGCATTCTAGGCAATAACCTGGCCCAATCTTAAAGGAATACCAACCAACACATGGTGTTAAAATTTATAGTCCACAAAAGCCAGTGCTTATTTAAAACATCTCAGATCTACTCAGAGCTGTGAATAACCTAACACTGCAAAATAAAAGCAGTTCTTCAGATCAGTTAAAATTTAATCTTAGAGGCAGCTAGGTGGTGCAGTGGATACAGCACTGGCCCTGAAGTCATGAGACCCCAGTTCAAATCTAGCCTCAGACCAAACACTTGACACTTACTAGCTGTGTGATCCTGCGCAAGTCACTCAACCCCAACTGTGTTTAAAAAAAAATCTTTAATGGCACCTTGATATTAACATTTTAAGAAACCTTCTGGGGGGAATTTCGGCTTACTTTCAAGAATGCAAGTGGGAAGGATTTTGTATAAAACATGTCCTGCAAAAAGTTAGGAATTTGATGCCAGTATAGCTAATGAACCAGTAAATTCCAAAAGGGAACTAAGTCAGTTTCCTGGTAACCAATCATCAGTTATGGGAAATGCTGATTTCTTTTTCATATCCAATTGTCAATTAAGATTTTGCTGTCATTTGGTGTCTATACACCTTATATTTTCCCCAAGTCAGATAACTCATATTAATATGATCCCTTCAGTCTTACGGAGGCTGTGACGCATGCTATTTAAAAAATGCTGTCTTAAAGTGGTGCCTTGGATATTAAATTGGAAAATGTTTTCTGAGATCCAAGATACAGGAAGCAGAATAAGAGGCAGCAAAAAAAAAAAAATCACCCTTTGATTAAGTCTTGTAGCTACAGCACATGTAAAGCTTTAAGTGAGATTCATGTAACTTTATACAAGATGGTTTAAATCAAAGGCCTGTGCTAAAGGGCAAATTCTGCATTTAAGATATAAATCTATGATTGTATTTAGAAACTTAAACACTTTCAGTACCTCAAAAGTCATCCACTGTGTATGTGGATGCCTCCCTTGCAGGAAAACTGCTATGAAAGCTTTGTCTAAGACATCACCTTCACAAAACTGACAAGATACAAATTGTCAGATGGGTTTTAGATGGTGAGATATTTAAAAATTATCTTATGGAATGCCTCTCATGTATCCAGTGTTACCACTACTGGTCAGGATTAAATGAACAGACCAGAAGCTACCTAATAGAAGGTTACCAGGCTCTTTCACCCTCCTCCCAGCTGGCTGTTCTACTGAACACACTAGGTTTGCTTGTGGTTGTCTTCTCCAAGGGATTTAGGGGATGGGAGGGATGGAAGGACGTGAGTAGGGAGGGAATGTTGAGCTGTCCTATTAAATAGTACAGCTGAGCCTCCATGATAACCGTAACATTCACATGTAGGGGACTGTTGCATTTATTACACTACTGCTTGGAATTCTGTGCAAAGAACTTCAGTTCACACTTGCTCCATTTCAGGAGGAACCAATTTTGTGTTGCTTTTAACTGTTTAACTTTTAACAGTACCTCTGTCATTGTTAGAAACTGAAAGACCTTTTCTAAAAATTTGTGCTCTGCTGCTCCTCCTCCCACACTACAATGAACACAAGTCTCCTAGGAAAGAGAGAGGCTGTGTCTGGGGAAGGGCAGTTCTCCCAACCTGATTAGAAAAGGCCTGAGTTACCACCATCTGCAGCAGACAAGTTGGGTGAAGGAAGAAGGGAGTGGGGAAGAATCTGCCTTTGAATAATCACAAATACAAAGATTTTGGACACGTACAATAAAATACACCAAAAGTTGAGAACTGCTGGTAAGAACAACTTGCATCCACACAGATATGAAATGTTAAAAAATATGATACTAAAAGTCCTTGAAAAATCACACAAATTCCTTTGTCACTTGACTGATGAGGGGATCCTTTCCCTAAAATCTCATGTCCCATGCAAACCATAACTGGGTACAAGGCACCAAATTGCATGAATTGTATAAAATTAGTTCACAAAGCTTTATCAATAAAGTAAAGCAAATTCCCCTTTCCCCCTCCCTAACCCCTGCTCTGGCCTTCCTCCCACCCACCCCCCAAAAAAGTTCTCATTATGTGACTATTGTCAAACCTCTGCTTCAGCTTACATGGGAGCCCATTGGCCCAAAAAGCACCCATTGTGCCAACCAACCCCAGATCGAATGGTCTTTTCTTGCACTTGGCTGGACCTAAGCATAGGCAGAGTAGGGAACTTTTTACAATCATTGACTCAAGAAACCTTTCCATTCAAAACAAAAATAAACTCTGCTATTGAGTCCATAGGACACATTAACACTTCTACAGTTTCCTATTTTATTTTTGACATTTTGAGAGACATCTGGAAATTTACAGTGTGGCACTGCCTCCTACCCTGAGAAGGGAGCTGAATCTAAGCTGGCAAGGGCCCTGCCTGGTCTTATAAGGGCTTCAGTTCTTGGCTGCCCAAGGGTTAATTGTTGATTAACAATACAGTAGCACACATGTTTGCCTCAGGGTGAATGAAAATATCAAAGTCAGACTAGTTTGAGGTAAAACACCTTTTGGGGCCAGGATGCCTTCATCTGGGAAAGCAGATCATAGTGGAAAGTTCTGGGAAAGCAGATCATAGTGGAAAGTAAATGTGCTGGCCAAGTGGCAAGTGTTCTGGGAATGAGATTTTAATGAATCACTTACTTGCTCTTTGGAGCAAAGTGGGTCCATGAGGTTTCAGTTATTAGAACTTGGATTCGATTTTGTGGCCTTTACTTACAAGTCTTACTTGGTTCTTAACCTTCTTTTCTCATGTTGGAAAGCAAGATGCAACTAAGACCTGTCTATGTCCAAGATTTACATAAATTAAAAAAGGGCATTTTACTCTGAACATTTTTCATTTGAGCTTTGAAATTTGGGCTGACTCACCTAGTGGGAAGGAAGCCCTACCCTAGTTTTCAAAGTTACAGCTCAAATTCTACTCTCATTTAGCTTCCAGTGTTGACTTGGCCTCTTAAAACTTCTGCCCTGCCTGAAACAGGGTACTTCGGGTGGCAGTTCTCATGTTTCTGTATCATCTAATTTTATAAAAAGTTTTTAAAATCATTTTGATCTATTGGTGCTTGGCCAAGTTAAGCATTTACTTTACACATTCTTTAATCAGCTTAATAATCCTTATAGCTATTTGGTATAAAACTATTTTTTTAAAAATTAAATTTGAGTATTTGTATTAACCTATCACATCATGTTGCTTTTTATCTTTTAAAAACAATTTCCCTCCGGACTGGCCAGAGGAATGGAGTAGGTACTAATAGAGTCTTTTCTATCTTTTCATTTCTATGATTCTAGAATAATAAATATAGGATTCAGTGAAAGATGAGGCACGATTCTTATTTTCCTTTTAACAGGTTTACTATCCTTAGCTCTTGGGGTAAATGGGTTTTGCTGTCACCACGAAAAACATTGTTCCCAATTGTGTTGATTAACAATTTGGGCCTTGAGAGCTTAACTCCACATCAGAACCTCCTCTGGTGGCCCTGGCAGCTGTGACACTTTAAAACAGTGTACAGCAGAAAGCGAGCCCTGGGCAAAGCTTATATAAAGAAGCCTGCAGGAGACAATATAAACCAAACAGCATAAAAAATGCTATACGCTATCGCTTCCAAATAAAAGCTAAATATTACAGAAACCTCACAGTGTTGGAAAAAGCAAGTTTAATTCAAAGTATAGTTACTCCCTTCCCTATCAGGGTAAGCCATCCTTTGTCTGTAATGTCTCTATGTCTCAGTGCTGTTTGGTAGGTCATTTGGGAGAAGCCATCTCAAAAGAGGTCAACAAATGCTACAGATCTGCTTGGGAAATCTGATTCATTAGCATGGCTAAACCTATCCTCTTTCTTCAGCCTCTTCCCTTCCCCTCCCCACCCTCCCAACTTTTCTCCTTCCCAAACTCCCTTCCACACTTACTCCATTCAAATGACAGCTGTACCTCTACCTGAATTCAAATATTAATGTAATATACTCAGTCAAAAGATGAGTATTCATAGTCATAAGCTGAGGCTTCATTCACTGCAGCAACAGCTACAATGCTGTTATGGTTTGCAATTGACTTTCAATAGGGTTGCCACAGCCAGAGGACTCAGAAGGTAAGCTCAGTGGTGGCTGGCTATTAAGTAGGGTACATTCGCATTTAAGGTCAACCTGTGAAATTTCATTCTAATTTTTTGCTACAAATCCAATTTAAATAGTAAGGTACATTTCACCAGCACCTGGGTCATATCAGCTTTTAATTCTCTGACAGGTAGTATAGTTCTAAGTGATCTTGAATTCCCAAGAAATTTAGGAGGGATCTGGCCAGGCCCAGAAGCAGCAAACTGCACAGCCATAGTGGGAACAGGTTGGTGAGCAACTTCTACTCCTCAGAATGATATAAAATCTTCAAGTGTATGATGGAGGCCCATGCTTTTTGTGATGTCTGTACTGTCAGTGAGTTGGGCTATGAAACATGGTAAAAACCATTCAAGTTAAACACCAGACTGAAGGGCTTCCCCATTCCCAATGATCTGACTTCTGGGGAAGCCTAGAAATACATGGCTGACCCAAGGACAGACTTATAGATCTTAGGTCCATGATTTAGATCCACAGCTCTAAGACTTGCTTCAGCAATGAGGTAAGGAGTAGAGTGCAATGGATGGCCTTTACTGATCTTGTTGCATTCCTATGGGAGCTGCCCTTTCTGCCACTAAATGAAGCAATAGGTGGCCCAGAGGTTGTGCACAAATAAGCAATGGGTAGGACATTTTTAAAGCCTGACTATTGCCTTTGCTTCACGTAGGGATCTTGATTTATATTCTACCTACCCAAAACAGCTTAAGAAAATTCCAGAGTTTCTCTGCCTATAGTGACACCTTTTTTTTAAATTAAAAAAAAATGTTCCATGGGCATTCTTCATGTGGTTCCTTTTTTTTGCTTTTAGTGCACAATTGAAGTGATTCCCCAGCTAAGTGTTTATTCTGTCTGGATTGACACATGCCTAGCACCCATCTATCCAAATCCTCTGCTTTTCAGAGCCAAATCCTTAAACTGCAAACTACACAACTACCCAGGCCTGAGACATGTGTTATCTAGCCTAAGCCTTGGGTAACTGGCCTGATAAGGCAGTTGGCTCAAGTACAGGACTCCTCCTCACCCGGGAATAACCATTAGCTGGGACTGTACCTGCTCATGGTGCTGGTTTGCATTGATTAGGAGGGAGAAAAAGGCATAATGGAGATGACAACAAGGCTTCTCTCCTTGTTGGACACCATCATTTTACATCTGTCTCCCTATACCAGGATCCCTTTTGTAACAGAAATTGATAAAGGATGATGACTGAAGAGGCTGTTCCTTTTGTTCTGTTTTATGGAAGGTGGGGAATATCCAAATACATTAAAAAGAAACTGACTACAGATTTTCATGACAGGACTGAATAGCCTGACAACTCCTACTCTTGACCCCAGAGTGTGGCAAATCTGTTCCTTCAGTCAGCCTTAATTCCTACAAAGAGGAAGGATGTATGAACACCGATGGTTTCAAAAACAAGCCAGAGGTCACTGGGTGACCCATGATCCCTTCAGGGGAATGTCAGTCTTCTGTCCTCATCACTGTTGCTGGACCGCACCTGAGCTTGGAGTTGGGTTTCAGAGATTCCTGCATTGCCCTGCACTGTTCTTTGAGTGTAAAAAAGGATGTAGGCCTGGGTTTTGCACACTTCCTCGACACTACATACATTCAGCTTGGAGTCGTTACAGTGGACCCAAAAACCTAGGAAACCAAAGGGAAAGAAAGAGAATTACTACCCAAGCTTCCTGCTTTCAGAGCAGCAGCTGAGACCACAAGATAAAAGGAAGGAGCAGAATTCTGAAGATAGCCAACTCTTGAATCTTTCTACTGAGGATACATAAGTAAAACCAACAGAGACTTTGAAAATTTAGTTTTATGAATCAACATCAGCCTTCTTCCCCTCCCCATCAAAATTAGTAATAGCAACAGTGCTCATAAGGAACCAAAATGGACTAATTTCCATTGTCCCTATTCTTCCTGCTCTGGAGAAGGTATTAACAGGTGGTGAAATAGCCAAGTAAAGGAGGGGAGGGGGTTGAAAGGAGGAAAGAGGCTGCAAAGGGTCTTGGACAATCCCCAGGTGGTAGCTAATTAACCAGGAATCATCAAGAATTGGTTGAATACTGAGAACCAGAATTTGCTGAGATTCATCTTTCTGAGTATCCCTAGCATTCAAGGGGTTCCCAATCATTTGTTTTTATATTCAAATGGCTGACAGATTTGGTGACTTAAAACAGTTTGATGTGAAAAACAACATTTACCTTTTTCTTTTTACTTTCGATTATTGTATAATTCTTATAGACCTGAGGAGGAGACCAGACCATTCTTGTAAATGGCCAAAGGTCAGAAAAACCACATATTATTCTTCATCTTTTTCTCTGTATAGCTAATAGTTAGCATACACTTAGCAATACCTTTGGAAACAGTACATACCATGAAAAAGGAGGTCAAAGCACAATGTTAGAGTGGAAAGAATACCAAGCTCGGGTTAAGGAAGGCCTGTGATCAAATCCTGGGCTCTATATTTTACTACCTATGTGAGTTTGACTGGGCTAGTCATTTAATCTGTGCCTCAGTTTCCTATTCTACAAAATGAGGGGGAGGTTGGACTAGATGATCTCTTTATAATCTCTTCTAGTTCTGATATTCTATGAGCCTAAGATTCCTATCTTATGATACTTTCATTTCCCCATTTCTAATGAGAAGACCAAAAGGTCCTTAGGTCCATAGTAGATAGAACTAGAGCTGAAACTCAAACGTTCTGACTTTATCCATTAGATTTTAATAGATTTGATCTTCCTCTTACAGAGAATTAGAGATTTGCAATATTAGGGCTATTACATAGGAATGAATGGCAAAGAAAGCACACACATTATGAACACACTGATAGTTTATCGTGTCCACACCCTGGAAAAAGATACACGCACCTCCCTCTGTGTTGTAGCAATATGCTGTGTAGTGTCCTGAGCCAAACCCTTTCCCGTGATGCATCACCACTGCGGAGAGGTCATAGGCAAAGGTTTCTTTGTCAAGAGAGGAGAGAGTGTCCCTGCAGCAGTAAGGTTCCATGGTTAATACCTGGTCAAAGACGACATGGACCCCAATCTTCTCACGGTGATTACGTCCAGACCACCTAGAACAGGGATATACATTTTTTTATATATTTATACACACACACACACACACACACACACACACACACACATATGGCTTGGAATATGACCCAGTATTTAGTGTTTTCATTGCTACTGTATAATCAGTATTATACAAAATTCTGTTCACTAGTGGAAATGGGCATAACCCTAAATAAAAATATATTTGTAGAACATTTAGCTTTTCTTCTGCATGTATCCTCATCTATAAAATTCTTTCTCAAACACACATTTTGAGGGTAGGTTCAAAATATACTTTGAAGATAGAAATCCCTAACACATTCATTTAGTTATTAATTCTTTAGTACCCTCCTTCCCCCACCCCTGCACCCTTTTCCCTTTCATTCATCTACTATAAAATTCATGTCTCATTCTATTCTGGAGATGGTTCCACATAAAACTTAAGCAATTCCTTTGAGCAGACAAACCAAAAGCAGGAAGTCCAATTAAACAGAGCAGATATTTAGGTCCCCTGCTGTGCATGAACACAGACTCACTGTGGATAAGATGTTCTATTTCCCTTGAACTCCACAGGGAGTCCAAGGATCTCAGAGGGGCCACTTTCCCTCTTCCAACCCTAAAGGCTTAACTAAAGCCTCCCAAAAAGATTTCCACTGCTTATCAGCACCTGTGACTCTTAAGAGATGCTCACCTGAATCGTTTAAGGTGCAGCCGGAGGACCTGAGGTAGTCTGTAGATCATTAACTGCTTTCTAGCTTCACTCAGAACCAGGGGCTTGGGAGAGGATTTACGCCGTCTGCCTGCATGGTTGGGTTAGGGATAAAACAAGCTGTTTACAGAATCAGTATTTTGTTGGGAAAGGAGTAAATTCCTCCCCTTCCCCCCTACTTTTAATTCTTCTAGCATCAACACAAAAAAATACTCTCCTGGTAACATGGATTTATGAGTTAGACACCAAAGAATATCACTGTAACACTATGTATGTAAAAGTTACACATTTTAAAATTTCATGGCAACAATAAATATATGAAGATATATTGTGGATATTATGCATTAGGATTATATAAAACAAAATTTTACTACAACAAAATGCACATACTATGGACAAATATTATTGTTATATATTTTATCTTCCCCTAAAGTTGTATTCAAATCAAGCCAACTGGGAAAAAAATTATCAAAGGTTATGCCAACAGAGCATAAGCTTGGTGAGGACTTATACCAAGATGGAGAAGTTTTAAAAGCACAAGGCCCAATGACAGACTATTGTACAGACTGAATTTAGGCACATTACCAAAAACTTAGCCACAAAATAATCATTATTTTAGCCACTGCAACTTAGGAAACTACCTACTAAAGTGTGGGAGGGTTTTGATAAATGTTGGTGGACAAAGTACTCCTAATAATGAACTCCTTGTAATGAAGAGGGAGAGAGGATAGTTAGGAGAAAGAAAGGGAATACAACAGTGTCCAAACATTTCAGAGAACTTCATTCAAGCTCTACATTAGAGGATTCTTGTGGAGAAAAATTAACCGCTTTCTCCTCCCTACTTCCAGGATATCTCTGGATTCTTTAACTCTCTCAGTCACTGCAAATGCTGTCTGCAGCTCTCATTTATGTATGGGAGCTGGTCTCTAGAACCCTCTTATGGGCTCAGGCATCCATAAAGACCAATTTTGAGTTTTAATAGTCCAAATTTTGGCTATCCAGTGGTGTAGTGTAGTGTGTGGTAGTAAACAGAAAGCCAGCCTCAGAGACAGGGAGTCTTGAGTTAAAATTCTCCCTTGACATAGCATGCTGCTGAGCAAATCACTTAACCTGTCAGTGGTCTAGGCACAAATTTCAGAATAACTTCCAGTCTGCACTGGTAGATGGAATTTCCTCATGGACAATTCCCTATACCAATGAGATCACAGGTCTGGAATCATAAAAAAAGAATTCTGACAATGTTGCTATGAAAATAACTGCCCCAACCTGTGAAATTGATTAATGATGTCATGTAATATATTATACAATCAGATGATAAGTGGAAAGTAAGCCTTGGATTCAAGCTAAAAGTACATGACACTATGAGGTGGTGGGCCTTACAGTGGGTCCACAAAATGTCTACTGAGAAAGGTTTTCAATTGAGGCTCTTGTACATTATAAATGAAATAAGATGGAGAAAAAATCAGTTTGGGGTTAATAGCAAAGAGGGGAAATAAAGATTCATCATTAACAAAGCATTTAAATAAGATTTTTCTTCAATATAATTTGTTTATGCCATGGACAGGGTTCCGTATTTTGCTATTGTATTTATCTGACAACCAGCACCTTCATAATTTTTCCCCTCAAACAAAAAGGCCAGATCCAAAGCAGAACTGGTATTCAAACACCACACAGGGCATGGAAAGTTGCTGGATCATGTAGGGAGATGCACTGTAATATTTCAGGAGATAAGTCATGGAATTAAGGGCATCTTAATTTCCATCAGAAGCCATCTTTGTAACCTTTCACTGATGGCTACTGTTATTTTAATTAAACATATGTAAGGAAAGGGATGTGAAATTAGTGAGTGGTTCCCCATGGTGCCTGTTGATTGTCTCTGAGTTGCTGATATCATAGTCTCCACATCTGCAGAGACCAGCATTTCTGCTGCCATGCCGTATCATCTGTACTTCACCAAGTGTAGCAAATCGTAACCAGACGACTTATCACAAGCTATTTGTTACAACAGCCAGTAGAGCTGCTGTCAATCTCATCATAGACTGCAGCAAAATTAAGGAGCTGCAAGAAATGCCTTTGCCATGGTGGGCAACAGTGGTAGAAGGGGTAAGGAATGGAGGAATAAAAGGGCTGAAATAAAGCAGCCACATGGCTTTGTTTTGCAATCTTATTACACAGAAAATTTCAAATCTGAAAAAATAAATCACTGCTCTGCCTAGGAACCCTAGCAAGGACCACTACATCTGGCAGAAGCAATGTATAAGGACCACTACATCTGGCAGAAGCAATGTATAACTTATGATAACAATCAAGCACTGGTCTTTGTTCACCTAAAATAAAATTTAATTCAATCATAAGAAAGAGAGAATTCAGGTTCAATCAAAATGTATCAGTTCTAGGTACCTTTTATTATGCTACAGAGATACAGGAAAGGTAGAACACTGGCATTTATGGACAGCCCCAAACTAAAAAATTAATGTATCTTTCCCTTCACTATGGGTTTCCTTTCCTGTCATTCCCCCCCCCCCACTTATCAAGAAAATAATGAAAATTGGTATGTCCAATGTGGGCAATTGAAATCACATAATTTTAAGTGTGAACTTTTATAAAAATCTTCCTTTCCTAACACATTATATCCAACGTATGTCAATCAGACTAAATCAAACCATCAAGAAATTTGTTCTGTGCCTCCTCCCTTCCTTAAAGTACTGTGATTCATGTTTCTTAAAGAAAGCAGCCTGGGGGCAGCTAGGTGATGCAGTGGGTAGGTGCATAGAGCACTTGCTTTTGAGGACCTGAGTTCAAATCCAGCCTCAGACACATAATACTTCCTAGCTATATGACTCTGGGAAGGAAGGGAGAGAGGGAGGGAGGGAGGGAAAGAAAGAAAGAGAGGAAGAAAGAGAGAAAGAGAGAGAGAGAAAGAAAGAGAGAAAGAGAGAGAGAGAAAGAGAAGAGAGAAAGAGAGAAGAGAGAGGAGAGGAAAGAGAAAAAAGAAGAAAGAAAGAAAGAAAGAAAGAAAGAAAGAAAGAAAGAAAGAAAGAAAGAAGCCTCACACTGCTGCAGTCCTGGCCACTTTTAACTCATCTGCCTCCACAACTCAGTACGCATAAGCATGTGTGTGTTCTACATTAGTTAATTTTTGTTAACCAGTAAAATGATACTGAGTGTTATATGGCTTTCCCTCTAATTGTTTAAAGTACATCATTTGTCCCTCTGATTTAAAAATTATACAAAAATATATCTAAAGTAGCATCAACATAGACATTTAAAGTAGTACTACAAACGTGCCTTACCAAATCTGTTTTCAGATTTTCCCGTATTATTTTTTAAAATTATTCTTTTTAAATTGCTGAAAGACCAAACGTGAATTTATTCACTTTAAGTGCCTCAACTTCTTCCAAACCCCACATTTTAAAAATGGGTCATCCCTCCTCTCTTTCACTTCTGCTAGGCTACAGCACCCATAAATCCTTTCTGAAGTCATCCTTAGAAATGATTATACCAGAAATCTGAACTTAGGTTAAATAAGAAATATCAATTTACCATGTCTTAGAATTTCAGTAGAATATATAAGCACTGATTGTCTAAGGTAATAAATGTGTCGTTATGTTTTTCCTTTCATCTTTTTATTACCTTAATTTCCAAAGACATTGCTTCTCTCCTCTCCCCCAATCCATCCTACCCAGGAAGCCATCCTGTGTAATAAGTAATTTTTTTTAAAAAAAGGAAAAATAAATAGTTGAACAAACCCTAGGTGCTATAGTGGACAGAGTGCTGGCCTTGGATTGAGGAAGAGCTAAGTTCAAATCTTGCCAGACATTTTAACTGTATGATCCTGGGCAAATCACTTAACCTTTGTCTGCCTCAGTTTCCTCATCTGTAAAATGGGAATAATAATAATAGCATCTACCATACATGGATGAGATCCTTTTGTTAGGTACTTAGCTAGCATGTATATGTAGCCCTTTAAGGTTTGCTGTTGTTAACCAAGTCTTATAAAGTTTACATGCTAGTTTACAGAAGGTTTATAAATTTGCCTTTAACAAAATGAGAACAAAGTTGAAGAAAAACTCAAAGCATGACAAAGTTTTGTACTAATTCAATATCAAGACTTTTACTTTTAGCTAAAAGAGGGCATTATGATCGCTTTATATCAACTTTCCCCCACTCAGAACATGTCACTTACTGTTGCACTGGTCACACGCGTAGATCCTTCCTTCCAGGGCCTCTGTCTCTGTGAATTTGGCCAACATCTCTGTCAGCATGCACTCAGTCTGGTTAAAAGGGACAAGCCCTTTTTCTATGCAATGATAGCGCTCAGGGAATTCCAGGGACAGATCCCAGAAGGGTTCAATGGTATTGGATTTGTAACTGCATGTTATGCATGTGACCTAGAAGTGAAAGGTTTATATGCAGATTATATTACTCCTTTGCATCTGACATAAATTTTGCTCACATCTTAAGAAAGCCATCTAAATTACCCTGCCCCAAAACAGGTGTTCTTTGTTTTTTGTTGTTGTTGTTTTTGGTGATGTAACATAAAAAGAACAAAAAAAGTAATTAAGAATCTGGAGCATGTTATTTCTCTACTAGGCATTTCTCCCATAAATGGGGACTGACTAAATTTTAAAGACCATATGACACACAGAGAATATCAACCCCTGAAACATGTAATACTAGTCTATGTTGCAAAAGTACGAATGACTAAGGAATCATTCACATGTGAATCACTGCCACATACAAGATGCTATGGCCCACAGAAAATTCTGGTGTTAAGATCTTTTGTAAAAAAGAAAGTATTTTCCTATCAAATACATTGGTCAATTCTGACATTATATTATGCTCTACAACCATAGTCCTCTACCTCTGCAAAGGAAAGAAAGACATAGCATAGCAGCAACTGAGAAACTCCTAGTTTTAAGTAAACTCAAGTAAACCACCCAGGGATCTTGCATTTCACCTCAGATGGTAGGCTCTTTAATGACAGGAAACACTTCTTATATCAGGATTTCCTCCTCAGAGCCTAGCCCAGTGCTTAAAATTTGAATTCCCATGAGAAAATATATTACTAAAATGCCATGTAACCTTATTTTTCATAGATACTTTAATACACCATGCCTAGATGTAAACTAAGGTATACTGTAAGTCCATAAACTTTCTTTTTAGTCTGTGATTATGATCATATATAGCTATCATAACTAAGGCTCCTAAAGAAGTTTGCATCATTTCCTAAAACAGGCCAGAGGTGGGCAAGCCAACTGTGGACACTTATTATATAACCTGTCATATTTTATTTATAAGAATCAGAGATGGGAAGCCTGAATGTTATACAAAATATTAAAAAAAAACAACAACAGAGGGCATGCATCTAATGTGTGGGGTGGATTCCTTGAGGGTTATGCAGGAAAAAATAGACAAGAACTGCCCAGGATTATATAGTATGGATGGACTGCAATCAATAGCAGTAGAAGCAGTCGTAGATCTACTGAAGTGCTGACATAATAACAATCATGTTAACATCCTTGGCATCCATTTGAAATTTAGTGATATGGCAAATGACATAAAAATGGGGCAAAAAAGAGGCAGCAGAAATTTCCATCAAGACAGTATATGTTGATTTACCACGTCACACTCAAAACAACAACGGATCTCAGATCTTTCCTCATTATATTAATTTGCCCAAAGCCTCCATAAGAACCACACAATATCTGTTCCTGGTGTTGATCAGTGTCAGGGTGGGTAGAATGAAGAAACCTACCTGACTGAGCAGCTGCCCATGAAATATTGTGTTCACCACCTTCAGAACTTGCTTGGTGAGTTTTCTCTGGGAGAAGGGGATGAGGATCCGACGCTTGGTTCCCTCTGATTCCAGCTCCTGCTGGACTTTATCCAGTAGCTCACAAAGAAACTCCTGAGCATCTTGCTGGTCATAGCCCCGAAAGGCAGGGATCAAGCTCCAAACAGAATGGAGCATGGCAAATGGAGACACCAGTGCCCACTTCCCAGACCACATAACACGGAAGAGGGTATGTAATTCATGACAGAGAGAAATGTGCTTTGAACTTGGCTCCTTAGGCTGTATTAGTTCTAAGCTCCTATTTATGGAGGACCCACCATTCAAGCCAGTGAGTAAGCCCTGCCTACTGCATGGCTCAATTCTGTCATTTCTCGCTGACTCATCAGCAGCAGATCCATGTGCCAATTTACCTGACATCTGAGACTTCCCATTGGCTGTTTTGGCAAGCAGTTCTTCTGTTTCACAGAGGTCAAGGGTCAAAAAACATTCTCTGAACTTCTGGAGATGACTGAGCACTTGAAGGATAGAGTTCATGTAACAGGTGTTACCCAGGTTCCGCAGACCTGTTACACCAGGAGTCACCATTGGCTTACGGCGGATGGAATAAAACGGCTTGAATTTGCTGCGCTGCACTCTTCTTGAGGTAGGGGAACTCGTTGCTATCTCTCTGAATTTCCTGGGAATCAAATTCGCTTGGTGAATGTGAGAAAGTAGCCTTGCACTTTTCCTAGGGGGGGTGTTGGCCAGCTCCTCAAGGAGGCGGCGTTTTACCTCCTGCCTCCGCTGCCTTGCAGCCTCTTTTTTCTTCTCCAACTCCTCTATTTGCTTTCTTTGCTCCAGTTTCTGTTGGCCTCTGGTGCTCTTTTCAAACCAGATCCTCAGCGCTTTAGCCAGCAGACACTGGCGCCGGTGCCACAGAGCTGTCAACATCTGGGGCTGTCCCTGAGGAGCCTGCTGAGGTTGGAACACGTCCTCTCCTGAAGCCATCGACCGAAGCATCCTACCACTCCTCACAGACAGATCCTGCTTCTGGCTCCTAATTGCTGAGAGAGTACTTCTGAGCAGTTTCAGATCCCCTTCAGGGTTATCATTCAAAACATAGTCTTCACAAAGGTAACAGAACACATAGAGATCATTGACTTCCATAGCCAATGGGTGTCTGGTTTCTTCGAAGTGTTTAAATGCATGTTCCTCAATGTATCGTCCACAGGCCACATGAGAGCACTTCAGACATGCCCAGACAGACTCTGTGGTGTTACACTGCATGCAGTGCCACTTCTGAGGATTCAGGATAGAATGGTCCTGGGCGAGTCGTAACCGCCCTACATGTTTACATCTATCCATGTCTTACAGAAGTCTCCACTCCTTTAACCTGACAAAACATGGGGGGGGGGGAGATACCTCAGTGTTACTAATTTTGAAGAGTGTTTTCTTCTTTTTTTAGGGGATAGGGGGAATCTTTTTACTAAAATATCCACTCATCTGTCATTCTTAGCCACCAAAAAAATAGGGCTCCTGAAAGACCAATAACCCTGCCCTATGGTATCAGGATGATGGTGAAGAGATTTAAGATCCCTCAAAAAAGATAATTAAGACACAACAGGGAAACCATTCCTTTGGCTCAATTTTAAAATTATAATTCAATTGATTAATTCTTGAACATTCCAGCTGATATACAAGTCCGGGTCAATGGTTTATTAGGTCCACTGTGCTCTTTAGAAAAGAGATGGAGATCACCATCATATGTCTTGTGCCTGTAAAATCTTATTAATCACTGAACTGGTGAAAGGCTCTATATCTCATTACTGATCTCCTGGTTGGGTGAAGAGTACCATAAGAGTAGAAAAAGAGAAGCCAGCAGACAGTCAGGAGGTACTCTAAATACAATTTTCTGTGAGGAAGATTCCCCAAAGTATTCTCCAGAAGTCAAGAGAATAGAAATGAGAGAATGAAAACCTCTAAGAAAAGTAAATTTGATGGTTCATCCTAAGTAATCAGAAAGGAAAAAGTCCTATTCACAGAATTCAAAGAATCATGCTCTTTTTGACTCCAGCTGGAAGTGACACAAGGGGCAGACTATCAACCAGTCAAGGTAAAATTTTCATGTCTTATTGCAAAGAATACTTATATACTCTGTAAAAAGGGGTATAGGTTTTCATTATTTTGGCTGAAAGGATAGCTAAATAACTGGATGGGTCTAACTGCTCAAACAAGTTATCTATTTGTTAACTATTGGAAGTAGGACAGAGGGACAATACAAGTCTTCCAGCTAATGTACACGAATATTAAAGCGGCTATACAAATGCAAGGTGGCAGGTATCCTTTTGCAAGCCTGAAATGGTTCAGTTTTTATCATAGTCACATCAATTTTGCTTGTCATAGAACTAGTTTAACAAATCATCCTGGGTAGAAGTACAAACGTGAGAACTGCAAAGAGGACAAAGTCATCATTTGAGATATTAGAAAACGGGCTTTCCATATTAGATATCCTAAGAGTGATTTCTGTTGATAACCCAGGGCATTTTCTTCCTTTTTCCCTTTTGTTTTCCAGGAAAGCTCTTTTTCTTTCCCATTCCTGGCAAGGAACTCAGTTCAAAAGCAATAGTCTATGAGTACTTCCGTATTCTCTCTAGTTGGCACCTCTGGCTACCCCCTCTTCTGTCCCATATTTCAGCTCAGCCTTGCTGACAGATCCCATAGTTACCAGACGGCCTGCCTACTCCCCACTGCAATCTCTTCAAAATGTGGCCCCCATACTGTTGCCACAATTTGGACATCCTACTTCTGTTATTGCCTCATTTTAGATTGCTTAGAGGGCATAAATATATTTTAAAAAATTCAAACTCACTCTGTTTCCCTTTGAATTCTCATAAAACACATGCATTTTCAGTTTTCATATATTAATTTTCATTGATATGTTGCTAAATTTTTCTCAAGTCATTTATATCATGTTTCAACTACACTAAAATTATAAACTTAAGGCTGGGAAACTGGCTATTTTTTTTTTTACATTTTGCCCCAACCCCTAGAATTTTGTTTTGTCTAAGTATTCAGTGCGTGCCAAGACTGAAGTTTAGGATCAAAGCTACCCTCTCTCAGAATTACTTTAACTTATCGCATGTATATGCCACATTGGTAATGAAGCATCATTCTTGTTTAGGTTAAGACTGTGAGTTTGCTGATCTTCAGGCTTAGACTTACTCAAATTAAACAGAACACTATGACCTGAAAGGCTAAAGTTAGAAAATATTTACTTTTTGCTGCTTATCACCAACAAACAGCATAATTTCAGAGGCTGGCTGTATATAATACTCAAAATAATCTAAAACTCATCCATTTACTAAACTGAAAAAAAAAGACAAAAGTAAATCAAGAGATTGAAAATTTTACAGTTAATCTTCATGCCTTCCACATTCATGATTTGTGAACATGAATCTAATCCTTTTACAGGTACACAAGCTTTTATAGAAATCAAATAAAGAATTTTACTTCTGAAATTCTTTCCCACAAACAGATCAAGGATGAATTATCTTTTATTCATTAAGAGCCTTTTGCCTGTCTTTTTTCTTGATGATTCAGTACTCACTGAGTCATATTTGTATTGCCTCTTCTTTGTAACTCAGAACCTGGGGCCTGGTAAATCCCCATTTTAGCCAATAGGATCTGGCAGGTCTTCAGGAATTTAATTGGTATCGAGATCTTTACCACATGAAACACAGCACAGCTTCAAAAATCTACAGAGAGAGAATAATTTGGTGAGTAAGTTATGCATGAATGTAACACCCTGAACACAGCTGTTTAAAATCATCCCTCTTCTATTATTTTTTTTCCTTAAAGAAAAACAGAACTAGGTTAGTAAAAATACAAAACCACCTCACATTTTGCCATGGACTTGACAGTGGAAAGGGCACACTGGAATTTCTTTTTTCTAATTTTATTTTCTAATATATAAATCTGAGGATCACATTCATATTTTCCTGAACATCCTTTCTCCCCCACCTTCCCATTATAAGTCTGTTGTGGTAACTGACTAACCTGCCATATGGCATAAAATCCACACAGGAAAACTCAAGGATGTTGTGTACTGCACCAGTTAGATTTGAGTGAGGCAGAGGGGAAAGGAGGGGGGATGAAAGGTGGATTTGATGTTGATAACTAAGCTCTGTGTTTACTATTGCATCACAGAATGGAAATCTCTCAAAAGTGACAAGAAATACTCTTTAATCAACACAGAAATGAAGAGAAAAACAAAATTCCAATCAACTTTAACCTAAAAAATGAAAGGGAAAAAGGGATGAATGGCCTTTTTTTGAAAACCAGTAATGTATTTACTCACCTCTCACATATACTCTCAGTATTTCAAAACATGGTATAACACTCACTGACAAAAAGCAGAGTCCAATTTTACACATGTGAAATATACAGCTCTTCATTTAGATTCCCAAAAGTCACACTGAGTCCCTCTCACTCCAGCTTAAAATACATGCAGTACAGCATTCAGAAGTATGGCCCGAAGGAAACCCCAAACACAGCTTATGGGGAGCATAGTTACAATGTAATTAGGAAAGGATAAGATGCCTTGCAACAGTTCTAAGATGTTAAGAAGATTAACTAAAAATTGATATGTGCCACATATACCCTGGATAGATTTAAGTGGCGGTGGGGGGAGTGGGGGAGGGAGAACAAACCTCTGTCACAGTAAAACTAGCTTTTGCTTTTTAAATACCTTGCATTTAATAAAAAAAATAAAAAGTCTTGATTAATCTGGTATACTAGGAAATAGCAAACATTTTAAAAGATAACTAAACCTTTTTGATTCTAGTCTTTTGTTTTGATGAGACTTGTGGATTTAGAAAATCTCTATATAAGATAATGAACAACCATAATCACCCTTTAAAAATTCTAAATTAAAATTTTAATTTGTCTTTTACTTGGCTAATTCTAATTATTCTTCAATATTAAATCTCCTAGCAGTCTTAATGTCTAAATGCATCCTTAGAAATGAAATTGTAAAAAAAAAAAATTAAGTGGAAGGGTTCTGCTTAAAGGAGTCTTCCACGCCCCTCCCTGCCCCCTTGTCAATTTCCTCTAGGTTCTTACACTAGGGACTGTGGAATAATCCTGTCTGGTCTTGGTAAAACCAAGTGGCATAAATTCTAGTCTGAAAAAGAGAAGACACTATGGTAACATGCTGACAGCCTTCATTTACATAAAAGAATACTAATTATGTGGTATCTTCAACATCTGCGATTCTGCTCACTGCCATATGCGACAGTGTTGGACCTATTAACCCTTAATTCTACAAAGTATACCCAGAATTACCTCTACCCACAGAAAACTCTAAAGGTTTGCAAGGAAAAACTAATTCAGGCATGGGAAATAGATTTCAACAAGTAAAGTGATACCATGATAATGAATCTGGGAATCCATTAATATTGCCTTTTCCAATAGATGGGAGGAAAACCCAACTTTAATATCAAAATATTATTACATTTTAAAAAGACAGGATTAAAATAATGAACCTACAAAATTTAACAAAGCTGATGAGGTGAATCCTGTATTACAATGTCTATTTTAGGCCCTTTTAAGCATATTCTTGTATTGTTAATATCATGAAACAGTTGCTTTGACTTCTGTTTTGTGCCTGGGGAAAAACCATAAAGCCTCTAATAGTGTGATAGCAGAAGACTGGAACTAGGGAAAGAAAACATCTTTGTGAAAGAACACTTGAGAAGCAATATAAGTTGCCAAGTGTGCTCACAGGTTAATGCATTTTCAAAGAACCATAAAATGATAGAGCTGGAAGCGACCTTGAAGAGTTCGTAGTTCAACACCCTCATCTTTGATGGTTTTTTTTTTTAGGTAATTGGGGTTAAGTGACTTGCCCAGGGTCACACAGCTAGTAAGTGTCAAGTGTTTGGTCTGAGGCCAGATTTGAACTCAGGTCCTCCTGACTTCAGGGCCTGTGCTCTATTCACTGTGCCACCTAGCTGCCCCATCAACACCCTCATCTTTATGATAAGAAAATGGAGCCTCTGAGGGTGAAATGACTTGGTCAGTGATACAGCTACAGATTCAGGACTATGACCTGGGTTTTCTAACTTTAGGTCCAGGTTTCAGTCTATTACACCAGAATGCCTTCTTCCCTCAAAAAGGTGAATGGGGATGAGGGACAGAGATTCTAGAAGCTGACATAAAAATTCACCCTGGAGACTTGAATTCAAGATTCACTGTACTTTCTGCATGTGTCCATTGTTCAGAGATCTGACTCATTAGTTAAACATTCATTTGAAAGTCAGACACTTTACTCCACACTAAGCCCTAACTTATCTAGCTCCATTAACATCTCTGGAAACTCTTTGGTCACATGTATGTATTTCATTTTCGGAAACAGTGAGAAAGGTGTGTATGTGCGTAATATGTGTTGTATGTATGTGCTCTAAATATGGAAGAATTGGCTAATGTCTATAGCAGAGAAGGAGAAATAGCCATTAGTGTCCTATTCACACTTCAATTGCCAAGACTAATCACTCTAAGATATTTACCCTTCATTAAATCTACCAGTAGTGTTACTGAATAAATAATACTGTGTATCAGCTCTCATAAATACATATGAAATTCAGACACTTCCATTACACAGCATGCATCCAGGCTCAGACAACACTTTAAAATTCAATTTTAATATCAACATCATCACTCTCATAATACAGAGATGAAGCTTCTAAGCTCCAACCAGTAGAACATACTAAATTATACTTTTTTTTTTAGTAGAGGTAAAGAATTTATATTGGTCTATTCACACCCTCTTACCCAGGCTCATCTGTGACCATAACCATGAATTTGTATGTATATATAATTTGTAAGATAGATGGCAATAGGTCATGCACGACTACTTAGACCATGGCCATAGCAAAAAGTAAATGTAATGAGATACTACCTGCAGTCAGAATCCTAGCCTCACTTGCATGTTCTGACATACTAAGCTAACTAACCAGTTTTGCTTTAACAAATGATTATCCTTCACAATGTAATTTGCTTAGAATGGATGATTTCTAAGATTCCTTCTAGCCTTTAAGTCTCTGAGTTATATAGTATCAGTCAAAATAATTCTTTTATATTGTTTTACCTAACTGTTCAATACAATTCAAATAAAGGACTATATCCCCAGGTTTGGGGATATATTTCTATGGGGAAAAAAAGCATCCCAAGCATCTAAGAATCCCAAACCTGAGGATATAGACAAAAATGAAAAATAATCCCTTGCTCTCAAAGAGCCTACAATTCTACTGGGGTGTAGATTCAATTTAACACATAAACAAATTAAGAAATACAAAATAATCTGAAGAAGTTAAGAACACTAACAACAAGGGAAATCAGGAAAGATTTCAAAATGGAGGTGGCACTTGAACCAAAATCCTGAAGGAAAGTAAAGGATGCTAAGATTTGGAAGTGAGGAGGGAGTATGTTCCAGGTATGAGGGACAGCCTATGCATCGGCAAGGAAGCAAGTGCTATAATTCCAATTTTTAAGGAACAGCTTCACATGTAAATGTGAAGGGGGTAAATGTCAAATAAGCTTGAAAAGGAGAGTCAGCTTGTGACGGGCTACAACAAATGCCAAAGCTGAGGAGAGGCTAGCTAGAGCTATATGTGTACATCCAGGAAGATGATTTTGGCAGCTAAGTTGGAGAGGTGAAAGTCTAGAATTAGAGAGACCAATTAGGAAGCTATTACAGGTGAAAAGAGCCTGAATTAGAGTGGTACCCATACAAATGGAGAAAAGGATAAGAGGAAAAAGGGAGAGAGCCTATGGAAAAAAGAATTCACAATATCTGACAACTGACTGATATAGAGGGGGTATTTGTGAAAGGATTATGATGTCCTCAACAAAATTAGTAGATTGGAGGATAAGGTTTGGGGTGAAGATGGTCAGTGAGTTCTATTTGGGATATGTTGGCTTTGACTTGTTTACAGGACATCCAAATGGAGGCCCCTAGAGATGTGGGATTAGAGCTCAGGAGACTGATTAGGTAGGAAAAGAGGTGAGGAGACAGGAGGAGCTAGGAACAAGGGCCCAAATAGAAGTGTGAGCTTTAGCAAAGACAAGGGTTATCTCTTCATCAGAATCTGAAGCAAAGAATGAGAGAATGGGGATGAAGTAGAAGGATTTTGATCTATAAAATAGGGGAGAAGTAGCTTATGACTGCCCTCTATTTGCTTAGTAAATTTCATGGGACTCAACATTATGAAAGGTTGTATAATGTGTACAAGCAAAATTTATTAATAAAATGAAAAAGAAAAACTGCTTGCTTTCTCTTGTATGTTTATAGAAGAATTCTCAAACTTTAAAAACATTTTTTTGCTATGTTGTTATTTTGGTTTTGTCCTTTCTTTATTAGGAATTCAGTTGAGTAGAGACTGTTTTGGGGAAGGAGGTCTAAGTAAACTCTGGAACATCATAAATCTATTCGCAAACACGGATTTCTCTGTCTATGTTATAAGAGACATTTTCCCTGTAAACCTGCAAAAAACACCTTTTTAAAATACCAGGTCTTTGTAAACAAATAATTTTCCACCAAATAATGATAAAACAACACAGGAATGGCAGTCCCCCAAAGAGAAAACTCTTCAGTCTGTTTCAGCACTGCTTAGGCAGTTTTCAGCAGTTATTATCCCAGGGAATCTATTTTTTGTTTTTCTTTCCAAAGACTACTGTGTTCTTTCTTCCCAAAGCATGCACTTTCCTCATTATGCCCTTTTCAACAAAACACTGTCTGGCCTATTTTATTACAGTATCAGGATGTGTTGGATACAAACTATGCACAAAATAAATTATAGGCACAGAGATTCATTTTAAAATTTAGCAAAGATATGAAGTTCGCTCATAGATCTTTTAGTTTTTCCATCTGCACTTCCACTTTTTACTTCCTTCTTCCTCTTTATTTTCTCTCACTAATACAAGGCCACACACATATCTCTTAACAACTTTAGTCACCAAGGGAACAAGATTTCTTGTATCTGGGCTTCAGGTTCATCCTTCAATCCTAGGTATAAGCCATTTTCCTGTCAATTACCCAAACTCTAAGACAGTAGTATTAGTTTTCTGCCCAAAAAAAATCTCCCCAAACTATCTTCTCCCTTTTCAAGGAGTATACATTGCCCACAAGTCAACTTCAATGAGTTACTTTTGCTCTTAAGACTGCCCCACCCACTTTATGGACCTACATTGTTTCTAAAAGTTCCATCACAAATCTGCTACCTTTCCTTCCGAATCATCATCAGCCTACTTTGGTGGAATTAAGACTATCTAAAATATCCAGGTGATACTGAATTTTCAGGCAAATATCACCATAAATACTAGTGTCTCTAAAACCCAATTACATTTGGATTACTCTGCCCCAAATTAGATTGGGATTACTTCTAATCTAATTTGACTTTTAAGGTGAGGTGAGGTTTTGCTACACAAATTCCCATAATACATACAGAGCTCAGGCAGTCCTTACCTTATGAATCAATTCTATTCAAAAGTTTGTTTCTAAGACAGTTGTTTGCAACTAAGAATGCATTTCCCCCATGGAAACAGTATGTCTCTTTAAATCATAATGTGCCTTAAATATAATGCTATGCCAAGAGTAGTACTGAGTACCCAAACATCATATAACAACATTTCTGTGGGGGAAAAAAAAAAGCATTCACACCTTCAAATCCAAGAACCCAGGTCTTCCAGACTCTGGGTCTAGTGCCCTATGCCCCATTGTGCCTTCGTGAATATGAAGATTTCAGAGAAACCTGGAAATGAAATGAATTAAAAATTAAAAAGCATTTACTAAGCACTCAATTAACAAAACAAAGTGCTAAGTGATGGGAATATAAACAACAAAGCAAGACAGTCCCTGCTTCTAATAGCTCACATATAGAAGGTTTTAGCTGCAGGTCAGGTGGAAAGGTCTCATGGTACACCAGCAAATCAGATGGTAATACATCTTCTTTAATGTTATTCCCACTGCTACAAATTCACTTACGATGTTGAACCACTGTGGAGTTCTGAGGACTTCTCTTTTTTCAGATCTTCAGTAGCTGCAGCTACTGAATAAAACAGCACGGGTAAGGCAGTCCCCCAAAGAGAAAGCTCTTCAATTAGTTTCAGCACTGCTTGGGCAATTTTCAGCAGTTTTTCAAGCAGGCAAATTTCAGTAGCTGTGGCTAATGTTGCCAGGTTGAATCTGCACAAGGGGTAACCTTAAAGAGAGGGTTTGTGGTCAGATTTGGGGGGCTGGGGGGGGGAGGAATGCAGTTATTTCCAGGTTTCTTGGCCACAGTGTCCTGGGTTATGTCCATGGTCTGAGGAGAGATGGTAGTTGAGGTGGTGGTGGTGGTTTGACTTCTCTGGTAAATGCCATCTCCATTTTCTTTCGGGTTACCATCTGTTGCTTCAACTAGGCCGGCTTGCCTCTCTTATGGCTGGCAGTTGGTGGGAATGGCTGACCTCTTCTCTACAGAAGTTGCTTCAATGAATTATGGTGAAAGTACTACTGCCAGAGGTAGGATCAGTACTCTAGGGGTGGGGAGGAGGAGTGCAGCTTTTCACATGATTCTTAGGCTTACCTGGCCGTTGATGACAGTTCATCAGTGGTTGATGATGGTGGCAAGGATGGCACCAGAGATTATTTCCTTTATGATGGCTATGGGGTCCAGGTGGAAACAGGGTCCGTGGCATGGAGAAGCACTGCTCTTCCCAGGGCTCTTGGCCTCATTGTCTTGACTTGTCTTCACAGGGGTCTGAGAAGAGGTATTAAGTCAAGATGGTGGTGATATTTTTACTTGCTTGGCATATGTTGCCTCCTATCTCTCTTTCAAAGTGCCTTCTTGGGTTCAGGTAGACTGGGTGGCAACTAATTTATATGAATTATAAACACTTATATGACTTTATAAAGTGAAATACATGGAGCCAGGAAAATAATTTGCAAGATGATAATAGTAATGTAAAGAAAGCAACATTAAGAAGATTTTTAGAAGTATAGATGTAGAATTCAATAATGACTTCAGATGACTGATGGTGAAGAAGGTTTTGTGTTTCTCAGAAATGCAGAGAAGACTACAGGTGGGAAATAAGGCATGTATTTTCAGACATGGCCTATGTGTTGAGTTATTTGGCTTAATTATACTTAATTGTCATTAAGAAAGGATATATTGTGAGGGCAGAGATCATTTGGAAATGACAGTGATATAAAAAAATCAATAAAACATCTAAAATAAATTTTGATTGGTATCTTAAAAAAAAACCTTACATTTTTCAATGTATCTTTCCCTTACCAGGGAATAAAAGTTCTTACAACAAAGAATTTTTTTATAAGAAAAAAAAAACAGTTCAGCAAAACTAATACACTGAAAAAATCTGACGTGATATGCAATGTTCACAGCCAGAGTGCAGCCCCATCTCTAAAGAGGCAGGAAGTAAGTGCCTTCTCAAATCCCTTTTTGGGAGCCAAGCTGGTTTTATTATACAACATTCAGTTTTGGAATTTCCCCTTTCAATTTATATTGTTGTAATCATTGTATAGACTGTTTTCTTGCTTCTGCTTACTTCACTTTTCACTAGTTCATATAAGTCTTCCCATGCTTCTTTAAATGTTTCATTTGTCATTCTGTATAGTATAGTAATATTCTATCACACTCATGTACCATAATTTGTTTAGTTATTTCTCCAATAGATGAGTATGTACTTTGTTTCCAGTTATCTGCTACCAAAAAAAATGTGGCTATCAGACTTTGGTGTATATGAGAATTTTCTTTCTTCTTGCCTGTCCTAGTTTGATTTCTAAGATATAGAGGAAACTACTGCTACTATGTAAGATCAAGAAGCATTTACCAGTGGATGAGGAGTCAAATAAGATGAATAAAGAACTGCAGAAGTTCAAACTATTAACCATGACATGAAAGAATGTTCCAAACAATTAATAATAAGAGAAATACAAATCAAAACACCTTGGAGGTTTAGCTTAAAATTCAACAACAAAATGATAAAGATGATAAGAGATGGGAATAGTTGCTATTAGAGAGGATGTAATAAGAGAGTCCACTAATACACTATTGGTGGAGCTGTGAATTGGTCCAACCATTCTGGAAAGCAACTTAGAATTGGCTAAAAAAAAATGACTAAAGTATCTAGTGATGCCACATGCCACTCCATGAAGGCCAATGATAGAAAAGCCCTACACATATCAAAATATTTTTAGCAACACTTTTTGTAGTGGAAAACATCTGGAAGCAAATTCAAAGACCATTGATTAGGGAATAGGCTAAATAATAAAACCTTTTTTAAAAAAGAAAAGCTGCAGAAGTTATAATAATGGGTCTTCAGGTATATAAGATTAAGTGTTATTCTTCTACAGTCTAGAAAAAAAATGAAGACCTAGGGAAAAGGAGTTGGGGTTAGTGGGGTTCTAGGGCGAGGTGGACACTGAGATGAGTAGTATTGAGAGACAGCAGTGCAAGGGGAGAACTGAAGCAGCTTCTGGCTTACCCTTCCCTCTCTTGACTAGTCCTGCTATCCTCCAGACCCCATCCAGTACTGGCCTTGGGAAAAGTAAGAAACCATGAGGGCAGTATCTAAGGCCCTCAAGAAGTCTGTAGCACTGAGGGGATAAGTGAGACAAACAGGGAATTAATTCTCAAGTAGCAGCAGCTGAGAAAGGGAAAGATACATCATCACCCCCAGTGGGGGTACCTAAACATTTATTAAGGAACTAATACCATGTTTAGGCCCTGGGGATACAAAAATATGACATAGGCCCTGCTTTTAAGGTACTTACAATCTAATGGGAGAAGGCCAAGTATACAAGTCATTATGATACTTTTTTTCTTAAAAACAAAACAAAACAAACCAGCATTCTTTGCAGATATTGAGATAACCACAAAGAAGAGATCTAGGTAAAAGCCACAAGAAATTTAAGGAAGTGATCACTTTCACATGGTAGGGATTCAGGGGGTGGGAAGGAAAGGCACCAAAAAGGAGGGTGGCAAATGAATTGGACACAGATGAAGGCGAGAGATCCATGTCACGTGAGGATCAGTGGAACAGAAGATGATTAACTTGAGGCAGACAGGATTCAGAGAGAAAGGAAGATGTGATAGCTGTCTTCAAATATCTGAAGAGAAGTCTTTTTGAGGAGGGATTTGATTTGTTCTGTTTGGCCCCAGGGAGCAGAACTGGGAGCAAAGGGTAGAAATTGCAAAGGCTTGATGTCAAGAAAACCTAGGCTTGATGTCAGGAAAAACTTGCTAAAAATTAGAGCTATTCATAAGTTGAATGGGCCACTTTGATGGTGGCAGGATTCCCCTTCTTCTAAGTCTTCAAGTAGAAATTGGATGACTTCTTGCCTGGTGTTTTATTATAGTAAAGATTCCTTGTGATCTCCTCAAATTCTGTGATTTTGTGAGGTGAGGGGGTGAGGACGAGGGATACATTCCAAGCATGAAAGTTAGCATGAAGGAATAAAGCATTTATTAAACATTTAGTACAAATAATGCACTAGGGATACAAATATAAAAAGAGCACCCATTCTAAATGAGGGAGACAACACATAGGGAAAGTTTCAGCTGCAAGACAGATGGAAAAGTCCCATGGTCTTTACAATACAGCAGCAAAGCAGATGGGAATGCCTCTTCTTTTATGTCTGATAAAAAGCATGTCATTTTCTGATACCGAACCATTGGACAGTGCCAAGGACTTTGGTGACAACTTTCTTTCCTGGTTCTTCAGTAGCTGTGGCTGCAGAGCCTGTAGGAGGAGCTGCTTCCCAGGCTGATGGCTTCTTGGGCTGGACTGGAAGCATTGCCAATACCAGGGCTGTTGGATTCAGAATCCTGGGCTGTCTCCATGAGGATAGGAAGGGAGATGGTGGTCAAGGTGGTGGTGACTGTCTGACTTGCTAGCATATTTTACCTCCTGTCCCTCTCTCTCAGGATATTTTGCTACTTCAGCAAGGCTGGTTTGTCTGCCCTGTGTGTGGCAATTGATCGGCAGTTAGTAGGGATGGCTGCTTCCCTCTTGCTAGTAGAGCTACTTCCCTGGATAGTGGCTGTGAGGGCTCTTGGTGGAAGCCGATAAATAGCTGTTGACGGTTGTGATGATGAGGAAGATGGGCCTCCTCCCTTTCCATAATGATTTCTCTCCTCAATAATGGCTAAGGGAACTGGGGTGGAAGTAGATCTAGTGTTCTGGAGAGCACTGCTATTCCAAAGGCTTATACACTCAAGGGTCCTAGGCTGAAGTCTGAGGGAGATGGTGATGAAGGTGGTAGATTAACTTTGGTATATGCTGCCTCCTGTTTCTCAAGGCACTCCGATGAGGATGCATAAAGGTAGGTTGATGGGAAAAAGTATAACAAATAAAGGACAAAGAATGGCAGAGTTTGATTGGAATTTATAATACACAGTAATATGAAGAAGACTGGAACCAGACTAGGGAAGCCTTGAATGTTGGAATCAGGAGTTCAAATTTTATTTGGAAGGCAATGGGTAGCCACTGGAAACTTCTGAGTAGAGGATTCTAATCAGACAGGAACATAGGAAACTAAGGTGTATGGCTTACGGAGCCAGCAAGACTACTTAAGTTGCTATTACAATAGGGAAAAAAAGATGAGGGCCTGAACTAGGATGGTCATAGTGGAATTAGGATAAGAGACTTGTTCCTATACAAGAAATTTATATAAGTTAGGAACTCTGACGATATGATCTGGGATTTAGTGGACTGCAGGCTTAAAAGAAGTCAGCAGTGTGATATGGTAGCCAAAAAAGTGAATGTGATCCTGGGCTGCACTAAGAGAGGCCTAGTATCCAGGAGTAAAGTGGTGATTGCACTCCCTTGCACTCCATCCTAGTCAGACCACATCTGGAGTATTGTCTTCAGCTCTGGGTAACACATTTTGGGAAATTCTTTGATAAATCAAAGAACATCTAGATGAGAACAAAATAGAAAGGCTGAGAATCTATACTATGAAGTTCAGTTGAAGTAAAGGGGAAGGCTTAGCCTGGAGAAAAAAGGGCTCAGGGAGCCATGACAGTGGTCTTTAAATACATGAAAGTCTGAAATATAGAAGAAAAGATGAGACTTCTGTTTGGCCCTAAAGGTCAGAACTAGAAACAGAGGATGGAAAAGTATAAAAAGGCAAATTTCAGTTTAACATAATGAAAAACTAACTAACAATCAGAGCTATCCAAAAATGGAATGGGCTACCATGAGAGGCAGTGGGTTTCCCCTCACCTCACTGGAAGTCGTCTTCAAGTCAAGGATGGATGACCACTTATTGGGTATGCTGTAGTAGGGATTTTTTGGGGGGTATGGATTAGATTAAATGGTTCTTGAGGTTCCTTTTCAACTTCAAAATTCTGTGTTGTGATCTTAAAAAGGAATACAACAGTTTAAAAAATAACTTCTATGAATGGAAAAAAAATGTCTGAATTGATTCAGGGCGATTCTTCAGGATTAGGGACTGGGGTTGTTCAATGGTAGATACAGTCTCATTTCTTGTGCCAAAAATTCTCCTGACACTTAATTGTTAAAATGATAATTTTTTTGTTATTTCTGACCCCTTCCAATCATGTATGACCAGTGCTATTAACCACCTCCCCCGCCAAAAAAAATGAGACAGGGGCAAGGTTCTAACTTTGAATGAATGGAAAAATAATTTCCAATGACTGTGAGAGTTAGAGAATGTCAGAATAGGAAAATATCCAAAAAGAACAAGTCAGAATTAAAGATATATTTATCAACTGTATATGAAAACAAACATCGGAAATTTGAAGCTGCACATGGTTTAGTTTTAAAAAAGAGAGAGAATTTATTTTAAATGACTATGCCAACAAGGAGATTCAAAAATGTTCCACCACCTTGTTAATTCAGATGTCTGTTAAGATGAGCCAAGGTAAATTCTTATTAACAGAGTT
The DNA here is from genome assembly GCF_003287225.1 of Phascolarctos cinereus. NCBI lineage: Eukaryota > Metazoa > Chordata > Mammalia > Diprotodontia > Phascolarctidae > Phascolarctos > Phascolarctos cinereus. Next base: position 232,250,278 of record NW_027555958.1, on the reverse strand, counting down.
TAATAACATCTGGGAATTCACAGCTTATGTTTTTCTACTGATTGAATATGGTAGAGAAGTCAGCCAAGTATTTTTAAAATAAGTACCAGAAAAAGGTCATGGATTATATTTTGGTAATTCAATCACTGGATTAGACAACAGAAGTAACTACTACTAACATTTATGTGGCTAAAGAAAACAAGCAATGGCCATTTCAGCATATTACACAATTGCAATGCAGTACAGCTCCAGTCAGGCAAGCTTTTATGTCAAATAAACCATTGGGGTAATTTTCATTCTACTTCCCTAGGGGTCAACAAAGTAGGCAGAGAATCTCTAGTGTTTCCCAACAGGCTCATCTTTTTCTATACTGAACTATTAGAAGTAACTAGGCACTAATTCTTGGAAAGCTTAAATTGTACCAATCAAACAAACTTATAGCTGGCTAGCTCTCTTTACTGTAAGGAATTTCCTGACGTTACTCCTCAGCTTCCAGGCTAGTCTTGCTGTGAAGACCAAGGACTAGTTTTTGAAAAGCTAAAGAAATAGTTTTTCTTCTACTTTGGCAAAACTTTTATTCAATACTTGACAAATGCTTTCTCTGAATATGTGCTTTATGTGTGTTTTAGGGAGTCAGGGAGAAAGGGGGGGGTTGAAAAGAATCATCAGGCTACTGTGTTATGGGGCAAGGGTAAAATAAAAACACTCGGATTCAGAAGACCTGGTGTCAAATCCTAACGCGCTGATACTTAATTTTTGGCTGACCAAAGGCAAGCCATTAAACTTCTTCAAAACTCAGTGTTGTTATCTATAAAATGGGGACAATAATACCTGAATTACCCTACCTCACAGAGTTATTGCAAGAAAAGTAAATCTTAAAACACATTATTAAATATGAGTTATTGCTACTATGCTGTTGACACGTACTGATGCCTACTATTAGCTTGGTCAACTATTCTCTCTGCCTGCTTTATTAACCTGTCTTGAGTAGAGAAGTTCCTGGATCAACTCACTTTTGCCTCCAACAAGGTCTACTGGAAAGCTGGCTTAGTGGTTTATACTAATTTGATGTCTGGTTTATCAAGGTGTTTTTTTTTTATTTAGTCCTTTCCCCTATCCCCCAAGCATCTGAGGATGCAACTAATGAAACTCTATTAACAATGCTAGAATAGTTTGAACAGGAAATTAAAGCTTCTTTTACATGAATGAGTGCCATCAGTAGAATTCAGATTTAGAGACAGGCAGCAAATTATTTATAAAAAATTTATTTCTAAACCCAGACAATAATTACCAAAATTGCTCTAAAATCCATACAGTGTAAGCACAATAAAGTATAATTAAAATATTAAAAAACAAATCTATAATAGCACGAAATTGGGTAGGACTAAAATAGCAGAATCAGCTTCTGAGTTTATGATGGATTTTCTCAGTTTAGCAAGACACTAATTATCCTGGAGGTAGAGGGAGATGAAAGAAGAAAGGAATGGAGACCCTTTAAATCACAGATGGAAAGAGTTCTGAAGACATGGCCTTTCCCTAAATATTTTGCATCCCATTCTCTTAAGTATAAAGCAGAATATTCCAGGCAGCTCCTCTATTGGTAGGATGTGTATGGAAAATATCTATCTGTAGAAGCAAGGGCCTAAAATTCATGCAAGATTTAAACTGTACCCCCCCAAAGCTGACAATAAGTATACACCAGTGTAATGAGTTTGTAGCTCAGCTCTCAAATTAAAGTTATAATCAAAATATCTTTATTAAAGTACTACGTTCACAGCTAGTCTTATAGAAAATATGATTAAATATCTTCATCACTAGACAGTCAAGGCACCCAAAATATCTACCAAGCTTTTCTTTGAGTTAAGATACTGAAAGCCCTTGTTAAAATGATTATCTGGAAAGAGTAACTAGTGTAATGCAATTAACTGTTAACTCTTTATCATAAGTTAGTGTCACAGAATTACAGAAATTTGGAACCAAGACCTTAGAGATTATCTTATCACTCACTGGATTTTAATGATAGGGAAACTGAGGCCCAGAAAGTGACTTGCCCAATGCCATAAGGCTAGTTGGTGGTACTAGTGAGACTAGAACCTTGGCCTCAACTCTCACTCTAGTATTCTATTGATTACACCAAGGTTCACAAATTAACTAGACTGGGTTAGGTAATAGAGAGCTACTTGAAAGAACAAAATTCAGGATAAGTAAGTTCTGGGTGTTAAAAGAAAAGCACCAAGAGCAAAGATGGCAGGGAACACCTAGGGAGGTGCTGGCAGCACCAACACAGGAAAGGACAAGTGAAAAAGTCATGTTAGGTAAGAAGAAAACAAATTAACAAGGTATATAATCTCGCTGGGCCTGTAAAATGAAGGGGTTGGATTAAATGGCCACTGAGGTTCCTTTCCAGATCTAGATTTATGACCTTATGAACCTATTTTACACTTTTTCCTAGGGCTATTCTGGCTACCTTGCACAAAGCATCATATATATCAAACTGCAATATCAATGAGACACATTTAACAAGAGTAAAATTATTAAATAAGGCACACAATTTATAGTAATACTTGATATTTATAGAGCTCAACCATCCATTGTCTTCTCTCTTAATGACATGCTGACAAATGAAGCTGGAGAAAATCACAAAACTATGCTGACTGGATCCACTACAAATTTGTTACAAAATCTCAACTGGGCCCTCACTATGGCAAGGCAATTATTTTACACTTCCCCAAGAGATTCATTATTTAAATCACCATAACTGTTTTTCCAAACCTTTTCATCCCTCCTCAAACCTCCCATAGCTCCCCCTTTCCCCACCCTTCCAGCTGAGAACCTTGCCTCATATTTCCTTTTTAAAAATAATTTATTTTTAGTTTTCAACATTCACTTCCTTAAGTTTTTCAGTTTTAAATTATCTCTGTGCCTCCCTCTCCAAGACAGTGTGCAATCTGATGTAGGTTCTACATATACATTCCTATTAAATGTATTTTCACATTAGTCATGTTGTAAAGAAAAATTATAACCATCAGGAGGAACCACAAGAAAGAAGAAACAAAACAGAAGGAAAAAAAGGGCAAATAGCATGCTTCAATCTGCATTTAGACTCCATAGTTCTTGCTGTGGATGTGGATAGTATTTTCTATCATGAGACTTTTGGAGATGTCTTAGATCCTTGCATTGCTGAGAAGAACTAAGTCTATCAAAGTTAGTCATCGCACAATGTGGCTTACTGTATACAATGTTCTCCTGGTTCTGCTCACTTCATTCAGCATCAGTCCATACAAGTCTTTCCAGGTTTTTCGGAAGTCCGCTTGCTCATCATTTCTTATAGCACAATAGTATTCTATTACATTCATATACCACACCTTGTTCAGCCATTCCCCAATTGATGGGCATCCTCTCAATTTCCAATTCTTTGCCACCACAGAAAGAGCTGCTATAAATATTTTTGTACAGGTAGGTCTTTTTCCCATTTGTATGATCTATGAGATACAGACCTAGAAGTGATATTGATGGGTCAAAGGGTATGCACATTTTTATAGCCCTTTGGTCACAGTTCCAACAGTTCCAAATTGCTCTCCAAAATGGCTGGATCAGGGCAGCTAGGTGGCACAGTGGATAGAGCTCTGGACTTGGAGTCAGGAGGGCCTGAGTTCAAATTCAGTCTCAGACACATAACACTTCCTAGCTATGTGACCCTGAGCAAGTCACTTAACCCCGACTGCCTCACCAAAAAGCAAAAAACCAAAAAAACCCTAAAACAAAATAGTTGGATCAGTTCACAACTCCACCAACAATGCATTAGTGTGCCAATTTTCCCACATCTTCTCCAACATTTGTCATTTTCCTGTTTTGTTATGTTGGCCAATCTGAAAGGTGTGATGTGGTACCTCAGAGTCATTTTAATTTGCATTTCTCTAATCAATAGTGATTTAGAGCATTTTTTCATATGACTATAGATGGCTTTAATTTCTTCATCTGAAATTTGCCTGTTTATATCCTTTGACCATTTGTCAATTGAGGAATGGCTTGTATTCTTATAAATTTGACTTAGTTCTCTATATATTTTAGAAATGAGGCCCTTATCAGAGACACTGGTTGTAAAAATTCTTTCCCAATTTTCTGCTTCCTTCCTGATCTTGGTTGCATTAACTTTGTTTGTACAAAAACTTTTCAATTTAATGTAATCAAAATTATCCATTTTGCATTTCATAATGCTTTCTATCTCTTGTTTTGTCATAAATTCTTCTCTTTTCCATAAATCTAACAGGTAAACTATTCTTTGTTCTCCCAGTCTGCTTCTATTATCAGCCTTTATATCTAAATCATGTACACATTTTGACTTTATTTTGGTACATGGTGTAAGATTTTGGTCTATGCCTAGTTTCTGCCATACTCCTTTTCAGTTTTCCCAGCAGTTTTTTTCAAATAGTGAGTTCTTATCTAAGAAGCCAAGTTCTTTGCGTTTATCAGTTAGATTACTATAGTCATTGACTACTATGTCTTGTGTACCTAACCTATTCCACTGATCCACTATTCTTTGCCTCATATTTCACTGAAAAATTTGAGGCCATTAGCTGAGAACTCTCTTTTCTCCTATTCTCAATTCACATCATTCACATGCCTTCTATTACTTCCATCTTCTTTATCCCTTTCTTACATGAAGAAGTAGCCCTTTTCCCTCTTTAGACAAGCTCCTCTACATGTACAAGTGATCTAATTCCATCTTATCTTGCCCAGCAGACTGACCCCTCTCCCAACTCTCTCACTAATTTTCAAATTCTCCTGGTTTGCTGGTCACTCCCTACTGTCTACAAACATGTCCATGTCTCTCCACCTTCAAAAAACCCTCACTTGGTTCATCCCTCTTAACCATCATTCTATCTTTTTCTTTCCTCCTTTTAGTGGCTAAACTCCTTGGGAAGGTGGTCACTGACAGTTGGTACCTCCACTTCATTTCTTCTCACTTTTCTGAATTTGCTGAAGTCTGGCTTCTGACCTCACCATTCAACTGAAACTGTTCTTTCCGAAGTTACGAATGATCTCGATTGCCAAACCCAATGGCCTTTTCTCAATCTTTATTCTTCTTGACTTCTCTGCAGTCTTTGATACTATCAATCACCCCCTTCTACTTTTTTATTATGCTGCTTTGTCATGATTTTCCGTCTGGCCATTCTCAGTTTCCTTTGCTGGATTTTCATCCAAATCATGACCTTTTTGTTTGTTTCACTCTTTATTTGTATCTCCAGCACCTAAATCAGTGGCTGGAACACAGCTTATACTTAATGCCTATTGATTGATTTATTGATTCCTCCATTCCTGAGTCACCCACTTGGTATAGTGGTTCCTCCGGAATTGAAACTCTGCCTTGTTCCCTCCTCCTGGGAACTGCAGTTCTTCATCCTGCAAGTGACTGTAATCATAAATATCCCCCCAAGGCTCTGTCCTGGGCCTTCACCTCTTCTCCCTCTATACTATTGCACTTGGTGAAAAAAAGGCAAGGTTTCCCCCTACATCCAGGGCTACCTCCAGTCGTCCTGATCTGTACATCTCACCACTGGACCCAGATGGCTCAGGAGGAGAAAGCAAGGCTGGTGACGTTGCACAGTCCTCCCTCTCTTAAATCCAATTCACTTGCATGTCATGGTATCACTTCCCTGATGTCATGGTCCTCTTTGAGAAGGCAGGACAAACAACAACAACAACAACAACAATTTCACTGGAGATCTCCTTTAGCACCTATGGTTTCAAAGATCACCTCTAAGCATGTGATTCTCAGATCTAATTGTCTAGCCCTAACCTCTCTCTTGAATGCCAATTTCACATCTCCAACTACCTATTGAACATTTTAAATAAGATGTTCTGTGAACATCTTACACTTAACATCTCCAAAATTGAAGTCATTATCTTCCCCTCAAACCCTCCCTTCTTCCTAACTTTCCCATTAGGGTACCACCATAATGTTAAGTGTACCACCAACTTTTTAAATCATCCAGGTCCACAATCTGGGTATCTCATCCTCCTTGACTTCTTTTTCTCAAAACCGCGCCCCCTATATCTATCCACTAGTTGTCAAGTTCTGTTGATTGATTCTATCTTCATCATATTTCTCACAAAGGCCCCCCCTTTCCCTCCTCTGATAGTATCAGTACCCTTGTCATAGATTCTTATCACCTCATGCCTGGTCTACTACAATAGCCTGTTGGTTGATTTCCCTTCCTCAAGTTCCATGCCAGTCCATCCTCTACTCAGCGGCCAAGTTTATCTTCCTAAAGCACAAGTCTGACCACTCACTCTCTCCCTCCCCCAACCCAATCACAGTCAGTCAACTCTAATGGTTTCCCATTCCATCCAAGATCAAATATATGTAATCCTCCGTTTGGCTTTTAAAGCCCTCTATAACCTGCTCCCTTCCTACCTTTCTAGACTTTTTATACCTTACTTCCTCTGTTCTCCCACCTTCACGTACTATGTGATTTAGGGACACTGTCCTCCTCTTTGCTGTTTCTTGCATACAACATTTCTCCTGACTCCAGCATTTTCACTGCCTATTGCTCATGCCAGGAACTCCCCCTCCCATCTCTACCTCCTGGCTTCCTTAAAATCTTAGCTAAAGTTCCACCTTCTACAAGAGGTCTTTCTCAATATTCCTTCATCTTAGTACCTTCTCTCTAAGACTATCTTCAATATATCCTGTATTTAATTTGTCTGTAGATAGTTGTTTGCATGTTGTTTCCTCCATTAGACTGTGAGCCTCTTGAGAACAGAGACTTTTTTGTTTTTGCCTTTCTTTGTATCCTCAACACTTAGAGTTAGCACAGTGCCTGGCACACAGAAGGTGCTTAATAAATAATTGTTAATCTGACTTTAAAGTCTGTGGTGTTTTACATACACCATCACATTTGAGCCTAAAAACTACCCAGGAATTATTACCTTCTTTATAGGTAAGTAAACTGCGACACATTATAGGGCTGTGGCAGTAATACTCAAAGTGTGGTCCATGAAGTCAAAACTATTTTCATAATAATACTAAGATACTATTTGTCTATTAAAATATTTCTGCCTTTTCTAAATACATATCTGTGGTGAGGCTGGATTTTCTTCATGTTCTTCAACCAAAACAACATATTTCAACAGAACGAATGGAGAAGTAAATAAGAGAATCCAGCCATCTTTTACTGTCGGACATTAAAGAGATTTACAGAAATATGCAAAACGATGCTACTCTACTCACTATTTTTTATTTTGGAAAAGTTATTTTTTCATTGAAAATGGATTATTCATGTTAACATAAAACGGGTTTGTTACTGTTATTTTAAATGAATTAATATTTTAAAGATTCAGGTTTTAATTTCTAACACAATAAATACTGGTAACTCACATAAACAAAAGCTCTCTAGGGCCCTAAATAACTTTTAAGGGTACAAAGGGGTCCTGAGAACAAAAAGTTTGAGGATTCCTGCTCTATAACTAAAAGGGGCCTCAGGGTTCATTTCATCCAACTCCCTCTTTTTACATGTAAAGAAACTGACTTTAAATCTAGGACTCTCTATTTAAATCCCAAAGGTTCAATGTTAAAAAGTTGCTTTAAGCTATAAGTCTGGATTCTTGGTAAAATGAAAGCATAATTTTTTATGTATTAATAATCACTAAAGGTCTCTAGAAAGTAGAACTTATTTAAATAAATAATCAGCTTGTTTGTTCCAAGTCAGGGTAAAGTCCTAGTGGATCACCATCAGTTACTGATATCTTGCTACTGTGAAGAAAAAAACAAACAAACAAACCACCACCATTACTTCTTCCCAGGAATTAATGAAAACAAAAACACCATGACATTTGATGAGATGCCAATGAGGGGTATCAAATGTAAATAGTTCGGGTCAAAACTCAATGTAAAAACAGTCATATAAACATTTAAACTATATGAGGACACCTAAGGGATCCTAGAAGACCCTACTCATTCCCACACCATTACAGGTGGATAAGAAATATGGCTTGTTGAAGAGATAAAATGAGCAAAACTTGATTTACAAAATGTACTCAAGAAAGGAGAGATGAAAGCTTAATACTGAAAATATTAAGAGGACTTGATTAAAAAGAATAAACTCTATCATACCACTAGGGGACCCTCATTCTAAATAACCACCAGTAATTTTACCAATAAGACAAATCTTTCATAACATTAGAACTAATGGGATTTAAAGACTCTTGGAAAGGTAAGAACAAAATTGATGGGAAAACCATGCAAAGGCAGAGGTAAAGAGCAAGTGCATACCAGCCTTGGGGAGACAGCCCATGAAAAGGCGTAAGGATGAGGTATGGAGTGCCTTCTCTTTGCTGGTTCCTGAGGTGTGGAAGTGAGCAATTTACAGTGATGCTGGAATGGTAGGTCAGAACTAGGTTGGGAAGATTATAAACAGATGCATTATCTTAGAAGTAACAGAAGGCTACTTGATTCCAAACTGAAGTACATTTTAGCCTGTAAAAATAGTCACTCTTCAGTCAAAATGTAGAAACGGTTTTCTTTTTTTCTTTTCTTCTTGCTAGACAATGGGGTTAAGTGACTTGCCCAGGGTCAGCTAGTAGGTGTCAAGTGTCTGAGGCCACATTTGAACTCAGGAACTCAGGTCCTCCTGACTCCAGGGCCGGTGCTCTATCCATTGTACCACCTAGCTGTCCCTTAGAAACAGTTTTCTGAAGCTTCGTTCAATAAAATTTCCATTATATTCCATTATGGTAACAAAACAAAGTATAAGCATTCGTTTCATCAGGTAGGGTTAGAATAGGAATAACTTTATCAATGTGAGGATTAAGATACTTTTCTGTGGAAGGCTAGTAACTCTCCTTCTCTGAGATCTTAAGTAGCCAAAAACCTCACTTATTCAGCAGAGTAGGCAGGGCTGCAAAGCACAGTCACTCCCTTGCTGCTGTGGCCCAGTTCTGAGAAGAGGGTCTTTGCAGGTGGGAGAATAATAGCAAGAATGTCAGTGGTGATGTTGTAAAACATTTACATATGTGTTCTTCAACTCAGTTTTCTGACAAGGACATGTCATTGATGTGGGTTTCTTAAAAAATTGTATAAAGGTCTCCTAAGGAGGTAGAGTTGGAGCAGGTATTTTTCTGCCCTTAGGCTGAAGTGAATTAGTGGCCTTTGTTGTCTGAGAATCTGCTGGGATGTCAGGTCACTGTTTCTTCCTCCAATACTATCCCTTTCTCCTCTACTCCATTGCATGTGCAAAGAAAGCAACTCTACAAGGGTGGACAGAACAGCTTGACTGGAGAAAAGTGAGTGTCTGGACCCAGCCCTTAATACCTATTGTGTTAAAATTGTACCTTGTTATGGTCTCCCAGACCACCACCCTCCTCCTCTAGTCAATATAGTAAGTTTATAAGTAGCCAATATAAAGGGACAGGAGTAGGAAGTAAGATTACAAAAGGGAACCTAGAAGTCATGTACAGGGCAGCTAGGTGGTGCAGTAGATAGAGCACTGGCCCTGAAGTCAGGAAGACCTTACTAGCTGTGTGACCCTGGGCAAGTCACTTAACCCCAAATGCCTAAAAACAAAAAAAGTCATGTACAAACTGTCCCAAAGATCAAAGAGGTATAATTTACAAATTGTATCAAATATTAACCAAAAACACTGCTAATCCTGCTAATATGTGCTAAATCAGGGGAATCCATCTGGGCTTTGCTGCCAGGGCCTTTTGGTCCTTTGATATGTAAATCCCAAACAAATTCCAGACCTCCATAGTAAAGAGTAGCAGATCACCAAATGGTGATGATAATGTTGAGATGAGATAGACATGTTAACTTTAAAGTTTTGCTGACATCTATGAAATGACTGGATCTGTTAATGAAATAACCCTAAGGTGGCACAATTAAGTTAGTTTGTACCCTGAAAAAAACCCTATAAAATGAGAACTCAAACTCCTGCCCCCTGAGCTCTCTTCCATATCCATGGGATCCATGCTGCCTAGTGTTCCCAACTTTAATTCATGGTAACATGAGTGATACTCTTTGCCTCTTCCATTCCCCATTCTCTTCCTTATGCTGCCTTCCTTTACTTCCCATCCCGAGTTCTCATACTGTCTGTCTCTGTACCTTTTCACCTCTTGTCTCTGTGCTGTTTACCCCTGCACCCATGATTACAGCCTTGTTTCCCACTGCCTACTGTGGTCTTCCCCAGAGAGAATTGAAAGAACTGGGTGGGTCTGCCCCCATTTCATAAATTAATGATCCATTTATCTACACTCCAAGGGTGGGGGCCCAAGAAGGCCACGCATAACTTTATTCCTTTAGTGTTAATTTCTAAAACCAGATAGCACAAAAGTTACCCATTCTGCCACAGGCATAGACAATATCCAACACATAGTCCAAATGGAAGTAGTTGTTGATGACCTAATTACTACTTACTTCACAATACAGAATCACAAAGTTTCTTAAGTAAGATCCATAACCATTCAAAAGAACTTAGCCTAACAATTAACACAGGAAAAAACTAGTACTGACTAGGATATATATCAATACATATATCTTGGACAGACATGCAAATGATCAGCTTTGAAGAATTCAAAAGTCAATGAGAGAAGAAGCACGGCCAGTTTAAGTAGACTGAAGAATATTACCAACAATGACTTGTGCACAAAAAATGGCATAAAATATATCATCTGGATCAAAAAAGGAGGTGGACAAATCATGTTAATAAAACTGAGAGATAACAAATGGACAGCTCAAATGCAATGGTATCCAAGAAATCTTGGAAGACTTAAAGAAAAGCATTTAGTACATCAGATAGATCCTCTGTGGAAGATATATGGGAAGAGAGAAGCAGTGTGGTGCAGTGCTAAAGGGCTAGCCTTGGAGTCAGGAAGGACTGAGTCCAAGTCTCAGACAATTCTCTAAGTCTAAATCAGAGAAGGTGATGCTGATCTGCCTTGGTAGAGGAACTCCCTATGCCAATCACAGGTTTAATTCCTACTCTCCTCTCTCTACCCTCCTCAAAAAAGATTGATGGGAGGACATATACAAAAATCACATAGGATGAGATGTTTGTGAGGTATGAGCTGGAAGAAATACATATATAAATGAGAGATCGCAAACCCACTGAAATACCAAAATAATTTAATTCTTTAGTTCTGTACAACTTATATCCCCAACTAGACTTTAAATTTCCTGGATGGCAGGATACCTCTTTATACACAGGTGAACATCTAGCATAATGCTATGCTTATCTATCTCAGTACAGTGCCTGGCACATAGTAAGCACTTAACAAATGCTTGTTACTTGCCTGTTGCCTAGGCAAAGAGCAAACACTTCACAGATATTCACCAACTGAACTGATGGATAAACAACTCTGGTCTACTTGGAAACAGCATTTCTGCCTTTTGAGAGCTTCCAGTTTTGCTTTTTAATGCTAGATGGAGCTCCTTCTTTACTACAATTGATACTCTAGTGAACTCAGGTTGACTGAGACAGGCATCTTTTATCATTCTCTGTTGGCTGCTTTTTTAACCTGGTTTCTCTGTCTTTCTAAGATACTTAAAGGACTATTTCACATACTTGGTTACATATATACATTTGTATCGATGGCAAATGTCTAGCCTCTGGTTAAGACAAAATTAGGCCTGTGCAGGCATAAGGCAGCGTCTGCCGACATTCGATGTTAAGATAGAAAAACACAGTGAGGCTCTTCTTTATGGCGCTCTATCAACTGCCATGTGCTTGCTTCAGTTACATATTTCTTTCATCTAGAAACTGAGTTCATACTACTAACTTCATTCCTCAAAAATGTCACCCCTTCATGGAATTGCCTTTCTGGTATCAACTGCTTTATCATAGAAGTTACTCAAAACAATAGTCTCAATTAACCAGAGTCCACACGGAAGAAGCTGATTAAATTTCTAGCTAGAAAATTCTTTTTATTTCAATTTCCATTGTTGAAAACATTTTAAAATGTATTTGTTTACATTCCTGCCTGAATAAGCATAGGTTTATCCCTGCCTTACAAATGTCTAACTTATACTTCTAAACTGCCAATGGTAGAGGTGTTGGCAAAGCTGCTCTACAAGTCCCTAGATCCAACAACGAAGGCAGTCTTTAGAACTACAATGCCAGGAAGTCTTGGAATCCAAAAAACTGCAGCTACAAAGGGCACCTGTAGCCCTCTGCCAAAGAAACTGGATCAGTAATTAATTTAAAAAAAAAAAACAACTGAGAGAATTCCTATTACTCTTCACCACTAGATCCTGTAGCTTCCCTTTCTCCCAATTCCAATGGTCACTTCAAGGGAAGGAGAGTTATTCAACAGACATTTTTGAAGTGCCTTCTTCATACAGAGCTCTGTACCATAATATTAGGGAAGATACAAGGTTTAGATAAGACATGGTTCTTGACGTGATGGAACTTATAGTCTAGTAGGAGAGGTCTAAAGGTCCTAAGAGATTCTGAAGCAAAGGCACAGGAAACATGGGTGAGACATACAACAAAAGCCCCACTAGCACTGAGGCCCCCAGAATAAGGCAGAGTCATAGATCATAGAATTTAGAGCTAGAAGGTTCCTTAACAAGCATCAAGTCTAACCCTCTCCTATCACACAGAGGAGGAAGAAACCCAAGATCCATGACACTGAAACAACTGCTAAAAGTCACACAGGTTATAGAGAATGAGGAATGGGATTCAGGTCTTCTTACTCCAAATGCAGAAGTCTTTCTATTACACCACACTATTTCTTTGTTCCTGCTAAGGATACAAGGGGAGCTATATTCCTGGAATCCAAACAGGGACACAGAACACATCTTCCCTTTGAAACAATGTTTAATGTGGTCCATGGTACTCTCAGTATTGAGATATTGTTTGACCACATCTAGGGTTAAACAGGGTTCTGTGTACTTTCCTGGGAATCTAACCACCAGTTATAACCTTGTTTATATGTGGAAATTCAGCAATTGCATTATAAAAGAGTTTTCAGAACATGGCTGTTAAGTTGACAATGGTCTGGGAATGACCATAGGAAGGGATCTTAAGATATCTAGTCCCAACTCCTCATTTTACAGATAAGGAAGAAGTCCAAAGTGACGAAATAACTTGCCCAAGAGCACACAAGTGGCAGAAGCAACAGGAGACAAGACTGGGTTCTCTGACTCCAACTCTGGCACTCTTCCCCACTAAGCCATCAATCAGGCAAAAAAGGAATTTCCCTGACTCTTTCAGTATCCCCATCCATCCAAAAGTGACATCTGAGATACCTGACTAAAAGATTATGTGGCTAAAGTGAAAAACAGAGCATTACAAAGTTCTCCCAGAATTGTGCCTTTACAAAAAAGAATACGTTGATTCCAGTTGTGATGAGAGAAAACACAGTAAAAATATAATAAATGTCAGATGAGATTTATCAAGGAAGCTTCCCTAAGGGAACTAAATTTAAAGCCAGTTTTTGAGGAAGGTGAGGTTCATGGACTAGTGGGAAAAATTGAAGAGGGCCTTCTGTGTGAGAAAAATGGTTTGGACAAAAGCCATTAAGATTATCTATGGACATTTCTAGCCAAGATGGCTGCATGAACAGGAGGCAGAATGAATGCCCATCTCCTATACACTTACTCAAGAAAAAACCTAAAATTCACACCAGACCAAATGATGATCAAAAGATACAATGAGAAACCACAGTAAGTGCCTTCTTTCACCCCAGCACTGCAAAAAAGTCAGCCTGAAACTGTTGGGAAATTGCCCATAGACCTTAGGAAAGGGGGCCACCATCAAAGCCTGTGTAAGTGCAGGCAAACAAACTGGCAGCCTTTAGGGTTGACCAAGAGATAAACCAGAGACATTGTAGGCCCTGTGCCTATAAGAAGTAGAAGTGGAAGGTCCCCTGAAAAAGCCCTGAGGTAGGAATGAGGGACGTCCTGGGCAACAGGGACAACTTAAGAATCCAGAGTGAGACCAAAGAGAGCCAAGAACCTTCTACCCAAAAGCACATTAGGGTCAGAGCCTGTCTATGACACAAAGCCCCAATCCAGGAACTAAAGCTGGAGAAATTAGTAAATCAAAGAAAACACTGATCTGTTGAAAAAAAAATTATTGCAAATCTAGAGACTTCTTAAACAGGAGAGATTTAACTCTGTAACGACTGTAAGCAATGACTTAAAGAAAATTTAAAAAAAGAATTTTCCATAAGGACTATGTCAAATACCTAAAAGAAATTTTAAAATAGTAAAAAACAAAAAAAAAATCTCTTTAAGAAATGGAAAACTATCTTAGAAGTGAAAGTGGTGAGAAGGGAAAGTAACAGAACTCCCTGGAATCAGAAAGATGTGAATTCAAATCTAGCCTTAAGACACGTAGCTATAGGATCCTAGGCAAGTTACTTAATCTTTGTCTGCCTCATTTTCCATTATTATGGATATAATAATAGTACCTACCTCCCCTAGGGTTGTTGTGAGGATAAAATAATATTTGTAAAGCACTTTGCAAACCTTAAAATACTATATAAATGCTAGTTGTTAAATAAGAGCATTAGAGGAATCAAATGGAAAAGAAGAGTGCTAGGGGAAAGATTATAAAAGAATGATAGTTGTGGAAGAAAGAATTGGAAAGAGATTAATGACTTGACACAAGAGGTTACAAAACCTTACCCAAGCAACAGACTTCCTGAAAATTAGAATGGACCAAATAGAAACCAACAAGTCTAGGAGATAACAGTAAATATTAAAACAGAGGCAAAAGACTTTTTTAAAAAAGGGAAAAAATGTAAAGTATCTTCATATCTAAAACAACTGGCCTAAAAAAGAGATCAAGGAGAGATAATTTAAGAATCGTTGGGCTATCTGAAAATCATGACAAAAAAAAAAAGCCTAGACATTACATTTTAAGAAGTCATAAAAGAAAACTGCCCAGATCTCTTCAAACCAGAGGGAAAAGTAAAAATAGAATCCACCCGTCATCTCCTGAGAGTAACCACAAAATAAAAACTCCTAGGAACACTATAGCCACAATCCAGAACTTTCATTTCAAAGAAAAAATACTGCAAGTAGCCAAAAAGAAAGAATTCAAGTACCAAGAAGCCATAGTCAGGATCATACACAATTTAGCAGCTAACACACGTAGGAGTGGAGAGCCTGGGAATACAATATTCCAGAAGGTAAAGGATATAGGCTTATAACCAAGAATAACTTACCTAGCAAAACCAAGTATAATCTTATAAGGGAAAAGATGAACCTTTAATGAAATGGAGGACTTCTAAGTACCCCTGATGAAAAGACCAGAACTCAGTAGAAATTTTAAAATATAAACACTAGAGATCAAGAGAAACATAAAAAGGTAAATATGAGTGAGCAAGTATAAGGGACTAAAACAAGGATGCACTGCATATATTTTAATAGGAGGAGATGATACATGTATTTTTCCACCCCTCTCCCAACCCTATCATCATCAGGAGTCAGAGAGGGCCTAGGATTGGTTTG
Organism: Phascolarctos cinereus; assembly: GCF_003287225.1. NCBI lineage: Eukaryota > Metazoa > Chordata > Mammalia > Diprotodontia > Phascolarctidae > Phascolarctos > Phascolarctos cinereus. The sequence goes on along the minus strand of NW_027555958.1, from coordinate 232,234,842 downwards.
TTATGTTTTCATAACAAAAGAAGAAAGCAAAGGGAGGGGGAAAGGAATACACTGGGGTGGTGGGTGGGGTAAAGTATCTCACATCATTTGGTTATGAAAGTTGGAAACAAAGAAAAAAAGAATAAAGTGGAGGGAATCAGATAACAGTTGAACATCACTTTGATCTGAGGGGAAGGAAGAAAGAATACATACACACACATAGTTGGATACAGAAATATTTTTTCACTCAAAACGGAAACAAGATGGAAAGAGAAGGAGAGAGAAGGAAATAAGATGGAAGGCAAATTCAGGGAGGGATTAGTTCTAAGCAAAACAAACTCCAACTATGGAAAGTAGGGTTTAAGAGAAAAGAAGGAAAGAGTAAGAACTGCTATTGAGCTCTGGATAAGGAAACAAGAAAAGGGGGACAGAAACAGACTGCATCACAACCTTATTCTTTACAAAGTTAGGACACTGATCAAAGCAACAACCAAACACAATTATAGAAGAATGATGATGAAGAACGCTACCCAATCTCCTGAAAGAGAGGTGACAGACAGAAGGCATAGAATAAGACATGTTTTTGGACTTAGCCAATGTAGGAATTTGTTTTGATTGACTATGAATATTTCTTTTTTAAATCAGGGGTTTTGTTTATCTCTTCTGTTCAAGGGGAGAGAAGTGGGGAGAGAAATTAAAATGCTTATTAATTGGAAAAACTGAAAGGAAAAGCCACAAGACTACTATAATCCAAATCCAGAGCTTCCACATAAAAGAAGGATATATTGAAATCTTCCAGAAAGAGCATTTCAAGTACCAAGAAACTACAGACATGATTACACAAGGGGTAATAGCTTCTTCTGTATATGAAAGGAGATCTTGGAATACAATATTCAAAAGGTGAAAAAATCTGGGCTTACAATCAAGAATAATTTACCCTGTGAAGTTAAGAATAATGCTACGAGGGAAAAATGAACCTTTAATGGAAGAGGGGACTTTAAAATATTTCTGATGAAAAGACCAGACCTAAGTAGGAACTCTTAAATTCAAGCACAAGAATTAAGAAAACCTTAGAATGGTAAATTTGAGTAATGGGAAGGGGCTATATGATGATATTGTTACCATTCTAATGGGGAAAGAAGAAACAAGTATCCCTTCAGAATATCAATATCTTCAAAGAGAGTTAAATAATAAAAATGGAGGACCTAGGGGAGAAGAGAATGGATTGGTTCTATTCTAAGGATGAGAGAAGGGGGGCTAAAAGGAATATACTAATGTAGAAATGAGAAAGGAAGTGGAAGGATCTTGCTCTTTTTCATAAAAGGAGTGTGTGAGAGGAGTATATAAACATGGAGGAAGAGGTAGGAGGAGCAAATATTCCTATTTGAAGTGGACAAAGGAGCGTTGAACACACACACAGTTTGGTGCAGAAATACATCAGGGAAACAAGTGAGGACAAGGCAAAACAGTCACAAGCAAAATCAATCCTGAAGGGTGATTTAAAGGGGAAAAAAATAAAAGCAAAGAACTAGAATTTGGAAGGGAGTAGAGGAATTAATTGGGGAATTGCTAAATAAATTGTGGTATATAAATAGAATGCATTATTACTGTGCTGCAAGAAATGATGAAAGATGATTTTCAGAGAACTCTTAGTATTAACTGATGCAGAGCAAAGAGAAGAACCAGGAGAGCCCATTTATACAAAGACAACACTTAAAGAAAAATATCTTTGAAAGGCTTAAGAACTCTGATCAATACAATGACTATCATGTCTCCAGAGTACCTATGATGAAGCAGTTTACCCATGTCCTGACAGAGAGGAGGTAGACACAAAGAGCAGAGACAAAAGGGTTTTGGATATGAATGCTATATAGATTTGTTTTGCCTTGTTTATTCAAATATTTTTTCTTAGTTTTTAATTGGGGGGAGAGGAGGTAAGTTAGCAAAAGAGATGTATCCCCCATACCCACCAAAAGAGGTCTACTGAAACATTTTTAAAATCCACAGAAAATAACAAAAGGAAATTCAGAAGGAAGACAGATAACTGCAATAACTTTGAAAGCAACATATGGGACTAGTTTACATATTTTTTAAAAGTTATGAAATGGAAATTCATGGTTTCATATAGAATCCTCTTTTTGTGTTCTGTTTGAAAATGCTGTTTTGGGGGTGTTTAAGTTCAGAATTTTAAAAAAATCAAATATGAGATATAACAGGCTTAATAGTAAGGTTGTAACAAAAGCTTTAATTTGGAGAAATAATGAAAGATAAATTTGGGGGTAGGTGAAAACTCAATTGGCTTATTGGTTGGTTATATTGTTATTTCTATAAAACTTTCAACAAATCCAATTCCCAGAAATCTGGAATGTTCAATCATCTAGTCCCATAGCAAGCCTGGAACTCAAAGCAGTTCCAAAGAGCCAATATACCACCAAGAAAAACTGAAGGCACGAACTACTAGTTTATGCCTACAGTTATGAAAACACAGCTGGTTTTGGAGAGATGTTTTGTGATAATATCTTTAAGGGTCATAAAATTATGTTATTTCCCTAGAAATTCGAACAGGAACATGATAGTAGAAGAAGACAGAAGGATGTAGCAGAAAGAGTTCTGAAGTAGAAGTCAGAAGATCTGAGTTTTTTTGTTTTTTACATTACTGAGGTACTGTCTGGGGTAAATGTTCAACCTTCCCAAACCTCAGTGTCCTTACCACTAAAGTGAAAATGGAATATAAGTCGGATTCTATTGATGATCTATACTGTCCTTTCAGCTCTTCACCTTTTAATCCTAGGAATGGATATTCTTTACTTTCCAGTTTAAGTAATGCAAGTGAACTTTATATAAAATAGGTTAAAGCTAACAAGGAAGTTAAGATACACTACTGCTGCTTCAGTATAATCATCTGATGACTGGATACCTTACAATGTCTCTCTGTAACATCATTTTAAAATTGAATTCTCATTATATGATATTGCAGATATGGGTGTAAAAGATGTGGGAGATTAGGATGAATGTATACTAGATGCAAGAGGCTTTTATTTTTACTGAAATTATTTTATAATCATTTGCCTTTTTGCTCCAACAGTGAAATGCAGGGAAAAAAATCTAGCCATTTCAAGGCTTTAGTTAATTGAGCTCATTAATCAAATTTATGTCATTTTACTTTTATTTTTATATAAAGATTAAATCTATATAGAGTTGTCTCCCACAATGTTGGTAGTTCTAATTCTTAATTCAGCTGCATGATCTTAGTGAAACAATGTATGAGGAGATATTTGAACACTAAAGCATAAGAAGAAACATAACATCTCCATAAACACTCTCAGTATGTAAGCATTTGCAAAGTGCCACAGGATTGTGATTGTCATTTATTACAAGAAGAAGTATAAAATGTTTTCACTTAGAACAACAAACAGGGTATCTTGCTATTTTCCACTGGCACAAAGATGCTGGCAAAGAATCTTTTGTTATTGCCACACTCCCGGTGAAGATCACATTAAGGAATAGCTGGCTTGACTATTATTGCATAAGAGCAAGGGAAATGTCAAGAGCAATGAATGGCAAACTTCAGAATGCAAAAAGGGCTTGCTCCAGGTTATACATAATATCCCTAAAGACAAAAGGTAGGCTGACAAGTCAGTCTGGAATATGAAGTCAGCTTATGCCCTGGGCAAATTGGCTTGTCCCATCTCCAATCTATCTTGGCAGTGCCTTCTTGAAAATGTAAGCTATCAACAACCATACGAAAAAACACTACACTAATAATAAGAAATATGTAAATTAAAACAACCCTGAGATTCCACCTCATACCCATCAAAGAAGCCAACATGATAAAAGATTAAAATTATAATAATTGGGGGGGAACACAGAAGGAGAGGGCAGCTAGATGGCAGAGTTGATAGAGTGAAAGGCCTGAAGTCAGGAAGACTCATCTTGAGTTCAAATCTGACATCAGATACTTATTAGCTGTATGACCCTGGGCAAGTCACTTAACTCTGTTTGCTTCAGTTCATCTGTAAAATGGGCTAGAGAAGGAAATAGCAAACCATTCCAGTTAGCTTTGACAAGAAAAACCCACATGAAGGGTCATGAAGAATTGGACACAACCAAACAACAATAAAAAAAAGAAAGCTAATGCACTGTTAGCTGAACTGTGAATTGGTTCAGACATTTCAAAAAGCAGATTTGAACTTATACCCAACAAGTTACTAAATTGTGCATACCCTTTGACCATAATACCACTACTAGACAAATACTTCAAAGAGGTCAAAAAGACAGAGGAAGGACCCATATAGAAGCACCTTCTTTGACAGCAAAGATTTGGAAACAATGCGGGTGCTCATCAACTGAACAAATTATGGTGTTTGAATGTATTGGAATATGATTGTATCATAAGAAACTACAAGGGTGGCACGGTAGACTAAGAGCTGGCCTCAAAGCCCAGAAGACCTGATTTAAGTCCTGCGCCTAATGTAGATTGTCTCTGTGACCCTGGGAAAGTCTCTAAGACTAAGTTGCAGAGAAACTGCAGCATTGGTAGAGGAAGTTTCCTTTCCTCAGAATTTCCCATACCAATGAAATCACAGGTTTAGTCCCATAAGAAGACGGATATAGAGAAACCTGGGAAGCTTTATATCAATTCATTCAAATTGAAATAAGAAGAACCTGGAGAAAAATGTAAATGATGACCACAATGATATAAAAGAAAACATATTTGAAAGACTACAGAACTCCTAGTCAGTGCAATGATGATTAATCATGACTTCAGAAGATTGGTTATAAAAGCACGCCACCTACTTTTTGGCAGAAAGATACATTTTCAGTCCTAGCCAATTTGTTAACTTGTTTTGCTTGATTACATTTTATTTATTTGTTAAGAGGAGAGCTGCTTTTTTAGAGGAAAGAGTAAGTTACTAGGTCATGATAGAAATACCAAAAAAAAAAAGTATTGATATTTTAAAATATACTTTTTCCTTAAAACTATATGTTCACCTGATACAAAGTGAAGTGAGCAGAACCAAAAGAACATAGTACACGGTAACAGCAATATAGTACGATGAACAACTGTGCATGACTTAGCTATTCTCAGCAATACAATGATCCAAGACAATCCCAAAGAATATAAAAAATGCTATCTGCCTCCAGAGAAAGAACTGATGGTGTCTGAATAAAGACTAAAGCATACTATTTTTCACTTTCTTTATTTCTTGTTTTTGTTTTAGTTCTCTTTCACAAAATGACTAATATGGAAATGTTTTACATGATTGCATGTGTATGACCTATATCAAAAATGGCTTAGCATCTTAGAGAAGGGGGAAGAGAAGAGAGGAGGGAAGAGAAAGAGAGATAGAATTTGGAACTCAAAATTTAAAAAAAAATCCCTACAAATATAAAATTTTGTTTTTACATGTAATTAGGGAAAAAATTTTAAAAACTGTATGTTCACCATGTCACACGAAATCTTTTTGTCTTTTTACATAATGAAATGTTTATGTTTATTGATAACTGTTAAGTTCATACTAAAAAGAATTACAAAAAATTGTGAAAACTGTTCTTCTTATTTCAGTTTGAATGAATTGATATAAAGCTTCCCAGGTTTCTCTATATCCATCTTCTTATGGGATTAAACCTGTGATTTCATATGGTATTCTCCTGGCAACATGTTGCCAATTAATGCCAGAACTAAAACTGAATTAGCTAAATATGCTAAGATATTAGCAGCTTTCTTGGCAGATAAGCAATCTAAGGATTTCCAATGACCCTTACATCTCCCTTCATTCTATCAATATGAATGAAAATCTTAGCTAGCTTAGCTTAAGATCTAAATGTACTAAAACTCTATTATTAAATTTGGAAATACAGTCACAAACACCATCTTTTCATGGTAATTCAGCTTTGCAGGCTGCTTGCAAATGGAAAATGCTGACAATGAGATGTAAAAACAACAGTTGTTATAAGAACAGAAGAAAGTCAAAAGAAAAAAAATGACTGGTAAAGGCAAAAAGTTTCAAAGGCTTGGTGAGATGAATGGTAAACTGAAGCCACTTAGTGCTGCCACTAGCTGGGAAGAGAGATAGCAGTAGAAAAACTATCTGAGTGAAAAGTTCCTCCCCTTTGTCTTTATTCTACAAAAGCAGTACGTCTTTCTTTAAAAATGAAAAATCATTTTAAAAGGCTCTATTTATACAGGAACTCTAACATTACGTACGAGAAAACAGCAAGTAGACAAATTTGGCTGGAATTTAGACTTGAGTGAGAGTCATGTAAAACACATCTGGAGAGACAGCTCAGTGCTAGAAGACCACGAAAGACTTTAAATGTCAATCAGAAGTTTGTATTTTATTCTGGACATGAGAGGGAGCCACTGAAGTTTTTTAAGTAGGGGAGTGACATTGTCAGACTAGTCCTTTAGGATTATCAATTTGGCAGCTGAATGGATTGGAGTGAGGATGAATAAGAAAAGGAAAAACTGGAGGAAAGGAGACTAATTAGGAGGGTACTGCAATAGTCTGGCTGAGATACGCAAACTTGAAGTACACCAGGGTAGGGGCTGTATGAGGAGAAAGAAGGGGAGAGAACAAGAGAAGTTGTAGACTACCTACAGGATTTGGAAACCAAGTGGATTTGAGAGGATACAGTAAAGGATAACTGACTCCAGAGTGGCAAACTTAGGTGATCAGAAGTATGGCAGTACCTTTGATAGAAATTAGTTGGAAAAAGGGACAGGTTTTTCAGGGGAGAAAATGAATTCTGTTTTAGACAGACGATGCAGTTAGAGACTTCTAAGGAATATCTAAGTAGAGATGCTCAAAAGGCAATTGATAATAGAAGACTGGAGCTTGAGAGGGAAGAGAGCTAGATAAACAGATTTGTGAGTTATCTACCCAGAGATTAAAATGGAACTCTGATAGGTAATGAGGTCACCAAGGGAGAGAGTATAGAGAGAACAGGTAGCCTATAACAGAGTACTAGGGATATACTCACCCATACAGGGTCAAGACATGGATGACTCAGCAAATAAGAGCAAAAAGGAGCAGTTGCACAGGTAGGAAAAGGAACTAGGAAATAGAACTGTTATGAAATCCCAGGGAGTAAAGAATAGCCAGAAGGATGGGGTGGCCAACAGTGTCAAAGGCTGCACAAAGGTCGAGGAGAATGAGCACTAAAAAAAGGCTATTTGCTTTAGCAACTGAAAACATTGATAATCCTGGAAAAAGCAGTTTCAGTCTAGTGGTGGGACTGGAAAAGAGACTGGGAGAAGTTGAGAAGTGAATGAGATAACTATATATGTACAATGAGTATTATATTTTTTGCCTTTTCAATGAGTAGGAGAGGGGTGGAGGGAGAGAGAACTGAAAATAAAAATAAAAAGAGAATAGGTAAGGAAGCAGAGGAATTAAGGATGTATAGCTTTTTTCTAGAAGTCTGGTTATAAAAAAGGAGACAAGAATAGGTACTAAGCGAATGGCAGGGTCAAATCAAGGGTTTTTTGGTTTGTTTTTAAAGATGTAGGAAATCTCATTTGTAACCCAAAGTTTTAAAAACACATGTTAAAAAATAAAATATAAAAATAAATTAAAAAAAAAGAATAGGACATTTTTTGGCATTACCACCAGTTATTTAAATGCTATTTGAAATAGTTGACTAGATGACTATCATTTATAGTCCTTTACCTTCTCTGAGCAAAGCTCCATTCCTCTTCTTGTCCTGGAGAAGACCTGGGTTCTCAATGCTACACAAACAGAACACAAGTGCTAGGAAAATCCTACACATATATGTATACGTAATATACATATATTATAAACACCTACATACATATGTATATACATAATAATAATAGCTAAGATTTATATAGTACCTACTATATGCCAGGCACTGTGCTAAGCACTTTACAAGTATTATCTCATTTGGTTCTTACATTTTACAGATGAGGAAAATGAGGCAAACAGGTTAACTGACTTGCCCAGTGTCACACAAGTAGTACTCGTAAGAAGCATGTACACACAGACATACATACATATATACAAATAGACAGATAGATACTGATGAGGATGGGATCTAGACCCTAAAAAGGAAAAACCCTGGACTTTCCCCCACAAGGCCAAATCTCTGGTACTTGCCTGAGGCTATAGTCCCATCTTTCATTATGGCTACACCCAATCTCCCAATTCTGTTACCTCCCTATGGCCCCGGGCCACTTCCCATCCTTAATCCTATCTAGGTTCCATTCTCCTTTGGCCAAAAGGTCCAAGTCCCTGCAGTTTTATTACCTCATAGACTACTTGGCCACTCCGAGATCCCTCCCTCAGTCTTTCTGTATATAAAGTCCACCTTGTCTCCATTAAGGTGCTCAGATTCTTATAATCTAGCCACTAACATTCAGACTCCTTAAGAGTCTGCCCAAGGGGCAGCTAGGTGGCGCAGTGGACAGAGCAGGAGTCAGGAGGACCTGAGTTCAAATCCAGCCTCAGACCAAACACTTGACACTAGCTGTGTGACCCTGGGCAAGTCACTTAACCCCAACTGCCTTTAAAAAAAAAAAGTCTGCCCAATATGATGTTCTAATAAACCTTGTCTCTGGCTGAAAAAAAAAAAAGATGTAGGAAATCTCGACTTTGTAGGTAAAAGGAATGGAGCCAGTGCCTAAAGAGATAATGTACCTGTGTGTGTGCTCATGAACATGTATGTGTGTGGGTGTTTGTGAAGACAGAAAGGGACAAGAGAGAGAAGAGCAGAGACTGAAGAGAAGACCAAAAGGGAGGATGGAATAAAGAAGAGCGAGGGAGAGGGAAGAAGAGAGAAATGAAGACAAAAGAGGAGAGAGAAGGGAAATAGCAAAAGAAGAAGGGAAAGGGGCAGCTGGGTGGTGCAGTGGATAGAGCACTGGCCCTGAATTCAGGAGTACCTGAGTTCAAATCCAGCCTCAGACACAAAACACTTTACTAGCTGTGTGACCCTGGGCAAGTCACTTAACCCCATTGCCTAGCCAAAAAAAAAAAAGAAGAAGGGAAAGGGGGTGATTTGAAGGGACAAACTCCCAGAAGAGACAGAATAGGATGAGATTCAATGCCCATGTCTATCCTTTTAGCTTTAATGAAAATTCCATTTACTGGGTCCAACTTCATCTTTGGATCCTTCCTAATGTCAGAAAGGGTATGTAGCCTGCCCTATTTCTCTTAACAAGCAGAAATAAGTTTATTCAATCTTGAGTAGGTAAAGTGAACTGCAGGTCTTCTCAGCATAGCTCTCACAACCCACAGCTTCAGAATGATAAATGTCAAATATCTCAAGTTAAACTTCATCAAGAAAAACAAGCAGAACTATGACCAAAAAGATACAAAACTGTGCATACCCTTTGATCCAGCAATACCTGTCTAGGCCTATATCCCAAAGACATGCCCCAAAAGAGGGAAAAAGACCTATCTGGGCAAAAATATTTATAGCAGCTTTTTTTGTGGTGCCTAAGAATCAGAAATCAAGAGGATGCCCATCAAACTGGGGAATGGCTAAACAAGCTGTGGTATAGGATTGTGATGAAATATTATTGTGCTATAAAAAATGACAAGCAGGATGATTTCAGTCCCATCTAGGCTCCATTACCTCATAGACTACTTGGCCACTCCTAGATCCCTCCCTCCCACAGGCTTTCTGTATATAAGGTCCATCTTGTCTCCATTAAAATGCTTAGATTCTTATAATCTAGCCACTGTTCAGATTCCTAAAATCTAGCCACTGCTTAGATTCTTATAATCCAGCCACTGCTGAGATTCTTATAATCTAGCCATGGCTCAGATTCTTATAATCTAGCCACTGCATACCCATGTTCAGACTCCTTAAGAGTTGCCCAGCGGGGCAGCTAGGTGGCTCACTGGATAGAACATCGGCCCTGTATTCAAGAGGACATGAGTTCAAATCCAGCCTCAGACACATAACATTTATTAGCTGTGTGACCCTGGGCAAGTCACTTAACCCCACTGTCTAGCCAAAAGAAAAAAAAAAGTCCACCCAATATGACGGATGTTCTAATAAACCTTGTCTTTGGCTGAAAGAAGGCTTGGGTTGAATTCTTTTGGATAGGACCTGCATGTTGTGATTTTGGGGTCCCAGGACAGCTAAACCCCTAAACCACATCAATGATATGCAGTAAAAGCAATGTTGTTTGATGAAGAAATGTGAATGACTTAACTATTCTCAGCAATGATCCAAGACAATCCCAAAAGACTAATGATGAAGCATACTATCTGCCTCCAGAGAAAGAACTGATATTGACTGAATACAGACTGAAGCATGCTATTTTCCACTTTATTTCTTTCATTTTTTTCTTCTATTTAAGTCTTCTTGTACAAAATGACTAATATGGAAATGTTTTACATAATTGCACATGTATAACCTAGATCTAATTGCTTACCATCTCAAGGAGGGGACATAAGGAGGGAGGGATAAAATTTGGAACTCAAAAGTTTAAATAAAAATATTTAAAAATTAAAAAAGAAAAAAGAAAAATAGGCAGAAAACACCTCTATACTGCCAAGAGTCTTCTGAAATAACTGAGAAAGGTTGAACTACCTAAAGTTTCCATTCACTTTTACCAACCCACCTATAGGTTTAAAAAAAAAAAAGACAAATTTCAAGTTCTGGCTGTAGTGGATTCTTTCCTGTCAGCTCAGGTGGTGACTCAGTCTGAAGCCTCTACACCCAAGAACAAATGGAAAACATTGATCCTGCCCAGCCATTTAACAGGAATAAAGTACAACTGCAAGAGGAAGGGGGAGACTTTCTAAAGCAGGGCTAGTTAGAAAGAAGAAGGGGTCTATACACCTAATTGCATTCTTCTTCTGGCAGGATTTATACAATGCAGGCACCCAAATGGTTTGTTTCTGCTCCCCCTAACTAAAGAAGTCTGCACGAGATTCTCTGGGGAAAATATGTGCTGTAACAGTTGAAGAAAAAGACTAAAAGACCAAAAAAAAAAAAATCAAGAAAAAAAGCCCAACTCCCAAAGACAAAGGGAAAAATGAACTGTCCAGAAAAAGTCACAACACAATGAACAAATGTTTTAAGAAAAGCAAACAAAAGAGCTCTAAGATAAAAGAAAACAAGATAATAAATTCTATATATTCCTTAGAGATAATGTGACAGCAAAAACTTCAAAAGAAATAAAACATTCAAAACTGAATAGAATAGGGGCAGCTAGGGGGCGCAGTGGATACAGCACCGGCACTGAAGTCAGGAGGACCTGAGTTCAAATCCAACCTCAGATACATAACACTTACTAGCTGTGTGACCCTGGGCAAGTCACTTAAACCCACTGCCTAGCTAAAAAAAAATTGAATAGAATAAGCAAGAAAATTAGGTCAGAAATGAGAGTGTTCAAAGAAATAAGACAAACAACAGGGTCAATAACTTAAAACATAATGGAGAATGGACTCTCTAAAACGGCAGAGGCTCTCAAAAAGCGAATGACTGATTTGAACCTCAAAAAAAAAGTCATTCGAAAACTTGGCAGAAGAAGAGCAAAAAACAACAACTTTGAAAGAACACATTAAGATGAGAATTCTATACAAGTTCAAGTGATTATATTTAAAAACTGAGATAACTGAGGGATTATAAATTTCCCAGAAAAACAGAATAAATTGAAAAGCATAAAGGCCACCATACAGACAGAATAATAAAAGAAAACCACACAGAAAATTTAAAAACGACTGCAAAGTACTCAATGAATTCACAGAATATCAACACAGAAAAATTCCTAATTGAAACTCCTAAGTGTGTATTCCTATTTCAGAACTTCAATACCAAATTACAAATTTTGTAGGCAGTCAAGAGAAAGGCCTTTAGTTATGAAGAAAAGTTAATTCAAATAGGCCAAATAGGTCTCACTTTTTTTTAATTTTTTTTTTCAGTCTTACTTTTTCAAGAAATCACAGATTAGGATAATTTATTCCAAAAGCCAAAAAGATTGGGGTGATGGCTCAAAATAACATATCCTGAAAAGCGGAAACTAATCTTCATGGCAGAAAAGAGGCATATGAATTAGTACTCCAAGACTAGGGGGGGAACAAAACATTCTGTTTGTAAACACTCCAAACTAAGAAAAACAGAAGAAATGTAAATAACTGTCCAAGAAAAGACCTTTCTCATTCTTATGTAAGACAAGACAAAATTTTTTTAAACTTCTTCAAGAATGAAAGAAAACACAAAGAGAGACCATCAAAGACAAAAGAATCTAAGGTGGCTAAAGATTTAAAGAGAGCTTAAAAAGTCAAGAGAAGGAAAAATAATTGAATTAAAATTCAATAGGCTCAAATCTACATTCCCTGATAATTATTTTACTAGTATTATTATTATTATTATTATTATTATTATTATTAGTGAGTTGGGAGGGAAGAAGGTAGGAGGGAAGAAAGTAGGAGGAAAGAGGCAGAAGAAAGCCAGAGGTGGACTCCCACCTGTCCTGAATGTAAGCAGACAAGGGACTGCAATTCCTCCAGTTTCTCAATAAGCATGGGGAAAGACTGTGGGAGGGTAAGGTAAGAACAGGAGAGGGGAAGAGGGACCAGTGCTGGAGGGAGTAGAAAGCTGGCCTAACCCAAGAAGGGAACATAAAGTGTGCCACTGAAACATTCCCAGGGAATATATGTAGAAGAGTGACAAAGGCCTTCCTTTCCTAATCAATTTTATCTGGAGGAATGGGCCCCTTAGGAGACTACCCTGTTCAATCTACAATTGTACTTCTTATAAATGCAACCCACTCCAGGGTGAAAGTGGGCAGAGATTCAGAAGTAGTACTTCCCATAACCATGGTTAGGAAAAGAGTTTTTAACTAAACAAAGGATAGGAATAAATTTAAAAAAAAAAAATTTCAAATTTGCAAAATTTAAAAAAGCTTGAGCACACACAAAATCAATGTAGTTAAAGTAAATAGGAAAACTATCCATTGGGAAAAATTTACATCAAATATCTCTGATAATAAAAAAAAAATCTGGTATCCAAGAAATATAGGGGATTAACACAAATAGATAGATGAGACTAAAAGTCTTTAAGAATAAAAAATTACCAACAATTGTATGAAAATTGTTTTAAATAATAATAAGAAAAATACAAATTAAAACAACAGAGGTTACCCCTCAGCAAACTGGCAAAGATGACAAAAGACAGAAACAGTCAATGCTGGAGGAGCTATGAAAAAAAGGGACACTGGTACACTATTGCAAGAGCTGTGAAATGGTCTCATGAGTCTGAAAAACAATTTGGAATTATATGAAAAAGTTCACTAAACTGTTTAAATTATTTGAACCAGAGATACTACTACTGAACATATACCTTAAGGAGATAAAAGAAAGGTTCTGTATATACCAAAGCAGCCAAAGCAGCAGTTTTTGTGACAGCAAAAAACTGTGTGCCATCAAATTAAGGAATGGTTAAACAAAATGTGGCAAATGAATGTCATAGACTATCACAATGTCACAAGAAATAGCACATAAAAAAATTGCACATGGTTCTGGAAAAGAAATGGGGGAAAACTGTGTAACCCTGGACAAGTCATTTAACCACTCTTTCCCTCAGTTTCCTCAACTGTAAAATGGGGATAATAATAGCATCTTAGGGTTGTTATGAGGCTAAAATGAGATATATACAAAGTGTTATAACCTTAAAGCACTACATGAGTGCTAGTTATGACAGTTATGATGGTGATGATGATGATGACGATGATGATGATGTACTTTTCATCTTTTGGTATGAAGGGAGAGACTATTGGTGTGAAATGTTGGATACATTATCAGATATCACAATATCTAGTTTTGCTTAACTTTGTTTCAAGTTGGGGCTTAATGAAAGGATATCTAAAAAGACTGTGATGTAAAAAAAAAGACAAGTACAATAATTTTACTAAAGTAATTTTAAATAATTTTATTAAATAATTTTAAAGCTGACAAAACAAAATTAGATTGATTTTTGCTTTAGTCCTACCATACTACTTAAATATTTCTCTATCGGTCAAAGATTACTGATAGATAGTGGACAAGATGCAGAAGTATGGTAAAAAGAACATAGAACCAAAGCTCTTAACACTCAACTTACCATTAAGTAGGTATGTATTTCAGGGTAAATCACTATAGTTCTACTGAATTCATACTTTCAGATCATCTGTGTTCAGCTTTTTTCTTGAGAAGATTTGACTTCATACAAGTCTAAAGTATAGAGCATTGATTGAGCTTTATACATTATTTCCCCTCAGCCCTCTCTGGGACTCCATTTTTTCCTCTGTGAAATGAATGACAGCATCAGACTAGGTAGATAGATCCCATGTAGTTCTGACATTCTGTGACCTCTATGTTGTAGACACTATAGTACTCAAAACTATCATAATTAACCACCTGAAATAAGACAACTGCTCTCTGTCATAATCTAGTAATTTCAATGTTGTATGTTTAAAATACATAACATTTTTTCATCATTTTTTTCTAGAATTGGTCAAAAGAGCACAGACTACCTTTTTTCTCATGCAACTTAAACACCCATTTACTGGTTTTAGGCACACAAAGTATTACTAAGCAGCAACACTTTCAGCTACTTATTTTGTATTCCTAGACTACTAAAGGTAAGCAAGCAAAATTGGCATAACACAGGAAAAGTATGTAAAAGAAACATTTTTGAGGATGACACTCAACTTCAAATAAGGGAAACCATGATGGTGAACATGCTGCAGAGACACAGCAGTGAAACACCTGACTCTGGCCACAGAAGCAATTCAATTAATTGAGCATTGATGTTTATACCTCATTTCTTCCCAGCCCTTTTTGCCATAACATTTTATAAACAAAGTTTTAAAATAAATCATTACTTTTTAAAATATTAAAATACTTGTATTTTTAATATAAGGACAAAATACAGTACAAGGATGAGCCTGGCATTCAATAACCCAAATCAGAAATCAAAGGAGCTCATTATCTAACAGATTACCTACCACCACAGCTAGCTCCTTAGAGAATGGGAAGACATATACTTATGGGGCAGCTAGGTGGCCCGGTGGATAGAGTTCCAGCCTTAGAGTCAGGAGGATCTGAGTTCAAATCCAGCCTCAGACACTTGACGCTCACTAGCCAGCTGTGTGGTCCCGGGCAAGCCACTTAAGCCCATTTGTCTTACCAAAAAGCAAAAAAAAAACCAAGAACAAGGAGGAGGAAGCTTATAAGAAGGAGACAGTGTTATTTGCTTCTTAAGACCTGACCTAACCAAAAAGAAATGTAGCTATATTTGATTGACATAAACAGTAACATAAGTATACTAAGGTATATTATTGTCCTTAGATCAGTTGTTCATTTCATTTTCAAACATCATGCCATCTCTGGAATTTAGTAATGCTGGGGTCATGATATAGAGAAAAATGGGAGGCAAACCCAAATGGAACTTTTAGGCTACACACATATATCCTACTGGGCAACAGACGAGGCAAAGTAGTTCTTCAGAATTATATCTGTGTTCTACCCTAAAGCCAGAGTTGAATTGTAGGCACTGGTTGGAAGCCAGTGTTCCTAGAAGACTAGTCAGTTTCCAGAACAACCAATCAACAATAACAAAAACGAACAAATTACTCACCAGTGACAAGCAAACATATGAAACCAATGTACACAAGATGTAAAAATGGTAAATTTTTACTGGCTTTTGTTTTGTTAACTCTGTCAAACTATTATTTCTTTTAGGTCAGTGGCAGGTTTAGTTTTGTGGTGGTGTACAGATTATTAAACACATTCTAAAAAATATCAAACTCTTTTTTTCCCCAGAAAAGGTTTAAAAAGTACAAGACCAGTAGCCCCTATGAAAATCTCACCACTGCCTTCAGGAAAGTGTTCCTCACATAGATAGAACTGGTAGGAGGGAGTCAGGAATGTAGCTATATTGCTATGCCTGAGTAACATGAAAATTCAGGAAGTTCTTAAAATTATATAGAGGAAAAAACAGTTGTGATGAATACTTTTGTCCAACTAGTCACAGAACTCATTCAATGACTTAATGACCCTGATTTCTTGTTCTAAAAGTGAAATAAGAATCCTTTTGCAGATCTCACCCTCTAGACATTATAAACCAGTAACGTGGCAGGTTAAATTATAAAAACCAAAAGAATCTTTACTTCCAGAGATTATTACAAACATCCCTTCTCTTTTTTTTTTGTCCAATGTGTTATTTAACAATGAAAAGCTTCCCTAAGCAAGGGGATCACTTCTAAAGAAGAATTCATACTTGAAGCCATGGTTGCAAAAAGCTCAAATATCCTCCCCTTCCTAGTTGGAGCAGGAGAAAACTACAACTTTTCCTTTCAAAATCCTCCCCAATAACACAGAAACAGCTACCATTTATATAATATTCCTCATTTTACCAAATATTTTCCTCACAGCATGGCAAAAATAGGAAGCACCTATTATGGAATGGAAGGAAAAGGCACTGCACTAGGAGTGAAAAGACTTGAGTTCACTTCCCAGCGCTGCTACTTACTACCTGGGTAACCTTGGGAAAGTCAGTTGAGCTCGCTGGGCCTCAGTTTTCTCATCTGTAAAAAATTTAAAAATATTTTTAAATAAGGGGGCTGGATTAGATGTCCTCTACATAAGGTCCTATCCAATGTTAAATCCTGTAATACTAATACTATTCCCACTTTACAGATGAAGGAACTTAAGGTTCAGAGAAAATGAGTGGCAGAGCCAGGACTGAAACTCAGGTCTTTGCTCTTTCTACCACTAGCTCAATGCCTCTCATATTATAGCATTTACTATTTTATACAATTCTGTTCACAGAGCCTTAATGGAAACAAACAAAATTTATGATAAAATTTTAAAAGGCTTATTTTTCATCAGTTAAAAAAAACACAATGATTAGTTATTGAAAACATTAATTAATTGTTATTGAAAAGCATGAAGTAAAGAAAAATTTGGGAATAGGAGCAGCTAGGTGACACAGTGGATAGAGTTCCCACCTTGGAGTCAGGAGGACCTGAATTCAAATCCAGCCTCAGACACTTGATGCTTACTAGCTGGGTGACCCTGGGCAAGTCACTTAGCCCCAACTGCCTCACCAAAATAAATAAATAAATAAATTGGCGGGTAATCATTCAAGATCATTTTGTGAGTGTTAGCAAAAACAAACTTTTTGTAAACTTTAGGAACAAATATGGATATAGGGTTCAATTACTCTTTTTCTAGGTGACAGAAAAAATATTTGTTATTTGGCTTCATTTTTCCCTTCAAAGGGAGAAGGAAGTTAGTGAATAGGAAAGCGAAGGGAGGGGAAGAAGGAGATAACTCACATATCTCTAATACTTTAAGTTTTACAAAGTATTTTCCTCACAATGAGCTAAATAGTTTATTATTTCTTTTAAAACATTTTATTTATACCTTTTGCTCATTAAAAAACAACAGTATTTTCAAATTTAACTGATAGGACCAAATGTTTATCTGTTACTGTCTAAACATCATTTATTGCATTAGATTTCTTTAATTGATTGTTTTTCTTTGTGACAAGGGGAAGGGTTCAGTTTGGGGAAAATGGAAAGGTTATTTCTAGAAACAAACATGAATATGATAAAAGAACAAAAAGCATCCATTCTGGAAAGCAATTTGGAACTATGTCCAAGATGGAAACTGTACATGGCCTTTGACCCAGCAATACCACTACTAGGATTATACCCTCCAAAGAAATCAAACAAAGAGGAAAACGATTGATATGTACAAAAATATTTATAACAGTTCTTTTTTTGTAGTGGCAAAGAGTTAGAAACTAAAGAGTGTTCACCAGGCTAGTACTCAGAAATAATACACAAGGTTCAAGATAAACAGAAGTAGATATAAATCAATATAGCCCAGTATAGACTGAGTCAAAGCACTCAAACTTAATAATCAACCCATTATCAAAAGTTCCCTACAGAAACCTTTTAATTTCCGTGACCACAGGGAATCTTTTTTTACTAGACCTACTCTCACCCACACTCATTCTTTCTTCAAACCAAACTATGAAATCTGTGATACCTTTTGGGATTAAGAAAAGGCTTAGAAGCCAATTTGGTTTCCAATATAGCAAAAGGAAGATTCTTTGGACCAAAGGCATCATTCACCTGGGTCACCTTTTAAAAGAAACCAATTCCATAGGAAGTTAGGTCCTCAGCAGAGAAATAGATGTTGCAGTCATATCAGGTAATATTTTTCAAAACTCATAGAACACAGGCTAAATGCCTATACTAGAAATGAACAACTGTAGTTTGGGGTTTTTCAACAACAAAAACAAATAACAAACTATGTCATTTCCAATTCTTTATGATCCCATTTGAGGGTTTCTGGGGCAAATATACTACAAAGGTTTGTCATTTCCTTCTCCAGTTCATTTTACAGATGAGGAAATTAAGGCAAACAGGGTTAAATGAATTGCCCAGGGTTACACAGATAGTAGGTGCCTGCCTGAGGTCTCATTTGAACTCAGGAAGATGAGTCTTTCTGACTCCAGGTCTAGAACTTTATGCATTGTGCCATCTAGCTGCCACTTGTAGTACTAGCTTTTAAAAGGGGATGTGATATTCCTGAAAAACGCAGGCTAGCCAAATCTTGGGAAGATATTAAAGTAAAGGAAAAAAGAAAATTTGAAAATATTGGAAATGCACATGATATTTAATGGTAAATAACCAATGTAACTGACAAAGACAATTCTGTCTGACTTCTTCAGTGATAACAGCATCTAAAAGAGTTATAAAAGCAATAAATCTGTAGAGGTCACCAGTTCATTTGTATGACATAAAGTGTCATATATTTAACAGCTCTTCCAACATCCACACAGAATAGATGAATGATTAGGCAATACAATGAGAAAAAAAATACTGGATTTTGAACCAGAAGGCCTGGGTTCAAATCCTAGCTTTGCTACTCATGACTCTAGACTTGGCTAGATCATGAGCTCAAGCGTTTTATCTTTCTTTGTATCCCCAGTGCTTAACACAGAGCCATACGGTTAGTAGGTGCTTAATAAATGCTTATTGACTAATATATAACAACCTCTCTGGGCCTTGATTTTCTTATTTGTAAAATGAAGAGATAAATAGATGACATCTAATGTCCCTCCTAGCTATCAAATAGTAATAGAAAATAGAAATCAAATAGTATGGGCCTATGAAATCTATTTAAAATAAATAAATAAGAAGCTTTCTTTGATAGTCCTTTTCTTTGTCTATCATTCATTTTAGAAGGGAGTCAGAGAAAAGGTAGGGACTCATGCTAGCTGTCCCAAATTCCCCTCCAAACAAATTTAAATAATACCTAAAAACAAATTCTGGAGTGGCAGAACTAACAAAAGGACACAATGAAACAATTTTCCAGCCCACGAAAACTGAGAAGGTTGAAAAGAAAGATGTGTCACAGGGTGAGAGTGGAGCACAGCCCAGAACAGGTTGTCCAAGGCAGCCTTGGGGGCAACTGAATCAGCTCCTGGCAGTGGCAGTTTCCAGAGCTCTCAAGGCCACAGATGGTAATGGGGTTGGACAACTGATCAGAAGGAGATCACATGGGTCACTTTGCTGGCACTGGGTGCAGGACTCTTGCAGTCTCAGGGTGAGAAGGAGCACTGCAACACCAATGCAGCCTCAAGGGAATAGGGACCCTGGTCATAGTTCCAAGATAGAAAAGTGTGCTTGTGGTGGTTCACACACCTGAGCACAGGCCAGGAGAGTAGTAAACACACCTCTCCTTAAATCATACCACCTTGGAAGAAATGAAACTTACAGACCCCTAGAACTAGCACTGAAAACAGCTGCACAAAAAACCTGAAGCTTGGGACAGTGCCCCCTCCACCCCAAAAGCAGAGTCCAACTTTAACATAAGGTTAAAAGTCAAGAAATAGCTTGGAAAAATGAGTAAACAACAACAACAAAAAAGAACCTGACCATAGAAAGTTACTATGGTGACAGGAAAGATCAAAACACAAATTCAGAAGAAGACAACAAAATAAATTCAGTAAAAACTGCTACAATCCAAAGCCTCAAAGAAAAATAGGAATTGGTCTCAGTCCCAGAAAGAATTCCTGGAGCGTTCAAAACAGATTTTTAAAAATCAAAAAGAGAAGTAAAGGAAAAATTGGGAAAACAAATGAGAATGATGCAAGAAAATCATGAAAAAGGGTCAACAGCTTGGTAAAGTAAGCACACAAAAAAAAAACTAAAGAAAATAACACCTCAAAAAATAGAATAGGCCAAATAGCAAAAGAGGCACAAAAATCCACTTAAGAGAACTCCCTAAAAAGCAGAATTGGTCAAATGGGAAAAGATACACAAAAATTCACTGAAGAGAAGAACTCCTTAAAAAGTAGAATTAGCTTAATGAGAAAAGAGGTACAAAAGCTCACTGAAGAAAATAATTACTTAAAAATTAGAACTGGGCAAGTGGAAGCTAATGACTCTTTGACACATCAAGAAACAATCAAACAAAATTTTAAAAATGAAAAAAAAATACAAGAAAATATGAAATATCTACCAAGGAGAGATAATTTAGGAATTATTGGTCTACCTGAAAGTCACGATCAAAACAAAAGAACTTAGACATCATCTTTGAAGAAATTATCAAGGAAAACTTCCCTTAGATTCTAGAACCAGAGGGTAAAATAGAGATTGAAAAAATCCACCAATCACTCCCTGAAAGCGATTCCAAAATGAAAACTACTAGGAATATTATAGTTAAATTCTAGGGCTCTCAAGTCAAAGAGAAAATACTGTAAGCAGCCAGAAAGAAACAATTCAAATATCATGGAGCCGGTTTAGGTAACACAAGATTCAGGAGCTTCTACTTTAAAGGATTGGAGGGCTTGGAATATGATAATCCAGAGGGCAAAGGAGCTAGGATTAAAACCAAGAATCATCTACCCAGCAAAACTGAGTATAATCTTTGGGGGGGGGGGGAACAGATATTCAATGAAATGGAGAACTTTTAAGTATTCCTGATAAAAAAGACTAGAGTTGAATAGAAAATCTGACTTTCAAATAGAAGTCTCAAGAGAAGCATTAAAATGGTAAATGGTAAAGAGAAATCATAAAGAGATTCAACAAGGTTAAACTGTTTATATTCCTACATGGGATGATAATACTTGTAATTGCTAAGAACTTTATTAGGGCAGTTAGAAGGCATATACATAGACAGCAGGCACAGGTGTGAGTTGACTATGATGGGATGATTATTTAAAAAAATAAATTAAGGGGTGAGGAAGAAGAATACACTGGGAGAAGGGGAAAAGGAGAGGCAGAACGGGGAAAATTATCCCAAATAAAAGAGGTGAGAAAGAGTTTTTATACTGGAGAGGAAAAATGATGGGGGGTGGGGGCGGGGGAGGAATGCTTGAAAATTACTTCCATTGGAATTGCTCAAAGAGGGAATAACATACATACTCAGTTGGATATAGAAAGGAAATAGAAATAGAAAGTAGGAGGGAAAGGGATAAGAGAAGGGAAAGGGCTGACAGAAGAGAGGACAGACTGAGGGAGACAGTAGTCAGAAGCAACATACTTTTTGAGGATGGACACAGTGAAAGGAGAGTAGGATAAACAGAGAAAATAGGATGGTGGGAAATACACAGTCGGTAATCATAACTGAAAAAATTTTAACAGCAAGTTTCTCTGTAAAGGCCTCATTTCTCAAATATAGAGAACTGAGTCAAATTTATAAAAAGAAGAGCTATTCCCTAAATGATAATGGTCAACAGCAGTTTTCAGACAAAGTAATCAAAGCTATCCATAGTTGTATTTTAAAAAATGCTCTAAATCACTATTGATTAGAGAAATGCAAATTGAAACAACTTTGAGGTACTACCTCGCACCTATCTGATTGGTTAATATAGAAGTTTCCAAACTTATTTGGCTTACTGCCACCTTTTCAAAAAAAAAATGTCACTCAGTGCCCCGCCAATCTACTTTCTTTAACCCTTTTAACTATTTTTTTTTAAATTTGTGTCATTTCAAAAAAATATAGAATTTTTTAAAAAAAAGACATCTTAAATTCAACAATTTATTGTTAAATTTATGGTTTTTTTCCTGCATCGAAATTTTGATGACACTATTGCATCATGTAACTGTATAGCAGCATTTGGTAAACAAATCATTACACACACATATTCTGCCGATGCATACTACACTTCCTGGCCTGCCAACACTTGCTTGTTAAGACCTGTTGGAGGACTTGACCACTGACTGGTTATAACTTGCATTTTTTATTTTATTTGGAAAATAATGTAGCCACTACAATTTCAACTCTGTTACACAACAGATGAAACATGTACAAAACTTTTCAAAATCTTCTCCTCTTCTTCCCTTAGGCTTACCACCCCCTTATTTTTATTCAACACCTCCCCCAACTGCACCCAAGACTACTACAGCCCCTCTGAATCATTCCAGCATCCCCCAAGGGGCAGTATCACCCACTTTGGGGACCTATGGGCTAATATGACAAAAAAGGAAAATGATAAACATTGGAGGGGATGTGAGAAAATTGAGACAGTAATGCACTGTTGGTAGAGTTGTGAACTAATTCAATTATTCTGGAAAGCAATTTGGAATTAAACCCAAGGGGCTATAAAACTGTGCAAACCCTTGATCTAGCAATACCACTGCTAAGTCTATACTCTAGAGAGATAAAAAACAAAAAGGAAACAGACCTACATGTATAAAAATATTTATTGCAGCTTTTTTTTTAGCGGTGGCAAAAAATTGGAAATTGAGGGAATGCCCATCAACTGGGGAATGGCTGAACAAGTTCTGGCATGTGATTATAATGGAATACTATTGCAGTATAAGAAATGATGAGCAAGATGTTCTCAGAAAAACCTGGAAAGACTTAGATGAACTAATAATGCAAAGTGAAATGAGCAGAACCAGGAGAACATTGTACACAGTAACAACAATATTGTAAGATGATCTGAATGACTTACCTATTCCCAGCAATATAATGATCTAAGACAACTCCAGTATTTACAATAAAAAATGTTATCCTCATGTCCTGAGGAAAAAAACTGATGTAGTCTGAATGCAGATTGACTCTCACTTTTTTTTTAAACTTTCTTTGTTTTTCTTGGGTGTTGTGTTTTTGGGGGTTTTTTTGGACCGTTCTCTCACAACTAATATGGAAATATATTTTGCATGACTGTATATGAATAACATATCAAATGGCTTGCAATCTGGGGAGTGGTGGGAGGGAGGGAAAGAAGTTGGAACTCAAAAATTTTTTTAAAAAGAATGTCAAAAATTGTTTTTACATGCAATTGAGGAAAAATAAAATATTAAATACTTTTTTTTTAAAAAGAAGGAGTCAAGTTCTTTAAATTAGTGTCCTATCTCCATGCAAACAGGTTATAGGACCCAAATAATGCATACTCACACACTGGGGAAATTTCATCTTTTAAAATGTAAACTAACAAAAATCAACATGTAAAATGTTCTCCTTTGTTCTGCCCCTTCCCCACCAATTCACAATTGCAGACTGAGTGAGGAGGGTAGAGGGGCAACCATACAGATTCAAGCTACTCTATGGATATGTACTCCAAGTGATGGTTTGTGAATCCCCACTGGTAGATTTACTCTTAATAGCTTACCAGAGGAAACAGTTTAAAGAAAAGGCATTTACTGAGCAAGCATACTTTGAACAATACTCTCCCAACAAATACACACAACAGCATCAGGGGGAACAGTGGTAAGAAAGGAAATTAATTCACTAGTAGAGGGGTGCACATATAGGGAACTCCAGGCCACTCACACCTCCAGCACTATAGGACATCATCATCATCTTCTTCTTCCTCCTCCTCCTTCTGTTTCTGTTAGGAAGGTAGTAACCATCCTGGCTACTTGGTCCTGTTCCTCTCTGAAACTCAACTCCTGATGGCCAAGACTATCAACTCACAAAGTTCTTGAGCCTTGACTCATTTAGGCCTACGCCCTGCTGAGTGATATCTTCTAGTTAAGTAGTTTTCATTTCAAGATATAATCATGGCTGATGAGAGAAGAAATTTCCTCCCAAGAAGCAAGGAGGAGTTCCTTTTCAAGGGCTCATTTCTATTTCTATTATTGGCTGTCTTCTTGATTTCTAGAGTTCACATTCCTCAGAGCTATCTTCTACCTTGACTTAAAGGGCCACCAGGTACTACTGGCTGATCCTTTGGCCAGTAAATGGCTAGCCTCCCACTACTATTAATTCCATCAAGCTTGACTGGTACCTTTCTCTGTTATTTGCCCCTTATCTTTTGTAATTTCATCAACTGCGCTGGAGAAAAATCAAACAATTAGGAATACCTCAGTCCCTTTCCTCCCCTCTTCCTAAACAAAATATATGAGATCAGTCATTTGTGGAAATCATATAATCTAAAGGCTGGAGAACTGCAAACCTAATCTTTTAGCGAAATCTCACCTAAAACATTTAAGTTAAAAACTCAAATTCAGTAAACATTAATGAAACATCTACTATATGCAAAGTATTATAATAATAACCAAGAAAATGCAAAGTTTAACACTGAGATAAGAAAAATCTATGACCTCATGGAACTCAAAATCCAAAAGGATAATCCTAAATTTGTTGCGATGAGGCTAGTATGTTTCCTAAATTTTCAACAAATGTCTCCTAAATTCTCATCAGAAAGATGGTAACATAAAATGTTATTTAAAGTATTAATCTTGGCAACTATTAACTTTCTGCCCTTCAGAAGAAGAGATGTGGCATGATACAGTAGAAAGACTACTAGATTTGGACCTAAGGAATTAAGTTATTAATCCCTATTCTGCAACTTACTAGCTACACTATTATCTTGAGAAAGTCATTTAATTTCTTTGGGTCTGAGTTTCCTCACCTATAACATTAAGGGGTTGGATTAGATGACTTTTAGGTCCCCTTTAGCTCTAAATTTATGATTCAAAGCAATAACATATATTCCATCTTAACAAAAAACCACCAAACTCTGCCCAACAGAAAATGTGTATTCCTTAGTCATGCCTCCTCCTCCTACCTGGTCCCACACCTGTCCTTTATGCTTTGACCCTACTCTGAAACCTGCACATCAGGAAACTTCCAATCTTCCAGCTGATTGGTGTCTCACTGCCTGTGACCTCAGGAATGGGAAACCAATCAATTCTACCTAAACACGACCCATCCTCTTCCCTGTAAGACACTTGAGTAATTGATTCAGAAGCTGCCCTAAAGGATGGACTGAAGTGTCCAAAACTATCTTGGACTCTTCTCTTATAGCCATGGAAACCATCATGCCTGAGGCCCCCTGGCTATATCCTTGCTGATTCCCACTCCTGTTTTGGAAGTGTTAGTCCTAGCCTTAATGTGAGGAAAGTAGGTGGCCTGTGTTATTAGTTGGGAGGTGTCAGTCCTGGTCCCAGGGTGCAGGGCCCAGTAGGATATCCTATTATTACCTCTCCCTTGTTGTCCCTGTTATCCTCTTGAGTGTCTCCAATTAAAGCATGAGATCTTCCTTTCGGATATTCCCTTAAACATTCCAAATTAAAGGGTTTATTGCTTTCAGAATTAATTGGCTTTTGCAAAATTCTTTTAGTGCCATCCACAGATTTTGACAACATAAAAAGCTGTTGATATCTGAGTAGTGTTACTGGTTCCTTTTCAGCTTAAATCTAGGTCTTCTGATACTGAAAAGGGGGGAATTAGGAAATATTATCTAATAAATAACAGTATCCTAGTCACTAAGAAGGCATCACCACTATTTAGGCTCCTATCACAGCCTGTATGCCATATCCCATAAGCTTCTCCCCTCTCCCTCTGCACTGATATTAGGTTCTGTGATTTGGTTTCCTAGGTAGACTTTCCCATTCTTCCCAAATCTAGCTTGTCTGGAAGTTTTATTTCTTGGTATTGGCATTTTGGTTTATAAAGCATCCACTTGGGAATTTGGTTAACATAATCAATTCCAACTTCTTGAACATGTAAAATTGAGGACTTGCTTTTAAAATTTAGAACTTGGGAACTGATTTATTACTGGTTATAAATGAGTTTTAAAAAATAACACCTTTTGAGAACTTGTCAATATTATCCTATTACCTTTTTCTAACTTTACCACACCTGTGTGCAATGGAGTCAGGACACATAAAGAATCAAGTAAATACAAGATAATTTGAAGAGGTAAAGAATTAATAACTATGGGGATATCAGGAAAGACTCAGCATAGAAGGGGGGAACCTCAATTGAACCTTGAACAAAGTTAGGGATTCTAAGATAGGGAAGAAGGCAAGGTGGATAGCCTGGGCAAAAGACTGAAAGTAGGAGATGGAATGCTAAATTCAAATGGACCTGTTGGACTGGAATGAAGGAGAATAATGTAAACTAAGTCTAGAAAGGTAGGCTGTCTGTTAATAGAAGCTGTAGGATGGCTAGCATATTAACACACTCTTTAAAAAAATTATTGTCTTTTGCTTTTAACAGTGTCATCTCTGGAAATATACTCTCTCCTTTCAAATTAGACTTATCTTTTAACCAGGAAAAATGTTGTTTTTTTTTAAAAAATTACATAGCATATAACATTTTGCCCTCATAGGCCCCCTTCCTCTCTACCACGAAAAAGGAGAGAGTCTGTCACTTGTTCTCTTGGAATGTTCTACTTCCTATTAGTGATCCTTTTATTTACATTGTTGTAGTAACAACTGTATATACTATTCTTTCAATTCGGCCTTTTTTTTTCCCTCTGCATTAGTCCATACAAATCTTTTCAAGTTTCTCAAAATGTCTTGATTTTATTATTCCTTACAACACAATTTTTTTTTTTTAGGCAATTGAGGTTAAGTGACTTGCCCAGAGTCACACAGCTAGTAAATGTCAAGTGTTCGGTCTGAGGTCGGATTTGAACACAGGTCCTCCCGACTTCAGGTCCGGTCCTCTATCCACTGCACCACCTAGTTGTCCCTAAGACAATTTTTTAAAACAGGCTATTGATGTTTTCTCTCATTTTTTTAACCTCATTGTCATTTCCCAATGGATACTCATCCACACAACCAATGAATACTCCTTTATAAAAAATAAGCACAGTAAAGCAAAACATAAACACAATGGTCACACCTGAAAACGTATGCCTCCTTCTAAAAATACAATCTATCACTGATCTGCCAAGAGGTAGGAGGTATGGTTAACCATCAGTTTTCTGGAATTACAACTGGACACTGCATTAATCAGAGCTTTGAAATCTTGCAATGTTATTTTCCTTTATATTATTACACTTAGGCAAATTTTCTCCTGGTTCTGCTCATTTTCTTCTTCATAGGTTCATAGGATCATAGATTTTGAGCTTGGAGGGACACTACATAGAGAACATCAACTCTAACACCTTCATTTCACAAATGAGACTGAGGCCTACAGAAATGAAAGGACTTGTCTAGAGTCACAAAGTTATTAAATGTCCAAGGCAGAACTTGAACCTAGATCTCCTTTGATCCAAGTCTAGTGCTCTGATCCACTATATACCATGCTACACTATCCAAAGAAATCATCCCAATTTTTTCTCAATTCTTCATATTTGTCACTTTTTTCTGTGAAACAATATTCTAATTCATTCATTATCATAATTTATGTTTAGCCATTCTTCATCTGGTGGGACCCTGCTTTCTTTTTAGTTCTTTGTTATTACAAAAAGTTTGACTATAAATATATTTACATATATGGGATGTTTCTGGCCTTCTTAGGGTATATACCAAATAGTGGCATTGCTGGGCTAGGGGGCACATACTTAGTGACTTAAGTATAACTCCAAATTGTTTTTCAGAATGGTAGGACTAATTCATAGATATATCAACAGTGGGCTTGTCTTCTCACAATTCTTCCAACATTTTGTCATTTTGGTCTTTGTTATCTTTGCCAACTTGATGGGTATCAGATGAAAATTCAGAGTTGTCTTAATTTGCCTCTTATTAGTGATTTGGTCTATCCTTTCATATAATTGCTGCCTGCATTTCTTCTTTTGGAGATTGCCTGTTTGAATCCCTTGACCACATTCCTACTGTAGTCAAAACACCACTGCATTTTACACATACGCTCTCACTCTCACTCTCTCTCTCTCTCTCTCTCTCTCTCTCTCTCTCTCTCTCTCTCTCTTTCTCTCTCTCTCTCTCTCTCTCTCTCCCCAATATGTTCAGCCATTTAATTAAACAACAAGCATTATTAAGGGCCTACTATTTGCCCCAGGCATGACAGTAGATGCTGGGGATGCAAATACAAAAGTGAGACATTCTTCAAACAATGGGCACCTACTTTGTTTCTAATCTTTTGCTACCACAAAAAGTGCTGCTATGGTTATTTTGGTATCTATAGGGTCTTTCATCATGCCTTTGTCCTCTTTGCAGCATATGCCCAACACTGGCATCTCTAGATCAAAGGGTACACTATTATTTTTCTCATACAATTAAAATTGTTTCTCAAAATGGCTGGGCCAATCTACTAAAACATCTATATCCTCTGACCCAGTATTATCACTACTGGGCGTAGATATTCCAAGGAAATAAAAACAGAAAGAACAATCTCATAAATATAAAAATTTTTGTAGCAGCATTTTTTGTGATTACAAAAACTGGAATCAAAATGGAAGCCCACTGATTGTGAAATGGCTGAATGAACTGTGGCATACTAATATAATGGAATATTACTGTAGAGTAAGAATATGACGAATTCAGAGAAACATGGGAAGATTTTTATAAACTGCTACATAGTGAAATAAATAGAATCAAGAGAACCATATACACAATGTCTATGATAATGAAAAAGAAAATAATAGACATCAGAATTCAGATTAATGAAAGGACCAGTACTGATCTGATGATGAAATATTTTTCTACTTTCTATAAAGAAGTGGTGACTGCAGATGTGGAATGCTCCATTTATTGTCAGACATGGTTAATGTTTCACTTTCTTTGGCTTAACACATTCTCTGTAACATGGGATCTATGGAAGGCTGTTATTGAGAAATGATATTCTCATTAAAAATAACAATATTTTCATAAAACTATATATTCTATATAAAAATATACCATCAAGCATCAATACTTGAAAAAAAAATGGTAGGTGGATGTCAGATGGATAAGGAGTTTGTGTTTTATACAACAGGCAACAAGAAGCCATTGAAATTAATTGAGCAAAGGAATAACATGGTCAAACCTATGTTTCTGGAATATCAGTTTTCATGGAAGATGGAATGGAGAGGGGAAAAATCTAGCAACAAGGAAAATAATGAAGAGGCTATATTATAATAGTCCGGATGAGAGATGATGAAAGCCTGAACTAGGAAAATGATCCTGTGAATGGAGAAAAAGGCACAGATGGAAGAGATAAAGAGGTAGAATGGATGTGATTTTGAAGAACGTCTGGATAGTAGGAGAAAAGGAGGGAAGAGTAAAGTTTAACTCCAACTATGAACTTGGATAAGTGGAAGGATAGTGATAACCTCAACAAAAACAGGAAAGTCTGGGATACAAACAGGCTCAATAGAGAAGATAAACAAGTTCTATTTTAGTCATTCTGAGTTGGAGATTTTTGAAAATTTAATGTTTTACTTTTCCCTAATTACATCTAAAAACAATTTTTAACATTCATTATTTAAAATTTTGAATTTTAAATTCTCTTTCTCCCTTCCTATCCTTCCCCCTCTCACTGAGAAGGTAAGCAATTTGATATAGCTTTTACATGTGCAGTAAAAACATATTTCCATATTAGTCATGTTGTGAAAAAAAAAAACTCAGACCAAAAGAAAACCAAGAAAAATAAATTTTTTTTAAAAAATATGATTTCATCTGCATTTAGATTCCAACATTTCTTTCTCTGAAGATGGATAGCATTTTTCATCATAAGTCCTTCTGAATTGTCTTAGATCACTGTATTCCTGAGAATAGCTAAGTCATTCACAGCTGATCACTATACAATGTTACTGTTACTATGTACACTGTTTTCCTGGTTCTGTTCACTTTTGAGTTTAAGATTCTTTTTTTTTTTTTGGCAATGCAATTGGGGTTAAGTGACTTGCTCAGGGTCACACAGCTAGTGTCAAGTGTCTGGTCTGAGACCGTATTTGAACTCAGGTTGTCCTGACTCCAGGGCCAGTGCTCTATCCACTGAGCCACCTAGCTGTCCCTTGAGTTTAAGATTCTTTTTTTTTTTTTTGGCAATGCAATTGGGGTTAAGTGACTTGCCCAGGGTCACACAGCTAGGAAGTGTCAAGTGTTTGGTCTGAGGCCGGATTTGAACTCAGGTCCTCCTGACTTCAGGGCCGGTGCTCTATCCACTGCGCCATCTAGTTGCCCCGAGTTTAAGATTCTTATAAGACATTTGATCATAAAATCTAAAGCAAGAAGGAACTTTAGTCCTTTGTCATGCCAATATCTAGTTCAATCCTCTCATTTCAGAGATGGGAAACTAGATAGGTGAAGTGATTTGCCTAAGGAGACAAAGGTAATAAAAAGAAAATATCAATCCAGATGCATAGTAGACAAGTTGGAACTGTGAGACTGAAGTTCAAAAGACAATACTAGATATATAGATGTGGGTGTCATCAGCATAAAGATGATAACTGAATCCATTTAAGTTGATTAGATCACCTAGAGAAAAAATGTAGAAAGAGAAGCGAGCCTAGGGCAGTCTTACCAGGATACCTATAGCAAGACACTGGGAAGATGATCCAGCAAAAAACAGAATGAACAGCTGAACAGGTAGGAAGGGAACCAGGAGATAAAAAAATCATGAAAACCCACAGAGCACAATTTATTGAGAAGAGAGTGGTCAATATTGTAGAATACTGCAGCAAGGTCCCATGCAGGAGGTGGTGCTTTCCACCAGCGGACGTGTTCAAATCCTGTCTTTGTCATTTACTACTTATGTGAATTTGGGCAAGTCACTTCACCTCTCAAAGCCTCAGTCCTTTCATGTGTTAAATGAAGGGGTAGAGCTAGACTGTGTCTGAGGTCCCTTTTAGTCCTAACTCTATAACCCTTCACAGAAAATTAATGCAAATAATTAAGAATAAAATTCATCCCTTAATGAAAAAGTAGTTAAAGGATATGAACAAGTAGTTTTCAAAAGAATAAATACAAACTGTCAACAACCATATGTGAATGAAAACTCCAAACCACCATACAGAGTATTGCAAATTAAGACGACCCTGAGGTTTTACCCTACACCCACTGTGGCCAACAAAGATAACAAAGGATGGAAATAGCAAATATGTCAGAAGCACTTCAGGAAGACAGGTACCCTAATGCATTATTAGTAGAATTGTGAATCAGTCAAACAATTCTGAAAAAAAAAAAAACGGAACCTTAGGAGAAAGATCACTAAATTATCTATAACCTAAGACTAAGTGATACCAATACCAATACATACTCCAAGGATGTCAGTGACAAAAGTAAAGTTCTAATATACACAAAATTACTTATTGCAGCACTTGTGTGGTAGCAAAAAAACAAACAAAACCAAAACAAGGCAGGTGCCCGCTGCCTGGGGAATAAACTAAACAAGTTATGATATAAAAACATTACTGTACTATAACAAATTATTAAGATAAAAAATACTGGGGGGCAGCTAGGTGGCGCAGTGCATAGAGCTCTGGTCTTGGAGCCAGGAGGACCTGAGTTCAAATGTGACCTCAGACACTTGACACTAGCTGTGTGACCCTAGGCAGGTCACAACCCCAACTGCCTCACCAAAAAAAGCAAAAAAAAAAAAAAAGATAAAAAACACTGAAATGAAATTCCCCACATGCCAGTGTCCCAAAATAGAGGTTTCATTCTGTACCTGTGTCCATCAGCTCTCTAACAACAGGGGGGGTAGCATTCTTTATTATCAGTCCTCTAGTATCATGGTTGATCAGAGTTTTAAAGTTCTTCAAAGTTGTTTGCTTTTATAATGCTGTTGTTATAATATAAATCATTTTCCTGATTCTGATCACTTCATTCTGAGTCAATTCAGTCAAGTTTCACTGGTAAACTGAATGAATTTGAATGAATCAAAGTGAAGTAAGTAGAACCAAGAAAACGATATAGACAAAAACAGCAACAATGTAAATAGAAGGAACATTTAACAAACTGAACTTAAACACTGTGTAATTATAATGACCAAATTTGGCTTTGATGAAGGTAAGAGAATGCACCTCCTCTTTTTTTTCTGAGAAAGGAGATATATATAAATATATATATATATAATTTATGTGTGTATGTGTGTGTGAGAAACATTGTATATATGATTTTGATGACCTTCCCTTTTTTCTTTCTTTTTTATTCTTTATTAAAAGGAGTGGCTCTCTGATGGAGAAGGTAGGAGGAGAGACATGTTGGGGGAAGAAGGTAATGTAAAAACAGAAGATATCAATATAAGTTTTTTAAAAAGAAAAAAAACTGTGGAAATGAGTAATTCAAAGAAAACTGGGAAGACCTATGTGAGGTGATACAGAATAAAATGAGAAGAATCAGGAAAACAATTTACATAGTGAGCACAAGAATTTGAAGGAAAATAAAACTGAAAGGTTTCAGAACTTGGATCAAGGCAGTGGGCTAATACTGTCAAATATGGCCAATGTTTTGGTTTATTTGGCTTAACTATGTACTTTTTTTTTGTTATGGAAAAGAGTGACATGAGATAGCTACCACTTTGAAGTGACAGCAATGTAAGAGAAAGAGCTATCAATAAAATATTTGCTTTTTTTTTATATTTTTATTTTTGCTATGCAATTGGGGTAAAGTGACTTGCCCAGGGTCACACAGCTAGTAAGTGTCATGTGTGTCTGAGACTGGATTTGAACTTGGGTCCTCCTGACTCCAAGGCCAGAGCTCTATCTACTGTGCCACCTAGCTGCCCCAAAACATTTGCTTTTAAAAGAATGTGTATTGCCCATATCAGGACATGTCTGACTAGCTGCCAGTCGAGGAGCACTCTCTGAATACAGACATCTTGCAGAGGCCAATGATCTCGCCAGATGTCCAACAAACCAGGCCCAGAGTGGAATAGGAAGAGGGCAAGCAGGAATGAATACACCTGAGAAATTCCACCATACTCTCTTGACTCCAAACTAATAAATCCTGCCAATTCCTCCTTGGAAATATTTAATGATCTCTTGACCTTAATTAAGCATTCTCTAGTTTCACTGCCACCAACCTAATATCTAGGCTTTACTACCTCTCAAGCCTAGTTCATTAATAAGAAGTTTAGTTTATTATTTATTAGTTTATTATTAATAGGAAGTTTTAGTTTATTTCATAGACTCCATGCCAAGGGGGTTATGCACTGCATTTCAAAAGATAAAAAATAATTATTTATTGATCAGAAAGACCAACACATAGAGATCAGAGCTCTTTCTTTTAGTGAAAGGAAAGCCAAATCATTCATCTATTAGTAAAATTCTATTAAAATATATCTCCCTAAAATATAACTTTAGAACAAAGCTTTAGATATTAATTCTGAGTGTTTTGTGTTTGCTTATTTCCAATGTCTCCTGAATGGTATTCTAAAATCATCTTCACTTGAATAAAAATGAGTGATATGACAGAATTCTTGTTTATGAACAAGAATCTAAGATGACCATCATCACATTTGTTAACCTTCAAAGTCATTATCTTTCAAACTCAAACTAATGAGCTAGGTAATCTCTCTCTGCATTAAAGTCTATTAAACAAATTACAGGGTACTTGGAAGTAAGTCACAAGGCAGTGAAAATGCCACATATAGCTTCTTTCCTTAAAAAAAAGCTAATATGAATAAATTCAAAATCAACTTCCGTTAATTGTTTTTAAAAGCAAAGTTTCCACTTGACAAAACTGGCACTACTCTAAAAACAAAACAAAATTTAATAAACCACAAAAACATTAACAAAAATATCTAATTATAAATAAAATAAAGAGGGCTAGGTTACATGGTGAGTTTTACGAGTTAAGTAGAACAAGAGAAAGGGGGATTGCCTGTATAGTATAATATGAAGAGGGAAGAACACCAGCCTAAAAATAATTTTTCTACCCATCACATTACCTAAAATTTCACCATAAGATATGAGTCCTCGGATCTTTACATTTTCCAGAGTCCCATACAAAAATGAAACTATCCCTGGGAGGTGATAATATCAAATCCTTATTACTCAGCAAAGGTGGCCACTAGGATAGTTAAGGAATTCCAGGGCTCAAGAACAAGGAAAATGTCAAAGACAACTGATGAATATTTCACAATTATGCCCTGCTGAATTACCCTAAAGGGTGATCAAGTATCTGACTGAAAATCAGACAAGGATAACCAACACTTTGCCACTGTTCAAATAAAGAATATATGATATGCAACACCATATTGAAAAAATACATAAAATCATTAATGGGAAATGCAAATTAAAGCAATTTTGAGGTTTAAACCTCATATCTATCAAATCACTAAAGCAAGAACAGTGTTGGAGAGACTATGGGAAGGCATGCTAATCAACTACTGCAGCTGTGAATTGGTCCAACTCTTCTGAAAAACAACTTGGAATTACGAAAAAAGTCATTAAAGTTAGTGTCCTTCCTTCTTTGTTTTATTCAGTCCTGGATCTGACCACTGCCCTCCTAAACATCTTCCCTCAGCCCCACTGATTTTCTCTAGTCTCCTGTTTCTATAACCCTTGCCCTCCTTGACTATCTTATGCCGCTTCTGCTGTTGGCTTAGATTTCTCACCATTCATTTCTCCGCTTCTCCAAACTTTCCATTCATATGGCCATCATGCTAGTTAAGGTTCTCATCACCTCTCACCTGGACTATTGCAACATCTACCCAATTGGTCTCTCTTGCTTTGTCTCTCCTCATTCCAGTCCACCCTCCCTATAGCTCAAACTGATTTTCAAGTCATCTACTCAATAAACGTCAACGGTTCCCTATTGCCTAAAGGATAAAATATAAAGTCTTCTATTTAGCTTTTAAAGCACTTTACAACCTGGCCCCAAGCTATGTTTCCTATCTTGTTATATATTACTCCCCTACCCATACTCTGCATTACCCCCCTATCCATACTCTGCATTCCTCCAGGAGACTGGTGGTTTTATCATTCTTCACACATGACACTCCATTTCCTCCGTTTGTGTCTATGCACTGATTATCATCAATGACTGGATTGTACTCCAGACTCACCTCAATGGCTGATTGATTAATTTGGGAACTTTCCAGTAAGTCAGTGTTAGGAAGGATCAAAGTGGATTCTGCTCTGGGCTGAAGGCATCCTATTGCTGAAATTCATCAGAATCTCTATGAGTACTAAATGACAATCAGGGCTTATGTACTCCACAACTGGCCTTAATGTGAAATGTACTTTCTGGGGCAATTTTAGGTTCTTCAGGTCTAGCCATATCCCAAAACATTCATTCCAGTCATCTCAGGATACAGTGTTAGTTGAAGATGCTTCAGGGCTAGTAAGAATTGAGTTTGTGGTATGGCAATGTACTGCAATCCACAGTTTACTCAATGCTATTCCATAGTTTACTCACTCTATTAGAGAGAACATTGTGACATTTTGGCATGTACTGGGGGCTCCCTGTTGGACATTTGCTGGAGGGTACTGGATTGTTATGGCATACAAACTACTTTGCTTCCTACTGCATATCCAGCAGGCGTCACTTAATATAATCTCTTTGGACTAGAATATCTTTATTACTAGCTTAACCATTAACATTATAAATATTTGCAATGTTTGCCATATTCAAATTTCTTAATGCTTAGAAGTCAAAAAACAAACAAAAAAACCAAACTTACCAGTTCACAAAATGCATTTATCAGTCTACTTTTCTGCACAAAGGATACAAAAAAAGCAAAATAAACTAAACCTATGTTTGTTTCTGCTTCCTCAACATAAATCATCTCCTCACTATGGATGAATAGCTAGCTATTTGTCAGACTGAAGGAGGAATGAAAAGAAATGACTTTTTTTCTAATAATGAACTTTTTAAAGTTTCAGATCTATGAACCTCACATCAAACTACCTCAAAACATTAGTTATAATAGAACATTGTAAAACTGCTGCCTAAAACCCACAAAATTTTCATTTCTTAACAAAATGCATTCTGATCTGTGAACCTCATATTAAAACCAATCTCTAATTTTCACTTGTTCAAACTTTCTAACTTTGTGCTAAGAATTACTGATTTCTACCTTTCAAATTAACATTGGGAGGATTTCCCCAAATTAAATAACAAGGTTTGTTTAAAATGTGAAAGAAGTTGCTATTATCCCTATACAGTCATACTGAATTCAGTTCTGTTAAAAACACAGAGGAAAGCATGATATTTTATTAGTGCACCTGTTTTTGTTTTAAAGGTGGCTTATACTCTTTGTGGTTTACTACATTTCAACAGGAAATGAATTGCTCTTTGAAGAGCAGGGAAAGCAACGTTTCTCTCTGACTCTAAGATAGGCATTAAAACAAAATCCATGAATTATAACTGTTTCCAGTTATTGTACAAATGTCGATTGTAAATGTACATTTGAATTTTAGACCATAACTTAGCAGCGATGTTTTAATTATAACACTTGGTAGTCGCCTTTCTCCTTACCTTTCAGTTCTAAAAGAACCTTTGGCTGATTGTCATTCAAATGCTATTCAACAGAATAAGAAAACAATCTTCAATTAGTAATCAGTTTTAAATGCTTACATAGTTTTGTCTTTCCATTTGTGTGTTTCTATGTATAGCAGTGCAATGTTAATCTTCAAATATGTACCCTTTACTTCTTCTGAACATGAATCTCTATTCCATAGCTACTATAGACAATCTCTACAACAAATGTTTTATCATACATATTCTGTTAATTAAAAACAAATTACACAAAATTATCGTAATGCTTTTTCAATGTCCTTCCTGTACTTAAGCAGTCATATGTCCTCAAACTTTTCTTTCCACAAATGGAATAATAATTTAAAAAAAAACAGGTAACTTAAAAGAGTTATTTCTTACAGAACCTCTAGTCTTCCTTTCTGGTTTAAATTCAGATCCTTTTTAACAAAGCATTAGAAGACTTTTTTTAACTACACTTCAAAAAAAAATCACAGTTGACACAATAGATAAAACAAACACTGAATTAATAACCTAAGTAGAAAACACAAGATGATCCTGTGATCCAGGGTTGAAAAGGACAACACAGAAAATAGACTGTCATTGCCTTGTCTGCCATAATCACTGTAGGAAAATGACTGCTGTCCCTGCATAAGGAGTATTTGTAAACTACAGAAAAGGCTTCCTAGAAAATAGACAGCAATTCAGTTGCAAAGATTTCTTCATGTCCACTGTGTAAGTGAACAATTTGAGATCAAAAAAGTCCTGTCCTTAAAAGACCAGATGAAAGAATTGCAAAAGATCTCTTACTAAATAATGGAAAGATAGACAGCTATACTGGACATGTTACAAATAGTCCAACCTCTCAAATACAAATAGTGAATTTTACAGAGGAGGGAAAACAACACTGGAAAATAGTATTCATACATATCTATATACTCCAAACACAATATGACACATACAATAAGATTTGTAAGTACTTAAATCTATTTTCACACACATTCTAAAAAAAAGTAGACATGTAGCTTGAAGTCAAAAAGAACATCATGCTAATGTAAAAACATTTTATATCAAATATCTCTGAGAAAGCCCTGATATTCAAGATACATAAGCAACTCAACAGAAATATTTAAGACCAGCAGCCACTTCCCAAAAGATAAGTGGTCAAAGGATACGAAAAACAGTCTTGAAAAGAAGAATGACAAACTTAGAAACTATAACAAAGAATGCTCTAAATCACTAATAACATAAATGCAAATGAAAGGAAGCCTGAAATATCGCCTCAAATGTAGCAAATTATCAAAGATGACTAAAGAAAGGAAAAGTCAATATTGAAGGTTCTGTGGAAAAACAGGCACACCAATGCATTGCTGATGGAGCTACAGATAAACTATTCTGAAAATTAAAACAGAACTGTGCTAATAAGGTAACTAAAACATCAATTTCCTTTGACTTGGAGATGCCACTACTTGGCATATATACCCCAAAAAGGTAAATGTCCCATGAGCAACAAAATATTTGTAAGAGCACTTTTTGTAGTAGCAAGAACTGGAAACAAAGTAGATATCCACCAATTGGGAAAGGCTGAACAAGCTATGGTACACATGGATATAATGGAATGTTACTGTTCTGTAAGAAAGGGTGAATAATGAATACAGAAAAACACTAGAAGACTTGCATGGAGTGATGCAAAGTGAATAAGGACAACCAGGAAAATAATACATACTATAACAAGAACTATAACAATGTAAATGAATAGAATGACAAGAAAACAATCAAAACTAAATGCATTCAAATTATAATGACCAAGCTTGGCCCCCAAAAATTGATATACGAAGCCACCCTCTCCCTCTTCTTTGTAGAGGTAGGAGACTATTCGAGTCTCACACCCACATACATGTCCCATACCCAATATATATTATGTCAGACTTTTTTATGTGTTAAATTTTAATGAGCTATCTTTTTAAAAAATTCTTTATTATAGGAAATGGCTCTCTGGGAGGGAGTGAAAGAAGGCTACCTTGAGAAATGCAGGTGGTATAAAAACGTAAAACAAATAGATCACTCATCCAACAAGCATTTATTTATTAAGCACTTACTATTGTGCATGGCACTGGGCAAAGTGCTGGGATTACAAAGACTGGCAAAATAGTCTCTGTCTTCAAGGAGATAGAGAAATTTCATCCAAGATAACAAGAAAAAGTAGGGGTAACCTCTAAGGTTTGGTTTGATTCTTGATAAATACTCTAAGACAAAACTTGTAAAACAGCATAATTTGCACTTACCACCTACATGACTCTGAGCAAGTTACTTAACCTCTGAAGGACTTTAGTATTTAATCTCTTTAAGTTTTTTTTTTCTCTCCATCTTATTTAGATGTGTACATACTGTATCTTTCCAGTAGAATGCAAACTCCTTCAGAGGTTTCCTTTTTGTTTTTCTATTCCCCTTGTCTACCATAAGGCCTTTGCACAGTTTGGTGTTTCACAACTGCTGGTGAGCTGAATTGAATCTGTAAAATGAGGAGGCTGGACTAGGTATGCTCCTCTAAGGACACCCTTCTCTAAGTGCTAAATTCTATGACCCCTAAATGGAACTTTTCATTGGATTTTCTGTGGAATTGTTTGCTTTAGTTTCTGGTCTATTCTACATTTGCTCAGTTGACCAAGATTTACAGAATAGAATACTTTCTAGTATGGGAGTCAGGGGAAAAACACCACTAATTCCAAAGACTCCATTTCTTTTCTTCTGGATTAATCTCTGCTCTTCATCAGTCACCTATATCCACCTTACCTAGACTCAAGTCCTCTCCAAGAACTGAACCCAACCCTCTCTGACCAGCCACAACTCCATACAGCTGCCTTGGGTGTGCCTGCCTAGGAAGGAGAGGTGCCTCCTAGCCAACTTAAGCAGCCAATTCTTTCACACTAAAAACACCCTCTCCACTTCATACAGCTCCACAACAGTTGCCTTGCCTCTACTTGGGCACCTACTGCTTCCCTTCCTCCCAGCTACACATAGTTGCTTGATGCTTTTGGACAACTTCAGCCTAGACATTCATACCTACCTGAAATAATTTCTCAATAATTAACACCTCCACCCTGTCATAATACTCTCCTCATCCTAGTGATTTGGAATTCCTCAGATGCCACTGTTCAAACACCATTCTCTATGTCTGCCATTAACTGCTCCTATATTCCTTCAGGAGACTTCCAACTCTCTTCTACCAATATGCTCATAACCTTTCCTCCTTTGAGGTTCTTTCAATTAATATTATTACTCAATCAAGATTCCGGTAGCTGTTGTCTACTAACATCCAGGACACTTTCTTCTGCAAAGAGTTCAGTGCCTGGCTCACAGTCATTCTTTCTTCCCTAACCCCCATCCTCTTTCTTCAACATATATATCAATATTTCCTCAAACAATCTAACCTCCTAATTCCTCAATTTACTAATTTCCTATAGCCAGTACTCTTCTACCTCCCCTCAGCTCAACACAGAGATGGTCACATGATGAATCCTGTCATCAACTACAACTGCGTTTCCACCTCCTTGCCTGCAAACTTGAAATTCTTTTATCTGATCATTATCTCTTTAGTCATTCCTACCTCTTCTTGTGCCTTGCATTCCCTAATCCTTTGGCCATCAAGCCTGCACTAGCTAAGCTCCCCATCTTAACTCTTTGGTGAATCAGTTCATCTCTACATTATCTCATCTCTCCCCAGTTCCATGTCCCTGTATCCAATTACAGCAGATCTTCCTCTGCCAAGATTCAGCCTTGGTTTATTCACACATCCACCTCCTTTTCTCTTGCTCAAATACTATTGAATGAAGCTGGGGAAAGTCACAAAATTATGCTTACTGGGTCTGCTACAAAATTGTTACAAAATCCCAACTGGCCCTTCACTGTGGCAGGGCAACTCTTTTACACTTCCCTTACTGATTCACTATCCCACTCTCCACAGTGGCTTTTCCAAGCCTTTTCATTCCTTCTCCTTTCCCATAGCTTTCCCTTCCCCCACCCTCTCAGCTGAGAACTTTGCCTCATTATTTCACTGAAAAAATTGAAACCATTTGCTGAGAACTTCTCCCTTCCCCCTCATCTTACATCATTAAGATGCTTTCTGCTAATCCTTCACTTGTCTCACACAAAGACATGGCCCTTCTCTTTGCCAAAACAAACTCCTCTACCTGCATATGCGATCCTGTTCCACACTGTCTTCCCAGCATATTGCCCCTTCTCACTCTCTCATTGATCTTCAATGTCTCCTGGTTGCATCTCTACTGCCTATAAACACACTCATGTCTCCTTCATCCTCAAAAACTTTCTCTTGATCTGTCTGTCCATCCTTGCTACTATCCTATAGCTCTCCTCCCTATCATAGCTAAACTCTTTGAGAAGGTGATCTACAATAGGTGCCTTCACTTCCTTTTCCGTCTTATTAATTCTTTGAAGTCTGGCTTCCAAGTCTATCATTCAACTGAAACTACTCTCTCCATAGTTACCAATGATCTCTTAATTTCAGAATCTAATGGTCCTTTCTGGATCTTCTTTATTGATCTTTCTACAATCTCTGACTCTTCTCTCTAGCTTTCTGCGTCACTGCTCTTTCTTGGTTCTCTACCTACCTGTCTGACTGCTCCTTCTCATGTTCTTTTCCTGGATCTTCATCCAGATTACACCTGCTGAATGTGGGTATGCCCCAAGGCTGTCCTGGACCTTCTTGTCTTCTCTTTCTATACTATTTTACTTGCTGATCTCATCAACTCCCATGAATTCAATTATCTCTACACTGATGATTCTCAGATCTATTTATCTAGCCCTAATATCTCTCCTGTTTTGAATCCCCAATTCCCTATTGGAAATCTGGGATTGAATGTCCTGTAGACATCTTAAACTAAACATCTGCCCAAAAGTGAACTCATTAACTTTTCCTTACTACTTTTTAGAGAACCACCATCCTCTCTGTCTTCTAGGCTCGCAACCCAAATGTAATCCTCAACTCCTCCTCACTCTCTCTCATCCCTCATATCCAATCAGTTGCTAAATTCAGTTGGCTGATTCTACCTTCACTGCATTCTCTCTTCTGACACTGCCACTATTCTGGTGCAGGCCTTCATCACTTTACTCTCAGGACTCTTGCTATAACCTGCTGGTTGGTTCTCCTGGAGTCTTTCCTCACTCCAGTCCACCTCATTACTCAAACTGATTTTCCTAAAGTGCAGATCTGACCAAATCATACCCCTATTTATTAAACTCCAAGTGGCTCCCTATCACCTACAGGATTGGATATAAAGTTCTCCACTTGGCTTTTAAAGCTCCGCATAACTTGACCCCTTCTTACCTTTCCAGTCTTCTTACACCTTACTCCCTTCCACATACTCTGTGATTCAGGGAGACTGGCCTCCTTGACAATTCTAAGATACCCTATCTCCTGATTCCTGGAATTTTCAATGGTTGTGCCCTTTGCCTGGAACTTTCTCCTTCCTCATCTCCACCTCCCAGACTGCCTGGCTTTCTGTAAATATCAGCTAACATCCAACCTTCTTCAAGAAGCCTTTCCTAAAGGATTTTTAAATCTTAGTGCCTTTCCTGAGAAATAATTTCCAATTTATCCTGTATATATCTTGTTTGCACATAGTTGGTGGCATACTGTTTCCCCCATTAAGACTGTAAGCTTCTTGAAAGCATGGGACTGATTTTTGCCTTTGTTTGTACGCCCAGTACTTAACAAGCTGCGTGACAAACAGCAGATGTTTAATAAATGCTTGCTGAATTGACTTAAATCTCCTTCTTGGCTATATATGTTCCCTTAGTGGACTAATTTAATTTCTATCACTTAAAAATTGGTGCAGGCAAGTATAAAAAGGTGAGGATATATAAAAGTATAAGAAAGTGAGAAGTATAAGAAGACTAAGGAAAGGAGAATGGTATCCAATACCTAATCCTTTTTCTATATCAACCCAGACCATCTCTTTGACACACACATATTCTTTTTTTTTTTTCACTTCTCAACCATTTATTTTGGTGTAGGGTTGGCATAGTTAAGATAAACTAAGAAAGTATTCCATACAACTCCATATAAAACATTTTCCCCCAGTCACTCCACAAAGCTAACACAACTGAAATTTCTCACTCCAATATTACAAAAATCTCTTAAGTGCTAAATCAAAAGATGGTTAGTCTTCTTTTTTTTTTTTAACCTTTCTGAAATTTTTGGCACTGTTAACCATCCCCTCCTCCCAGAGGTTCTGACCTTCCTTGGCTTTCATGTCAATATTTTCCTGCCTGGCTGGGTTCCTCATCCAGCATCCTGGATCAGCATCCATATCCAGCCTTCTTAGTGAGGGTGTCCCATAAGGCTCCCTCTCAGGTTCTCTTCTCTTTCTGTCTTTTTCTTTTTAACACATATTTTTTAAACTTTGGGTTACAAATTTTCTCCCTTCCTTCCTCCCCACCCACCCTCATTGAAAAGGCAAGCATCTTGATACAGGTTATAGATGTGTAGTCATGCAAAACACTTCCATAGTAGTCATGTTGTGAAAAATTAAGTAT
Source organism: Phascolarctos cinereus (assembly GCF_003287225.1). Classification (NCBI taxonomy): domain Eukaryota; kingdom Metazoa; phylum Chordata; class Mammalia; order Diprotodontia; family Phascolarctidae; genus Phascolarctos; species Phascolarctos cinereus. The sequence goes on along the minus strand of NW_027555958.1, from coordinate 232,191,773 downwards.
ATTTCCCTTCATCCTATCCTAACACCCATTTATTCTATTCTCTCTTTTGACCCTGTCCCTCCTCAGAAGGGTTTGCTTTTGATTATCCCCTCCCCTCTATCAACCCCCTGCTCTCTTGTCCCCCTCCCCCCCTTATTTTCCTGTAGGGTAAGATAGATTTCCATACCCCATTGTACACACACATATTCTTAAATGGGGACAGTTTTTCTGACTTCTAAAAAAAATTAATACACATAGGAGCAAATTTCTTACCCATCTTCATTTTCTTCCATATTATTACAGATTCATTAGATTTCTTTTAATCCACAACCTAGAAAGAAATACAACTTGTAACTATGAGCTGATACATTTCAACAAAGATGAAAAGCAATTTTATATACTTTTATTTTCCATTTAAAAAAAATTATTTCAGTTTCACAATACAAAACTGAGTTAACCCCTCCACCCATCATCAAAAATGAAGTACTACTCTGAGATAAAACAATGGATTTCACACAAATCAAGTGCTTATATGAAATTTAAGTCAACAACCATCTTTGGAATTCCTCTCTGAAGATGAGAGTAACCATTAAGTAAAGGATTAAAAATTTATTTCCTGGATTATCAGATCATAGATTTAGATAGCTGATGGGACCTTCAAGATTATATAATACAACCTCATCATTCTACAAATGAGGAAAAACTGAGCTCTGAAAGTTTAGGTATTTGCTCAATTCAAAGACATAGCCATTGTGGCAGAGTTGACCCCAGGTCCTCTTTTATTGAATCCAGTGTTCACATTTCCATGGATAAAAGGCACCTCTACATTTGTTATACAAGATCTCAAAAGTAGTTTACTAATCTTTTGCTATTTCATTTCTTGAACTATAGGGCTGTCAGGGGAAAAAAAACTTCATAAAAACATTATCACTTCTTACTGGTTAAAACTGCTTTGGCAAAATTAAACATGTTCAAGTAAAAGGCAACATAATTCCCATCTTTTGGACTCTTTTGACCAATACAGTCCAGCAATGTACTATGACCATGAGGGACTAGAAATGGTCCATTCTAGGCAAAAAGCATGTTAGATTCAGATTCACATATAGATTACTCAAAAATATCCTAACATGTACAGGGTTAAATTGGCAGCAGCATCATTTCAAGCTTTTGACAACCTTACCCAAGTCAAGATTCAGCAAAACCTGGGTCTGAAAGAGAACAGCTAAAAAAGTACTGCTTAATTTAGACAACTAAATTACCACAAATTCAAAATGGAAGTACCAAGTTCATACAGTAAACACTCCTTCAATAGTAAATGGACTCTGATAGAAAATGAAAGAATGGCTCAGTACCAAAGACACTGGTTTCTAGCTAGCCACCAACTTGCCCTATGACCCTGGGCAACACACTTTATTTCTCTGGATTTCAGTTTCCTTATCTATGAAAAGATTAGATTAGATTATATCTAAGGTCCCTGAAAATTGACATTATACAGTTCAAAATATTTTCTTAAAATTCTGAATTCCGAATTTCAGTAGTGTTTTTCCTTCTACCCCAAGGACATCACTTTCAAATTCTGGTTAACAGGCAATTAAGAGTAGGTTTTATTCGGCTAAAGTCCGTGTTGTCAAACAAGTGTTAGGTTTTAATACTATACAGAGCTTAAGTGGTAAAACCTCTGATCAAATAACTTAATTATGCTTGAGAACCAATCATACCAATAAATTAGATAGAAGTCTTTGAAGTTATCAACACGTCAGGTTAAAATGTATTTTTATCCTGATTTATAATATCTCTATTGAAAAATGAACTTATAACATTAAAAATGTTCTTAATCCAGTTTCCATTTACCATGGCATTTAAACCATGACAATAGACACTAACAATTTGGAGGTAGTAGAGTAAAGGGGCAATTTATGAAGATGAAGAAATGAATGGGGCAGAGAGACACCAAGTACCATCTTGACCTAAGCATGATTTCTCCAGGCAAACAAATGAGAAACCCATACAGGAGGTGCTGTTTCATAAATACAGAACTTGCCAAATGTCATTCCATCACTTTTCATTGGTAATAAATTCACTAGCAGCCAGCCACAGAATATTATATGTTTACTCCCAAGTGAAACTTTCTTGCTGATTACCTCAACTATCAAGCTTGTCATCTGTTCACTGCATGTAGTAATTTTTCAAGGTATGAACAGGTAAAAAACTCACTCAGGAAATATTTATACAACTTATACTCATTATGACCAAACAATGAAAGTTGCAATCACAGTGTTTAGGGCTAAAGGGACAGGCTGAAATTTCCCTTCTTCAGGAATTCCTCCAATACTAACCTAATCAGTCTAAGAAAATTGAGTCTGGCTTAACCGATAGGATGGATCTACATTTCATGCAAAGCAGGTTGGATCAAACTCTTCAAGATGATGTTGAAAATGAAAATTTGTAAATTCATTGTCGGCATGTAAGGAAATTAAATGAATGGTATGTGTTTTCAGAAGACTGTGGGAAGATGCTTGGAGGGGTATATGCCAATCAGGAGAACAATTTCATAAGTAAGAGAGGCCATAAAATGAGTGGAAAGGACACTAGATTTTTGGGTTAGAAGACTTGGATCTGAGTTCTGGCTCTTTACAGTTACTAGATTCATAACTTAATCTCTCTCAGTCTTAGTTTCCTTATTGGTAAAGGAGATAATATGAGTTTAACATAATAGTTCACCATTATATAATACTTTACAATTTATATTGCACTCTACTTAACTGAGCTATTGTTATTATAATGAGTTTCAAGATAAACTACAATTCTCCAGCATACAACTGTTCTTACATCATACTTTTCACAATGGCAATCTTAATTTTGTTATCTAAGTGCAGGTTAGATTAGATGACTTCCCTTCTAGCACTAAGGTCCTGTGATTTTGATATTATGCCTCCTTAGGCAGAATATCTGTCCTGCCTGAAGCATAGTAGTGTATTTTCAAATAAGGGTAACTTTAGAATAGGCCTGCACAACCTACGGCCCATGGATTACTTGCAGCCCACCAAAGGATTTTGGGATGTTTTCCTCTATGGTTTTGGCAGGCCTGCTTTAGAGTAAAGATTTCTGGGGCAGCTAGGTGGCACAATGGATACAGCACCGGCCCTGGAGTCAGGAGGACTTGAGTTCAAATCCAGCCTCAGAAACTTACCAGCTGTGTGATCCTGGCCAAGTCACTTAACCTCTCTTTGCCTTAATCTGAAGGAAATGGCAAATTACTCCAGTGTCTTTGCCAAGAAAACCCCGTGGACAGTATGCTATGGTTCACAGGGTCATGAACAGTCAGATATGACTAAATAACTGAACAACAACAAAGGTGTATTAATTTTAAAAAATTAGAACTGTCCATAGAAGCTGTACATGCCCCTCTTGTTCTACTGTGGACAGGAAATTCCTATCCTCCATGCCACTGGATTTACTACTTCTGAACAAGAGGCTTGAAGCTTATAAGAGCTAGATGCTTTGGTTGGGCAAGAAATAGATAAGGATTATATTTGTTTTTAAGTCATGCTATAATGGGTGAAAAAAATTAAGTGGGAAGCAATATCTAACCAATTCAAACAATCAGTACAGTAGAAGGCCTAGAACCTCATAAAGCCAAGGGAAAAAAAACCTCAAAAACAAACCCTAAAGCTAACCATTCCTAAATAGAATATCCCTCCTCAAATAAAAATTCAGCTCTTGGCTATCCATTCAGGGGCCACATTGTTACATAGCTGAGAGAGAATTAGATTAGAAGTTGGACTCTAATTCTGGCAAAGAGCTAAATGACCTTGGACTAGCTACTTGACCCCTCAAGTTCTAAATCTGTTTTCTACAAAATAAAGGCCTTTGGTCTAGATACACAATCTCATACATAGATGCCTTTAACACATGTTTATTGACTGAATAAATTTATAAGGTTTATTCCAGCTCTTAATATCCCATGATTTTACACAGTACTGAGTAACTAACAAAAGCAGAAGGAATTTTAACAATAGGAAATTTTCCTGAAACCAGGAAAAAGATAAAGGTAAATGTGACAATGAAAATAATGGCAAGATATAATTGATTATCAAGGTTCCAAATAGCAGAGAAAGGCAATTTATAATACAGTGTGACAACATGAGGAAGTTTGTAGCTCCATACTACTTTATTCACCATTTCCTCTCCCTTTTATCCATTCCTCTTTTTCTACTTTTTCTTATTTGCCTGTGCCAATGGCAATGCTTGTATCAAGGGTGGAAAAAATTAAAGAACCCTTTTAAATTCAGAATAATTTTAAAATACCATCATAATCAAAAGCAGGTCAAAGTAGCCATCTACAGTTGAATTCAGAAGGCCTTCATAATCTGAGGATAATTAGCACTGGAAAAAATTTTTTCAGTTCCAAATTCCCCCTCCGCCACCCAATGATAAGGCAAGAAAATCAAAAACTATTACAAATATGTATAGTCATGCAAAACAAATTTCCACATTAACCATGTTTCCCTCTTTCCCTATCCCCCTCCCCAAAAAAAAGCAAGAAAAAGAGGGAGAAAATATACATTAACTTGCTTTTAGAGTCCATCAACTCTCTCTGTATGTACATGACTAGCATTTTTCACCATGAATCCTTCGGAACTGTAGTCTTGTGTTGATCAGAGTTACTAAGTATTTCAAAATTGATTATCTTTACAATACTGCTGTTACTGTACAGATTGTTCTCCTGGTTATACTCACTTCACCTTACATTAGTTCAGAGGCAGTCCTCTGGTTTTTCTGAAACCAACCCCTTCACCATTTCTTATAGTGCAACAGTATGTCATCACATTCATATGCATAATTTGTGTTGGCCATTCCCCAATCGACGGGCAGTCTCTAATTCTTTGCCACCACAAAAAGAGCTGCTATAGATATTTTTGTACATATATGGGTTTGTTTCCTCTTTCTTTGATCTCCTTGGGGTATATATAGGAGGCTTTCTTTAATTTTTTCAAGGACCTCTTTTAATTCTTTGTTATTTAAATCATTCTCTTTTGAAAATAATGTTAATATAGGGGATATTATATTAGTGTTAGGGGAAGGATGGTAATGGGTTTTACAAACAGTCAATACTTCCTATTAATAGTCAATATAAACAGTGAATATTTCCTATTATGAAATATTTGCTTTCTAACTAATAGAGACATAGTATGCCACAGTGGCTAGAAAGCCTGCCCTAATGAAAGTCAATAAGACATGTATTCAAACTTCACATTTTTCCTAACAGCTTCAGAAGGAAACACATTGTAGTTTTATGACCACTGAGCAAGTCACAAATTTCTATCTCAGGCAACTTTGTAATACTATCTAAGTTGCTGAAAAGTTGAAGATCTCCATCAGTAGATGTTTCTTCACTTGGAGTATCCTATACCAATAAACTATAATTGAACAAAACCATATATAAAACTATAGTTTAACTATAGTTAGACAAAATGCAAATAATGGTGGACTTTTAGAGAATGGAGAAAAATAGCACTAGTAAATAGAATCAAACGAGTCTTGCATTCACAAGAATTCAGTAAATCCATTTTCTTACTCTTCCCAATCTACCACTTGCATTAACTTTATTTTTCCTGGAAATCTATGGCCACAGCAAAACAGGAATTTACCAAATTTTCATCATTTATCAGATATCAAGTTAAAAGATTTAGTGAACTCTATCTTCAAAAATTAATCAAGTATGGCTATACATTGTGCCCCAAGGAAAGCTGTGCTAATATAGTCAGTCTTAGTCAACTAGCATTTAATTAAGTGCCTACTTAGTCATTTTTCAGTTGTGTCTGACTCTTCACAACCCCATTTGGGGTTTTCTTGACAAAGATACTGGAGTGGTTTGCTATTTCCTTCTCCAGCTCATTTTACAAATGAGGAAACTGACGTAAACATCGATTAAGCAACTTGCCCAGGGTCACACAACTACTTTTGAACTCAGATTTGAACTCAAGAAGATGAGCTTTCCTGACTCCAGGCACTCTATCTGCTGTGCCATCTAGCTGCCCATGCAAGATAAGGCTTGGCCACAATACTAGATTTTTAACAATATGAATACATTCTCCCCTTCCTCTGGACATTTTTAGATTACTAGAGTAATAGTAGTTCTTTTCACACTTACTTGCACATTTGTACAAGGTCCTCATTCCAAACATAAGAAGGAATGGGAAAAGGCATTAGGTAAAAAGGCACTGTAGAAACAACAATGTCAAATGGTTTCGCAAATGCATAAAAGTTGCTAAAACTTGGCTCACTTTTTCTGTAACCACATTAACCAGTTTGCTTTGGCATTAACATGAGCTTTGTCTTTTATCTGAACGGGTTTAGAAAGTAATATAGGTATAAATTCTGGAGTACCATACAAAAACCAAAAAAGAAATTAATTTTTTTGCAACTCTTTCAAAATACAAGAGTTGCTTGGGTGGCACTTACATTGGATTTACAGTGCACAATAATAAAAGTGATATTCTGTCCAGCTGATAAGCTAATTGGATTCTTCCTATAACCTACAAGTGAAAAGCATGCTCAAACATGGGAATATAAAATTTAGTCTACAAACTTTTTAGTGTTTTTTTTCTCCTTATATTCCCCACCCCACCTCCCTAAAAAAATTTTCCCAAATTTTGAACCCTTCACAAATATGCTCCTCTTACATCTGAACTTTGGTTATCTAACCAAATCTAACTAAATCACATTCTTCCTTTAGCAACTCACTTCTGCATTATTGAAGAGTTTCATTCTTAATACCCTTTTCCCAGTTCCCTTCTGGCATTTCACTTTTCCTGCCTCCCTCTCACCCCTATTTTTTGTAGCAGAACACACAGATTTCACATCAATACTCTTAGCTTCATTCAGCTAGTATATATTAAAGGCCTACTGTATTCAGGGCACCGTGTTAAGAAAATATTTAGGTAAGACACACAAGACCCTGCCCTCGTGATGCTTGATTATTAGTCAAGAGGGTAAGATACAAACACAGATAACTACAATATCATATGATAAGCATACTGGAGAGTAAGTTTCCTCAAACAAAATCTGGCTGGTATCAATAAAATGACATTCAGATTTACTTAAGGCAACTGGAGCATCAGTCTGAAGAGTCTGTGTTCCCTAATCTAATCCCTACAGACTCAAGCAACTGAGGACACAAACTGTTTCCCTAAAACACCCTGACAGAGATGGAAGTGTTAAAAGAGCTCTTATTCATGGATGACCAGAATTTGGTGTGAAGAATTTGAGAGTTTCTTATCACTCTTCTAGAAAAATATCTGATGATTAACATTTTAATGCAAGAGAGGAAAATGAACATTAAATACTCCTCACTTAGAAACTGGTATCTTGTCAGAAGTTCTGAGGCTTTGAGTGCCTTGGGATAAAGAGCTTGACAGGTAACAGAAACAAAGAAACCAACCATGTCTCCAGCACATGCCTGCCAGATCCCCGTGGCAAAGCACAACGGGCACTTAACCATCCATTAAAAGCCAACCTCCTGGGAATTTACTTTACTTGCATAACATCCTGGTCATAAATGACAGTTTAATACTGCCTTGAGGATACAAGAGCTGGCGTAGAAAGGAGTGAAGGAATTCCTTATGACTGAGAAATAAAGGTCTAGTTAAGCAGTGACTAAATAACTCTCAAATCCTTTGCAATCATTCAGGGTGAATAAGTGCAAACAAATGTTTATACCAAACCCACTTTAGTTTATATAGGAGCAATGTCAATTGCATAAACTGACATCCTGAGTTCCTACTCCACTACACTGCTAAAATACATCTGGTTTTTAAGCTCACCATATACAATAAATATTAATTAATATAGTTGAGTTGTCCAGAAAGCATTCAAATAATTTTTAAAAATTTAACTTGTATCATTAACAATTCAGAAATCCAGAGCTAAGAAGCATTGTTAAAATTAGTCTTTAAAATTTTTTTTGTTGCAGAAAAAGAACAGTGATTCTAAACAGAAAATGAATTCAAAATGGACAAAAAAATCCACTTTAATAAATCCAATATCAATGATTAGGTGAGAATGACAAGGGGCTATATAAAGTCTTTTCTCCTTGTAACTTTCAGTAGATAACTGGTCTGAACCACAGTTAACCAGTTCCTTTCTACTAAATTGTGAATCTATAAACTGTTAGTATCACTTGAACGGTTTCTACTTTCTAAAACCTACTCAACTAACTATAGCTGTTTCTACCCCGTTATATACAAGGAGTGGGGGAGGGAGAAAGAGAAGAAAACTATAAACCATTAAAATACTGACAACAAATAGCTTTAAATAAGCCATATTACAAAAATAACTGCTAACTCATCAATTCAAAAATAAAAGCCCAGGTAAAAATTCGTAAGTGTTATAAAAGGGCAGAGGACCATGTCTCCTTATCACTTATCTTCTTTTAAAAAACAAAGGAAATCTAAAAAAATTAACACATTCTAACATTCTTTGAGGTATAGGTACAATTAATTCTGTTCATTCAATAATTTTTTAAAAGTTAAAAAACTCAAAGAGGTGGTTGAAATGGATAATGTAAATAGATTCAAAAGGGTTTAAAATTGATAGATGAAAAAATTTATAATACTCCCACTAAAATCCTTCTCTAATGGCTCTTCATGGAGTAGAGAAAATAGTGGAATCAATGACAAACAATTCTGAAAAGAAGAAATACAAACTATTGACTATTAAAGTTAACCATATTAACTATAGCAATTCACCAATAATAAGTGAAGTTCAAATCAAAATTATCCTGAAGTTTCATCTAATACCCAACAAATTGCCAAAGGTATGTCATCTTTTCAGGGAGGAAGTCACTATTGAAGAAGCTGTGGAAAGAAAGTATACTAATGCACTGTTGGTGGATCTATGAATTGGTTTGACCACTCTCAAAAGCAATTTGGAATTATGTGAAAAGAATAACTACAATGTTCATACTCTTTGGTCCAAAGATTCTAAGGCTAAGCCTATACTTTTAAAGAGGTCAATGATAAAAAGGGTGTCATATAAAAAAAATATTTATAATAATACTTTATGGAGAAGCAAAGAACTAGAAATAAAGTAGAGTTCATCAATTGGGGAACAGTTAAACAATGTAATATTATAGTGAATACAGAGAAGCACGGGAAGGAAGACTGCTATGATCTGATGCAGAGTGAAGTAGAATCAGGAAAACAATTTATATAATAACTATGGTAATAAAAAAAATCAACAAAACAACTGAAACTAAATGGTATAAGATTATGATTACCAAGTTTGGCTTCAAACAAAAGATAGGAGAAAATAATTCCTCTCATACCCCTGTGCCTCATACCCTGCTTCATTGTAAAGGTGAAGGACCATGGATATGGAACACTACATAGAACATCAGACATTTCCAACATGTTGGTTTCAATATGTTAGTTTTGCTGAACTTTTTTTCTCTTCCTCTTTTTCACTCTTTATTATAAGGGATAGCTCTCTGGGAAGGGGTTAGGAAGAGATGCATTGGGAAACTAGGTATAAAAGTATCAATAAAAATTATTTTTAAAAAATGAGTTGGGTGAAAGCAATACCACAGAAATGCAAGTTTCAACTCCACTGGAACAGTTTCTACTACCATACACCTTTGCATCACTTTCTTATATTGTTCCCACCCATGCTCTCCAGGTTGCAGCCAAAATGTACTATTTACTTCATCTTGTTAAAATATCTGTGCACTCTTTCTTTGCTATTCTCTTATGCCTGGAATGTTTTCCCTCACTCTCTCCCTCTGTTCAATTCCTATACATTTTTTACAGCCCAACTCAAAAGCCAGGTCTCATGTGGAGCCTTGGTTTCACTTTATCATGTACTAATCCTGTTAATAATGACCTTTCCTCTCTTGGACCTCAACTGGCATTTCATTTTGCAACACGTAATAATGTGTATTTTACTTATCTGTGTTGATCTTAATCCCTACCTCCACTAGACTGCAAACTCTTAAAAGGCCAAGGAAATAATTTTAGCTTTGCATTTGCCTAGCACAGTGGTATGTGTACAGTGCTTAAATACCTGTTCAACTAAAGCAAGAGTTCTTAATCTTTTTTTCCCCCTATCCTGGCCCTCTTTCAAAGTCAAACGAAGTCTCTGGACTCTTCAAAGTAATGTTTTGAAGTGTATAAAATAAAATATGTAGTATTACAAAAGAAACCAATTACAGTGAAATACGGCTATCAAAATGTAGCTATATTCTCTAAAAAAGTTACAGACTCCAGGCAAGAACTTCAGAATTAACGGATAGAGACTTTATGATGAATTAACTGTGTTCCTGTCATCTGAAGGCCGGCCTACCTAAGGACAGAGAGGCTTATCACCAGAAATTTTAGCAGCCAGGTGATGAATATTGTGTTTTTTTGCTTTTTTTATTTTATTTTTTAAGGTCACAGCAGCTGAAATATGTCTACTAAGACCTGAGGGTCACATCAGTGAAATAATGGGTTTTCTAAAGGAAGTGAAAATTCACAGCAGACTATTAAGAGAAGTTAGGGTTGCTTGGGGTATAACTTGAACCTGTTGAAAGCAACTACTACAATCTTTCATTAAGTGTTTCATAGGAACACTGCTATTCCAGACAATACAGACCTAGATGACTTTTCTTATATGTTGTGATTCTTTTTTTAAAGATATCGCTAAACAAGTGAAGCTCTTAAAATTACAAAATTATAAATTTAAAATAATATTCTAATTATATCTTCATATATTTTACATTCATGTTTTCAAGACTGAACTATTTTTGCCTATTTTGAAATCTAGAACATATGAAAAATAAAATTTTAAAGTGAAGTGAATATTGTTTAATCTTAAAACAGAATAAACCCCAAACTTTTTACCAAACCAAATGTTTTAGGTTACTTTAATTTGTATACAGCTATTTACAGTATAAAACTAACAACATTTACAGTGGACCCAACTAAATAGTTAAAAGCATTACAACACTGAATCTAAACACTGAATCTATTTTAACAAGGGTTTCATTCATCTATCCACCCATGCAAGAAATATTTACTGAGTACTTCCTTAAACTAAGAGTAACAGGCTGTTAAGAACTGGAAGGGACCTTAGAAATCATCTAGTTCAATCCAATCATCATAACTGAGGAAATTAATACCCAAGCAAGTTAAGTGACTTGCCCATAATCAGAGTGATAGTCTGTGGCAAAGCCAAAACTTAAACCTGGGTCTAATGACCTTTCCACTACAATCTACTGCTCTCATCTGAAACCCATGTGCCCCAGCACCTGTAGCAAGTTTCCTTTGGATGAATTTTTTTTTGCTTTTGGATGAATTTTTAAGGCTCCCACTTAGAACTCTTGGAAAATTCCTGAACTGGACAGCTAAGAAGTCTATAACCAACTCCACCCTTGAAAACAAGTTATCCACTACTCATCAGAAGCACCTTTTATAGCACAGCAGACAAACATAGAGAAAAAAAATACACACACAGTTTACTGTAGCCCCACCTGTACTCCCTCCAATCCACAGACTTCCCAAATGAGTACTTCTGCAGGGCACCTTTTCCAATCCCCTCAGCTTCTAATGCTAAGATTACCTCCCATCTACCATGTCCATATCTTTTATATACATGTTTCCCCCATTAGAATGTGAGTTTCATGAAGGCAAGTGTTTTTACTTTCTTTGTGCCCTGAGTGCTTAGTACAGTGCTTGGCACATAGAAGGGCTTTATAAATATTTGTTGACTGACAGGAACATGAGTGGGTGAGGGAAAAGGAAGAAGGAAGGAATAGAGAGAGAGAGAGTTTGCCACATACACCATTACATATCACTCAAGAAAGATTAAGGTCACTTTCTCTACCAGGAGATATACATAAACCTACCCACTGACCACTTTTAGATAGAATCAGGATTTCAGCTTCAGCCTCTCTCATCCAGCTTTAGGGACTGGGGATGAGAAAAGAGGCAGTACTTAAATGGCTGAGGGGTAGTTATATCAAAAGAGTGAAAAAAGGAGAGTCCCAGGAAGATTTCCTCAGATATGGTTGAAATAAAGAATACAAATCATTCTGTGGTTAGAATTTTGGTTACCTTTTATACTTAATTACTGTGTGAATATTGTGCAAGTCACCTAATCTGTATGAGCCATGGCTTTTTCATCCATAAAATGGGGTGAATATCTTTGTTAAGTGCCTCCCAGGAATGTTGTGAAGAAACTGCCTTATAAACCTTAAAGCACTATAAAATTGAGATTTTACAGGTATTAGAATAAGGCTCTGTGATTCATAAAGTAGGCTAAGCTTCACTCCTCTCCAAGCTGTGCCCCTGACCGTACAGACTCCATTACCTAGACTCAGTTATATTCTTGATCCTGGAACCTTCCTTAGTGCCTGTGGCCTTCTCACCCTGGAACAACTCTCTGTCATGCTAGCCTCCATTATGGGGACAGGCTCAGGCCTGCCAGGATTTGTTTTGAGGCCAGGTTCTGTCTTTTTGCTTGTAATTTTATGTCTAGCATTCAGCATAGTGCTGGGCACATGATAAGCACTTAATAAATGCCTGCTGCCCATAAACTTTTTTATTTTCCATTGTAATATTTTTGTTTCACTTTCTAATAGATTCCTGATAAATTCTTAAAACACACATACATACACCCATGTTTCAGCATTCACCTAGGCTGCATTGATTGCTTTCTCTTCCTTCAACACCCAGTGTAGGTTCCACATACACTATGAAAATCCTTGCTTTCCCTCAGAGGAAAATTTTTTCACCCTTCTCAAATTCTCTTGGAGTTCTTTCTCTTGATCATTCCCTTGTTTAATCACATTTTTATCTTGTCCTTTTTATCTATGTCATATTCCCATCTTTCCCCCAAGGAAAATGAAAACTCTTAAATTTCATTTTTGTATCCCTGGGACCCAGCACAGTGCTTTGCATAAGGGATTAACTTAAAAGATCTTTACTAAATTGAACTTGTTGAAAAGAGATTTGCCTCACCTATAGCTTGGGATCTCAGCGTGTCCCTAAAGACAAGCCGTTTTAGTGGCAGCCAATGTGCCAGATTTCTGGACGGAACTTGAAGAATTATATAGTGGTAGAACCTGTGAAAAGGAAGAGAAAGGGGACAGCTGATGGTTGATTCCTTATTGCCTGGAGCTTTCCTCAATAGAACTGGATCCTATGGAAGGTCATAAAAAACATGGCCTGCATCAATTCAAATGGAAGCAATAAGATTAGAGTTCACATAACCAATGATTTTTAGAATAGTGTCTTGTGTTTAGTATGTACATAGCAAATGTTTATTGAATGAATTAAAAGTGTGTAAAGTTTTTATCTGAAAGAATTCAAAGCAATGTAATTCAATTTAATAAACAGCTATAGTAAGCATTGACCATGTATAAGGAACTATGCCTTCTCCACTCTCAAACAGTTTAGATTCTACTACATAATATAACATAAATATAGCTAAATATATACAAAGTGTATGTGAAACAATACCAAGTCATTTCGAGAGGAAGAGAGCCCTTACAGCTTGGAGGACCAAAAAATAATTCATGTAGAAGGTGGTACCTGAGCTTATATTGAAAAAAAATCTAAGGATTTTATAAGGCAGAGCTAAGAAAGCTGTGTATTCCAGGCTTGGAAACTACCTATGAAATTGCAAAAGATGGGATCTCATGCACCCAGAAGAGCTAGCAGGTCAGTGAGATTGGAAAAGAGAATGTATGAAGAGAAGTAATATGAAATAAAATTGGAAAGGCAGGTAGAAGAAGGAAGGAAACATGCATTTATTAAGTACCTACTATGTGCTAGGCACTGTGCTAAGTACTTTATAAAAATTACCTCATTTGATCCACACAAGAACCCTGGGAGGTGGGTTCCATCATCATCCCCACTTTACACTTACTAGTAAGCGTCTGAGGCCAGATTTGAACTCAGGTTTTCCTGACTCCAGGCCCACCTCATTTATAGGACTCTAAATTCTAGCCTAAGGATTTTTATGTGACAATAGAAACTATAGGGAGCTACTGAAGATTTCTGCATAAAGGAATAACATGGTTACAAATTTGTATCCTACAAATGTCAATTTGGCAAAAGAAAGAAATGTCAATTTGGGAGCTCTATGAGGATGGTCTTGAATGGAAGAAAGGTTCCTGGAAGCAGAAAAATAATAAAAATATCATACTACTCAGAGCTAGAAGAGATTTTATAAGTTATCTAGTCCAACTCCCTCATTTTACAGATTAGAAAATTGAGGCCCAGGGAAGTTTACTTAAGATCATACACGTAATAAATGGTAAGGATGGGATTTGAACCCAGATCTTTTGACTCCAAATCCAGCACTTTGTCCACTTTACCATGTTGATTCCACGAATTAGAAGGCTATTGTATTAGTTTGGGCAAGAACCTAAACACATAAACCTAAATACACATTAATTCATTCAACATGCATTTAATTGATATTGCAGAATTAAACTAAACAAAAGACTTGGCAAGTGACTGAATATGGGAGTTAGGAAAAGGGAATAGTCAAGGATGACTCCAAGGTTTTAAACCTGTATGACAGCAACAATGACTGTATTACCCTCAAAGGAAACAGGGATGTTTGGAAGAAGGATGGGTTTGGAGATAATTACAAGTTCCATTTTTGGACATGACAAGTGTGAGACGTCTACCAGACACCTAGGTAGAGCTGTTGGTATTATGGGTCTGGTGGTCAGAACACTGATTAAGGCTGGACATACAGATTTGGGAGTCATTTGTAAAATTCACAGGAGTGATAAAGTCAGTAAGGGAGAGATTGTGGAGAAAAAAGAGGATCCAGGGCAGAGCTTTGGGAAAAGTACATACTCATAGTGGCAGCTAGGTGGCGCAGTGGATAGAGCACCAGCCCCGGATTCAGGAGGACCTGAGCTCAAATTCAGATTCAAAACAAATATTTGAAAGGAAATTATGAGAAAAAACATATATAAAATTAAGGTCCACCCTCACAGTATCACTTTATTTGAAGAACACAAATCAGGCCACGTTTTCTGTTTCTTCTGGTTGTTGTTTAGAAAGAACTTTAAGACAGTTTATTGTTTTGTTTTATTTTGAAACTGGCATGATGTAGACATAGCATAACTTGTTAAAAGAACAGAGAAGATTCAGATCTGGGTTTGGACAAGTCATAAACCTCTCAGTGCCTCAGTTTTCTAGAAGGCCAGCATTAACAGAGTTAAGCAGGAATTTAAATCAAATTATGGAATTCTGATGGCTCCTACACATCTACAATCTTCAATCTTTACACTACAAACAACATGTTAATCTCATGTAGAAATGTGATATTTAAGTAATAAGCACAAAAAGGAAGAAGAAAGCACAGAGAAGGTCCAGAGACATAGTCTGTAAAAGTAGTAGATTGATATGAGAAACCTGGGAATCAAAAAAAAAATGCCCTCTACCTTTAGGAATAAAAGGGAAAAGGAGAGGGTAGAGATCAAAATATCTGGTAAGATAAACATAGTGACAGGAAATGTTTTTTCTTCTGATTGATCATAGCTCAATATTCAATCATCCAATCCTTTTACTTCCCTAGTCAAAAGTCACAACCACAATAAAAAAATAAACAAATTTGCCATAGCAAATGATTCTTTTAAAAATTCTATCTTTCACATAGTAAAGATACATGCAGAAGTTGTGCCAAAAGACCAGATTTGGCTGTATTATCTTTATAAGTCAGAAACAAACACATGAATATGATACATTCTTAAAATTGTTATTGGTCTCTTAAGAAATGGTGTATTTGGGGGTAAAGCCACTAATCCCTTCCTAGAAGTCAAAGTAAAACACAGCAGTAGTAGGACATAAAAAGGCTAAGTGGTTGCATTTATTCTGCTTTTTTCCAGTTACTCGTTTACTATTTCTGAATGAATGGCACCTTTTAATTAAGTTCTTTGCTCTCCCTCCCCAAATCCACTCTTTTTTGAGGCAACCAAGGGGAATGGTAAAGAGAAAACTGCATTTGGAATCAAGAAGAACCAAGTTTGAATCCTGTCTCAGATACTATTTGTGACCCTGAACAAATCACATAACCTCTCTCAGCCTCAGTTTCCTCACCTATTCCCAGGGTTGTTGTGAGGACCAAGTGAGATCACCTATGTAAAGCACTTTACAAACCTTAAATTGCTATATAAATGTTAGCCACTGCTGTTCTAGTCTTATTCTTCCAAACAATATTTTCTATTATTCCTTCACATCAAGTAAGAGAATGTGGTTAAAGAACAGTTGAGTATTCAACTCAATCAAGTCTGGTCTGATCATCTCCTATCAAAATTCAAGGGGTGCACAGGCTGTGTTTCTGTCCAATTCATTGATTGGAGTCATATAGAAAAGGTCACCACTTCTTTCCAGGTTCTTCTGAAGTAATATATATGAAAGAATGGCTTGCATTTCTTGATTACCTCACAGTTCTTTACCGAAGGTAAGGTGGTGTTAATTCTAATTATTCTACATTTTCCTCAAAAGATTTTTCACTACTTGAGAATATTCAACAGCTTTCTAAAAGATTTCACAGCTACAAGAGTAGGTATTGTAGTTAATGTACTCATTACTGCACTATTAACAAAAACTGATTAATAGCATCAGCCCAAAGTGACATATCTATTCTACATCCAGTAGATAATTGCATAAAGATATGCTGATACAAATTACTTGCTGATTTTATATATACATATACACATGCATTTATTCATACATACATTTATGTATGTGTGTATATATTCATACATACATAAAAATCTCTGTATGTGGCTCTATAATGCTCCAGATTTGACATAGTCAGTAAAATATCATCAAGAACAATATAGAGGACCTTGCCATCCATAAGGAATCCTGCATCTACTAGGATTCTGTGCTGGTCATCCTCTGTGACAGTAGCAAATTCCTTCGGTGAACATGTTTCCCTATTTTATCACTCACTTGATATTTATAATTGGATGATCACTGAATAACTGTCTGAATATCTCTGAATAACAACTGTCTCTGATGTTATCTTTCAAGGAACTTACAGGATTTTAATATGTGCTGGAGACTTAGTAGAAGGTAATAAGTAATAAAACACCTTTAATATGGTGTTTTGCTCTACCAAACCAAATGTTTTTGTAGTCAACAAACAACAAACACAGGGAAAGAAAGACCCCATTTTTTTTATGCCAATATTTTTCCAATAATGTTATAAAGCATTTGGCTAAAGTCTCCAAGGAATTCAAATTGTAAGTCATGCAAAGTGCAATGGACAGACACACAGTGGGCATGTGTAAGTCACAGCATATCATCAATACAGAACTGGGCAGAAGAAGCAGTGCAAAAAATATTATCTGTGCACTAAATAATTTGAAGAGGGGCCAATCAGAGAGAGAACAATGGATATCCAATGGAGAGCCTTTAGGTTTTCTAAGGATCCTCAATAATATCAAGAGACCTAGAGAAAGGGCCTCAGAATGATGAACAGACCTCTTGTAGAGCATTTATAGGAGGATATTTATAAGTTCTTAGATATACCCAAATATCAGAGGGTTTTTTTTATAGTTTTTTACAGAAAGTGAGGTGGTGTTAATTCTATTCTATTTTACTCATTAGGCAGCTTGAAACCCTCCCTACACCCTCATTCCCCACCATATTGGTGTTAGACTTAGTGCAGATATCTGATCAGCTTTAACCCCCTACTATTGGTCAGAACTCCCAAACTCACAAGTGATTCAGTAATCTGTCTCACCAGCAGCAGGAGATATAGACTTAAGCCACTATAACCTTAGAAAAAGATTTATTAAGAGTTAACACAGCGTTCAAGACACTGTACTAGATATTGAGGCTACACAAAAAGAAAACAGTCCTTGCCCTTAAGCGCTAACATTCTACTGGGGTGAGAAAACATCATTACTGAGAAATAAATATAACATGCAAGAGATGTTGTGAGGGTAGAACTAGCAGCTGACTGAATACTGGGGAGCAGTAAAGATGAAAGAAGTTAAAGATGAGGCCAAGGTTGTATTCCTAGATGACTGATAACAGAACAAGGCCCAGGAAAAAGTCTTGGGGTATTATCCATTCTTACTGGGCAGGAGAATGTTAGAAAGCTGGGAAAGAATGGTCAGAGATTAGAGCCAGCAGTGTCATAGAATCACAGGAGGGGAGAGTATCCCAAAGGAAATGGTGCTTGACAGTTTCAAAAACTGCAAAGATGTCAAGCAGAATGAAGACTGAGACAAAGGGCAACTGGATTGATTGGTTAAGATATGTTTGGAAACTTTGCAGAGAGAAGTTTCTGTGGAAAGGTATAGGGTTGGAAGTCAGATTACAACAGTTATGAGAAATGAATGGGAGGTGAGGAAATGGAGAAAAAGGAGAAAATGGAGAAAGGTAAAGACTAACCTTCCAGAAATTTGTGAAGTGAAGAAAAAAAAAAAGAGAGATAAAGGGTAAAGAGATGGTAGAGTCAAGTGAAATGTTTTTGGTTTTGTTTTTGTTTTTTTTAAAGATGGGGAGGTCTGTACAGCAAAGGGAAGGAGCTTTTGGATAAGGACAGACTGCCAATAAGAAGAAGGAATAATAGAGGAAGCAAAATCCCAAAAGGAAAAGGAAGGGGATAGGATCAAAACCACAGATGATGGGGTTGGCCTTGGCAAGAAGGGACACCTCTTCAGAGACTGTAGCAGAGGAAGAGAATATGGGACATAATTAAAAAAGGTTTTTTTAAAGTGTTGAATAGATTTTTAAAAAGAGGGATAAAAAACATTTCACAAAAAACAATGTGTCCCCATTTTACCAGTAGAGACGTGAAAAGAGACAGCCACAGAATATAACAGTTTAGAGATAAAGGGCTCCATGCCAAAGCCAGTCTACTCCTGCTACATTTTGGATCACTATGCCAAAGCCATACTGACCTCCAGTGTGTTTTGAGGAAAAGCCAAAAATATTTCCCCAATGTCATGGAGCTACCTTCCTCTCTTACCTAACTCTAAGTTTCCACATCTAGAACCACTAACTGAATTGAAAAACAAATACAAAGGCTTTATCTCTGAAGACTACAGTTTAAATGCACATATTTTGGCCCCATCCTACCAAAGCATTGGCATACACTAATTTATCAAACCAACAATAGGCCACAAGAGGATAAGATCTGTATTCTTTAGATCCAGAACACCTGAGAACAAGCCCAACACCAGAGGGGATATGGCAGAGGGAAGGAAGCAAAGGAAAAAATTCTGTTAATTTCAGAATGATCATTCTGTTTCTACCCCTCCTCTCTAAACTTTATCCTCTTGGGAGGGTGCAGAAAAGAGGACAAAGGAATTAAGAGAATGCAAGTAAAAATAAAATTAAGAGAATGCAAATAAAAATAAAAAACAAATAAAAATAAATAAAAATAAAAATAAAAAACCCTCTATGGGAAAAGGAAAAATTTAACAAAATGTCTTTTTAAGCAGAAGGAAAAAAGGATAATTTACCAAAACAAAATTAATTCAGTCCCTTGCCCTTTGGATACACTAACATCTGCCCCAAAATAATTTGTCAAGCATTGCTGCTTGTAGATATCTCTTTATCGGGCATTTTCACACAATGAAGAATGAAGATATACCACTAAAATGTAAATTACTAATTAGCCCAAGAGAAGACAAAGAGAGAAAATTCTTGTCAAAAAAAATGATGTTTACAACCCGACATATTAAAAACAATCCAGAAAAATTAGTAAGAATATCTTATTTTCCAGACTAATGTTAAAAAAGAAATGTCAAAGTAATCATAATCTGTCTTTAATCACTTCCCACACCTTAGAAAAAACAGCATCTACCTGGGTAAAATTCTTTCCAAGTAATTTCTACTTTTTTTGTTCTGATAAGAACTTTATTAAGAAGCTGAATTCAACTTAGCAAACATGTATTAAATACCTTCTATGAACATGACATAGCTAAGTGAAACACAGAAACATTTTATAGTTTTGGTGACTTTTTATCCTCTGCCCCCAAAAAACCTCAATAGTTTTATAAATTTGTTCTAATATAGATAAGATTCTTTTCACTTAAACCTGAGATCTAATTTTGTAGATCACATCTTCATCAACTGAATAGTCGATTCATCTTGGCTAAGTATTTAGGAAGACAAAACTAATTTCCATACATTCCTCAAAGAGAATAGTTGAAAGAATCCCCCAGATTTTGTGTCAGCTTTTTTAGGTAACGCTCAATACCATGGAGCTTTTTTAATCTAAATACCACATTTCAAAGCAAAGGAAACTGAGACTAAGGGTGGGTGAGCAGCTCACTTCAGGTTTCATTAACTTAGTCAAGTCTAAAACAACTGGGGGGAGTAGACTGTTGCTAATTGAGAGCTTTGAGCCCCAAGTGTTTCTTGAAATACCCATCTGTGTTTCTTTTAGCCATACACACACACCCATACATGTTTATGTATATGGGGGTGGGGAGTGTGGGAGTGTGTATACATATACACCCAGAGATACATATAAATATATATGTATATACACATGTATGTAAGCATGCACGCACACACACAATTTGGCTTCAGATCACAGAACCATGAACTAGTTACATATACACACACACACACACACACACTCACTCAATAAATTTTTCAGCTTTACCCCCTTTACGATGAGGAAAACCTGTTACATTCATTGTTCAATATTTCAATACTTCAATTGAGTACCAATAACACTCATTCTGCAACTGAAAATCCTGAGCTTTGTCACTTTCAGATACCTAAAGCCAAGGAACTTAATTAGGTATATAGCCAGTCATGCTGAATATCAGTCCTAGTGTTTTTTTGAACCTTGTAGTTAATTTCCTCTATTATCTTCACCATCAGTAATGAGTTACTAAGTCTAAACTATGATAGGATGTTAAGCTAGGCTCTGGGGAACACAGAAACAGTCATTTGTAAACCAGTCTTGTACTAACTCAGAGTGAAAAGATTAATTAACTCATTCAGCCAATATTATACTAACCACTTATATGAAAACTCTATACCATAACAACAGGTCATCATTCCTCCAATGATAGCACCTATTAAAAAAAAGGTCCATTTTTATTATTTTGCAAATAAAATAGAATGACAACCCAGTTACTACCTACAATAACAAATATCCCTAGCCGGAGAAACAAGACCTGTAAAAATGTGGGAAGCACTTTCATACTCTCATGAGACTGAACCATCTAGGCAAAGAGTAACTATCTGCCCCAAGTCAACCTTTCATGTGCATTAGCTTCTTCTCATACTCAAAAAGCAATGTTTCAGCTTCATTATTAACCAGAATCTCTTTCTCATAAAAAAAAAAGATATTTGAAGCTCTAAGCAGGTAAAAAAAATCCCAATTTTACTGCTTTTAAATTTGCCTTAATGATTCCTTGTATCTTCTATGCACAAAAATAACAACTGGCTATATCTGAATAACTGGAAGATAACAGAAGTTTACTTTTGTATAAAGGCAGAATAGCAGCTGTGTAAAATAATGATGATGATGATGATGTTGGTAGTAATTTGCTGAAATGGTGTTGCATATCCAAAGAAATCAGGAATCAGATATTCTATTAAGTTCTGATTTATTATACTGAACATCTACTATGGGCTCAGAATATTAGGTGTTATGACATGATCAATTCTGTCCTCAAAGAGTTTGTAATCTAGCAAGACAATACTTAAGTAGACTCAGGAAACAACAATGAAAAATACAATATGTAACTGCTGAATTTTTGTGGTAAAGATAAAGTTCAGAGGAGAAGATAAATAAGAACCTGAATAGTTAAGGAAGGATTCTTAGATTAGGTTGTGCTTTGAAAGGTAAGCAGGATTAGGATAGGCAGAGGAGATGTGTGCAAAGGTCAACAAACTGATTAGAGCAAAGGGCCATGTATGGAAAACAGTTGGAAACAAGGTTGGGTGGATGTGTAAATTGGGAGCAGATTACCAGGAGTCTTGAAAGGCATAGGTGTTTCAATTTGATATGGTAAAGAGGAGGGGGGGGAATCAGGAGTACCTAAGTTCAAATGTGGCCTCAGACATTTGACACTTACTAGCTGTGTGACCCTGGACAAGTCACTTAACCCCAACTGCCTAAAAAAAAAAATCAAAAGGAGAGGCTTTCCTGAGTTGCCTTTGGGGCAGCTAAGTGGCACAGTGCATAGAGCTCCAGTCTTGGAGTCAGGAGCACCTGAGTTCAAATCTGACCTCAGACACTTGACACTCACTAGCTGCATAACCCTGGGCAGGTCACTTAACTGCAACTGCCTCACCAAAAAAAAAAAAAATCTAAAAAAAAAAGGAGGGAACCATTTAAGGTTTTTGAGTAAGGCAAACGATATAATGCAATTATCAAAACCTCCAATTTACCCTTTGCCAAAATAATCTTTCTGAGGCACAGCCCTCACCATATCACTTTTTTAATTAACTAAATTTTAGTTTTTAACATTCACTCCCACAAGATTTTGAGTTCCAAATTTTCTCCCTGTCTCTCCCCTCCTCACACCCCAAGACTATATCACTTTCAGTAGCCCTCATTGTCCTCCTCTAAGATAAAAGACAATAAACCTTTAGATTGGTCATTAATACACTCTACAATGCTCCAGTTTACCTTTCCAGATTTATTTCACGTTACCACTCTTCCCACCTTTATGTTTCCAGCCGAACAAGCCACTTCGTGAACTTGACATGCCCTTTCTCTTCCCATACATTTTCACAAATCCCCTTCATTTGTATTGCACTGCTTCTTTATCTGTCTCAGATTCCATCTTTCTTCAAAACACAGTTTAAGTGCACCTCCTCAGTGAAGTCTCCCTAATTCCCCCAACTGTTAATGCTCTTCCTTCCTCAAATTACCTTGTATTTACAAAAATGTGTATTATGTGACATCTAGTAGTATATCTTCAATTCCAGTTTCATTTTTGTCTTTGTAACTTCATTGTCTAGCCTATCATCTTGCACATAGGTAGATGCTTAATAAACGTTTGCTGAACTGAATTATCTGGCTAGTCCAAGTTATTTCCTGTGTCATAATTTTGTTTTCTGTTCACTTCTACTAAGGTCACAGAAAACTCTACTAAACAGTAAATAACTAACATTCTCACAAAAATATCAATGGAAATAGCAGGCCTTGTTGATAGCCAAAGACACCAAATGCTCAAGTAAACATTAAAGGATCATATTTTTTAAAAATCTCTTCAAGCAAAAACCTAGACTGGTGACTGTACCTGAAAAGCAGTGGCACCAACTGTTCAAATCAGTTAGATCAGCTGTTTAAGTCAGTTAGACCAACCATAAGATTCTGATTATTTCCATCCAATCAGCAACAGTTCTTATAAGCAACATTCTGAAGCATCATTTTTTCCTCCTCTGCCTATATATCCACGTCTTGAAATTGTTTAATTTAGCTTTTCAAATGAGGTGAAATTAGATATGTACAAAATGAGAAAAGTACAAAAAGACCTTCAGAACCCATCTAGTTAATTTTCCTGTGTAAAGGCAGGACTATAGCAATATACACACACTCACAGACCCAGAAGGAACTTCAGGGCTCATATAATTTTATTTTATCTCTAGACCTAAACAGGAATCACTTCTCAAAAATCCCAGACAATTGGTCATTCAGTCCCTGCCTAAAAACAGCTAGGGACAGGGAATATATTGTTTCCTGAGGCCCCTCATTTCCTTATATTAATCCAAAATCTGCCTCTTTGCAGTTTCTATCCATTGCTCCTAATTTCTGAAATGGAAAGACCCTGCTGGTCATTTAGTCAAAATCATAGCCTCAAAAGGAATCCCCACTGTAACACCCATCAAGTGGATGTCCAGCCTCTGCTTGGAGACCTCTACTGAGGGGGGACAAAACCTCGACCTCCTCAGGCAGCCTATTCTATTTCTGGATAGCTCTAATTGTTATTACATTTTTCTTGACATTAAATTAAGCCACTGCTCATGGTTCTGCTCTCTGAGGCCAAACAGTGCATGACAATCCATCCAATATGTGAAGACAGCTATGAATCTTCCCTTTTTTTGGCTAAACAAGCCAAGTTCCTTCAACTGATGCTCATATAAGCTGGTCTCAAAGCCTTTCCCAATCTTGCTTGTCCTCCCCTAGACGCTCTCTAGCAAATGTTTCTTAAACTCAGGAGCTCAGAACTTAACATGATAATCAAGGTATGGTCAGACCAGAGCAGATAGAATGCAATACAACTACCAACTCCTTGTTTCTTAAAACTACATCTTTTTTCACTGTAGCCCAAGATGGCATTAGCTTTTTTGCCTGCCATGTCACACCGCAGGCTCATATTGACTTTGTGGTCCACTGAAATCCTAAGATCCTTTTCAGACAAACTATGATCTAATCATGTCTCCATCATTTTATAGTTGTGAAGTTGATCTGTTGAGCTCAAGTTATCTCTATAGAATTTCATCTTAATAGACAGTCCTAATGCTCTAATCCAGTGGTGTTAAACTCAAACAGAAATGGGGGCCACTAAGTCATCCATAAGAATCCCTGTGGGCCACATACTGATTTAGTTTTAAAATGTAATATTATCTCTGTTTTATTATATTTTTTATTTATTTTGTTAATATTTCCCAATTACATTTTAATCTGGTTTGGGCTATACTCTGGAGTGTTGTAGGCTACATGTAGCCCATGACTCGTGTGTCTGACATTTCTGCTCTAGCCTGTCAAGATTTTTATGGATCCTGACTGTCACTCATCTTGTTAGCAATCCTTCTCAGCATTATCTCACCGAAAATTTGAGGAGCGTGCCATCTCTCCCTTTATCTGATAAAAATGTTCAACAGCATTGGGCCAAACACAAGCCAAGCCTGGAGCACTCCACTAAAAAAAGATGACAATGAGCCATTAATGAAAAAGTCTCATCTTTTTTCTACATGGTGGCTCTTAAAATACTTAAGGAAAGCAATAATGTCAACCCTACATCTTATCTTCCTAAAACAAAACATCTCCAGTTCCTTTAACCAGTCCTAATATGGTATGATTTTTTTTAAAGTTCCCTCACCATTTCGGTCAGGCTTACTTTGGTAAATGATAACTTATCAATGGCCTTCAAAGATGTGGCATTCAGATTTAATCAACAAACATTTATTAAGTATTTACTTTGTGTCAGGCACTGCACTAGGCATACAAAGAAAAGCAAAACATTGCCCTTGGCCCTCAAGAAGCTCACAGTCGGATGGTGGAGATAACACCCAAACAACCCTGCTCATAAAGAAAGTGTTTATTGGAGGTAATACCAAAAGGAAGGGGGACTGGGAAAGGCCTCTTGAAGAAGGAGAGATGTGAGTTCAGTCTTCAAGGAAGTCAGGGAATCGAGGAAGTAGAAGTGAGGAGGGAAAGCATTCCAGATATGGATATGGAATGCAGCAAATGAAAAGTTCATAGATGGAGTGTCTTGTTTGAGGATCAACAAGGATGCCAGTGTCCTGGATCACAGAGTATATGGAATAGAATAAAGTGTAAGAAGTTTTAAAAGGTAAGTCAGGGCTAGGTTGTGAAAGGCTTTAAAAGCCAACCAGAGCATTTTGTATTTGATCCTTCAAGTAATAGGTACCTAGAACTTAATACAATATTGTAGGGTGTATTCTAACCAGGGCAGAGTATATAGCAGGACTATCAATCCCCTCATTCAGACACTGTGCTCCACAGTTATACACCCTGAGATCACATTTGCTTTTTTGACTGATATATCCCACTGATGACTTAAATTAAGCTAGCACTCCACTAAAACCCAGATCTTTTTCACATAAGCTGTCATCAATCTCCATCTCCCCCCATCCTGTACTCTTGCAGTTAATGCTTTAACTCAGGTGTAGGACTTCATATTTCTTCCAATGACATTTCATTTTATTAGCTTCACCCCATACTAGGATCAGATTTAGAGCTACGAGGGCATCTAATCCAAGCCCCTCGTTTTACAGAGAAGGAAACTGAGGTCCAAAGAGGCTAAGTGATTTTCCCAAGCTCACCCAGGCAGTGGGGGCAGGCAGAGCTGTGACTTCAAGTTTTTTGGACTGATTCTGTTATTCAGTGTATTAGCTATTGCTTTTTGCTTCATATCATCAGCAAGTCTAAGATAAACTAAAATGAAAATCTACCTTTCTTTTAAAAAAATATTAAGGATGATGATCACACAATGTTGGTTGAACACCACTGTTCTCATCTCTGAGAAATAATCAATCTACTCCCAGGTCATTAGAACTTTGTGTTTCAAAGACAGTTTGTTGCCCTGGTAACTCCCTTCAGCCTCTGAGGATAAAATACTAACTCTATAGTCTGGCAGAGAAGATTCCATACAGTCAGGCTCCAGCTTTCCTTCCAAAGTTTTTTTTCCCCTCCATTACTCTCCTTTCTATGCTCTATTCTCTAGCCAACCTAGACTGTTTGCTTTCCCCAGAGCTTAGCATCCAATCTCCTAGATGCCGCCATGCCTCTACAGCTTAGACCTCAGGCCTGGAATGTCCTCCCTTCCTTCTCTCTGCTTCTCAGAATTGCCACTTTCATGAGAGGCTGAGCTCATGCACCAGCTCCTAGTCAAAACTTTTCCCACTTCATTTCCATCTCCACAATATCTTGTTTATCAGATTATCTGTTTATATCCACATCAAAAAGTAATCTCTTTGAGAACACTGATAATTTTTGATTCATAGATCTAATGCTTAGCACAGTGGATCGCACACAGTAGGCAATTTGGATATATTTGTTGGACTGGATGAGCATATATGACCAATACAGTATTACAAACTAATTATAACATTCATCTTAGAATAATAAACATGCTTGGTACTCAAATTATTGACAAATTCAACCTAGTACCAAAAGTTAGTCTCTACAAATTATCTTCGAAAAAGAGCCCCTTGATAGACTGTTCTTTTCGTCTTTAAATCCCTCCCAAACATGCCCTGGTCTCAAAGCCTCAATCTTTTATTGATGCCAACAAGACACTGGATTGTTGCATTCAAGTACAAAGATAACATTCTTGAAACAGCTGGTTATGGGGTGGCACTGCTCAGCTGCTTAGAGTTTAAGCACAACACATGTTTCACTGATGAAATCAAATACGTGGCATTCCATGATGAGCTGGTGACAAACTTTATAAACCCTGGTCTTTCCAGAAAAATACTGAAATTTTTAAAGGAAGTGAAACCATTGCCATAAAATAGACCTTTTTTTAACCTTTTAGCAAACAATAAAGAGTTATGGTCTTTTTTAATACCCAGGAATTCATATAAGACTTTGTCCTAAAAAAAAAAAACAAACCAAGTTCTCCAGAAAACACATGACCTAATTATTGACTTTCCATTATCTAACTTGAAGTGGAAAAATAAAATTATTATTTCTAAGCCCCACCCTTCACTGGAATTTAGACACAATATATATCAATAACAACTGTCTTGTCCACTTCAAATACCACCATCTTAGACTAGCTTAATTCTGAAGTCCTATTTATCTAAGTCAGAATTAGAAAACATCAACGTATTCATAGTAAACATACAGTAATTGATTAAAACATTTCCTTGTTTATGAATATTGGTTATTTAGAATTATTACCACTATGAATTCCAAACACTAGATAATGTTCAATCAGGACTACCTAGATGCTCTACCTGAAACTTTAAAATGGGCGTTTTGGAATAATGATGGCAACAATGATGATAGTAATTCATGTTTACATAGAACTTAAAAGATTTACAAAGTGCTTTCCTAATAACTATCCTATGAAGTATGGCAAATATTGTTTTACAGAAGAGGAAACTGAGGCTCTGAGAAATCAAATGCCTTGCCTAAGGCCACACAGTTATTAAACATCATGGCACAAGAATTTGAACTTGGATCTTCTGCCTCCAAGATCACAAGAGCTCTTTTTATTACATCATGCCTCATCTCACTGACTATCCCTGTTGAAAAAAATAACCTGAAAAGTCATTAATGACTAGAATTCTTGGACACTAAAATAGCTGGTCAAAGCTTTAATAAGGCCACCAGCTAGCATACTGAGAATTCACAGAGGTCTAAGGAAGTATCCTGAGACTAGAAAAGAAAAAGCATCACAAAACATCTATGTTTTAAAAATGGAAGAGGATGACAATGGAAATTATACACATGCAAACAATTTATATACCTGAAAAATAGTAGGAAAAAATAGCCACAAAATTACAAATACCTTGAAGAAAAGTGGGTACTCTGTAATAACAAGTCTGACTTGATAAAGACCAAATCTTGTTGGACTAATCTCATATGCTACTGAATGGCAGGTCAGGTAGATCAAGATGAAGCAATAGGTGAAATATATCATGACGTTAACAAGGTTTTTGATCCTGTCCTGTAAAAAATACAATAAGCAATAGGATCTGGATAAGTGGATTCCAAATTGTTTCATGAGCCATTTCTAGAACTTCCTTGAAAGACAGTGAGTGATTATGACAGACAAATTTTATCTATGTCTTTTTCATTATCTTTAGATCCCTTCTCTGATCACCAACATATCACTATGAGCAAACACATGAAAAATGAAACAGAAGAATTCTGGAACTTTAAGTATGAAAAAAATACAGCTATTACAAAGGTACATTACTATCACCAATGATTTAATATCAACCTCTCAGTTTAACCTGAAAAGGTTAAGTTTTGGAACCAGTATTGTTAAATACTTTTAAATCAATGATTTAAAAAGGAACCCTAACCCTTGGTCTATCAGAAATTAGGAAAAGATATTTTATTGGATAAAAAAGATATTTATTGGACACCAATAACATTGTTTATAGTTCTCAGCGTAAGCTGCTTGTTGGTAATAAATACAAGTTATCATTCACACCTTGGAAGATAAGTTCAGAATTCAAAGACCCTTGCTAAATAGAAATCTCAGAAACAAATAAAATATAATACACTTTAATAGAAAAAGTAAATATAAGTAAAGTATATAAGTAAAACTGAACAAATGTAAAAGTTTTGGATCTATCCAAAAATAGCAGAAAAAGATATAACCTTCATAGTATACAGCAAGCCTACCATGGGTCAGCAATGCAGCACTGCAGTTAAAAAAAAAATTGGAAAACACAAAAAATTGATACAGTATGAGGAATCATAAGATAATCTTTTCACCTTATCAAGTTTCAGTCAACCCCTCCCTTACTGTTCCTGTGTTCTACATCAGAGTGCTTACTATCTGCAGAACTTGGAAAGGCTAAGTAAGAGAAACAAAAATTTTGTAAGGCTTTAACAATAAAACCTCTCATGAGAGGGTAAATAAACTAGGATCCTTTTGCATGAAAAGTAAAGAATTCAGGTTGATTTAATAATGATTTTCAAACATAAAAGTTCTTGTACAATTGTGAATATGGTTATTTTCAATTTCCAACGAGAATAGCCCATGAAACAAAAAAAATTACGTTATATATGTGCAAATCAGATAAAAAAATCTCTTGATAGTGAAAATAATAAAATATTAAAATGAGCTACCTGTGTAGGTTGTATAACTTCTTCCTTTGGATTCTTTTTTTTTTTAATCAAATAGATTTTCACTGATCAGGAATGTTCTGTGTAGTCCTGCCTAAAGTGGGAGAGATGGACTCTTCAAGTCCTAAAATTCTATGATTAATCAAGGAGACATAATTATATACATCTAGTCATTCAAATTTTATAAACTGATTTTAATGGTTCTTTGCACATAAACATGAGATGAGTGACATTGTAAAAGTGTAATTTTGGTAGAAGATTATAGTGTGAACTGAAAAGGAAATGTATAAGTATCATTAAGCCATTTCGGATCACTCTTTGGACTAAAGATTATCAGCTTTTAAACCAGTCATTTTAGAAATTCAGCCTTAAAAATAACTGTCTACACCAGGAATTTATAATACAGCACAATGAATGGAAATGTTTACTTTTTTCTAAAACAAATTCACATTTTCTGTAGACAACATTCATTTAGTAAGATCTTTAAAGGCTTTAACAGATAACAGTCAACAGCATAAGAAGGAATGCATAATAAATGGTAATAATACACAAAGACTACAACAGGCTAACACCTGGTACAATTTCCATCCCCAAACAACCACTATATAAAGAAACATTACAGCTAAAAGCACTAGATTAAAAGTTCTCAAGTAAACAGAAGCTTGTTAGATTTTTCTTTGAAAATAATATCTAAGAGCTCCTAGCACAATGGCCTTGCACATAGTAGGCACTCAATAAACATTTGTTGAACTGAGAAGAGTCCTTTTAAAAGTTAACTTGAAAACAGAAACCTTCATTCAAGCGCTAAAACACATCTAGTTACTTTGAACATGTGCTTAACAAAAACCAGGAAACAAAATTTGAACCAAATACAACATGCTTACACTATCTATGATCAGTTCCTGGTGTGTTTATGAACATAATTCTGAAGGACCTAATGTTGTAAAGTATTAATACATGGGAAAACTTTCATAAAAAGCCAAAACACTACTTAAACCCAAGTATCTGGAATCCACAAAGTAAAAGCTAATCTTTCTAAATTAAAACACACTGTATAGCAAGAGCAGATCATTCAAATTTAGCAAAACTAAAAAGAAAAACAAAGTTTCTAAGTGACTTTGAAAGCATGCTAACTAAAACACTTTCATCAAGCCAACACAAATTTTACAGACAGAATTTCATTTTTTGCTATGTAAGAAATGTGCTGTCCTTTGTATTCAAAAATAAGTGACCAACATCAAAGTAAATAGGTATTTAGGTTTCTCAGGGAATAACTCTGAAAGCTTGAAAATCAACAGTAAAAAAAACTGTTAGAATAACTCCAAATTTGCCTTAAAACTTAAACTTTCCTTTATCTAATTTGCAAAAGGGTCTTTTAAGCGAAATCAGAGACTTGCATAAATTGAGCTTGATATGCTCTTATTTATTCACAAAGGGAAAGCGAGGAGGGGAAGGCAGTGGAATACTCAGAGCCAGCCAATTTCTACAACTTGCAATTATGTTACAGCGATTTTCAAAACTGATAGAATTTCTCAGGACCTCCTTAGTCAACATAAAACCAAAGTCTAATTTTCCATGTTTTTCCTCATACTCCATTCCATTTTAAAACATTTTGAGATAAATCAGTGTTCAAGAGTCTACCCAAGTTAAAGACAAGGAATCAGTTCCCTATTTAAATCTCTTAATACAGATTAACTCTCTTCCTGGGCTGTTCACATTTTTCTAAACTGATTTCTCAGTACTCTTCAGCTGCCTAAATAACCAAGTAGCAACTCCATGAATTAACTGAAACAGAATTTCTCACCATTCCCTACCCCCACATTACCACACTCTCAATTGAAGACAAAAGTGTATGACAATTTTGCCCCGAGTACTCGCCTCAAGTCGTTCTGGTACAATACAGCAAATACAACATTAACACTATCACACAAAACAGTTATATCCATACAGTAGATAAAAACATTTATTAAGTACTATGTTTTCCCATTACTACCAAAGAAGTTAAATGCATAGCTTTTCATCACTATCCTTGGGGCACTATATCATTCATACTGTGTAAGAACGAAATTAAATCAAATTTGGCCACAACTTTTCAATAGTGCTCATAAAACCAAAAGGATTAAAGGAGCTGAATGGTGGGAGAGGATTAAAGACTCCTTGGGGGAGAAAAAAAAGGGGGGGTGGAGGCATTATAGCCTTTCTGGGGACAAAGGAACTCAAGTTTCATCCTCCCCTATTGCTCCCCTCTCACCCAAGAATTCTGTAGACCCATTCCCTGCCCCCACCTCCTATCTTTAGTTCTTACCCTTGCTTCTAAATTCTCTTTCCCCTTTCACTCACCATGGTTCCTCTTCTGCACCAGCAGCTCCCTATCCCAGTCCATTTCCCTCCAATTACCACTGAAGTTTTTGCACCTTGAGCCCTCCAGAGCTTCTGGATCAATTCTCCACATATGGCATTTGATCCTCACCCTTGTGCCTTTTCTCCCAGGTCTGTACCTACCTAGGCTCGTTTGCCTCCCTTTAACCTATTTTCCCCAACTCTTCATCTCACTTCCTCTAGTTCTGTTCCCCATCTCTCTCAATTCACCTCCCATTTCCTAAACTTACCCTCTTATCACCTCTTATTTAAATCCCTACAACTTTTACCTCCTCCTCACCACCTAAACTTACTTAGCCCTAACCCTTAACTAGTCTGCCTTTCTTCTATGCTGCTATTTTATGTAGTCCTTCATCTACCTCTTCATCTCCCCTACAAAAACCTCTCTACCCAGTTCTTAGCTTTTCTCAATGGCAGCCTTTTACTGCCCTAGATTTTAAGGCTATCTCAATCAAACTATTCACCTGCCCTGCCCTCTACACTCAGTTCTTACTTGTCCCCATTCTATCTCTCAAGCTTCGTTTTCTCCCCTCAGTGTCAGCCATTGCCCCACACCACCTCACCTCTCTCAATCACCTCCACTTCGCTAAAAATCCTGGTTTCCCTCCCTCAGTTTCTAAGCTATCATTGATACCATCCTCCTTCATCCCTTAAAACCCATCTCTCTCCCTCTCTGGGCTTTTATCCCCTTCTCGCTTCCCAAAGCCTATCATCTTCTTCCTTCTCTGATCACCTTTCTCTACTAAATGCCATCTCCTTCCCTCTTTTAGTTCCTCCATGATTTGATCCCCTTTCTCTCCTAAATTCAATTTTCCTCCCTCACTGGGATTCCCCCCCTGCCTCCAAGCCTTCAACCTAAAACATGGTTTCCCTGGCTCTCTTCTTTTATCTTGCTCCTCAGCCTCCTCTAAATCTCATTTCCCTCCTGCCCTCCAGGAGCCCTTATCCCACCTCTCCCAATCCCATCTCTCTCCCTCATTCTCAGCTCATTGCCCCATGGCCCCTCCACCTCCTTCAATCCTATTTCATTCCCCCCATGGATCTCCCCTGTCTTCACAATCCTATCTCTGCTCTCATTACCCAGCTCCCCACCAAGCCTTCATTAAAAACTGGTCTCCGTTCCCCTGTCTGCCTTTCTGCCCTTCCCCTCACATTTGCCCAAACCCTATTTCTCTCCTTCTCCATCACCCCTGTTTCCCACAGTCACACTCATCAGTGGTCTCTTTCACCCCCTCCCTGGACCCCCCCATTCCACTTGTTCATGCCCCTTCTATTCCAAACTCTCGATGCCCACCCTTCCCCACCATTCCAGACCCCCCCCAGCTATTCCCCCATTCTAAAGCCCCCCCATGGCACGCCCCCTCCCCCATTTCCTCCCCCACCCGCCCCGCCCCCTCCCGGCTGCCTCCCCTCCCCCCACCCCACGTTGTTCCCTCACTCAGAGGCGCGCGCCGCCTTTGTCGCCCCCTCACCCGGTGTGTGCATTTTGTGTGTGTGTGTGTGTGTGTGTGTGTTTTGGGGGGGGACGCCGGTGGGTTAAGGACTCCTGTCCCCGCCCCCTGAATCCTAGGCTGGGCTTCCCCTGTCTTCGTTTCGGTGAGTGTGTCCCCCCAGCCACCGCCGCCCCCTGGCGCTGCCCTCATTTACCGCTCCTTCCACCTCCCCTGCAAACCACCCCCCCTTTTCCCACCCCCCCTCTATTTACCGCCATCATCAGCACGCGCGAGCTGTCACCGGAGCGCGAGACAACCGAACGGCAGGGCCCCGCCCCCTCCACGCCCATTGGCCCAGCCCGTCCGGGCCCCGCCCTACCCGGCCCTGCAGTGCGCCAACAGCGCAGCGCTCAGACCCTGTGCTCCCCCCCTCCCACCCCTGGCCCCCCCTCCGCCCAGCACCAAGTGTATTCTTCTACGGATTCTCGCGCCGCCAACGGCGCCGCGCAAAGGGTCAGCCGCCAACGCTCGGCGGCAGCCTCGAGGCTGGCGTAAAGGACGGCGGTGTAGCGAGGCTTTTGTGAATCGCGGGGAGAAGTTTGGTTGAGTCACAAGAGGGTAAATATGAGGGTTTCACAGACAAAGAGACTCTTAAAGGTACAGAGTTCCATTGCATGCCCCGCCTCCTTAAAGGGCCAGCGCCCTTCTTTCTTTCCCCACCCTACACTCTTCCTCTGAAAACAGGAGACAGCTGGAACCTGGAACTCCTCAGTTTTCTGCCGTCATCAAGAGACAGGCCCATTTTCCTCGTCTTCGATTCACCTGCCATACTTGTGGAGCAGTAACCTGGATTTAGAGTCAGAGGCCATGGGTTTAACTCTGCAACCTCCAAACTGTGTGACCTAGGGCAAGTCATCGATCTCTGAGCCTCACCTTCCTCATGGGTAAGGAAATAATGAAATGTGAGCTTGGATCTAATGGTCTCCACAGTTCCTTCCCGTCTTCAAACTCTCTCTAACCTTTTCCTTCTTTGGTGTAAGGAGGACCAAGGTTGAGAAAACCTCAGCTTACAGTCTTAGAGAATTAGTTGCCTGGAAGGAACACTGGGGTTAGGTGACTTGTCCAGAGTCACACAACCAGCCAGAAGACTTACTCAAACCCACGTCATCAAGACCGGCTCTATCCAACTAAGCCGGGTGGCGTAGTGGCTAGAGGTCTGGAAACTGGGATCAGAAAGGGCTAAGTTCGGTTCCTGCTTCAGACACTTAGTAGCTATGTGGCCCTGGGCAAGTATCACCTCTGGGCCTCAGGTTTCTCATCTGTAAAATAGGGGCGTTGTGAAGATCAGACGAGGTAACACAAGTAAAAACCTTGCAAACTTTAAAGCATTATATAGGAGCTAAAAATTAATGTGAGCCATTCGCCTCCTGAAAATCAAGGACTTTCTCTAGAAAACTGGCATAAAAAGCTACTCTGAGCTGAAAAGCAGAAAACGGCCCACTACTATTGGCTTTACCGCTGACTGTTTCCCCTCAAGGAGTGTTAATAGTTTTTAGAGGGTCAAAAAGTGGGGGTTGGAGAAGTTAAATAGGAAGTTCCTGGTTCCATACAATCTTCTAATGGCAAGGGTGAAAAGACCACATGAAAGATACAGAGTACAACCTAATAGATTCAAACTGTTAACTATTTCTTAGCTCTTCCCTGTTTAACAAAAGTGAAATTAATAGCACTCCATGACCTCAGAGGATTAGCACTGAAAAAGATAAAATGGCCTCTTCCCTCTAACTGCAACCCAAATGAGAGGAATACAACAAAGCATATATACATCTGGATCCTGCATTTTCTTCTTACCACTTTAATTAATATATAATACTGGTGAACCTAGAGTTATAATTAATTAGTCATGCATATGTGTTGTTTCTTTCACTTGTCCTTATGTATGTCTTGGAGTCATACATAAGAGTTTTGCATGTCTTCTAGTCATAGTGCTAGAAGTCTGGGAAAGCTGCCTGTAGGAGGTAAACTTTTTAAGTTTTGGAGAGGAAGAACATGATTTGGTAGAAGCCAGGCAGTAGTTAGTTTGCAAAAGGTCCTGCATAACAGTAGAATATCAAAGCTAGAAGATATCTTAGATTATCTCTGGTCCAATCCCTTCATTTTAGAGGTAAGGAAACTAACAGCCCCTGAAAGTTGAACTGATTTGCCCAAGGTCACACAGCTAATGAATACCAGTGCTGGAATTCAAACCTAGTGGGGAACAAAAACAAAAAAACCAAAAAGGGACGACTAGGGGGGCACTGTGGATAGAGAACCAGCCCTGGAGTCAAGAGGACTTGAGTTCAAATCCAGTCTCAGACATCATTCAACTACAATTGCCTCGCTAAAACAAAAACAAACCTAGTGGGGAGATATTCGAAGCAGGAAGAGCAGTTAGGAGTGAGGAATGAGGAAGACTGTATCAGGGTGGTAGCTGTATGACTGAAAAGAAGGGGATGAACAGGATAGATGTTATGAGGCAGAAATGACAATCAATGTCTTTTGATTCCAAGTTCCTTGCTATTTCCCATACACAACAAAATATTTCTATAGTCAGTCTACAAACATTTACTAAGAATTTACTATGTGCCAAGCACTGTAGATACAAAAAAAGGAAAAAACACAATCCTTGCCTCAATGAGCTCACATTCTACTGAGGGAGAGAACATGGAAAAACCATGTACATATGTGAGAAATAGAGTAAATGGAAGGCAGTCACAGAGGGAAGGTACTAAAGGTGGAAAACAGGAAAGGCCTCCTGTAGAGGGTGGGATTCGAGGTGGAGAAACTAGGAGATGGGGTGAAGAGGGACAGAATTCTAGTCAGTACAAAGGCATGGAGTTAGGAGACTGAGTGTCATGTATTAGAACAGCAAGGAGGCCAGTATAGCTAGATCAGTGTATAGAGAGGCATCAAGTATAAGACTGGAAAAGTAGGAAGGGTCCGGGTTATAAAGGGCTTTAATATTTAAAGAACTTTATATTTGATCCTGAAGGTAATAGGGAGCCACTAAAGTTTATCAAAGTACAAAGGTGACATGTTCAGACCTGCACTTCAAGGAAATAATTTCAGAAGCTGAATGGAGACTGAGTTGGCTATGGCAATATTCCAGGTAAGAGGCTGGTGTCTAAGTGAGTGAAAAGAAGGGGGATGTATAGGACAGATGTTGTGAAGGAAGAAATGACAAAATTTGCCAAGAGAACTGATATATGGGGTGAATGAGAGGATTGAAAGTTGATACTAAGATTGAGAGGCTGGGGTCACTGAGTGAATGGTGACGCTCTCAACAATAATAGGAAAGCAGGAAACTTTTTACAGCAAGTGTCTCTGTTAAAGGCCTTATTTCTCAACTATATAGGGAAATGAGCCAAATTTATAAAAATATAGGCCATTCCCCAGTTGATAAATTGTCAAAGGATATAAACAGGCAATTTTCAGAAGAAATCAAGGCTATCAATAAGTCACAAGAAAAAATGCTCTCAATCACTACTGATTACAGAAATTCAAAATAAAATAACCCTGAGACACCATCTCACACCTATCAGATTGGCTACCATAATAGAAAAGAAAAATGACAAATGCTAGAAGGGATTGCAGAAAAACAGGGACACTAATGAACACTTGGTGTAGTAACTGGTCCAGCCACTCTGGAAAACAATTTAGAATTATGCCCAAGTTTTATAAAGCCATACCCTTTGACCAGCAATACTACTACTAGGTCTGTATCCCAAAGAGATCAAAGATAAAGGAAAAGGACCTAAATGTACAAAAATATTTATATCTGGGCAGCTAGATGGCACAGGGGATAGAGCACTGGTCCTGGAGTCAGGAGGACCTGAGTTCAAATCCAGCCTCAGACATATGATACTTACTAGCTGTGTGACCCTGGGCAAGTCACTTAACCCCAATTGCCTTGCAAAAAAAAAAAAAATTATATCTGCTCTTTCTGTGGTGGCAAAGAATTAGAAATTAAGGGAATGCCTATCAATTGGGGAATGACTGAACAAGTTGTGCTATATGATTGTGATGGAATAAGAAATGATGAGGGAGGATGGTTTCAGAAAAACCTGGGAAGTGTTATATGAATTGATGTAAAGTGAACAGAACCAGAACATCGTTCACAGTAATAGCGATATTGTAAAGATGATCAAGTGTGAAAGACTTAGCTACTCTAAGCAAGACAGTGATTCAAGATGATCCCAAAGTTTCCATGATGAAAAATGTTATACATTTCCAGAGAGAAACTGATGAACTCTGAGTGAAGAGTGAAGAATACTTTTAAAATTTTCTTTATTTTTCTTTCTTTTTTTTGCAACATAGCTAAAATGGAAATAAGTTTTACATGACTTCACATGTATAATCAAATATCACTGCTTGCTTTCTCAAGGGGTAGTGGAGGGGCAAGAAAAATAGAGAAAATCTGGAATTCGAAATTTTTTAAATGTTAAATTAAAAAAAAAACAATTGAGAAATATTTTATGAAATAAACTTTGCCCCCATTTTACAGATGAGAAAACTGAAACTCATAAATTATAGATGAGAAAACTGAAATTCGGGAAGACTATGTGATTTGTCCTGGGGTCATAGAACAGACTCAAAGCCAGTTCTCCTGACTCCCAAGACCAGTCCTCCCCTCCACCCCCCATCAATCTTCAGATGATTTCATTTGATTTATGAAGTGACTGGAAAGGGAAAAAAATGACTAGAAGCCACTGAAGGATTTTAAGAAGCAAGTGATATGATAATCTGAACAGTCTAGAAAAACAAGTCTTATTACTATGGGCAAAAAAACACTAGATACAAGGGGTAAGAAAAGGCTGGGAGAATAGCCAAGAGTAGGGATGGGGAACCTGCAGCCTGGAGGCCACATGTGGCCCTCCAGATTCTCCAGTGTGGCCCTTTGACTGAATCCAAACTTCACGGAACAAATCCCCTTCATAAAAAGAAGCAAAATTTGGATTCAATCAAAGGGCCACATGTGGCCTCCAGGCCACAGGTTCCCCACCCCTGGCCAAGAGGTTATTTGAGTCAGTCAAGCATAAAGTGATTAAATGGACCAAAAGTCAGAGAAAATGGAGTCTGAAGAGTAGACCCAATGGAAGAACTGACAGGTTTTAGAAAGAGACTAAGATGTGAAAAGCTTCAAGTTGACCAGGATGTAAGAAGGAAGATGAATTTGGGGCCTAGAGACTGGTGAAGAAACAATGAACGTTGTTTATGAAACACAGTATGCCAGAGAGGCAGCATTTTTGTCATGAACTTAATAAGGTATAGTCACTGACATCTCAGTCTTTTTTTTCATGTTGTTGGAAGGATAGGTAAAACATCCCATTACAGCGAAGGCCATCATAAAGACAGGTCAAGTAGAACACACTTATCTCCATATTCCAGCACACAACCCAGACCTAGAGTGAGTGAGATGAGGTTAGAATAAATTATCTAGTCAACTAATACTTCCCCCCACCAAGCCTCTTCATATAAAAATAACTAAAACAAAAGGAATGGTTATTGTGTTTGAAGTGAGTGGGGAGGGGTGGGAAGCAGGTTTTTATTATGTCCTGTCATCAAGAACCAAAGGCCTCTCCTCTACCTCTCAACATCCAAACCATAAACCAAGACACCACCACAACCATTGCTTTCCAACAGATTCAGGATCAAGGACAACATCATGGCAGCCACCAACATATGCATTTATGTGGATTTTATGCTCTGTTAAAGCACTTTCCAGCCTCCAAGTTAGTAACAGAGATAGTGACTAAAACTCAGGTTCTTTAACTCTCATTCCAGTAATCTCTCTACAGTGGTGATTTAGGATAATGGAAAGAGAATCTGGAGTCAGAGGACCTGGATTCAAATCCCATGTCTACTACTTGTAAACTCTGTGACCTTGGAGGAGTCACCTCTCTGAGCTTCATTATGTTCTCATCAAATTAAGGATTTGTTTAAATATAAAGTCCCTTCCAGCTCTGAGTCTTATGATCCCATGTAAGCTTCCTGAGAGCACAACTGCTTTATAATTTACTTTGTATCCCCAATACTTAACAGACTTGCACATGCTAGGCACCTAATAAATGTTTGAATCTCCATTTCTCCCTTGTTATATGGTCTTCCAATCCTGGCTTTGGGACAGATCATAGCTGTGTCTCATGATCTCCAATGACATTTAACAGTCTCCAGTGATCAAAGGTGTTTCCATCAATCAATCAACATTTATTAAGTGCCTACTATGTTGCCAGGCACTTTGCTAAGTGCTAGGGATATAAAAAGAAGCAAAAGAGAGTCCCTGTCCTCAAGAAGCTTACACTCTAATGGATCGATTTCAAAGGGAGTTATACTATTGTCTTAAAATTCCAAGAGAAAAATTTAATTCATTTTAATCTTAAAACATCAATACCATGGGAGAATAATAGTATTATAGTGGGAAATAAAATGGATAATAGAAGTGAGTAATCACTCCCCTAATAGCTTCCAAGCACTTCTATTCACTTAGGAGTTTTACCTGACTTTAGGAACTAGATTTCTGTTTCAATCATCAGATTTAGGAGCCTATGAATGGGATTTTTATATTATGACAGAATTTTACTCTACCAATACAACTCATGTAATTTGTTACAATGGAATTTTATCTGTCTTGTCATTAAATAATAGCTGAGATAGATATGTAGATAGATAGATAGATAGATAGATAGATAGACAGACAGACATAAAAATATATATAAAACATGAATTTTACCAAGCACTTTCCCCACAATAAGCTTGTGAGGCAGGAAATAAAGGTATTATTACCCCCATTATATAGATAAGGAAACTGAAGCTTAGAAAGGTCAAGAAAGTTGCCTTAGATCAAACATCTATGAATTTTCAGTAAGTCATATTACAGGTCTTCTAATTCTTAGGCTAGTGTTCCTGGAGGTTGTCAGGATACTACTCGGGTTGTCTCATCCATCTCTTATATTTTGGTCATGCTCTGAAACAACGTTTGTATTTCTAAAGGCAGTTGGATTAATTAACATTTCTAAAAACCCAAGGTAGCTGCTATCTAACCCTTTTCAGAGGAACTGTTTCATTTTTTTTTACTTTGTATCCCTTTGCATATAGCAGGCACTTGATAAATAGAAGACAATTGTATCTCAAGAGTTCAGTGCTTTGCACATAGAAAGGACTTAATATATCCTTCATTCATTCATTCAACAAATCTGCCACTTTGGCTTTCTCTTCTTCCACTGGCTGTATTCTCTTTTTCTCACTCCAACCTTCAAAGCAAAACAAACTGTTCCCTCAGTCAGTATGCTACCCTCGAGTTTCATATTCAAGGTAGAAATGAACAGGTTTGTTCTTGTCCTTGGTTGTCTTGCAATTAGGAAGATGAGAAGATAGGAACATGGAGAAAAGGGACGGGGGGGGGAAGGGGGGTAGCTCTACATCTTCCCCCCCACTCCTGGAGAAATTTCCTACATGGGAGTATGACTAACTCCCATAATGGCAAGTCATAGAATTCCAGGGCATAAGTATTTGAGAGTCTCAAGTTTAAGGAGCTCACTGGCAAACACAAAGAGGAAAGGAGATGGATCCTTGGATTCAGAGTTTAAAGATCCTTTAGACACCAACCTCCTCCTCATGAGACGGGAAACTACAGCAAAGAAAGGCCAAGCAATTTTCCCAAGCTAGGAAGCAACAATAATCAGGATTCAAAACTAGGTCCCAACTCCAAATCCTGGGCTGACTCTAGGAGGCTCCCAGAACTCAGACTTTGCCTAGGGTACAAAACAGTGCTGAGGGGTAAGCAATGAGGGAGACTTTCAACTTTTTTTTTAAAAAATAAATGCACATATTTTTAACATCAGAAAATTCCACTGTCCCTCACACATAAGTATTCAGTTTTCTGTGTGATTTTAATGTCATTGTGTCAGGGTCCTTATCTGTACAACTAGAATGCTGAACTAAGGTTCGCTTCCTGTTCTGACATTCTGTGATTCTGGGAGGTTGCATGTGATCTGGTAGACAAAAAAGGGAACACAATTTTCACAAACCAGGTAGTAGTGGGATGTTTATAAGTAGTGGAGTTAATACTAATGGGTAGGAAATGACAACCTAAAATGAGCATCCGGTGCTTAGCTTACATTTTTGGTCCCAAACCCGGGTCTGTCACTAAGGAGGAACTATGACAACAAACAGAAGGGAAAGTAAAAGTTAAAGAAAAAATAGCTAAAGCAAGGATTGGCATAGGGAGCTAGAAAGAGTATTAGACTGAGAGACTGCTCCCCCCATAGTCATGTGACTAGATGCTTCCCCTCTCTGGACTGCTTTCCTCTTCCGTGAAAGTGAGAGTTGAAATGAATTGTTTCTAAGGTCTCTTCTGCATTTAACATTCAAAGATACATAGTATCTCATGAGTTGGGAAAACTCTGAAACCACTTGGTCCATGAGCAGGAATATCCTTCACTTTACAGCACACCTGGCAAATGGTCCTGGAGCCTCTGCTTAAGCCTTCCCTCTCTGGATAGGGAACCCAAGCCTCCTCTTGCAGCCCTTTCTATTTTTGGATAGCCTGTAATTATCAGGAAGTTTTCCCTTATATTAAACTGAAATTTGTCTTCCTGCAACTTCCTTCTATCTCTTGCTTCTCTTTTTATCCTGTGAGGTCAAGCAAAACAAGTTTAATCCATGTGTCTTGCACATGACAGCTCTTCAGACACTTGGAAGACAGCAATCCCCCCTAAGTCTTGCCTTCTCCAGGCTAAGCTTTCTGCAGCACTGGCTAAGGTATCCACTCTCTGGCTTGGGAATTAATGGGGGCTCTGGTAGTTTCCAAGTTTTCCATGGACTAGCTACAGATGAGAAGATGGGAAAAGAGAAGGGAATAACAATATAGGTTGTGCTTGGACCCTCTGGAGGTAAAAAAGTGGGGGAAGTGGAAGGAAAATTCCTTCATTTACCCACATCAACTTCAAGCCAAGATAAATTAGGAAGATACTTGGTTCTGTTAGAATAAGGCAGGCCAGAGTCATTAGAATAAAGCTATAATGCAAGTAATTTATGAAACAATTCAGGTGATCCTGCCTGTCATTTTATATGGACACAA
The DNA here is from genome assembly GCF_003287225.1 of Phascolarctos cinereus. Classification (NCBI taxonomy): domain Eukaryota; kingdom Metazoa; phylum Chordata; class Mammalia; order Diprotodontia; family Phascolarctidae; genus Phascolarctos; species Phascolarctos cinereus. The sequence continues at coordinate 232,149,365 of NW_027555958.1, read as the reverse complement.
AGGCTGCAAAGAAAAACTGCAAAACAGCAGCCAAGAACAAACACTGAGGGGGACAACTTTCAAGCCCAGATGGGGAGAGCTAAGGCAAATCAACAAACAACCCAGACAAGACAGTTCACCAAGCACTTCGGCAAAACTCAGCAGAACACAGACAGGAATGCTGTAAGGACACAGACTCTCCATGACAGAAAGCCAACCATATCCTTAGACCAAAGGAACAAACTTTTATTACAGAATGATCAGAACATAAAAACAGCCCATCCAAATAGGGAACTGGGCCAAGGCCATAACAGCCAGAAAGAACAGGAGGCCAGTGGCAGCTGCCACGCCAAGCCACGCCAAGGATACCCCCTGACCCATCTTCCTGAAAGATGAGAGAAAAGCTCCAACTTCTCCATCATCCAGAGTTCCTTTCCCCCAAGAATAGGTCAAGAGCAACAAGGCTCATCCTAAGACCACTGTACGTGGGTGTGGGGGAAGGGTATGTGTGTGAGAGTGCTGGTGGGGGGAGTACAAAGCCCCATAGGAGAAGCCACAGTTGCATGTTCAAAGGAAGACAAGACGCCTGGCCTTTCTGTCCTGGGTTCCAGGGGTCAGGGCCTGGGATGAAGCACCTTCATCTCCTGTGGAGTCACCCTGGCAACACCAATCACTCAGCAGCTCCCCACTCACTAACGGATCCCAGCCACAGGCACCTGCTGCTGTTTTCGAATCTTGTTGAAGAGTTCCATATACTGGGCCATGGTGTCAGCAGGGCCGTATACCCCGTCGTGTCTATTCCCAAACACTGCTGGTGCCCCTGGATTGTGGCTGCCCAGGAAACTCTGCAGGAACTCCAAGAGCAGGTTCCAGCAGTCACTAGCCACCACACATGGACCATACTCCACCTAGGGGCCAAAAGGACATGTGATTGAGAATAACTTGATTCAATCAAGTGCCTAGTACATGCAAGCCCTAAGATTATGGGATTCAGAGCTATAAAGGACCTTAAAGATCATTTAGTCCAACCCTCCATTTAACAGAGAAAGAAACTAGGTGGCACTGTGGATAGAGCACTGGCCCTGAAGTCAGGAGGACCTGAGTTCAAATCTGGCCTCAGACCAAACACTTGACACTTACTAGCTCTGTGGCCCTGGGCAAGTCACTTAACCCCAATCGCCTAAAAGTAAAAAAATAAAATAAAATAAAAAAGAAAGAAATTATGACTCAAGAGAGTTGAACAGACTTGCCTATGGCCATAGAGGTGAGATATGAACCCATATTCTGTGCCTGAACTGAGTATATCCATCATGGTGGCCTCTCTCTGCTAGGGATATTTAAGCAAGATATGACACACATCCTCCTTTTAAGCAGGTTATAATCCAATAGCAGGGATAAGACATAGAAAACTAATTACAATAAGAATAAGCGTGAGGTAGTAAGCTCAAAGGATTGAAAAATCTCTAATTTTCCATCTCTTTCTTAACCACTGGCTACCTTCCTGTTACTTACAATCATGCCCAGATCTTCCCCATTCTTTAAAAAATGTACCGGCCAGCCAAACTCCCATCTAGTATCTCTCCTTCCTCTCGTCCACAACCACACTCCTAGAAAAAGTAATTTATAGGGGCAGGTAGGTGGCACAGTGGATAGAGCACTGACCCTGGATTAAGGAAGACCTGAGTTCAAATTCGGCCTCAGACACATAACATTAGCTGTGTGACCCTAGGCAAGTCACTTAACCCTACTACCTAACCCTCCCCGACCCCCAAAGAAAAAGTAATTTGTATTCATGGCCTCTAAGTCCCCTCCTCTCACTTTTCAGTCATTTGTAATCTGGCTTCTCATTTTCTAACTGACTCAAACAGTTCTTTTTCAAGTTACCAATGATCTCTTAATTGCAAAAAACTGATCGCCTTGCTCAATTCTCATCCCTTTGGACTTTTCTGAAGCATTTAACATGATTAACTCCTTTTCCCTGTGGATACTACTCTCCTCTCTCCAGGTTTTTGTGACATTGCTGTCTCTTGGTTCCCCTCCTACCTGCCTGAGTGCTTCTCAGTCTACCTCAAGAGGCTCTGTTCTTGAGAAGGCATTCTTCTTTATTCAGTGTTTGACTGATGTGATTTCATCAGTTTCCAAAGGTTGAGTGATCATTTTTACCAAATGTCTCCCAAATCTATACAACCAAAACTAATCTCTGTACTAAGTTCCACTCCCACACCCCCAGCTCTCTATTGGACATTTCCAAATGAATTCAGACAGGCATCACAACCTCAAACATCTAAAAGAATATTAATTCGCTTTCCCCTAAAATCTGTCCTCTTCCTAAGTTCCCTGTTTCAGTCAAGGGCAGCACCATCCTGCCAGTCACTCAGGTTTGCAACCATGAGGTCATCCTTGATGCTGCTCCCTTAGCTCTCAAAACCAGTCAGTTGTCAACTCTTATTGATTCTCTCTAAAATAGATTTCACACATCCATCCCCTCTCTCCACTCACAGCAACCACCCTACTTCAGATTCCTGTCACCTCTTGCCTGGTCTATTGCAATAGGTTCCTAATCTGGATTCCAGCCTCATCTCTCCCCTCTCCATATCTTCAGAACTGCCATTCGTGAAAGCACTTAGCACAGTGCTAGTACACAGGAAGTGCTATATAAATTCCCTTCCCTTCTCCATTCATACAGCAGAGATCTAAGTATCTCCTTTGCCTGCTCAAGAATTCTCCAGTGGCTCTCCTTTACCACTAGGATAAAATATAAACTCATCTAGCTTTTAAACCCCTATACTATCTGGCAGTATTTCTGAGGCTTACTGAACATTACTCTCCTTCTGCATAATTTACATTCCAACTAAACTAGCTGTTTGTTGTTCCCTACACAAAACATTCCATCTTCTGTGCCTCAGACTTTGCACATGCTGTCCCACGCCTGACATGCACTTCCTCTTCACCTCCAATTCAAATAATCTCCAGCTTCCTTTTAAGCTCAGCTTAAGTTCTACCTCCAGCAGGAGGCCTAGCTTGATCCCCCTTATTGCTAAATCCCTCTAGAAATTACTTTGTATATACGTTGTAGTTAATAATAATGGCAATAACAGAGCTAGCATTTACACAGCACTTGAAAGCTTGCAAAGTGCTATACAAATATTAACTCTTCCTTTTATACTCACAACAACCCTGGCACGGTAGGTGCTATTATCCTCATTTTACAGATGAAGAAATTGAGGCTGAGAAAAGTTAAGAGACTTGCACAGAGTCAAAGAACTTGTACCTGAGGCAGAATTTGAACTCAGGTCTTCCTGACTCCAGGTACAGGATTCTCTCCGCTATGCCTCAAGTTAATTTTCATTGTACATGTTCCTTGACAGCCTATTTCATTTTTTTGTATTTGTATCTCCAGTAATTAAGACACTGCATAGCACAGTCAGTAATCAATAAATACTTGTTGAATGACTGGTTGAATGAATGAATGAAAACAGAGGACCGGGCAAAGTGCTATAAGAAATATGAACAAGGAGAGAACACTTTCAGCTGAGTCACTGGGAAGACTTCATGGAGAAGGTGTTACCTAAATTAGACTTATAAGAAAGGAAACATCAACAGAAACCATAAAGTAAGACTTAGAAAGGTAGGCTGAAGCCAGACTGTGGAAAGTTCTACATACTAGGATCAGGAGTCTATATTTTTTGGAGCAGGCAAACGTAGGTCACTCAAAGTTTTGGTTTAGGTTTTTTTGGGTTTTTTTTTTTTTGCTAAGCAATGGGATTAAGTGACTTGCCCAGGGTCACACAGCTAGTATGTGTTATGTGTCTCAGGTCGGATTTGAACTCAGTTCCTCCTGAATTCAGGGCTGGTGCTCCATCCGATCACAGTTTTGGAAAGGGATATTTATGACCATTATAGGAAGGTGATACTGAAGGAAAAGCCCACGTGCCTCCTCACATCCTCCCAAAGAATCTAGCACAATGTTAGGCATATATTGGGCACTCAGCAAATATTTTTGGAAAGAATGACAACAATTTAGGTATCTTCTACCCTCATACAATCTTCCTCTTTGCTACTTCTAAAACAGGACTTTTTTCTGGATAATCAGTCCTCCAGACTTACCCTTAGGACCAAGAGACAAGACTGAATTTCCTAATGTACTGAGTGAAAACTCCTATGACACTTAAGAATTTCAGCACTTGGGACAAATTCAACTGAGTAAGTGCAGGCAGTCTAAAGTTTGACCACTGTGCTTGGATGAGGTAGACTGGGCAGAAGTCTCGACATTAAGGAGGCTGAAGCTCTTGGAGAGAACATGTTTAGAGGGGACAGGGGTAGGGAAAACTATAGGTAAGGTACTGAACTTATCGAGGAAGAGCAAGAATGACCTAGAGGGGTCAGCAGATAGCAACAATAAAGACCTCAAGAGACTTGTGAGGAGAGGTTGCTACGTGATGTTGGCACAGGAAGGGTCTAAAAGTGGTGGTGGGAAACATGGATTATACCAATCAAAAACAGCATTTCCTCTTGGTCCTGTATGCCTGGGAGTATGAGAAGAGGAGCAGAAAATCTCAGGGATGGTACCAGGGAATGTGATGTCCTCTGGGGAAAGCTGCACTTTCAGTGAGCATCAGAACAAAGAAGGAACAAGAGAGGAAGAGGTACACGATGCAGGGAAGTTTGTGAACAGTCAAGGAGGCGAGAGGGCATGGTGGCTGGAGATCAGGCCTGCATCTAAGTCCCACCTCCTACACATACCAGCTGCACCGTCCTGAGGATGCCACTTTACTTTTGCTGCTCTAAACCAGAAATGACAAAGAAGGTGCCACATATACTAACAGAAGGTGCTCCTCACTAAGAGTTCCCTAAGTGATGGAATCATAGGTCTGGTTCAAAAAGAAAATATAGAGGAGTGTTCCAGAAGGCTGGTGGAAGAGGAGGAGAGAGGAGGACAAAGGGCTGGGAAGGGCCAGGGCTGAGTTTACCAAGAAAAGGGGCTGAGAGGCTGCCTTCACTTTCAAGCACTGCCTTAGCCAGTGATTCCTGGCATGGGCCCACAGGTCAAATAATGTGTTAAGAATTGTCCACCCTGATGGAAGGAGGGTCCCACTGTACCCCACCAATACAGGAGCCAGTATTCAAAAGCAAGTTTGAACTCTATGTCTAAACACACACTTGATATATCATGACATTTTGAATTTTCATACACTGTCAATTTCTGTCAAGCTGGAAGGTTAAGTTATTGAAGGTAATCATGGAGGAACAAAGTGGGAAGGTGTCATATGGGTATCTGCACTATATGGGTGGGTGTACAGAGTTAGCAAAATGGTTGGAAAGAACAGGGAAGGAGAGAGAGTACTTTGTGTCTTTGTCAAGTTCAAAAGTATGTCACAGATGAAAAAAAAAAAGATTGGGGCATAACTGTATTACCAAGCTTAGCGCTGAAGAAGAACTGAGAAAATTCACCTATGGATTTCCTTCACTGCAGAGGTAGAGAACTATGGCTGTACAATGCTGCACATACTGTCAAAAAATGGTCAATATGTTGATTAATTTTGCAGAACTACATTTTTTCCTCTTTTTCAATATTTGTTACAAGAGTTGGCTTAATAAAGGATATTTAGAAATAAAAGTGATGAAATAAAAATGTATCAATTTCTAAAAAGAAAAAGGTTGGAAAATTTCATTCATCCTATAGATGACTAAATCCTAACTGTCTTTCAAGGCCCAGCTCACATGATACCTTATCCACTGTACCTGACCTGTGTTACCATGGATAAATCATTTCTCTTCTATAATCCTATTTCTTTATATGTTAGATAGAGATAATAGTCAGTCTGCTGCATAGGGTTGTTGTGAAGAAAGCATTCTGTAAACCTTAAAGTGCTAGAGAAATGTGAATTACATATGGCTTTCCCCCAGATCCTCATTAACAGAACTGTTTTGCATAAGTATGTTAGTACATACTTATGTATTTATTAAAGCTGTCTATATTGCTGTCTTTTCCCCCTTCTAGATTGTAAGCTCCAAAAGTACAGTGACAAGTCTTATCTAAAATGTGTATTTCACTTAGATTCTTACACAGTAGTTCTTAATATTTGTTAAAACACTGAAAGACACTGGAATCTGGATTAAATGCTACTATCAATCTTGTTTCAGGGAACCTGGACTAAACAGATTCCCTCTTCTCTCGGACAAAAGGTGGGAGAGTACAGGTTCTGAATGCTATATTCTACGTAAGAAGTTGTTGCTGAAGAATTGGAAATAGAGGGGATGTCCATCAATTGGGGAATGGCTGAACAAGTTGTGGTATATGAATGTAATGGAATACTACTGTGCTATAAGGAATGATGAGCAGGCAGATTTCAGAAAAACCTGGACTTGCATGAACTGATGCTGAGTAAAGTGAGCAGAAGCAGAACATTGTACACAGCAACAGCAACACTGTGCGATGATCAACTGTGATAGACTCAGCTCTTCTCAGCAATACAATGAACCAAAACAAATCCAAAAGACTCATGATGGAGAAGGCTCGCCACATCCAAAGAAAGAACTATGTAGTCAGAACACAGATTGAAACATACTATTTTCACTTTTTTTGGTTATCTCTTTCTCAGAGTTTTTCCTTTTTGTTCTGATTCTTCTGTTACAATATGACTAATGTGGAAATATGTTTGACATGATTGAACATATATGGCCTATATCGATTGCTTGCTATCTTGGAGAGGGGGAAGGGAAGAGAGTAGGGGAGGAAGAAAAATTTGGAACTCAAAATTTTACAAAATAATGAATGCTGAAAACTATCTTTACATGTAATTGAAAAAAAAATACTATCAAATTGAAAAAAAGAAGTTGTTGCTGTATCAGTTAGTTGTCCTTACCTGTTTAAAAAAATAGTAATAATCCAGGATTCTATAGGGTACCAAGGGGAAAGTTAATAATTTTTTTAAAAGAGTTTGTTAGTTTGCTGGACAAACAAATATGCCTTGAACACAGTAATGGCTTAATAAATATTTGTTAATAAGTAAACTTATGACATATGGATTGATTTTTATCAGCCCAAAGGTCAACAGCCAACAGTCACTACATTCCCCCTTCCACACCATTTCAGTGAACTGCCACTGCTCTCTAAGGATTAGGAGTCAGCATATAGACAAAAAGTAAATAGAATCCCATTCCACAGCCTCATGAGAGACGGTGTTTGGTGCACTAGAAGGAAAAGGCTTAGAACCTAGGCATACCATTTCTAAAAGGTGGCCAACCACTATCCAAGAGGATATCAAAGACAAACAGGAACATCAGATACAGCTACAGAGGTAATGGTCAAGGACCTTTCCTCTCTCCACCTCCCCCCTTCAAATCCTCCCATACCTCTAACCCTCAGCACTAGTAACTATGCTTTCTGTACTCAAACAAACAGCAACAGAGTTATTAATCACCAGTAGGTACAGAGAACTATGTCAGGTGTTGGGAAAGAGACAAAGTTTAGCTACAACACTTTACAAGTGCTTACAGTACTTTTCCTCATGTGTAAAAGCACCTACCTCATATGGCTGTGAGGATCAAATTGAATACTATGTAAAGCATTATATAAATTGAGTTATCATCATTATTGGCTAGTACAAGTCCTCATTAACCTTCCAGATCTGCTATCTCCTCCTATTCCTCTGAAAACTAATCTTTCTCTGGCCTAATGGGGACAAGGGAAACAGCTGGTGAAGCATAGCTTCATGCTCTACATTTATGGGAGATGGAGAGGAAAAGGCATGTCCTAGAACTGATTCTATATGTATAGAGAACTATGAGTGTGAACGTGTGAAAACCATGGATGATACAGATCAGCAACTTGTCTGATAAGCAACTCCTGGGTCTCACAGCTAGCATTTGTCAGAGGGTGAGACTTGAACCAGGTCCTTCTTGATTTCAAGGCATGGCTCTCTATCCAGTATATTACACTGCCTCTCCCCTTATTCCATAGAAGTCCTTTTCCCAGTGTTCCTAAGAATTATTGTCTCTAAGAGAACAGAAATATACAGGTAGCTGGGAAAACAATGGGGCGAGAATCTGGCCCACATCAGTAGAAATGTAGATGTAATTAGGAACATGGAGTTTTGGTTTCTACTCTGCTACTTACACACTGTATGTATTGATCTTAACCAAGTAATTTCCCTTTTTTGGGTTTGATTTTCCTCACCTACAAAACGAGGGGCTTGAACTAAATACTGTCTAAAGTTCCTTCCAGCTCAAACATTCTAAACTCACTCACTCTCATCTAGAAGATTCCATAAGTTTTCAGGATTTATTGCTGGGGGTCCCCTCCAGATTGTCCCTAACCCCATTTCCCCAAAGACTCACCTCCACAGAGATGCCTCTAGCGCTGGGCCCCATGGTGACAGTGCCCACTTTCACTAGGAAGTCACAGTACTGGTAGCGGGTGCCACGGGTCTCAATCTTGTTGGCCTTGGCATTTTGGAAAAAGCCCTTGAGCTTCACCATGAGCACATCAAAGTTTGTGTCGGCAATAAGGCAGGGGCCGTTCTCAAAGAGGGCAAAGCAGCTTAGAGGGTATTCTGAGTTGTGCATCACATACATCAGCTTCCCAGCCTGGCCTACAAAGGAGCAAAGGCCCAACTCATTACCAAATCCGGAACAATGTGGAATTTAAGGTATAAGGTGAGGAGGTTGGACTAGAGAAGCCTTAGGGTCCTTTCCAAGGGTAAGGTTCTACAATATTGGGAGAAGAAAGCCCTACTGCTGATAGTCTTGGTGTTTATCCAGAAACATCAGGACAAAGCTGTAGTATTTACAGGGAAAGGAAGGGAAGGATGGAAACGTGGAGAAACAACAACAATCTTAACCCTAAATACTGCCCAGAGGTGCCCAGCCAGCTTTATGTAGAGAACCTAGACCAACATATGTCTAAGAAGGGACCTGTTCTCTTCTTCTGTGAGAAATGTCTTCACAAATGAGAAACAAAAAGTTCAGATGTTAAGGTACAAGACAACACTTCTGGGTTCCCAACCCAATTCAGTCACATCATCCTAACTAGTTTGAGCCCCATACATCTACACAGAAGGGTAGGGTGGGGTATAATATGAGGAATGGCAAAATCAAATGGAATCTACACCAAATGGCTCCCCATAACTGGATCTCAAACCAGTAACATATCAGTATGAATATAAGCCATCTCTCTTCCCAACATCTTAGGACCAAAAGGATAAAAGAACATGATCATAGCTGTAGAGTTAGAAAGGACCTTAGAGGTCATTTAGTTGAATTCCCTCATTTTACAGATGAGAAAACTGAGGCCTAGAGACATTACGAGACCAACCCAAGAACACACATGTATTAAGCACCAAGATGGGATGTGAACCCAGGACTCCAGAGCTGATGTTCTTTCTACTGTCCCACTGCTTCCTCTGCTGCACAAAAAACTTGAAGGCAGACCATAATGTAAGCCTCAGTAATTTTCAGTATATGCCAATGCCAAAGCCCTAGCAGGTTCTGTAAAGCCTGAAAAGGTTTAAACTAGGGTGAAAGGAACAGACTAGTTGATATGGTACAGAAAGGTTCAGGCCTCCCCTTGTTGCCCCAAAAGGAGGCCACTTGGTGATTAACTCTTTCACTGTGATAACCTGTAGAGTGAAAAGAGAAAAAAAATAAGACAGGAAAGAAGAAAAAGAAGGTCAAGAGAGTAGTGAAAGATGCCTGGCCAGAGATGGAACATGCTTACCACAACCAATGCAACCAAGATTAGAAAGAAAGCAGAAAGTTGGGAAACAATTTTTAGAGCAAGGGTCTCTGATAAAGGCCTCATTTCTCAAATATATAGAGAAATGAGTCAAATTTCTAAGAATACAAGTCATTCCCCAATTTATAAGTGGTCAAAGGATATGAACAGGCAGTTTTCAGAGGAAGAAATTAAAAATATCTATAGTCATATGAAAAAATGCTCTAAATCACTATTGATTAGAGAAGTGCAAGTTAAAAGAATTCTGAGGTATCACCTCACATCTATCAGATTAGTTAATATAACAGAAAAGGAAAATGATAAATGCTGGAAAGGATGTGGGAAAATTGGGACACTAATATATTCTTGGTGGAGTTGTGATCTAACCATTCTGGAGAGCAATTTGGAACCATGCCCAAAGGGCTATCAAACTGTGCATATTCTTTGATCTAACAATAATTACACTTCTAGGGCTGTATCCCAAAGAGATCATAAAAAAGGGAAAAGGACCTACATGTACAAAAATATTTCTAGCAGCTCTTTTTGTGGTGGCAAAGAACTGGAAATTGAGGGGGCACCCATCAACTGGGGAATGGCTGAACAAGCTGTGGTATATGAATGTAATGGAATACTATTGTGCTCTAAGAAATGATGAGCAGGATGATTTCAGAAAAACCTGGACTTACATCAACTGATGCTGGGTGAAGTGAGCAAAACTAAAAGAACACTGTACACAGTAACAGGAACACTGTGCAATGATCAACTATGACAGTCTCAGCTTCTCAGCAATACAATGATCCAAGACAATTCCAAAAGACTTGTGATAGAAAATGCTATGCACATTCAGAGAAAGAACAATGCAGTCTGAATGCAGATCGAAGCATGCTATTTTCACTTGGTTTTTTTTTCTCATGGCTTTTCCTTTTTGTTCTGATTCTTCTTTTACAATATGACTAATGTGGAAATATGTTTATAAACTATATCAGACTGCTTGTTGCCTTGAGGAGGGAGGAAGGAGAAAAATTTCGAACTCAGAATCTTTTTTTTCCCATATAAATCACCAAGCATTTTTTCCCTTTTTATTTTAAATTAATTTATTTTCAGTTTTCAACAATCACTTCCATAAGCTTGTGAATTTTCAGTTTTCTCCCTCTCCCTCCCCCAATGGCAATTTGATATAGGCTCCACATACACATTCCTATAAACATATTTTCACATTAGTCATGTTGTAAAGAAGAGTTAGAACCAATAGGAGGAACCACGAGAAAGAAGAAACAAAATAAAACAGAAGAAAAAAAGAGCAAATAGCATGCTTCGATCTGCATTCAGACTCAATAGTTCTTGCTTTAGATATGGAAAGCATTTTCTATCATGAGACTTTTGGAGACGTCTTTGCTGAGAATTGCTGAGAAGCTAAGTCTATCAAAGTCAGTCATGACACAATGTAGCTGTTACTCTATACAACGTTCTCCTGGTTCTGCTCACTTCGCTCAGCATCAGTCCACACAAGTCTTTCCAGGTTTTTCTCAAGTCCATTTGCTCATCATTTCTTATAACACAACAGTATTCCATTACATTCATACACCACAACTTGTTCAGCCATTCCACAATTGATGGGCATCCTTTCAATTTCCAATTTTTTGCCACCACAGAAAGAGCTGCTATAAGTATTTTTGTACGCGTGGGTCTTTTCCTCATTTTTATGATCTCTTTGGAATACAGTCCTAGAAGTGCTATTGCTGGGTCAAAGGGAATGCACATTTTTGTACCCTTTCTGGGCATAGTTCCAAATTGCTCTCCAAATGGTTAGATCAGTTCACAACCCCACCAACAATGCATTAGTGTTCCAATTTTCCCACATCTTCTCCAACAGTTACCATTTTCCTGTTTTGTCACGTTAGCCAATCTGATAGGTGTGATGTGGTACCTCAACGTCATTTTAATTTGCATTTCTCTAACCAATGGTGATTTAGAGCTTTTTTTCATGACTATAGATAGCTTTAATTTCTTCATCTGAAAATTGCCTGTTTATATCCTTTGACCATCTATCAACTGGGGAATGGCTTGTATTCTTATAAATTTGACTTAGTTCTCTATACATTTTAGAAATGAGGCCCTTATCAGAGATACTGGTTATAAAAATTCTTTCCCAGTTTTCTGCTTCCCTCCTAATCTTAATTGCATTGGCTTTATCTGTGCAAAAACTTTTCAATTTAATGTAATCAAAATTGTCCATTTTATATTTCATAATGTTGGAATGCAAAATCTTATAAAAATGAATGTTTGAAACTATCTTTACATGTAACTGGAAAAAATAAAATACTATTAAGTAAGAAAAAAAGAGTGTATTTGCCAAATGTCTTGCAAATCTAATCAAAGAGGCTTTAAAACAAAAAAAGGGGGGGAGGGAGAAGACTGCCAAGTCAAATAGCATAAAGCTAGAAAGAAGAAAAAAGCAGTCAAAATAATTTCACAAGAGACAAAACCTAAGAAAGCAGCAAGTAGTAAAATCCACCAAATCCCATACAAAAAAAGTTTTGCCTAAATACAAAGGCTCAAAGTTTAGGGATGAAGCAGATTTAGTGATCCTAAAGCATGGAGGCAAATTTTACCTCAAAGACATCAGTGAGACTTGGTGAGATGAAACCCACGATTCTGGATGGGAACAACTTATTCAAAAGAAACAGGATAGGTAAAAGCGGATGGGAGGAATGGAACAGCATTTTGTATTAAGAAGGTATACTCATATGATAAAGTCCAAAAACCAGAGGGGAGAATCCTGAAGAGATTCACCCAAGTGTTTGGGTGAAGGTCAAAAGAAGGAGAAATAATAGTGACTTTTGTCACTGTAGCATACTGTAAACCACTAGGAGAGAAAGAGGAAATAAATGAAGAAACAGATCACAAGCTTGGTATGGAGGCATGATATAATAGTTATGGAAACTTAAAATTATCCAGATATCTGCTAGAGTTCTTTCTCTCTGACGAAAATAGCGGCTGATATCTTCTTGACTTGCTTTAGTGACAATTTCATTCTTCAAAATGTGAAGGACACAACAGGGGAAAATCCTATTCTGGATTTGGTTCTCACTAAAAGAGAGGAACTGGTTGGTAGGGCAGAAAGGATGTGTACCGTGGGGAGGAAGTGATAACCTCCTCCTAGAGTTTGTGATAAAGATGGAGAAGTCTTTGTATAGTCTGGCATACACCCCAGATTTGGGAAAAGCAGATTTCAAAGGATTCAGCAAAAAGATAGATGTGATCCCACGTACAAAAATTCTACAGTGGAAGTCAGCCCAAGAGGAATGGTACATGCTCAAAATGAAATTCTGAAGATAGAAGGGGAAACAATTCCAATGATGAGGAAAAAAGCCAACAGAATTTTTCTGAAGAGACTGATGTAGATGCATAACTTACCACCTAACTTACATTTTTAAAAGATGCAAGCAAAGCCAGGTAATAGGATGAATAGAAGAGTGTAGCATGGTCCTATAAAAATAGTGCCAGGAATACTCAAAATGAGCTGAGACTGGCAAGGAAGGTTAAGGACAACAAAAAGGGCTTTTTTATTTTGTTTTGTTTTTTTTAAGCTATACTGGGAGGATAATTGATAACAACTGGGAAGGCAGAACCGTTTACATCTTAAATGTACTGCTTAGATAGGCAGACTCAGTTCTCCAATGGTGGGCTCCAGGGATCTGTGTTTGGCCCCATACCAATTAATGTTTTTCTCAATGACTTGGATAAAGGAATAGATGGGAGTATCATCAGATTTTTCAGATGAAAGAAACCTGAGAGGAACAGCTAGATGACATAGTAATAGGATCCAAAGATCCAAAAGGATCTTCAGAGGTAGAGTATTAGGAAGAATCTAATAAGGTAAATTTGAAAAGGATAAATGTCAAGTCTTGCTCGCACTTGGGTATTACAAAAAAATCCATTCCACAAATATAAGATTGGGTAGGCATGTTTAGACAGCATTTTTTCTGAAAAAAGATATGGGGGAGAAGGGAAGGACCTGGCAGATTGATGATATCACACCTGACACATTTCTAGAAATGTTTTCAACTTTCCCTCCTGTGGAATGCAGTCTCTCTTCAGCACTGTCCCCTGGTTGTTCTTTGTGTCTGAGTATGCAACAGGGTCAGGATTATACTCCCCAAGACATGCTCCTATCTCCCAGGGGAACACTAGGCTATACCTTTGTCCATCCCATGATGGCTATACACAAGTAAGAAAGACAAAACTCTTCAGTGCCCTGGAGAAGGAGGAGCAAGAAAAAGGTGGGATGGCACGGAGTCCTTAAAATCCCTCCTTACAAGTTGGTACTTAAGAATCAGCAAACGTTTAAAAAGACAGAAAAACTTCTTCCCTGCCACAAAAGACCCCATAGTCAAGCCAGCATGGTTCTCAGTTGCTCTTTACAGTCCAGGGCCACAGAAGTCTTTTCCAAAGGGTACCACATATGTACGGTTTACATATTTCATGACCCAATGTGGTATCTCCACTATGTAGTGTTTTTCCTTTTTTTTTTTCCTGTTAAGGCAACTGGGGTCAAGTGACTTGCCCAGGGTCACACAGCTAGTGTCATGTGTTGGAGGCCACATTTGAACTCAGGTCCTCCTAACTCCAAGGCTAGAGCTCTATCCATTGCCCCACTATGTAGTGTTTTGTAAGGAAGCAGCCAGCCAGCCCCACAGGCAATATGCTAATAAAAACTATTGGGTTTTTTAAGAGGAAGAGTGTGACAAGATCTAAGGGTTTGGGCAAACTGCAAGCTCAATGTCAAAGTACGTTTTGGCAGCCAAAAAAAAATTATTATGCTCTTTGGATGTACTGAGAGCTACAGCTCCTAGGAATGGGGAGGTGGTAACAGGATTATGGTTAAACCAGGATCTCTCCTTGTCAACCCTCATCTAGAATACTGCATTTAGCTGTGGGTGCCAAAGTCTGAGAAGTACACTGATAAACAGAACAGCTTCAGAGGAGGGCAACCAGGGTGGTAAGGGGCCCTAAGTCCACATTATATAATGATCAGTTGAAGAAACTGAACACATTTAGCTCAGGAAGGAAAAAGCGGGGCGGGGGGGGGGTAAAGGAGGAAAACAGGTATATTCAAGTATCCTGAAGGCTTCTCACGTGCAAGAGGGATTGAATTTATTCTGCTTGGTCCCAAAAGCAGAATCAAGAACAATGAATGAAAGTTGCAAAGAGGCAAATTCATGCTTAATGTCAGGAAAAACTCCCTCACAATTAGAGCTGTCCTTGAAATGGAATGGGCTATCTCAAGAAGTGGTGGGTTCCCCTCCTCAGAGGTCATCAAACAGTTTAGACAACGATTTGTTGGGTGTGTTATAGTGGAGATTCCTTTCACGAATCATTAGACTCTACAGCCACATGTCCTTTTCAAATCTTAAATTTTATGATTCTGGGAGAGGAAGATAGAAAAGGGAGGAGAAAAGGCATTATGTTGTAATGGATGGCAGCCAACTCTGGAGTCTAGGAAGCCTTACTTCAAGTCCTAGCTCAGACACACTAGATAGTTTACCATGGACAAGTCACTTACTATGGCCCAGGCAACTGTTGAAGACTACAAATTATAGAGGGGTGACTAATCTGTATCAGTGGTGGGAGCTCTCCATACTAGTGGTGTCATAGGCTTAGATACCTCCCTAAAGTTCATCAAGTGGTTATCAACCTTCTAGTGACAGATTCTCTCTGAAATTAGCTAGCCTAGTACTGGTATGATAAACATGCTATCTACCACCAGGTGGGCAGTCAAAGCCTTTCTAGTTTGGGAAGACTACCAAAGCTTGGTTATATTTGTCATGGTTTTTCTTTTAAGATGTTCATTAAAAAATTAGAAAACAATGAACTCAGGTATCTTTCATAGTCAAGGCTTAAGAAAATTCTTAACCAAGCAAGGGATACGAGCAAGATAAAACTGTCATTTTCAGTTACATAAAATGTGAAAGCCTTTACACGAACAAAATCAATGTAACTGGAACAAGAAAGTGAATCATTAATTGGGGGGGAAATGTCACATTTAATATCTCTGATAGGGGTCTGATATCCAAGACATATAGGGTACAAAGATATATAGCCACTCCCAAGAACTATTCCCCAATACATAAGTGGTTCAAGAATGAGAAAAGACTTCAAAAGAAGAATAGCAAACTATTAAGTATAAGAAAGATTACTTCAAAGGACTAATAAGAGAAATGCAAATGAAAACAACTCTGAGGTTTCATCTCACACCCAGCAAATAGATCAAGATGACAAAAGATGGGAAGAGTCAATATTGGAGGGGCTTCAGGAAGACCTGCACTCAAATAATTTCTGGAAAACAATTTATTAATTATGCAAAAAATTTGTGGGTACTAAAAAAAATCTGTCATACTCTTTGGCCAAGTGACCCTACAGCCACATTTATAACACAAGGAGATCCAAAACCAGAAAGTCTCATATTGTACCCTAAAATATTCATAGCACCATTTTTTGTGACAACAAAGAACAAGAAACAAAACAGATACCAATAGACAAACTAAGGTACATGAATGTAATACAAAAGTTATTATGCTGTAAGAAATGAGAAATATCAAGAATTCAGAGAAGCATGGGAAGCTTTGTAGGAAAGCAAAGAGAACTAGGAATTCATTATCACTTCCCTCTCACCCCCAGACAAACAGGCAAAACATATACAAGGTTAACAATGCAAACAGAAAGACCAAAAAATAAAAAATAAAAAACATGAAACTAAATGCTATGTAAACTATAGTACCCAAGCTTGGCTCCCAAACATAGCTTCCTCCATTTTTTATATATAAGTGGGAGACTGTGGGCATAGACTATTCCATATAAAATGATTGGTGACAATTATGTTGCTGAGCTGTTTCCCTCCGACATCCTTAAAAAATTTTTTTTAAAAAGGAATAGCTTGCTGGGTAGAGAAAAGTGGGTAAAGTTATAGTTCGAAATGAAGAAAATATAAAAAGAAGAGATAAAAACAAATCAGTTTTAAAAATATTTTTAAGTGTCTAGGTTTTGCCTCCCTGGTTAGATTATAACAATTGTCTTTTCTAAATACCCTTTTGCATGTGTATACCACTTAACACTTTTCAAAGCACTTTCATATCTATGATCTCATTTGATCTTCAAAACCACCCTTTAATAGCTGACAAAACAGACAAGAGATTTGTCCAAGCTCACAAAGCAAGCTAGTAGTAGAAAAAGGACTACAATTTGAGGTCCCCCACCCCCAATTCCTAGTCTGTGATTCTTTTCATCATTTTTATTTCTTTTGTATTTTAATCCCAACTATTAGTATAGAGTTTCCTTCCCACAGAGTGGACAGTATATGTAGACTGAGTGAATGGCAAAGGTTAAGTGTTAGGCTTAGCAAGTGGCCAGCGTGATAGTATAGGGAGTTCCATGACAGGAAGTTTTGTGCAAACAAAAAAGTGTGGTTCTCAATGCCAGGACTTGGGGGGGGGGGGGGGGAGAAAGAGTGTCAAGAGTACAGAAATAACGAATAGCCTTGAGCAGAAAATTATCTCAGCCAGAAAGATGTCTAAGGATGTTAGCATCTGGAGCATCTACTAAGTCTGAGCAAGGTTCCAGCTGTCCTACTTACCACACACTGACCTTGGCTGCCCATGGTAGAGGCTGCTGTGTGGTAGGTCTCACAGTCCACGCAGAATGTCCCCTGCTTCTCTGCCCCTAGCAGTTCCAACTTCCTGGTCAGGAGCTCCACGGTCTGCTGGACACTCTTACCCTCAGCCACAGGCATCTGGGACACACTAGAAGGGTAGTGACGAGCCTTCAGGGTCCACATAGATATGTGAACAGGCTCCCAGAGCTTCTCATCAGCAAAGGAAGCTGGAAGCCCCAGGTCCCATCCCAGCCAGAGTCCCATCCCTGCTGGGAGATGCCACTGCTCATGTGTGAGAAGCAAAACACTATAAGCAGTTTGTGTGGCTTTGGCACAACTGAGAATTCTCCAGAGAAAGGAAGATAAAGAGATCCTAGGGGTCAGACTGAGCTTATCAGCTGCAATTTTTCTGTTTCTTGCTTTTTACCTAGTTCCCTTTGCTTTCATACAGCTTTCCCCTCACCAGCCAGGTCTCAGAAGGAGACGGGTGCTTTAACTCTGGGGACTACTAAATGGCAGTCACCAACTTACAAGTGTCAACAATAATTCTAGAAAGGAAAGGTCTTCACAAGCTCTCAAGTGTGGAGCCAAAAAGCTGTGCCCTTATCTGATGCCCTTCCTTAGTCAAGAATCATTTACTAAGCACTGTGCTAAGCACTGGGGATACAAAAGAAAGCTAAGGTTGACAAACACCCCTCAGCCCCAGATGTGGAAGGCAGACCACCAGGGCACAGAGTCCACATTTTTTCTTGCCGTTTCTCTTTCTCCCTCTTCAACATGCTGAGTTTTCCAGGCCTGACCCAACAGCGTTCAGAAGCTGGCTCCTTCCTCCCCCTTTCAGTGCCAGAGATAATGCTCCCTCCCGCGATCCCGGAAGGATGGTCATCAAGGTCTGGTCAGGCAGGAGACCCTGCCCTCCTGGTCCAGCTCTACTGCAGTGTGTCTCGGGAGGGAGGCCGGACCAAGGAAGAGGGCCTCCCCCCCGCCCTTCACCTGCCCACATAAAGAGGGAACTGCCTGAAATTATTTCTAAGGTTTCCCCGAAGCTCTAAAAACCTACAATTTTTAAAAAAAAATCTACAAAACCCACATGTAAACGTACCTCCCCCTCCCCCCGGCCTGCAGCGCCCACGGAGGGGAGAGGAGTTGAGAGCTAGTAGAGGGAAGGGCCCGACTCATACCCAGCCCAGGCATCCCGCACCCACCCACCCCAGCAAGACCAGGGAGGGGCGGGAGGGGGCCTCTGCGGGGGGACGCATCGCCTTCTCCGTCCTCCCAAGTGGTCAGATCCCAGGCACTCAAGGAACTTTGTGACCTCCCCCCTCCACGTGCACCATTCGCAGCCCTACCATGTCACCCCCATACTGCCAGGCCGCACGGGAGTGTGTGAGTTCTAGGAATCCGACGCCGCGGCCTCGCCTCTCCCTCCACTCTCCCTACAGGAAGCCCTACTTCCAGGCCTCGGTGGGAGGTGGACGGAAGATGGGTTGGGGAGAGAGAGGGGGTGGGGTAGAGGAGGAAAAAAAGGAATGAGGAAGTGACGTATAAACAAAGCGTCCCAAGGAGAGCACAAGCCGGGGACTTGCCAGGACTTAGGCGATCACCCCCGACTGGGAGCTCCGCCCACTTTCCCCACCCTAGAGCAGGGCGGGAGGTTTCTAGGAATTGACTCGCGACCTAAATGCTGACATCGGAAAGACAGAACAAATCCAAGCTAGGGCTCCAACTACAGTGAGCAACTAGGAGTCTAATTTAGATAACGCAAGCCGTCCTACTCTACTGCAGGGCCTCGGGCGGAGCCTGCTGACGTCTAACTTCAGGGGGCGGGGCCTGGGTAGTTCCGGAAGCTGATTTTCCGGCCTCCGACGGCTGGGAGGCGCTGCGTTTCGCCAATGGAGCTTGTCTTGTAAATCCGGGAAGTGCAGAGTATTACGCAATGCAGGGCGCCGGCGCAGTCCAGATTCCTGCCAGCTCCCCACGTGTATTTTGGAGGAAAGGATAGTGGAGACCATGCCCAAGATCAAGGCGTCCCGTAAGGCCGGAGGGAAGACAAAGCATGCCCCGCTGGCGGACCAGATCCTGGCAGGGGACGCCGTACAGCCCGGAGTCCGGGAGAAACGGAGGGACCGAGGGCGCGGGACGGAGGAAGAAGAGTACGTGGGACCCCGGCTGACCCGGCGGATCCTGCAGCAGGCGCGAGAGCAGCAGGAGGAGCTAGAAGCCGAACATGGCTCGGGTGACAGGACGGAGCCGAGAAAGCCCACCACGCAGCTGGGTTAGTGAGGGGGTCGAGCCCGGCCTCCGCTGGAGAGGTCGGGGAGGGGGAGGGGCCGAGAAACTTAAGGCGGAGCTTCGGGGAAACCTTAAAAGCATACTCTCACTAATCTTCAATCTCTCCCTGTACACAAGCTGCTTGCTTACTGCTTACAAATATGCACCCATCTCCCCCATCCTCAATGATCCGTCCATTCCCCCTCTCTATCAAACTGTATCTGTCCCCCTCTCTTCGGCTGAATTTGAGAAGCCTGTTTACAATAGGTACTAACTTTGAATTAACCTTTCTGTCATTCTCAGTTCTTTGCAGTCTGCCTTCTGATATCATTCTACCAGCACTGCTCTCACCAAGTTACCAGTGATTTCTTAATCTACAAATCTCTGCAGCTTTTGACACTGGGTCGACCTCCCTTAATACTCTGTTTTCTGTAGGCTTTCCTGACGGTACTCCATCTTGCAGCCCTAGGCCACATATGGCTCTCTGGGTCCTTGGGTTCGGCCTTTTGACTGAGTCCAAGTTCTGCAGAACAAATCCTTTTATTAAGGGGATTTGTTCTGCTAAGTTTAGATTCAGTCGAAGGGCCACACTTGAGGACCTAGAGGGCCACATGCTCTTTTGCTGTCTTCTCTGCTGGACCTTCATCCAAGTGAAGCTCTCTAACTGTGTGTGCCCCAAAACTCTGTGCTCTCTTATTCCTCTCTACTATTTCATTTGGTGGTCTTATCAGCATCCATGGATTCATTTATAGTCTCTGTGCAGGTGGTTCTTAGGTTTTTTTATCCATAGAGTTTTTTATCCCTAATGTTCAGTCTCACATCTCCAACTTATTATCGGACATCTCCATTTGTATGTCCCATAGACTCCTTAAAGGCATTATATCCAAACCTGAACGCATTATCTTTGCTCTCAAACCCTAACTTTGCTATTACTGTCAGGAGCCTAGACAACCTAACAGTCATCCTCCACTCTTCATTCTTTCTCATCTCACTATTTCCAATCAATTGGCAAGTCCTGTGGATTCTACCTTTGTAGAAACATCTATATGTTCGCTTTTCTCCTCTGACGCCGGCACCATTCTGGTACAGACCCTCATCACCTCATCCTTGGACTATTGTATAATCAGGGCAGTCCATCCTCCACTGAGATGTCAAACTGTTCTTCCTAAAGTTCAGGTCTGATCGTGTAATTTCTGCATTTAGTAAACTAAAGTGGTTCTCTTTTATCTCCAGCATCAGATATAAAATCCTGTCTTCCACATACTCTACCATTCAAGGACTCTAGTCTTCTTGCTGTTGCTTGACCAAGACCCTCCAAATCTATACTTCTCTTTTCATTGGCTCTCCCCCATGCATCCTTCAGGTTTCAACTAAAAATCCCACCTTCTGCAAGAAACTTTTCCCAATTCCCTTTAATGTCTTCCTGTGGCCTCTCCCATTAGATTGAGTTCACTGGAAGCATCTACTGTTTTTCCCTTTGTATAGCTAGCTCTTAGCACAGTGTCTAACACATAGAGGACATTTAATAAATGTCTGTTAACTGATGACTCAGGCATGGTAGCAAGTAAGCCATGGCAGGGAAAGGGGACCCCAACAGTGATATTCATTCACTTCCCTTTCCTTCTCACTAGACGTCTCAGAATTCTGTACCTAGATAGGACCCTGGAGGTCATCTGATAAACGAAAAGTGTCAAACAGCATTTTTCATTTGTTTGTTTACATCTATTATTTAGTTATCCTTTTCTCACTTTCCATCCCTGCTGCATTTACAGTTTACTACTGACCACCCTCTCCTCCTGGATATTCTCTCTTCTTTAGGTTTTCAGACAGTTTGCTCTGTTGGTTCTCCTCCTTCATGTGTGACCACTCCTTCTCAGACTCCTTTACTGGTTCATGATCCACAATCACACTACCTAACTGTAGGTATACCCCAGTGATATGCTGGTAAATGTATAATAATCAGCTCTTCCACATGCTTTTAAGCTTAATCTTCATAATTAATGTATTCTCCATATCTTAAGTCTAGATAATCAACAAAAAAGTAAATCAGGCTCTCATCTGCAACATTTACCAGCTTCCAAGGTATAAATCCCCACATTGAAAATTTGACAATCCCAAGAGCTAGTTGCTGACTCCAGCACACCCCTGGTATACCCCAAGACTATATCCTGGGCTCCGAGTCTTTTGGCCTGTTTAGGCTACGATCATATTTTGTGATCAACATTTCCTGTGTCTGTTCATTTAAACATTAGCTGAATAAAGTGAAAATATTTATATATACATAGATAAAACATTCTTTATGTATTCACTGTGTGCCAGGTACACAAATGACTCCCACATCTCTTTATTTAACCCTCGTCTATATCCTAAACTTCAGCCCCACATCTCTAACTGCTTGTTAGGCATTTCAGACTCAATATATAACATTCAGAGCTCATTCTCTTTGTCCGAAAACCAAATACTCTTCTTAACCTATTTCTGACTTCCATTCATCCAATTTTGAATCCTTGACATCCTAACCTCCTTCACTCACATATCCATTTAGTACTCAAATCTTGCCATTTCTACATCCACATCTCTCATATCCCTCCCCTTCTGTCTACATAGCCTAATTCAGGCCTTCATCACCTTTCACCTAATAACTTGTTAATTGGTTTCCCTGTCTCAAAGACTCCCTCCTTCTTTCCACCCTTCACACAGATGCCAAAATGATTTTCTTAAAGTACAAGTTTTAGGTAACTCCCAATTCACCTGGCTCCTCCTTGCCTATAGGACTGCATATAAACTCCTGTGGCATAGAAAGCTTTTAATCTACTCCATAGGCCATCCAGGAACTGCCATTCTTGCTTTTCCTCCCCTTTTATTTCCAGTCTCCATACCTTTGCCCTGGGGCTGTTCCCCATGCTTGGAATCACTTCCTTCTTAGTTTCAGCTTTCTTTCCTTCAAAATTCAACTGAAGTACCACCTTCTCCATGAAGCCTTTCCTATCTTCCTATCTGCCAGTACCCTTCCCTAGGAAGAAAAGCTATTGTATTTATTTTCCATATACTCATATGCATATGTTGAGTCATTTGATGGTATGTTAGCCCCTTGAGGGCAGGGATGGTTTGATTTTTGTATTTGTTTCCCCAGTGCCTAGCACAGTGGCCCATAGTAGGTACTCAGTAAATATTTCCTGAGTAGTGACCTTAGTGGAACCTCACAAATAACTATAAGATAGGTACTACCAATATTATTAGGTGAGGAGAATGAGGCTAAACAAGGATGAGTCATTTGTTCGAGATGGCACAGCTAGTTCGGTGTCAGGTTCACACCAAGTCTTCTGGTGCTGTCTCCCAAAACCTGTAGTCTAACCCTGCCATTTGACAGATGAAGCAAAGTGAATATTCCAACACTGTACAGTTGAAAGAGCCTTGGCTTCAAAATTAAGGAACCCAGGTTCAAATCCTACCTCTGTCACCAGCCTTTGTGACCATAGGTGAGTTCATTGAACCTTATTGGTCCTCAGTTTCCATATCTGTAAAATGAGAGGGTTGGAATAGATATACTCTACGGTTCCTTCCAGCTCTGAATCTTTGGTACAAAGTCCAGTGCTCTTTCTAGTATACCATAATTCATTGATACCCATATTTAGCATTTAGTTGAAATGCTGCCTCACTTCTTGGAATTCCTGTAGCATTTACTATCTTTGCCCAGGTTTTAAATTTATCTGATACCACCTACCCTTATTTTTTTTTAACATGTCTGAACCTTGTGTCTCCAACTAGACTTCTGCCTGGCAATTAGGACCTTACATATACAACTTCTTTCTCCACTAGTACTTAGCACATACTATCTTGCCAAACTGTTCTCTTTTTTTTCCCTTTTATTTTTTAAATTAAAAATTTATGTTCTCTCTCATAACACGTAAACCTAGTTATGTAAAACAAATTCTGACGTTGGCTATGTCTAAAAAAAATCTGTATCTCATTCTCCATCCTGATATCACCTTTGTGTCAATGTAATGTCTCCTCACCAGGCCTCTGCAATCTCGGCTAGTCACTTCGCTGATCAGAGTTAAGTTTTTTTTAAAGTATTTGTCTTTGTAGTTGTCATGGTATAAATTGGTCTCCTGGGTCTGCTCATTTCACTCTTCGTCAGTTTATACATCTTTCCAGGTTTTCCTAGAGCCATCCCTTTCCTCATTTCATAGGGCACAGTGATATTCCATTACATTCATATTCCATCCATGTTCAGTCATTTCCCCAATTCATGGGTACCCCTTTAGTTTTCAGTTCTTTGCTACTTTAAAAAATATGGGCACTTAATTGTGTTCTGGTATTGTTACTGTTTCATGTGTGTTTAGCTTGTTTGTAAGCACCACAAAGCAAGTGTTTAACTAAAACTTCATCCATATCCCCCCGAATCAGGTAGCACTGTATGCAGCAAACAGAAAGCACTTAAATACTTGTGGAATTGATTTGAGTTGTGCCTTCCCTGATGACCCTTCACATGTTCACTGACCTCCTCCCATAGGCCGAGGAGCCCAGGTTGGTGAATCAGATGGAGAGGACGAGGATGAGGAGTGGCCATCCTTGGAGAAGGCAGCAGAAATGGTGGGATCAGCATATGACTCGGAGGTAGTTGTCAGTCCCGAAGATGAGCATGCCATCGAAATGTTCATGAACAAGAACCCCCCACTCAGGTAGGGTTGGATTGGAATAATAGGACACCTGGGTCTTAGTGGGAAATTCTAGTGGTAAGTTGATTGCTAGGGTATATTTTTCATCCCCACTACCAAAGACAGGTTTAGGTCTTTTGAAGGGGATCAGATCACTGTCATTTGGAGGAACACAGGTTAAGATGGACCACTAAAGACCAGGATGACTTCAAGGCACTGTGAAGAGCCTCTTCATCCATCTGGGTGCAGACATCCTGACAACTCTTTCAAACTATATAGTCCACTCTAACTGGGGATTATCTGAGACTTGAATATTCATATTCCTTTCCTGCATTCACCTGGGCCAAGACAATATGAACATAGAAAATTATAGGATTTTGTACTGTT
Organism: Phascolarctos cinereus; assembly: GCF_003287225.1. Classification (NCBI taxonomy): domain Eukaryota; kingdom Metazoa; phylum Chordata; class Mammalia; order Diprotodontia; family Phascolarctidae; genus Phascolarctos; species Phascolarctos cinereus. The sequence goes on along the minus strand of NW_027555958.1, from coordinate 232,124,701 downwards.
TTCAAGGAAATCTGTGCCAGATAAATTAATAGATACTATGTTTTCTACCTGACAAACTACTTATTCTGTCTAAGCCCCATTTGTAATCTGTATATACTACCCAATATGAAGAATATTAGATTCACGTCTCATTATTTGCACTTGAATCCTGACTTTTGTTGCTTTTTCAGCTGGTGGCTCTCCAGAGTCTCATGATATTCCTGCATTCCTTTCTCATCTTCTCCTTATTCTCTCTGCACCCCCCCCCCAAATGGTGATAGGTTAAACGAGGTGTTATTTGCTGATTTTAGAAATTATTAAATTTATACTCAACTTATGTTTCAGTATCAGGTTGAGGCTGAGGAGAGCAAAGAGAAGTAGTTGAAAGGAATTTTAGTTAGTCATGAAGCATTTATTTTAAGTACTTATTAGATAAACAGTGTGCTAAGTGCTAGAAATATAAAGTAGGGTAAAAAGGTAGTCCCTGCCCTTAAAAAACTCACACTCTATTGGAGGAGAGATCAGTAAAATAATTGTATGCAGTTATAAGATGTATCTAGCGTAAATGGAAATTAGTCTGAGAGAGAAGGCGATAGCTGTTAGGACCTCCTGCAGAAGATGGGATTTGAGCTGAGTCTTGAAGGAAGCCAGCAGATAAACCAGAGGACAAAGAACATTCCAGGATGGGGGGGACAAGTGGAGGAAAAGGAGGAGTGTACAAAGGAAAAGTACAAAGGGACTAGATTGTGATGTGTTTTAGGTGTGATTCTTAAAGCTCATCTGATCCAACCAACCCACTCATTTAACAGCTGAGAAAAATAAGACCCATAGAAGTTCAGTGACTTACACAAAAATCACATAGCAAGTAAGCACCAGAGCTAAGATTTGAACTCTAGTCACTAGACTTCATGTTCAGGGCTTTTTCCACTGGACTGCAGGGATGGCACAAAGTAGAGATGATTAATTCGGTCCTTTTGGGTGGAGGGAAGCTCAGAAGTAAAGTAGGAAGAAATGACAGAAGGACCAAAGGTTGCCACAGTTGCTTTGTGGAAGTTAAGTATTTCATTCCCTATGTGTGATGGTAGTGATGTTATTTTAAAAGGTATCTCTGTATTTGTCCATTAACAAGTGTTTCTTAAACAACTTCTCTGTGCTAGGTACTGGTAGATACAAATACAAAGGAGAGGCAGTCCCATCACCAAACAAAACACATTCTGCATATAGGTCAGATTTCCATCCTTTCCCCTTCCCTTTATCTTTCCTCTTTTCTATAATATGCATTACCCTTTTGGCTGTTTCATTTGGTGTCCTTTTAGGCACTAGTCTGCTCCATCAGTCTTCCTCTCCCAGGTCCTCTCAACAGAATACTATGAGTTCTTTCCTTGTAGTTACAACATGACTGCTGTTTCTTCACATGCTTTGCCAGTTGGCCCCCAAAGTCTTTAGCAGTTGTCCTTTTAGGCACTAGTCTGCTCCATCAGTCTTCCTCTCCCAGGTCCTCTCAACAGAATACTATGAGTTCTTTCCTTGTAGTTACAACATGACTGCTGTTTCTTCACATGCTTTGCCAGTTGGCCCCCAAAGTCTTTAGCAGTTCTGCACTCAGTAATCCAGCACTCTTGTATGTTCTCCATACTTTCCTCTTGGGCGAGCTCTTTCTCTCTGAACTCTATATTGGTATGAATCAACAGTCTATTACATAACACATGCCCCGTTGCTTTGTTGTTCCAGCTTTGTGACATCTCTCACTTGTGCCCTTTCTCTCCTCTAACATCACTACCACCCTGACACAGGCCTTCAATCACCTCACTCCTGGATTAGCATGGTATTTTGCTGGTGGCTCTGCCTGCTTTGAGTCTCTTCTCACTCCAGTCTGTCTGCCACCCAGCTATCAGAGTGCTCTTCCTAAAATGCAGGTCTGACCTTGTCACACACCTGCTCAGTATACTCCTGTGGCTCCCTGTCACTTCTAGGATCAAATATAAAATCCTCTGACATTCTCTGCCTCCCCTACACCAGCTTTTATGGTCTTCTTATACCTGAAATTCACTCCCTAGCCCTTTCAGCCCTCCCTCTCCCCATTAAGTACTCATCTCTGCCTCTTGGCTTCCCTGATTTCCTTCAAGTCCCAGTCAAAATCCCACTTTCTACAGGAAGCCTTTCCCAATTCCTCTTAATTCTAATTTATCTCCTATATCTCTTGTTTGTACATAGTTGTCTGCTTTTTGTCTCTCTCATTAGATTGTGAACTTTCTTAGGGCAGGGACTGCCTTTTGCCTTTCTTTTTATCCTCAGCACTCAGCATAGTGCCTGACACATAGTAGATTCTTAATAAATGTTTGTTGACTAATTGACTTTTCGTTCCATACCATTTAAGTATTTTTATGGCATCTTCCTTCAATTCTTGCCTTCCTCTTTTATGATCTTATGCATCTTTAAACTATTTCCTATTTAAACTCCTCTTAGGAATTCCCTGTGATTGCTCTGGGGTGCTGGCTCTCAATCATTTAATCTGAATACTTTGGAACATTACAGAAATAGCCTCAATATTCTGTGACATCCTGAATTTCCTCACTTGTCTTTGCCAGTTTTTGACCGAGGACACAGAAGCCACTAAGATAGAGAAAAGGGAATAGATTTCAACAAGACATTTGAAAAAAAGTCTTTCCTTCTATGAATACTATGGAGTGATGTGAACTAGATGATCAGTTAACTGCTCAGAGAGTATTGATTTATTGATAAGTATCATGATTTCTGGAGGAGGTTGTCCCTAGTGGCATGCCACAAAGCTCTGTGCCCTTTCTTTCAACTTTTTTATCTATTACTCCGGTAAAGCAAAACTTATCAGATTTGTAGCTGATACAAAGCTAGGATGAACAGCTTGTATCATGGATGATACAATCAAGATCCAAAAAGATTTGAACAGGCTGAAAAAAGTTGGGTTGTTATCTAACAAGAGGCATTGTGGTATATTAGGTAAGATATTAGTCTTGGATTCAGAAAAACCAAATTATAAATCCTGTCTGTGATACTTAATAACTGTGTGACCCTGTTGAAGTCGATCTGTCTTCTAAATCACAGTTTACTCTTCAGTAAAATGGGGATAATACCCATAGAACCTACCACATAGTTTTTAAGTGCCAAATGAGGTAATGTGTAAAGAGCAATTTTGCAAACTCTAAAATGATGTATAAATGCCAATTACTAATTTAATAGAGATCAATTGGAAGGCCTGTTAAGTGCTTAGGCTCAGGAGAATCTACTTCACTGTAAAAGTCTAGAATGGGAAAAAATTTCCCCTGTTTACATGAACTGTCGTTCATGTAAAATGGATTTTAATGTGCTACAAACTGACATGAGTTAACAATGTGATGTAGAGGTCAGAAAAGCCTTAATCTGAATTCCTGTCTCTCATAGCCAGAATGAGGGAGTTGAAAGAACCTGGTCATACCCCACATACAACAGTGTGTCTGATCCTGGGCGTCATATTTTAAGGTGCACGTTGATAAACTACCCCCAAGCCCAGAGGAGAGTAATTCATGCTAGTGTATGGACTCAAGACCATATGATCTGAGGCATAGTTGAAGGAGCTGGGAGTGTTTAACCGTGAGAAAGGAAGATATAGGTGATATTTAACCTGGAAAAGATTGGGTTGAGGTAGGCACATGGAGGGAAGGACACAGTTGCCATCTTCATTTATTTGAAGGGCTGTTACATGCAAGAGAAATTCTGTTTGACCCAGAGATAAAACCAGAAGCTATGGGCAGAAGTTGCAGAGAGGCAAATCGAGGCCTAATGATATCAAGAAAGACTTCCTAACAACTTGAGATATTCCGTAGTGGAAGGGGCTGCCTCATGGTGAAGGAGAGAGTTAAATCTGCATGACCACTTGTTAGGTAAGATGTCCCTTTTTGAGGTTCCTGTCAGCTCTAAAATTTTATAATATAATAGCTGTCCTCTAATCTCTGAAGGACTGTCATTTTGAAAGGAATTAGGCTAATTCTGTTTAGTTTCAGAGAACAGAGCCAAGACCAATGGAGGGGCATTATAAAGAGGCAAGTTCAGGCTCAGCATATGGAAGAGTGTTCTAACCATTAGAAGAGCTGTCCCAGAATGGAACAGGTTGCCTTTTTAGAATAGTGGCCTTCCCATCACAAGAAGTATTCAAGCAGAAACTGGATTGCCACCTCTCAGGAATGTTGTAGAGAGGTTTTCTGCACTCAGTGGAAGGTTAGATCTGGAATATCTCATAAGATTTCTTCCCATTTGAAGATTCTTTGATTCTAAAGGGGCTCTTGACAAGAGGAAAGATGAAAAATTATCAAAAGCAGTCATAAAAATTCAAAAAACAAGGCCACCTGGACTTCTTTAGTGTAGATGCAAGCAGCTTTAAAATCCCTGTGGGCCTCACTGAATTACTGCACAGTACCAGTAATTGATTACCATAATGATAGCCCTGATCATCAAGGAAAGGTTACATTCCATTCAGGCTCTTTAAGACTGCTGAGAAGTATATATTTTAGAAAAATTTCCATCCTAAATCAATAAACAAGGTTGAGTGATTGAAGTTGTTGGCTTTCACTTTCAATCTTCAAGCATCTGTGAGATTGCTACAGCCATCAATCCAGATAACATTGACTCTATGCACCATCCTAGGATCCCAGATAAAGAGCTGGAAGAGACTCCCAGAGACTATCTACTCTAACCTTTTTGTTACAGATGAGGAAATTGAGTGCCATAGAGGGGAAACGATTTGCCCTGAGGTTAGACAGGTAGCAAGTGCCCAGGATGGAATTCCACCTGAGCTCCTCTGACTCTCAATTCATCACTGTTTCCATTCTTCAGTTAGCAATCTTTGTGAGTTGCTGTGGCCAGTAAATAAAACCAATGCAGTCATAGATAGGAGGGAAACAGGTACCTGGGAAAGAAATCTTTGCAATAGATTTTTCCAATAAAGGACTTATATCCAAGATACATTAGGAACTGATTCAAATTTATAAGACTAAGCCATTCCCTTAAAGATTAATAGTTAAAAGATAAGAACAGGCAGTTTTCAAAAGATTTGTTGTAGCTAAATAAGTCCTTTCCTGATGACTAAACCTTTGGTGATCAGCCTCTCCCAGTCCTTCAAGACTGGTCCTCTTTTGACAAACCCGAAGTCTGCTGCTGGGCCTGTACCTAATGACTTTCTGGCTTGGTAGAATTTTGAGAGTTTGTTTCACCTCAGAAAGTCAGTCATGCCCCAGTGAGACATTTGAGTAGGGTTTAAGCGGCAAAAGCTTCAGTTCATCTGTGAAATTCACTTAGATGACCCATTGCATCCCCTGACAAAACTGGTCAGGTGAGTCTTACTATATATGAACAACAGGTGGTGGATGGACAGGCCTGGAGTCAGGGGCAGGCAGTTACCTTTTTTTTTTTTAACTTATTTTTAGAATTTTTTTTTAAATTTTGAGTTCCAGATTTTCTCCTTTCCTCTCTCCCCTGCCCACTGAGAAGGCAAGCAATATGATGATATCAATTATACATGTGAAATCATGCAAAATATATTTCCATATTAGCCATTATTGCCAAAAAGCAAACAAGAAAAATAAAGTGAGAAAACTATACTTTCACTCAGGCTCCCATCAGTTCTTTCTCAGGAGGTGGATAGCATTTTTCATCATGAGTCCTTTGGAATTGTCTTGGATCATCATATTGATCAGACTAGCTAAGTCTTTCACAGTTGATCATCATTGCCATATTGCTGTTACTGTGTACGATGATCTGGTTCTGCTCACTTCACTTTCCATTAATTCATATAGGTGTTCCCATGTTTTTCTGAAATCATCCCCCTCATTTCTTATTTCACAGTATTCCATCACAGTCATATACCACAACTTGTTCAGCCATTCCCCAATGGGGTATCTCTTTAATTTCCAATTCTTTGCCACCACAAAGAGGGTTGCTGTATTTTTATACATGTAGGTCCTTTTCCAGGGGCAGCTAGGATAGAGCACCAGCCCTGGAGTCAGGAGGACCTGAGTTCAAATCCAGCCTCAGACACTTGACACTTACTAGCTGTGTGACACTGGGCAAGTCACTTAACCCCATTGCCTGGCAAAAAACAAAACATATAGGTCCTTTTCCTTTTTCTTTGATCTCTTTGGGATGCTGACATAGTAGTGCTGTTGCTGGGTCAAAATATATGCCTTTGGGCATAGTTCCAAATTGTTCTCCACAATGGTTGGACGAGTTCACCACTGGTTCAGCAGTATATCTATTTCCCCTCATCCCTTCCAGCATTTGTCATTTCTGATAAGTGTGGGATGGTACCTCAGAGTTGTTTTAATTTGCATTTCTCTATTCAATAATGATTTACAGCATTTTTTAATATGACTCTGGATAGCTTTGACTTCCTCTGAAAACTGTCTCTTCACATCCCTTGACAATTTATCAGTTGTGAAATGGCTCTTGTTTTCATAAATTTGACTCAGTTCTCTATATATTTGAGGAAAAGGAGTATCAGAGAAACGTGCTATAAAAATTTTTTGATGTTACTTCATTGTCTATGGGACCTTTCATCAAAATGCAGTTTCTGTGATTATCTCTTTTAATTCAGTCTTTTTACTTTTGCTTTGTCTGAATTCATGATTGCTACTCCTGCCTTTTTTACTTCAGCTGAAGGATAATAGATTCTGTTCCACCTCCTTATTTTAACTCTGTGTATCTTTCTGTTTCAAGTGCGTCTTTTGTAAAAAATTATTGTTGGATTCTGGTTTCTGATCCATTTTGCTGTCTGCTTCCATTTTTTATGGGTGAGCTCATCCTATTCACATTCATAGTTATGATTACTGTATATTTCCCTCCATTCTGTTTTCTTCTGTTTATCTCTCTCTCTCTTTCTTTTTATCCTGTCCCTGCTCAAAAGTCTGTTTTGCTTTTGACCACTGCCTCCCTTAATCTGCATTCCCTTTTATCATTCCACAGGCTCCCGCCTCCCTTTTATCCCCTTCTCTCCCATTTTCCTGTTGGGTAAGAGATATTTCTACACCCAACTGAGAGAGAGAGAGAGAGAGGGAGAATATGTGTATTCTTCCCTCTTTGAATCAATTCTGATGAATGAGGTTCAAGCATTGCCCACAATTCCCCCCATTTTCCCCTCCACTGTAAGCTTTTCCTTGCATGCCTCTTTTATTTGAGATAATTTCCCCCATTCAACCTCTACCATTCTCCTTCTTCTAGGGCATCCCTCTTTCTCACCCCTTTTTTTTTTTTTAGTTCATTCCAACATAAGTGATTCAGACCCATGCACTCTGCCTGTGCAGGCTTCTAACTACCATAATAGTGGCAAAGTTCTTAGGAATTACATGTATTACTACCCATATAGGAATGTAAACTATTTAACTTTCTTGAGTCTCTTCTGAGTTCTCTTCTATGTTTACCTTTTTATGCTTCTCTCTTGTCTTGTGTTGAATGTCAAATTTTCTATTCAGCTCTGGTCTTGTCATCAAGAATGTGGCAGTTACCTTCTTATCTGCTACCCCAGGTATTTTGTCATCAAAGTGAAAGTTGGGGAATGTGGAATCAGGTGATCTCTGTGAAGGTTAATCCCATCTGACCTGTTACCACAACTGTGCCTCTTCCTTCTGCCTTCAGGCGTACACTGGCAGACATCATTATGGAAAAATTGACAGAAAAGAAGACAGAGGTGGAAACTGTTATGTCTGAGGTGTCAGGCTGCCCTATGCCCCAGCTGGAACCCCGGGTTCTTGAAGTCTACAAGGGTGTCAGAGAGGTAAGAGCCACAGCATTGAGGGGAGGAGCAGTGACGGAAAATCTGTAATTCTTGGATCTAACACATAGTAGGTACTTAAATCATGTTTGATGCTTTAAAAAAAAAGGTTTTCTTTACTTATTCCACAAGAATTAATTAATCAACAATCAATAAAAATTTATTAAGTGCCTACTATGTGCCAGGTACTGTGCTAAGTGCTAGGGATACAAAAAAGAGGCCAAAGAGTCTAATGGAGGAGACAACTGGCAAACAAATATAAATAAAGCAAACTATACACCGGATAAATAGGAAATAATGAACAGAGGGAAGCCACTGGAATTAAGAGAAGTTGGAGAAGACTTCCTGAAGAAGCTGGGATGTTAAAAAAACAAAAAAGAAGAAGAAGGTGGGATTTTAGTTGAGACTGAAGGTAGCTAGGGAGGTCAGTAATTGGGAGTAAGGGAGGGAGAGCATTGCAGACATGGGGTAGAGCCAGTGAAAATGCCCAGGGCTGTGAAATGGAACATACTGAGCACAGAACAACTAGGAGGCCAGTGCCACTGGATCCAAGAATATGTGTTGGGGAGTAAGGTGTAAGAAGACTGGAAAGGTAGGAGGGGGCTGGGTTAAGAAGGTCTTTATCAGGCACCATGCTAGGTACTAGAGATTCAAAGACAAAAGTGAAACAGTTCCTGCCTTCAAGGAACTGAAATTCTCTGCAGGCAATGGAACACATAGTAACGGAGAGTGGAGTTAGCAACTGGGAAATTAAGGTCAGACATACATATAAGAGGTGGCATTTGGGCTGAGCAGAAGAAGAAGCTAAGAAATAGAAGTGAGAAGAGAGGGCATACTAGGGTCACAGATGTGAGATGGGACAGCATGGATGACCGCACTCTCAAGGGGGAGAAGGAGAGGGACGTATACTAGGCCATCCTGGAAAGAGGTATGGGAGCCAGTGTGTGATGAGTTTTAAAAGCCAAACAAAAGAGTTTGTATTTTAGCCTACAAGCAGTAGGGAGCTAGCCCCCAGGAGTGTCTTGAGTGAGTGACATGGTCAGACCTGTGTTTTAAAAATATTAATCATTCTCATTTATAATTCATGATTTCCCTTTCCGGCTTCCCTTTCACCCTAGGTGTTATCCAAGTACCGGAGTGGCAAACTTCCCAAAGCCTTTAAAATTATTCCTGCTCTCTCCAATTGGGAGCAGATCCTCTATATCACAGAGCCAGAGAGCTGGACTGCAGCTGCCATGTACCAGGCCACCAGGTAAAGGAGACCCAGAACCGGAAGTAGGGTTAGTATAGACGGAAGGTCCTCCCCCCTTTTGCCATGCTCCCTGACTTGCCCTAACGCCTCTCATTCCATGTAGCCTCTTCATCACATGGTTTGTCACCTTCTAGCCCCTCTGTTATATTTCAGTTCAGTTCAACTAAAGTTATTTAAGTACCTACTATGTGTTTCACACTGGTACCAGGCACTTGGGATATAAAAATAGAAACAGGGAATAAGCATTTATATAGCACCTACTATGTGCCAGGCACTGTGCCAAGCACTTTACAAATATTATTTGATTCTCAAAACTCTGTAAGATAGATGCTGTTATTATCCTCATTTTACAGTTGAGGAAACTAAGGCAAATGGAAGTTAAGTGACTTGTCCAGAGTCACAGAGTGTCTGAGCCTGGATTTGAACTCAGGTTTTCCTGACTCCAGGCCCAGCACCCTAACCACTGCACCAGCTGCCTAATACCCAAGATGAGACACAATCTGTGCCTTCAAAGAGCATTTAATTGGGGGTTGTGGGGAGGTCCAGACAAAATGCTCTATGAGTGGAAGAAGGAAGAGAAGTTCCTTTCAGCTGGAAGAGTCCAGGAGGATGTAGCAGTGCCTGAGCTGGACCTTGAAAAGAATCATAACGGGAGGAGGGAAGCAGAAGGGGTGGGTGATGAAGGGATTAGCTGGCAGTCTGCCCAAAGGTACTGATGTGGGCTGAATGTTGGACAAGATCAAGCTAGCAGATACTCTAGTTTGCCTCAACTGTACAGTAAATGGAGAAGTCCAGATTGAAATAAGGCTAGAAAGATAGTTGGGAACCAAATGTTGGAGGACTAAAAAGCCAAGGAGTTTGCATTTTTATCCTGTAGCCCATGGGAATTCCTAAAAGAGTCTTATGGTCACATCCATGTTTTAAGGAGGTTATTTTGGCAAATATGTGATAGTTGGACTACCGAAGGAAGAGACTGGGAACCTGGTGTCTGCTTAGGCTTACTGGTCTCCTAAGATGGTTATGTGCATTCCTAGATATCTCCACTGCTTCATCAGCAACACCCTAGAATTTAGGTCAGGAGTGCTGGCCTTTCATTTGTTCTTCACGATGCTCTGGGGTGTCATGAAGGACAGCTTGGCATTTGTGACATCTTCACTGTCTTTTGCCAGTTTTCAACTAGGATGGTGAAGAGAAGGTGGCTTGGCTTGTCCTTATTTGGGGTTTTGGCACATGTGCTAGAGAGATTTATCTCCCTTGAAAGCTCCAAGTAGCCTTTATGTCACTCTGTTCTCATTCTTTTCCCTCCATTCTCCCTGAGTCTGCCCTGGAATTGCTGATGGACTGGCTATGGAAGAGACGTTCTCTGGGAGGCAGAAGTGGGTGGTGATCCATAGGGTCATTGATTTATTTAGGAAAGGACTTCCGAAGCCATCCACTCAGACCCCTTCATTTGACAGATGAGGAACAGAGGCCCAATAAGGTGAAGTGACTTGCCCAGGGCCACACAGTGAGTGGCAGAGTAAGGATCAAACAAAGGTCCCCTGATGCCACCTCCAGGGCTCTTTCCCTGGTGTGGAGTACCTGGGACTTCTCCTGCAGAACTACAGGACAGCTAAAGTCTTTTCATTTCAAGTCAGTGCTTTGTCAGTAGTATCCAGAGTGCTATGTAAAGGACCAGGCTCTATCTAACGACAACAACAATATTAATATTAGTACTTTATGTTCATCTGGCACTTAGTTTTAAAATCCCGTCTGAGTTTTCAGACAAAGAAATCAAAGCTATCTCTAGTCATGTGAAAAAATGCTTTAAATCATCTTGATTAGAGAAATGCAGATAAAAACAACACTGAAGTACCACTCACACCTGTCAGCTTGGCTAATATGACAGAAGAGGAAAAATGATAAATGTTGGAAGGGGTATGGCAAGACTGGAAAACTAATGCATTGTTGGTAGAGTTGTGAATGGCTTCAACCATTCTAGAGAGAAATTTGAAACTGTACTCAAAGTGCTATAAAATTGTGCATACCCTTTGATCCAGCAATATCACTAATAGGTCTATATCCCCCCAAAAAAAGGAAAAGGACCTATTTGTATAGAAATATTTATAGCAGCTCTTTTGTGGTGGGAAAGAATTGGAAATTGAGGGAATGCCCATTAATTGGAGAATGGCTGAACAAATTGTGATGGAACACTACTGTGCTATAAGAAATGACAAGCAGAATGACTTCAGAAAAACCTAGAAAGACTTATATGAACTGATGCAGAGTGATGTAGCAGAACCAGGAGCACATTGTACCGTGATCAACTATGAAGGACGTAGCTATTCTCAGCAATACAGTGGTCCAAGACAAGCCCAAAGGATTCGTGATGAAAAATGCCACCTGCTTCCAGAGAAAAAACTGATGGCATCTGAAAACATACCAAAGCATACTGTTTTTCTCTTCCTTTCTCTCTTTCCTTTTCTTCCTTCCTCCCTTTCTCCCTTCTTTCTTCCTGCCTTCCTTCCACAGAACAACTCATATGGAAATATGTTTTACATGATTGCACATGTATCAACTATATCAGATTGCTTACCATCTCAGGGAGGAATAGAATTTGGAACTCAAAACTTAAAAAACAGAATGTTAAAAAACTGTTCACATGTAATTGGGGAGAAACTAAAATGTACAGAAAACAATCTCATCTGTGACTGATCTGGAAATTTCCACACCCAGGATATTCTCATCCAATCTCAAGGATAGGATGGCCCAGCGCTTCTACAACTTGGTGCTTCTCCCCCGTGTGCGAGATGACATTGCTGAATATAAACGCCTTAACTTTCACCTCTACATGGCACTCAAGAAAGCATTATTCAAGACCGGGGCATGGTTCAAAGGTAGGTCTTAGAGTAGGCCTTTCTGAGGTGGGTACATTGGTTCCTGCAGTTGAGGGCAGAGTTCCCTTTAAACCCTGGACCGACTGTTCCCATTTCTCTCCCCATGTACTTTCTCCCCTCTGCTCCCAGTCCTCACTAACAGTCCTTTCTCTGACCTCCCCAGGGATCCTGATACCCCTATGTGAATCTGGTACCTGTACCCTTCGTGAGGCCATCATTGTGGGCAGCATCATCACCAAGTGCTCCATCCCTGTGCTGCACTCAAGGTACTGCGGGGCTGTTGTCCTGATCTCCTCACAGCTGCCCTTTCTGTTTGTGTCTGTCACTGTTTCCAGCATCCTGGACAGTTCAGGGATAGGGTTAGCCAGGTTCCCTGCACAGTTCAGATAGGGAAACTGATGCAGGGCAAAGTACAGGTCAAAGGTGTGAGTCAGAGCTCATTTCTTTCAGCTTCTCCCTTGACCTAATATTTAATCCACTGGTTTAGCTTTATCAAGTGTATCATTGAGAGGGGGCAGCACCATTCAGTGGATAGAACAGATGGGGAATCAGACCATCTCTATTTAAGTCCAGGCTTATTGGCTGAGTGAACTGTGGGCAAGTCAAAGATTGGAGCAGGAAGGGACCTCAGGAGTCGTCTGGTCCAACTTCCTCATTTATACATTTTTTATTTTATTTTATTTTTTTAATTTTGGAGACAATGGGGTTAGGTGACTTGCCCAGGGTCACTCAGCTAGCTAGTAAGTGTCTGAGGCCGATTTTGAACTCAGGTCCTCCTGACTCCCGGGCTGGTGCTCTATCCACTGTGCCACCTAACTGCCGCAAGAGCTGAGTTCTAATGTAGCCTGAGACACTGGTGTGATCCTGGACAGGTTGGTGTGAAGACCAGATGAGATGTTTATATACGGGTTAAGCCCAATGCCTGGCATATAGTAGGCGATTAAAAAATGCCTATATTTCCCTTTCCTCTTTAATATGCTGCAAGTACTGTGCTAAAGTGCTAAAGATACAAATGCAGGATTGAGGCATTTGTCCTAGAGGAGGTTCACTTTCAATGGAGGAAACTACACAGATAGGTGAGGGGAGGCCAAGGAACAGTGCAGTGGTTGGCAATTCACAAAAGTGCCGAGGGAGACAATAGAACAGTCCGCTAACATGCCCTTTCCAGAAGTAGCCATGATTTGATGGCAGGTCTCAAAGAGGCAGGAAACTAGTATAAAATGGCGCAGTGAAGATGTGCTGCAGGGTCAGAGAGTGCAGAGTCCAGCGGCTACTCTTCCCTCCGCCCCAGTCTGGCCTTTGGGTGGTTCAGAGAGTAAACAATGGCAGGAAGGGAGATGAGGACACAAGGATTAAATGAAGCGATGGACGGAAAATGCACTGTAACCTGTGAAGTGTTATATTATGCGCCTTGGATCTGAAGTCAGAAGGCCTGCCTTGTGAAATCCCAGCTTATTACCTTGGGGAAATTGCTCATCTTCTCTGAGCCTCAGTTTATTTTGGTTGTTTGTTTGTTTGCTTGTTTTTTAGGCAGTTGGGGTTAAGTGACTTGGCCAGGGTCACACAGGTACTTAAGTGACAGCGGCATTATTCCTGGGCATTTCAACCCAGGTCTTCTTGATTCTATTGTACCAGTCTGTTCCTGTTATTTAATTACCCCTTGCTCCTAAGAATTTCCAGTCAATAATACCCTTTTCTCCATCCCAGCCGAATTTTTGTCTCTGGTTTGCTCTTAAGCTTCAAGGTCTGTGCTTCTGCAGTATGACCACTCTGTCCCAGGCTGTTTCCCAACTGAAAACCCTTTGAGTATCAGTGGCACAGAGATATTCATCTGTTGTTCCCACTTCTCCTTCCCCCTTTAGTGCAGCCATGCTGAAAATTGCTGAGATGGAATACAGTGGAGCCAATAGCATCTTCCTACGGCTGCTGCTGGACAAGAAGTACGCATTGCCCTTCCGGGTACTGGATGCCTTAGTCTTTCACTTCCTGGCCTTTCGGACTGAGCAGCGAAAGCTTCCTGTTCTTTGGCACCAAAGCCTGCTGACCCTGGCTCAGCGCTATAAAGCTGATCTGACCACAGAACAGAAGGAGGCCCTGCTAGAGCTTCTTCGCCTGCAGTCCCACCCACAGCTATCCCCTGAAATCCGGAGGGAGCTGCTCAGTGCTACCGCCCGAGATGTGGAAGGGCCCTCTGTCAATATGGACTGAGGTTCCTGAGGAAGACGGCTACCTTCCCCATTTTGGTAGGGGTAGGGAGAGATGACACATGAACTGTTCTATGATTTTTTCATGGCTCCTAAGACTGTGTGACTTAGGGGCACCTAAAGGACAAAACTGAAGTGCTATGATCTCCCTGACTAGACTTGAATTATTCTGGCCTAAGTGCCTGACAGAACTTCCCCAAGTCCTGTTCCGGTCTAGAACCTGACAAGTACAGTTACACCCTGACTCGCTTTGTAGCATGGTGGAAGAAGTCAGCAGCTGAGGCAGGTGGATGCTGGATGTGAACCCAAAAAAAAAAAGCTGTGTATTTATCTCATTTGTCACATTGTCCTTGTCACAGACCCTCCCTACTTCTCCCTTCCCCTCCACAATCTTTCGATAAGAACAAGGTGTCCATGAAGTGAGGACAGTACTGAGACAAATTCGGGTTTCTTTGCTGCTCATAGTCACAGAAATTTAGCATTGGAATGGACCTTAATGGCCATCGGTCTTCTATATATAACAAGTGGTCATTGACCTTCTGCTTAAAGACCTAGTCAGTGGTAGCCATCAGCTCCCTAATCAGCCTCTTCCACCTTAGAACATCAAGCTTAAATTTGCCTCTTTGTGGCTTCCACCCATTTCTCTTGGTTGCCCTGTAGGGCCAAACAAAATAAGTCTATAATCTTGCCCCTTTAGATACTTGAAGATAGCTCTGTGCCACCTTCCTGCCACACTTCCACACCTTCTTCTTTCTCAAGACACACATTCCTTATAATTTCCAGCATTTAGCCCCAAGGACCAGTAGAAGTTGCAAAGAGTTAAATGTGTGTTCGGGTATCTTCCCGAGTCTCCTCTTCTCCACTTTAAATATCCCCAGTTGCTTCAGCCAGCTCCTGTATCACATAAACTCTAAGGCCCTTCAGAATCCTGGTGACCCGAGATGCTTTCCAACTCTACACATACTACAGATGAAGGTAACCAGGACCCAAGTATGGAGACACTGGTGCATTCTTAGCCCTAGGAACTGTACTGCTTTTCACACAGGCCGAGACCACGTTAGTTAGCTTTCTTGGTCGCCACATCACACTTGCTGACCCGTATTGAACTTGCAAGACCACTAAAACCTCGTTTTTCAAACTACTGTCTTGATTGAGGTATCATTTATACCTCCCATTAAGGCTGGATTCTTCCCCAACTCTGCTACAGCCAACCTTGCAGAAGTTTCTCTGAATCTTCCCCTTTCTTTACTTTAGGTTATAAGCAACTGGGAGTGTTTTAACTTGAAGAAGACTTGAGAAGATAGGAACCTAGGTACACCAGGTCATTAATTATGGCCTAGGCTTCCATGTCCTGTCCTTACTGAGGAATCTGGAGATCTCAGGGTTTGGAGTGGACCTCAGATCATTTAAGAACATATTCTGTAGCAGAACTTTTTCCCTAGAGACTTGGCAGATTGGAGTTAAAAGGGGGTCAGTCAGTCTGGAGCTATGGGCTATATACTAGAGCTATAATGGAAACAATTCCTTAGCAAGCTCCAGACAGGTATGACAAGGAGTGGGGAGCCCTGGTCAAGGAAAGCCCAGTCTGAGCCTCTTTCAGGCTCCATGGCCTCCTCCTGAGTAATGAAATCCATTGCTTCTGTTCCTGCCCACTCCTTGGACTCCTATCCAAGAAGCAAACTACCCCTTCCCCAAAACATCCCCCAGTTCATGAAAGACCTGAAGCTTGGTGTGATCCAGAATCTTTATTCAGGTAGCTTGAAGACCCTGGGATGTCCCTGCTGGACCAGAGTTGTGGCCCCAGGGACACCTGTGCAGAGAACAGGGTCTGCCTTCCTCTCCTGGGAGAGGCTTTGTTACCCCTAGAGTCCATTCATCTTTTCCACACCTCAAAGAGCAGGGCTAGAGGAAAATGGATTTGCAGCCCCTCTCTTCCCCGCCCCCCTTCCCCCCCCAGGCTGTAGCAGCATCTTTGGCACTAAGTCTTTCCAGCCAAATGCGGGGGATGGGATGGGAGGAAGGAAGGTGGGGGGAGGCACGTCGACAAAAAGGATCACTTTCTAGAGGGCAGAGGAAGGCTCCCCCTCCCCTCCTACGTTGTACTCTGAGCACTGTGTTGCACCTTGTCATAATAAATTAATCCATGGAGCCTTCCCCCCACCCCCCCATTCCTGACTTGACATCAGGATGTACACCTGGCAAGCTGAGTAGGAAGCAATTCAAGGAGGAATCAGGCTGCAGGTCCCCAAGAATGAGGCCTGAGCCTTTCTCTTCCCCAGGGCTGGCTTTATGCTATACCAAAAGATTCCAGGGAGGATCCCCACCCCCAGCCAGAATTTTTTCCTCCAAGCACTTGGCAGGCTTGGAATTAAGTCTTCAAGTCTAAATGCAAATACCCCTGGTGTGGTTAAGGGGAAAAGGTAATGCCTTTGGGGAAGGGAAGAGCCAACTAAACAATTCTGCCTTGGTCTGATCAAACTACTGACAGAGAAACTGGCAAAAATAAAATGAGAAGGAAGAGCTTAGCTAGCTCCCTATCTCACCAACTAGGCAGGCCCACACATGGGGCAGAATCTGCCCCCTCTCAAACTCTGGCTCAACAGGAGCCATGGTTCCCTGGGCCCAGACATCCAGCTGATGGTAAAGGTGATTGTCTGAGCAGAGGCTGGGCTGGGCTGACCATCTTTGCTGTTCCTTCCTCCCTCGTGTGGCCCATGAGAAGGGATGGGGAAGACAGGGGAGGAGTTACAAGTGAACGGCTGTAACTTCTGTTGGGGTACTGGTCTGACTAGGCTCTTGGTTTCCAGAATATTCTGGAGCTTTAGGGACTGTGACTGCTGTGTCTTGGGCAGCCTCCCGCAGGCTTTCCCGTAAAGCGGCTTCAATCTGCTCCTGGCATGCACGCAGGCAATCCTGGGGTTAGAACAAAGAGAAAGAGAACAGTTAAAAAGGGCAAAGGGAGGTAAACAGAGAGGGGTACAAGGGAGCTCTGAAGGGGAAAGAAGGTCACTTCCAGCCTTCTCTTATGTGTTCCCATTTGCTTTGGCTGGTGGAGGGGTGAGCTTTGAAGAATTATGGTATAGTGGATGATAATAACTGACACGTAGCAATTTATCATTTGCAAAATACTTTTTGAGTGTTTTTCAAATGTGAGCCATACAACAACCTTTTGGGTTTGGTCCTGTGGATATATCCCCATTGTACAGATGAGTAGACTGAGGCTTACAGTGTTTAAATGACTTACCTATAGTGACAGCTAGTAAAAGTCAGAAGGAGGATTTGAAACCCAGTAATCCTGACTGCAAGTCCAGACATAGGTTTGTAACCCAGCTCAGCCACTTACCAGCTATGTAACCATTTCCAAGTCACCTAACTTCTCAGCCTCAGTTTCTTTATCTCTAAAATGGGAATAACAACATCTACCCTGAAGGGTTGTTTTAAGGCTCAAAGGAAATAATGTGTACAAAGCATGCTACATAAATGCCAGTTGCTATTATCATTATTATTATTATTATTACCACATTTGAAAGGGAGGGGATGGGTAGGAGGGGAAACAAGGCAGGCTCAGGCCACAGCCCATCCCCGGGAATCTGCCATCGATTCTCAGAAACTGACAAGAGGATGTGGCAAGCAATGGTGCTGTATTCTCCTCCCTTCACCACAGTCCCTGGCAAGGAGGGGAGATAATAGAGAGAGGGCCTTTTACGCTTAGAAGTGGGCCACTTGGGGTGTGTTTGTTTTTTCTCCCCCCAAGACAGAGCAAGAGATTTGAAGCTTCAAACCCTCCCTGGGAAACGGAGATGGAAGTTATTTATTCAGCCATAGCAGAGTCAGAGACCCTGGCTATTTGAAAGGCATCTCCCCCTGCAGGCTGCTCTAAGAACACCACCTCCAGAGCTAGTCTGATGTGGGGAATCACTGAACTACAGACCCCACCTCTGTTGCCTGGCACTCACCACGTCAGTGCCTGTGATCCCTGCCAGCAGCTCTGTCAGCTCATCGGAAGACAAGGGGCAGGCAGCCAGGCCCTGCACGGCAGCTCCAATGCTGCCAGTTGCGATCATGGAGGGTGGATACATAGCAAAAGTATAATCTAGAAAGAGATTGAGAGTGGGGGTTATTTGTGGGGAATGAGGGATCTAGGAGGTCACAGCAACCCCCAGAAAGCAAATACTCTCCTGCCTCATGGAAATAAGAGAATAGGGTGAAACTAAAGCAAGAAAACTTTGGGGATGGCCAGAGGGGAACTATTTGGCAATATCAAACACTTGTAAGAGAGGAAGACTGTGGGCTCTTTCCCTAGAGATAATCAGACTCAGGCACTCATCGGACAATGTAGCATTTTTTGTAAGAGAAAAACAGCCCTCTCTAGCGGTAGGGTTAGAGATGGGATGATATGAGGTGCAGATGGAGCATCTAGTCCTAACAGAAAAATTCTGGAGTCTGCCTTCCCCACCACATCTACTTCAATCCCAGCTGGTACAGACAACAAGGCCAAGGTACAGGAGAAGGGAAAGGGGGTCTTACCTGTGGCACAGAGGGCCAAAAAGGTCTGGGCATGCTTCTTGACCAATGCCCGTCGGTCCAGGGGCACTGGAAGCCGGTGCAGAATCAGTGCCAGGAAGTCGTGAGCAATCACAGCAGCTAGGTCCCACTTGAGCCTCCCTAGGACAATCACTTCCCAGTCCTAGGAGCAGTCAGGGAAGAGGGCAGATAAGACTTAGTGACTGGGATTGAATGAGATGGCATAACCTAATCCTTGACTAGGCCGAGAGATCAAGGCATTCTATCTAGGGAGAGCCTGGGGATTGTGGGCAAACTGGGAAGCAGATGCATATTGGAATGCTGAAGTATTCTCTCTCAGGGTGGGAATAATTCAGGCATGCCCTGCTTCTTTTCTGAGCTTCAAGGCACTTCTCCAACTTATGGAAAATACTGTCTCATACCACTGTTAAGTGTAGCCACTTCTGGAATGGAGCAGAGCCCTGTACATCTCAGATGAGGTACTAGGACAGGCTTTGTGGGGGAATAAGACATTGTCAGAGCATGTCAGAGATCTTCACAACTTCAAGAGAGTGTGGAGTTAGGGACCTGGTCAGACAGGGTAGAAGGAGGCAGAGAACTTATTCCCTTCCCTCAGCTCCAAAGACACTGAAGAAATGAGACATTGCTCAGGTCAGCTCAAGACAGCCCCAAAGCCACCCCTCCCATGACACAGCAACCCAGCTACCCCCTGAGGTTCCTCAAAGGAGCAGTTGCCCAACCCAACTCACATCCCCATAGTGGGGTTTGAGGGTCAGGGGTCAGGGAGGGGCAAAGGGGTGACAAGGACCCCCATGGCAACTGTGGGAGCCCAAGGGAAATAGGACCTAGTGCTTTCAGAAACAGTAAATCTAACCCAGCATGCGCAGAGAAGGAGGTGGGCACCACCCATCCATCACAGCCAGAGGGCAGAGCAGCTCTAGGCAGAAATGACACCAGGTGAGGAAGCAGAAAGCTCTCCTGTTACCAAGTGTGCCAACTTGCTATGAGGGATACAGACCATGGGTATTTGAGAGGGCTGTGGGGAATTTGCATTGGAGGTTTCTGTCAAAGACAGTCCCTTCAACCAAGACACCTTTAGTCAGGACACTCCCATCTGCCCTCCCCTCCCCAATCCTCTTGTCTTGTGTTCCCAGCCCTGGCCCCATTTCCGAATTGCACACGAGGATTTCTTCACCATTTTTATCTCAGGAAGAAACTTAGGGGTTTGACCCCTTACTGAAACAGAAATGGCAATTCTCCCCACACACACACACAACACACACACACACACACACACCCTCAAGCCCCCACCCTCTCCAGGCCTCTTCCTCCTGGCAGCTAGCCACAGCTCACGGATTCCCTAACTCAGCCTAGAATTCGCCTCACTCTGTCCCCACCCCACCACAGCACCAAGCCAAGACCTTCCTGGCTTACAATGAATCAAGCCAAAAGCTGCTCTCTGGCCCCCACAAAGAAATGCTGGCCTGAGGCTTAGGACTCTATTCCCCTATGTGAAAATCAAGAGAGAACTAGAAATATTCCTGAGGATTGGAAAGGGCAGCTATCTAATGCCCTTTCAGAAGTGCTTAGAAGTGGAATCCCCCAATCACTCCCAAAGCAGCTGAGAGCTCCTGAAAAAAACCTTCACTTTTAGGGCAGTATGGTATAATGAGAAAAGCACTGTCCTGGCCCACCTCAGCCAACTCCACCCTTGACTTACCTGGAGAACTTTCAGCAAGTCCTTCACCTCCCTAGCTCTCAAATATCCTTATCTACTAAAGGAAGAGATTGATTCACATAACCTTTCCAACTCTGACATTCTCCGAGTTTAGGCTAGGCTTTCAGAGATAATTTTAGCATGACTCTTCTCCCCTACTCAGGAAGACGGGTATGAGTGGGGAATATTTTTGTCTCTTCTGACAAATTTATGACCTCATCCTAATTTCCTGTATCCTGCTTACCCTTACCCAAATAAAATTATACATGTGTGCATGCATATATATGTGTTATACATATGTGTATGTGTGTATGTATGTGCATGTGTGTGTGTGTGTGTGTGTGTGTGTATACTTTGTAAGCTTCAGGCACTATATAAATATTAGTTATTATTTTCATTACTACCCAGAATGGTGAAGCAGAAAAAGTAGTGGACGCCAAGGAGTTGGGAGACTTTAGCTCAAACCTTAGTTCTGACACTAGCTATATGAAGGGCATGTCACATCCCCTGGCTGAGTCTCAGTTTCATCATCTGTAAAATGAGGAAACAGTATTCACATTACCTGCTTTGCCAACATTAAAGCCCTATATCAGTGTGGCTTGTTATCTCTATCTTCAAGCCGACAATCTCCAAAGACCTCAACAAAATAAGCAGCTCCTCCACCCTCACAGCACCTTGAAAACCAATCTGTTCCAGGACAGAAGTGGCTCCCAAAAAACTCAAGACTCACATCCCAAAGGGCCATTTGGTCCTCTTTCTTTCCCCAATTCCACCCCAATTTCCTCTTTCTGTCTTGGAAATCTGGCCCAAGAAGAGAAAGCCAGCTCTGCCCTACCATTCACTAAGGCCAAATTACTCTCCTTTAGCCAGTCCTCGGGCACTCAGGGTCAAACCGTGAGGTCCCTTTGCCAATCCACCTAGTCAGCTCAAACACTTTGAAGCATTAGTGGCATAGTAGGCACTTATATGGACTTCCCCTATACAGACCCTGGGAACTTGAGCCAGGGTCAGGATAAAAGGCAGCAGACCAGCTCTGGAGGGGGTCATACACAAATCTTCCCCTCCCCCCCTTCCTCAATTTGCCCCTATTTTGCACTAACCACAAGAGTTGAATGACTCCATCCAGATCCAAAAGGACTAGCACTCTCCATTCTCACCTTTCCTGGGGATCTAGAGAAATATAGGGCTCTCTCTTCTTCCCCCTCACATTTCAGTCCTCACCCTCCCCCAAGCCAAGAGAAGAGAGAATCATAACAGTCCCACACAGTTCCCAGCAAGAGGCCAGGGAGCCGCATCCTGAAATACAGAGGTAGCAGAACTCTCCCCACCAAGTTATGAAAGACCAGTGGTCAGAAAGGGAGGGGCAGCCAGAAGGGGAGCATCATTATCACATCGGAAGCAGCTGCAGCCCTCCTCCCAGGCTACCCTGCTCTTACCTTAGGCAATGGGGTAGATTTTTTTTTTCTATTTAGCCCTAGACCAGCTCTGCAGGGGACAGAGTCCCTAAGGTGTATGGGTGAGAGGAAGTGGAGAATGAAGGCCGGGGCTGGAATTGTCTTCCTGGCTTAGAAAGAGAAGAAATGAAGCACCTCAGGCCTTGATTAGTACTGTCCCCACTTCCAGATTCTGACTTTAATCCTGAAGTTTTTCTTTTCTCTAACAAGGTCAAATCTAAATTATGACAACACTAAATCCTACCTTGGCAAGTACAAGTCACCAACAAGTCACTATCCCTACTGGATTGAACTGGTCTCACTAAAGGACAGAGGGGGGGGGAGGAGGGCTTGAAAGAAGGAGGAAGCAGGAGTACTAATAACAACTCCAAATTTCTTTACCACTTTAAGGTTTACCAAAAAACAAAAGGAAACAAACAAAAAAAAGACTTCCTACAATCCTGTGAGGTTGGTCAATATAAATACTCAGTGTCTTCATTTTACAAATAAGGAAACTGAGGCTCAGAGTGGTTAAATGATTTGTCTGCCCATAGTCTCACAGTGTTAAACTAGATCCAAGTCTCCTGATTTAAGTCCCTGCAAATTCTCTGGCAAAAAAACTCCCTTTTACTATACAGACAAGGAGAGATTCAGAAGACCATTACTAGCCAAGAAAAGACAACACCTGAAATACCTTTCTGGCTCTGAAAAAGAACCAAGAAGCAACAACCTGTTGGAATAATCCCACAGAAGGAAGAGTTCAGTGGGATGGCTGATGTTGGTGCTGGGGGGTTACCCTGTCTACTGCCTACTGTCCCTGTAGATTGATTCACCCCAGATCCTCTCAGCCAGTAAAGAACATGACCACAACCATGTTCTTTCTCAGGACAGGTCATAGCAAAGACTTTTGTCAGTCATACAATTTTCCCCTCCAAACTGCTCATATGTGTAAAGGAGGGAATTGGGAGGAAGATGAACAGAATAAGTATAGCTATGGGGGGGGAGGGCAGTAGAGGTGCCTATGCATGTTACCCGGAGCTGGTGGGGTGTGACAGAGTGGTCAGTGTAGATACATAGCTTCTCCATGGTCAATGGTGTGGTCTCCCGGAGTTTGGAGGCCAACAGCATGCACACTGCACCCAAAAGCTGCAGGTGGCACTTGCGGGTTGGGACACAGGACAGGTAGCGGTCCAGGTAGTTCATCGCCAGGGGGAAGACCTCCTCCTCACATCGCTGCTCCTCACACACCTTGGGGAGAGGGGACAGTGACTGTTGGGCAGGAAGGAAAGGGGTGGGGACTTCAGGGCTCGAGAGGTAAGGAAAGGGGCTGGAGAACCCGAGAGGACTAGCGGAGAAAATGAAAAAAGGTGACCAAAAGAACCGATGGGAGAGGAGGCTGCACCCTTTCCCAAATCGGGCCCCCTTCTTCCCCATTCCCCCAGGAGTCCCTCACTTCCTCAGCGTTGCCTACTCTCTCCTTTCCCTGTGGGTGCAGGTCTGAGGGGCCCCTCCTTTAGCCTGTGTGAATCTGGACCTTGCCCCCGAGAGAGCAGCTGGATGACTCCGGTGTGACTCCACATCGAGCCTTTTTCCTTCCCCCTGTCCCGGGCCCCCTGACGGGGGGGGGGGAGCAGAGCGCGCGGCGGAAGAGGCACCCGCGATGGCGGGAGAATGGGGACCCGCCCCCCCCTCCACACACCCACCCGGGGAAGGGAGGAGACACTCCTGCCCCCTCCTCCCGCACTTTTCATTTCCCTGTCTGCCGGAACCGCCCCCCACCCCCACCCCGCAACCAGGGACAGGAACCGGCCCTGGGATTTGGGGGGAGGGCGGAGAGGAGCCCGAGGCGGCACAGCCAAGGGAATGGTTTCGGGACGGGGAAAGGTAGATACGGGGTGAAGTCGAAGACTCTATATTCCTTGCACCCCGACCACTCCTGGGGCGCAGCTGTCCTGGCTCCATGCGGATAAGCAGGGTCATGGAGTGAAATAACTTGGAAGCTGAAGGGGTTGGGGATGGTGGAAGAGGGCAATAAGGAGCTGGGTGAGCACGATGCCAGGGTCAGAGGGCCAGGATACAGGGGTCAAGGGGTCTGCTGGCCGGGCACTCTGGTTTGCTGCGGTCAGGGTAGTCCGAAGTATTCAGACCGCCCAGGTATCCGGAGCATGGACAAGGGAGAGGGCAAAGGGGAAAGGGGGATCGGGGGGTCCTGGTCGGTCGGTACCTCCAGCATCCAGTATGCCAGCATCTTCCGCATGTGAGGCTTGAGCTCCCTCTGCACGCACTGAAAGTAGGAGGCGCGGGGAACGTAGCGCTCCTCTAGGCGGAGCAAGCTCTGCAGGACGCGCTGGTCCCCAAGTAGCCGAGGGTCCGGCCCGGCCCGGGGCGTCCGCCGAGCCCCCTCAGAGCACAGCAGTTCCATTACTGAGTGACGGAGGGGCACGGCGGGAAGCCGAGGACCGGGGCCGGAGAGCAGATGTGGGGCCGAGGAAAATGTGGCGCGGAGCTGGGGAAGGCGCGGGGCGGCGGGTCTGGCGCTGGCACGGCAGAGCCGCAGCCCCAGCCCGCCCGCCCGGCTTCCCTGACAGGCGCCCCGCCCCTCGCTACGATGTAGCAACCGGTGGAACGCTCCGACGTTGCAACGTTCCAAGGGGGGCGGAGCTCATAGAAGGGGCGCCCGGGAGCCCGGCGGAAAAGGGGAGCACGCAGCTCGCCCGCGCTGTCACGGTGGCGGTGGTGGCGGGTGCAACAGGCAGGCTCGCACGCCTGCTCTCCCGGCTCTCAGGAGCCTGAGCAGCGAGTACATATAGAGGAGTTGGAGATGGGAATGAAAAGTAATGGGCCTCTTTTCAATCGACTGGGCCTTTCTGTTAAGCAAGTTTTTGCCCCGTGTCATCATGGAAATCCTGAGTTCTTCCATTAAGGCCTTTCTCCAAATTGCTATTCATTTGGGTAGTCATTCATTCAACAAGGGTGTATTAAGGACCTACTTACACTGTGTATGTGGTGGGGTGACGGGTCAAAAGAGATAAATATAATACACTGATCAATACCTGTCATTCCTCCACCTTGTCATCATTTGAATCATCTGACCCTGGAGTGTCCCTCAAAGTAGGATCTCACAGGTTCTGAATTTCTCCGTACAGAACTGAGGTAACCCATCTAAGTTCTAATTTGTGAAAAGTCATGTCTAAGTTGTAATGCCCCAAATATGGGGGTCCCACTTTGCCCTGGCTCCTTAGACTTAAGGTCATGGGGGGGAAGGGTCATTAGGATAATAACCTCTTAAATAAGAGCTAAATTCTAATCATGGGGTTATCTTTTTTTGCGTCCTGGACCACTTTGGCAGTCCAGTAATGCCTATGGTGACCCCTTCTGAGGATAATTTTTAAATGCATGAAATACTATACAGATAACAGATTAAATACTTATCAAAACAAAAAAAAAAGTTCATGGACCCCAAGTTAAGAACCCCAGCAGATGATAATTTTATCTTTCCTTCGATGGGGAAGATTGCCAGGGAGAAGGGGGAGGGGGGAGGACGACTTGCCTCAGCATTCCAGAAGCACTTGTCTCTAGAATTTCCTAGAAATCCCCTAGTTTCTAACTTGGGTCCTGTCTCTTCTCCAAAGTTGTGCAGAAGGACCCAATCTTTGTAAGGTAGTGTGAAGTCGCTGAAGGGTGATTTATTGAAGTAATCAGCTGCCCTTCCTTTCCAAAAAGGAATGGATCATAGCCAAAGTTGTACATAAGAAAGAATGCCAACCAGACACTAGAAGTAGTGAGGAAGAAAGACTACCTATAATCTTTTTTCCTGCCAACATTTAAGGATAGAAGAATGTTACTGATTTCCTTATTGCCCCCTCCTCCCCAATATATCACAATTCTGGCCCCAGGCCTGAGCTCAGGCCGTTCCCTTCCACCTAAAATCACCCTTCCCCCTAAAATCACCCTTCCCCCTCCTCTTTGCTTATCTGAGCCCTGCCCATAGTTTAAGGCCCAATTGGAGCCTCACCTCCTCACCCGAGTCTACAGGGATCTCTCCCTTTCTGCAGCAAATTTTATGTACAACCACTGGACATATCACAGCTTTAATTTCTCCAAATATATCTTCCCCAACAACACTGTAAGCTACTTAAGGGCTTTTTAATTTTTGTTGTACAGTATTCTGATTCTTGGAAAACTGGAAATTCAAATAAAGTTGTATTGTAAGTTAGAACACCCCATTCCTCATCTTTCTGAATAAAGAGATTTTTGAGGAATGACACGTAATTAAGCTTTTGCATATGCATAGAATTTGAAATTTCAAAGGGACTTTCACAGTTTACATTATTTGGTATGCTAGCTCTAAGAAGGCCCCTTGTGGCTACGGGGCAATTCTATTATTCCCTGATTTTCCCTTTATCACACTCTCCACCACAACTATTCCAAATCTTTCCTAGGTCTTCAAACCCAAGGTTCCTAAGTAACTCCAGGGTCCTCAACCCTTCCCCTCTACCCTATGCTTTTTCATCCTCCAATTTTCTCTTCTCTGAGAAAAGTAGGCCTTTTCCTTCCAAAGGCAACTCTCCACTTAACTCCTGAAATCTCCTCTCATCTCGTCTGAGAGTTTGCTCACACTATCTCTCTCCGTTTCTGTCTCTGTCTCTCTGTCTCTCTGTCTTTTCTCTCTCTGTCTCTGACCCCATGACAATCTCCCCTAATCCAGAAATTCTTTCCCAGATGCCTACAAATATGCCCAATCTCCCCCATCTAAAAACAAAACAAAACCAAAAAAAAAAAAAAACCCTTTCACCTGACTGCCATCCCTTCACACTACAGGCTTTTCTCTTTCACCCTTTCACAGCTGAATTCTTAGGTAATCTACACTCCCTGTGTCAATTTCCTCACTTTTCATTCATTTCTCAATACCTTCCAAATATTATTTCTGACTTTGCCACTTGATTGAAACTACCTTCTCCCAAGGTATTCTCTTAACTGTTCAATCCATTTTCTTGGGCTTCATTCTGTTACCTAGGTATGTAATAAATCCTTCCTCCTTTATTGAATGACCATTTAATCAATGAAAAAGGATTTATTAAGCAACTCTCTAACAGCTACTGTACTATTCTTTCTTCCTCCTAGTTCTCTTCCTACTTGTTTGACTATTCCTTCTCAGCTTCTTTTGCTGATTCATCATCTCATTCCAGAGTGCACATTCCCCAGCTTCTGTCTGTTTTCTCTATATTTTCTATCTTGGGGATTTCATCAACTCCCATGTATTCAATTATCACCTCTGCAAATGTATATAACCACCCCTAATCTTTCTTCTGAACTCTAGTCCCACATTACCAATTTCCTTAATGAGCATCACCACCTACATGCCCAATAGGCATCTCCAATTCAATATCTCCAAAAGTGGCACTCCTGTTTATCCTCAGACCCATCCCTTTTCCACACTTCCCTATTCCTGTTAGGGGTACCACTATCTTTCCAGTCACCTAGGCTCATACCTTAGAGTCAACTTCAACTTCTACCATTTCCTTAACCAAATCAGTTGCCAAGTCTTGTCTATTCTACCTCCAAAAAAGCTCTAAAATCCATCCTTTTCTCTCTACTGACCCAGCCTCTCTCCTACTATAGACTCCCATCACCTCTAATCTGGACTTTTTCAGTAACCTCCTAATCAGTCTCTCCAATTCCAGTCTCTCCCTTTGTGAATTCATGCTCCATACTACTGACAAATTGACATTTTTAAAGCACAGGTTTGATCATGTCACATATCAACATACACACATCCCTATTCATATATCTAATGCCTTACACCTTTAAAATGAAATACAAATTTTTCAGCCTGGCATTTAAGGTCCTACATAATTGGGACAGAGCCTTCCTGTCCAGACTAAAGTTATATCATCCCCTTCATGAATTCTCCCTTCCCAGAGAACTCAGCTTTTAGCTGTTACCTGTACCCAGCATTCCATCCCTTCATTCTGTACAATTGCATAAGTGGTCCCCCATATATGGACTCAATCAATCAACAAGCATTTTATTAATCATTCATTATATGCCAGGAGCCCTGGGGATGGAGGAAAAAAACACAAATAGTCCTTGCCCTCAAAGACCTTATATTCCATGTACTTATTCCTTTCTCACTTCTACCTTATAGGCTCCCTTGCTTCCTCAAGGCATAGGCAGCTGCCACTTCTTTCATGCGACCTCTCCTGTCCTCCAAGTTTTTAGAGGTCTCTCTCTCTGTGTCTTGAAATTACTTTACATTAGACCAAGTACTAGCCCCTATAAGTGGTCCAAAAACATGATTAGTTTTCAAAAGAAGAATGGCAAACTACAAATGACCATATAAAAACCATGCTCCAAATTACTAATAAAAATAAATGCAGATGGAAACAGCTCTGAAGTTTCACTGTCAAAGATGACAAGAAAGAGGAATGATCAATGTTGTAAGGGTCATGGGAAAACGGACACATTAATATGCTGTTGATGGAGTTATACATTTTTCCAGCCATTCTGGAAAGCAATTTGAAATTATGTTAAGAAAATTATTAAACTGATTATACCCTTCTACCCAGAGATCCCATTGACAGACCTATACCCCAAGGAGATCAAAGATAGATAGGCCAAATATTCTAGTATCACTTTCTGAAGTAGCAAAAAACTGGAAACAAAGTAGATGCCCCTTGATTGTGAATTGACCTAAACAAATTGTTGTAGATGAGTGTAATTAAGTATTGATGTGCCATAAGAAATGATGAAATCCCTCCATTCAATTGCTCCCAAGCTAGTTCAGGGTTTCATTGTCATCCTTTGACAATAACAAATGAAAACTCCCTATTATCACTAAGAAAAAATACAAACTCTTCAGGGTGGAATTTGAGGCCTACTACATTTGGCTCCTTCCTTTCCAGCCAAAATGAATTAATTACTTACCATTCCCCAATCTACTTCTGGCTCTTCCTGCCTCTGTGCATTTGAATAGGCCGTATCATCCCTCCCCACCCCCCCACCCCCGCCCCATGCCTGCAATGGACTCCCTCTACATTTCCCTCATTGAAATTTCCCCCTTTCCATCAAAGACCAACTCCCAATACTGTTTCTTCCATGAAAGATTCCCTGATAACCACATCTCCTTCCAAACCTCTTATTCTCTTTTACTAAAATATCCCCTAAGCACTTAGCACAATCTATTCAATTTAACAAACTTGTATGGCAGCTGTCTGAGTACATCTTATCCTCCTGTGAAATCATAAAGTTCTTGAGGTCAGGGACTAAGTCATTTTTCATCTTTCCATCCCTATTCCCAACACAGAATGAATTCAATTTAACTGAAAGGAGGGAGGGACATTTTTTTTCCCATGAGAACCAGGAAATAGGATGGTTTCTAATGGAACAATGGAGTGTCTGGTCAGCACCGGAAGAGTATGGTTCTGATCCAGGTTCAAGTCTTGGCTCCACCATTTACATGTCACCCTGAACAAGTCACTTTGCTTTTCTGAGTCTCAATTTCTTCGTCTGCAAAATGGGGATATCAATTCTTCCACTAACCTCTCCAATAGATTGTGGTGATGAAAGCACTTTATTAGCCTTACACTGCTGTATGAGTATGAATCATTATGACCTCAGAACCTCTTAGCACCATGGTAAGAACAAAGGCTAGGATGAGAAATCCCAATGAGTACAACTTTTTGAGGGAGACACTTGTTCTGCCAAACCTCAAATCTGCTCTGACTTTCCTGGAATCAGAGGCTCTTCCTGGTGGATCCAGACTCCATGAAAGTAGTCAACAACTGACCTATTGGAAAATTAGCCAGAGCAGAGAAAGCAGAAAGACATTTCCTGATTAAGTCAATTGGGGGTTTCCATGATTTACCCCAAATCCAATGAAAATATTTCTCTTCACATATTTCCCAATAGAAAAAGATAAAAAGCAAAGACAAGAGGCAAAATAGCTGAGGTTTTCTCTACCACTTGCAACATTCCTGAGAAAAAGAAAGGAAATAAAATGTTACGGCCAGGACAATAAGTCTTAAGGAAGGACACATCATCATTATTACTTTGGGAAGGCACACTTGTAATGAGCACTAGACTCAGAGTCCGGAGACCTTGGTCCTAGGCCTGGCTCTGCCACTGACCCAGCTAGGTGACCTTGGGCCAGTCACTTAACTTTGATGAGTCTCAGTTTCTTCATCTCTCATATGGGGGCAAACACATTGGGACAAGCTATATCCCATAGGGGTTCTGAGGAACACTCTTTGTCATTCACAAAATGTCATCATCATCACCGCCACCATCATCATAATTCTTGTTTTTCCTTCTGAACAATAAAGAGGAGGGATGAGGGAAGAGACTAGGGAAGCTCCTTCTAGACCTTACATTCTAAGCTTC
Organism: Phascolarctos cinereus; assembly: GCF_003287225.1. Taxonomy (NCBI): domain Eukaryota; kingdom Metazoa; phylum Chordata; class Mammalia; order Diprotodontia; family Phascolarctidae; genus Phascolarctos; species Phascolarctos cinereus. Next base: position 232,094,560 of record NW_027555958.1, on the reverse strand, counting down.
CAAGATTCTATCACCATCACGCTGCCACTGCCCAGCTAGGAGCTTTGATACAACAAGAAAACCTGTCCCCTGACTTCAAGAAGTTCACAATATGAACCAGATCCACAAAGGACAGCATCAAAACCAGACATCATAGTTCATGACAGTAACTTTTATTTAGACAGGAATTAAACTTTACTAAGACCTGTGTGACTTTAGCTACATCACTTAACCTGGCCTGGCCTCAGGGACCTCCTTTGTAAAATGAGGCTGGACTAGATACACTCTGAGGTCCCTTCCGGCTCAGACTCTAGGATCCCAAAGGTTTTTGCCCACAATGAAGCCAAGTGGTAACTTGTTAGAGGAGGGACAATTCTCATTTTATAAATGAGGAAATAAATCTCAGAAAAGTGGCATGACATGCTATACTATACTGAAGGCAGGATTCAAACCCGATTCATCTAACCCCAAGACCTGTGTTCTCTCTACTACACCAGTTGTCCAATATTTTTAAAAACTTACAACATACAACATATAACATTTTGGTATGGGATTCCCAAAATGTACAAGCAGTTTGTGTTTTTTTGTTTATGGATTCTAGTTCTGACTGTAACATTAACTTGCTTTATCAGTCTGGGATATCTTACTGTAGCTTTCTGGTCCTCCATCTTTCCATCTGTAAAATGGAGAGAGAGATAATTATCTGCAAACAATCAGTGTGATTCCCCCACAGGATACCTAGTAATAAAAGGTATGAAAATACTTTAAAACTTCAAGTATTATGGAAGTTAAAAAGTACTTATTACAATAAAAGTCTCCTTCATTCAGTGAAGGGTAAGGAATGTTACGGCCTAATTTGCTGAATATTCATTTGAGAGTTATTATATACTGTAGCATGTATAAAGTATATTTATAAAATTCTCATTTGAATTACATATCTTATATATATCTTACACATATAACTCAAATAAGTAGAATATCCATACGTACATGTACATATATGCCACATATATTAAAATTTTCTAAGAATTAAAAAAACTGTATTGTAAAAATCACAAAGCTAAATATTACTGAACAGAGTGTCATTTCAGTTTGATGATTCTGAAGGTATTTCAGGATCTTGCAAGGGATTTATAAGGTCCTTATTATGAATCTTAACCTTTTGGCCAATAAAACCACAGAATGCTGTAGCTAGACATAAGCACCTAAAATGTTGGAACACAGAGCTTAGAAAGTTAGCACTGGATATTAGAACAGAGAATGTCAGAACATAGAATATTAGTACTAGAGAGACCATCGAGAAACCATCTAGTACTAATACATCTAATTCTTAGGATCTGTTAACTTGTGTTTCATTTTTAATTGATAACTTTTTCAACATAGTTTCCTTTGTAATCAATTATTATGTATTGCTATGCATATTTTATTTTATAATATTTATATTAGTGATAATTACTATGTATGTTTTATGTATTTAAGAACACATTCTGAGAAGGGATCTATAGATTTCACCAGGTTGTCAAAGGAGATCTACAGCACAAAAAGCCTAAGAACCCGAGAGCCAGTCCATTCCTCCCACTCTGCAGATGAGGAAACTGAGGCCCAGAGAGAGGAAAAGAATACTCTAAAGTCATATTGAAAGCATAGGAGGCTGGGCTCAATTTTTACCGATCCAATAAATGTACTCTAAAAGTATAAGGCTTGTTGACTTTGGTTACATCATAGAAACAGAGTGAAGAGTATTTTTTTTTAATGTTTTGAGCATTCTTAGCTTTTTGGTTATCCAGGTTCTAGATAAATGAAACTAAGTGAAACTACTTTTTCTATCCTCAGAGTTCTCATAGCATTTTGCCTGGCTTTCCTTTGCTCCCATGACACTCTGCTTTCTGTAATATCTGTGTATATACATATATATATATATATATGTTTTATCTTCTCCTTTTACTGTAAACTCTGTGAGAGCACAGACTATATTTTTTCATCATCTTTGTATCCCTAACATCTAAACCTTCCCCCTGCCTATAGCAGGCAATTAATATATGTGGGTTCATTTGAATTGTTTCATTATTACTTTCATTATTACTACTGTCTGCCATATGGGGTTACTATTCTAAGGCACAGGGTAAAGTGAGAACCTGGGCTTCAGATGTGGATGAGGAGATAATGGTGCAGCAAAAAGTCAAATAAGAAAACATAAGTTTTCAAGATGCTAGCGCTGGTTTCTTGCAACATTTATTGAGACATGGTTCTACAGAGACAAAAATGAAATAGGCCCTGCCCTCAGGTAGCTTACATTCTATCAAGGAGGAAAACAAACATAAAAAAGACAAGTAAATGAAAAATAATTTCTGCATAGGGCACTGGAGGGGTTGAGGGATGGGAAGAGCTCAGAGGAAAGGAGGGAAGAGGCCAGGACAGGCCTAGAAAAGGAGGTAGTACTTGATTTAAGATTTTATGAGTTGGAGGTGAAGAATCTCCCCTGATGCCTGGGCATAATCTTACCTCACCCTGTGCCTTAGAATAGGAATCCCAAATGGAATATTTTATCCTAGAGGCAAGAGGGAGCTACTGGAACTTCTTGAGAAGGGGAGTGACATGTTTACACCTGTGTTTAGAAATATCAGTTTGGAAGCTTTGTGGAGGACTGATGGAAGAGGGGAGGGACCAGAGGCAGGATGAGCAAACAGAAGTTTATTATAATAGTCCAGGTGAAGAGGTGCTGAGAGCCTGAACTACGGCTTTGACTGTGTAATGGCAAAGATGACATCAAACAGTCAATCAATCAGTATTTATTAAGTGCTTATTAAGCTTCAGGCACTGGGCGAAGTGCTGGGGATACAAAGAAAGGCAAAAACAGCTCCTGTCCTCAAGGAGCTCAGATTCTAATGGGGGAGAGAACATGGAAATAACCAGGCACATACAAGATATGTACAGAATACATGGAAGATAATCCCAGGAGGCACCTCTGTAGCTCAGTGGGTATAGTGCTGGGCCTGGAGTCAGGAAGATTTGAGTTCAAATCTGGCCTCAGACACTTGGTAATTGTGTGAACCTGGGCAAGTCACTTAACTGGAGGAAATGGCAAACCACCCCAGTATCTTTGCCAAGAAAACCCCATGGACAGTACTGGTATGCTACGGTCCACAGGACACAACTGAAAAACAACAATCTCAGAGAGGAAGGTATGAGCAGCTGGGAGGGTGGGGACAGATGGAGAAAGGTATAAGGTAGGATTTGACCTGAATCCTCAAGTATGTGAGTGATGTTGTATTTTTATAAAAATTATAAAATTTGGCAACTGGTTGGATATGGAGGGTGAATGAAAGTGAGGAGATAAGGATGACATCAGAGTTATGAGCCTAGGTAGCTAGAAAGCTGATGGTGTCCTCACAAACAGGGAAGTTAGGAAGAGTGGAGGGTTAAGGGTGATACTGGGAAAAATATGAGTTCTGGTTTTTGTGTTTGAGATATTCACAGGACATTAGTTAGAAATGTCTAATTGATGTGGGGCTTTAGAATTCAGACAGACTCAGGCTGGATATCCATTAGATGTCCTTGATCATAAATTGTTGTCATTCTTTACATGTGTATCCGCAGTGCCTTACACCATACCTGGCATATAATAGGTGCTTAATAAATGCTTGTTGGTTGACTAATTGATCGATATGGGGCAATCTGTTATAGGAATGACTGTTGAACCCTGGGTAGCTGATGAGGTCACCAAAAAAAAGATTAGAAAAGCTAAGATGTAAAGGAACCTATAACATCAGAGTTGGAAGGAACCTTAGAGACCACCTCGTCCAATCTCCTCATGTTATATTAGAGGAAAATAAGGCTTAGAAAAGGGAAATGACTTGTCCAATTTTACAAAGCAATTTTTTTTTGGAACCAGACTTGTGATTTCATTGGTATAGAGGACTTTGGATGAGCAAAGTGAAGGCCCAGAAAAGAAAGTACTTGCCACCAATGTTCATGGGACCATTGAATGGTTCACCATTGGAAAGTGATAGGATTTTATCAGTGGAAATGACATAAAGAACAGGCATTACCAACTGTTTTGCCACTGTACCCCGAGGAACATGGGACATTTCCATCTGACCAGCTTCTAAAACTTTCCATATATGTTCTGCCCCCCATTAGAATGTGATAGACTTGAGAGCAAACACTGTCTTACTTTTCTATTAGTATCCTCAGCACTTAGCACGGAACCTTGTATACAGAAGTCCTTAATGTTTTTTCATTCACTGGCACCTGCTTTGAAAAGTATAGTCTTAGAGGGCAGGGTTACACAGCCAGTATATCTCAGAGGGGTTTATGATGAAAAAAAGGGGCTACAAAAACAAATAAGACAGGGGGCAGTTAAGTGGCACAGTGGATAGACCACTGGCCCTGGAGTCAGGAGGACCCGAGTTCAAATCAGACACTTGACACTTACTAGCTGTGTGACCCTGGGTCACTTAACCCCTTTGCCTAGCCAAAACAACAACAACAACAACAACAACAACAGAGACAGGTCCCTGCCCTCAAGGAGCTTGCAATCTAGAATAAGAGATGAATACATATGTAGATAAATATGATACAAATAAGAATATTATAAGTTCATAAAAGTATGTTAGATAAGATGAAGAAGACCATATTTATTTATAAGGCTGTGTTAGGGAAAGTACCCGGCAAGTAATAGAAACCTGCTTTTTAAGATCTTCTAGTCTAATCAGAATGTAAGGATGATAAATCAACATTCATTCACAGAGCAAGTATCTATTAAATGCTTTTCATGGGAAGATAGGAAGAAAGGAAATAAGCATTTACCAAGTGCCTGCTATGTGCCAGGCACTGTGATAAGCACTTTATAGCATCTTATGTGATCTTTAAAACAACCCTAGGATTTAGGTGCAATTATTATTCCCATTTTATAGTGGAGAAAACTGAGATAGTGGTTAAGGGAGCTGCCAAGAGTCATACAGCTTTCTTAAGTTCTGAGGCTACATGTGAGTTAAGGTCTTCCTGACTCCAGGCCAAGTGCTCTTTCCATTGAGCCAGCTAGCAGTCTCCAGGGCAAGGTTCTTTACTGTCTCTATGTCAAGCATACAAAGCAGAATTTACAGAACCTACCAGAAATCATTCAGGATGTTTGTGTGTTTTTGTGTGTGTGTGTGTTTGATGGAAAGTATGAGCAGTAAGTGGGAGGGTATGAGAGTCAAAAGTTAGCCACCTCACCTCCAGTCATTCTGTAAAGGAGGAGGTGGGATTACCAAAGTACAAATAGCAATCAGTTTGGAGAAGTAGCCAAACAAAGATCTGGTCTTTAGGGAGCAGATAAAGAACTAAAAGGAGGAGTGAACTCCCCCACCTCTGCTTTTTCCTCCCTCCATGGAGGGCAGCAGCATGGTGCTATGGAAGGAAATACTGTATTTAAATCCCACCTCTGCTGCCCATGGTCTACCCATGTGACCATGGACAAGTCAATTAATCCCTCTGGGTTTCAGTTTCTTTATATGGAAAATGAAGGGGCTGTATTAGATGAGGTCTAAGACCCTGCCAGTTCCAAATCTTTGACTGTGACTGCTACACATCTTCCTTACCTGGGACAAGTAAGTCCCCCACTCGCTACCTTTGTCATCTTGGGGAAGTCAATGTCTCTGGGCTTCAAGTTTCCTTATTGAAAAGAGAGGGGTTTGGACTAGACCCAAAGGTCTCTTATAGCTCTAAAACCATGATCCTTGTTTAGTTTTTTCAAATGTGTCCAACTCTTTATGACCCTGTAGCCCATAGCATGTCATCTCTTTTTATCATTTTAGTAATGTCCCTGGAGTTTTCTCAGCAAAGATACTGGAGTGGTTTGCCATTTCCTTCTCCAGTAGATTACCTTTCTTCAGAACTCTCCACTATGATCTGTCCGTCTTGGGTAACCCTGCATGGCATAGTTCATAGTTTCATTGAGCTAGCAAGCCCTTCTGCCACAACAAGGCAGTGATCCAAGGGGGAAGGCCATGATCCTGTGATCCCCCAAATGCTAAACTACTGAGCAAGTCCCTCCATCTCCCTAGGTCTCATTTTCCTCATCCGTAAAATGGAAGTGTGGGGGGAAGATTGACTACATGATGATCCTATGATCAAATAATGGCTTTCTGGGATCATTAGATCCTGCTGTTCTGAGGGTCAAACAGAATTCAACTTCCTGGCCTAATAGTCTATATAAAGAAATTTCTCCAGGTAGGAAAGAAGATGCTACTCTTAGCTGAACTCCACTATTTCCCTTCTCCATTCTGACATTTCTGTTAGTGGCACCACCATTCTCCAGGTCACTCCGTATCAGAACCCCAAAGTTACCTTTGACTCCTCACTCTCCTTTGTCCTCTGTTTTATCATAGAATCCTGTTATAGAATCATAGATATAGAGTTGAAACGAATCCTAAAGATCATCCCCTTCATTTTACTGATGAGGAAACAGAAATCCAGAAAAGCCAAGTGACTCACCACCTAAGGTCAAATAGGTAGTGATGGAGTCAGGATTTGAACTCAGGTCCTGGGACTCCCAATTCAGTGTTCTTTCTACTTCAGCATACTTCACCTGCTATTATCCAGCAGATTCTTCCTCTGAAATGCCTGTTGTATCTAAACCTCCTTTTACATTTCCAGAGCACCCCTCTAATCTTATTATCAGGAGGTTGTAATCAATGTCCTCCAAGGTCCTTTCTAACTTTAAAACCTATGAGCCTACGACCCCTAGATTATTCTTGCAACAGTATCTTACCAAGGCCCTCTGCCTCAAAATCTCCCCTTATCTGGTTAGCAAAGCTATTGGATTAGTTCATCTTCCTTAGGAACCTTTTTTTTTAATCACCCCAGTTCCTGCCTAGACAAGTACAATGTCTCCTTATGAAGATCAGATCTAATTCCTCCAAGCTTGGTATTCAAGAGGCTCCAAGCTGACAATCCAGTTTTATCTCTCTTATGTCCACCAATCTGGCTAATTTGCCTCCTTACAATCCTCCACATATGTCCTGTTCATTCCTTGTTGTTTACCCCAGTTCCATCAATCCTTCAAAGCCCAACCGAGATGAATGCTGTGACCCAAACTGACCTGGAGAGCTTCTGAGCTAAATATTTGGTCCAATGCCTACATTTTACAGACAAAGAAAGAGAGGCCCAGGGAAAGGAAATCAATCAATCAATAAACGTTTATTAAGCACCTGCTCTGAGCCAGGCACTGTGCTAAGCACTGGGGATACAGAAAAAGGCAAAAGACAGTCCTTGCCCTCAAGGGAGCTTACAATATAATGGAGGAGACATCTTGCAAATGAAAACAGGCTGTGTGTGTGTGGGGGGGGGGGTTGTCCTTTGTTTGAGGACCTTGCAAATGAAAACACAATGTAAATGAAAACACAAAGTAAGTTATATACAAAATAAATAAGAAACAATTAAAAGAGGGAAGATATTGGAATTAACAGAGATTGGGGAAGCCTTTCTATAGAAGGTGAGATTTCAGTTGAGACTTTAAGAAAGCCAAAGAGGTCAGTGGTTAGAGTAGAGGAGAGAGAGCATTCCAGGCATGTGGGACAACCAGAAACTATCCCTGGAGCCAAGAGATGGAGTGTCTTGTACACAGAATAGCCAGGATATCAGCATCTCAAGATGGAAGAGTAGTGCTGGGAAGTAAGGTGTAAGAATACTGGAAAGGTAAGAGGAGTTTATTGAGTGGAGGGAGGGAGGAGGACAGTTTGTGTGATGGGATCAGACCTTTGTTTTAGGAAAATCACTTTGGTGACTGAATGGAGAATGGATAATAGTAGGCAGGCCCACCAGAAGGCTTATTGTATTTGCTTATTATTGCAATAATCCAGTGTGAGGTGTTGAGGGCCTGCACTGGCATGATAACAGCGTCAGAGGAGAGAAGGGGCATATTGAAGAGATGTTACAAAAGGTAAAATCAACAGGTCTTGGCAACGGCTTGGATGTGGGGGAGGGGGAGGGGAGAGCAGGGAAGAGATAGTGAAGAGTCTATATCTAAAATAAGAGCTTTTAATCTTTTTGTGTGTTATAACCCCCTCTGGCCATCTAGGTGAAGCCTAACAACTCCTCAGAACAAGGTTTTAAAAGGCATTATATGAAATGCATAGGATTGCAAAGGAAACTACTTATATTGAAATACAGTTATCAAAAACATTTTAAAAACACAAGTTCATGGACACTAGATTAAGAACCTCTTATCTTAAACTAAGACCCAGAATTATATGTAATGGAGATAAACTAGAGGCCTTTCCAAAAAAGATAGGGGTAAGGCAAGGCTATCCATTACTGGCCCTATTACTTGATATATAGCACTAGAAATGCTATCTCTATCAACAGGGTCATACAGCTACTTGTTGGCACAGCTGCCTCCAGAAGTCAGGTCCAGCGCTCTTGCCACTCCCCCATGTTGCTTACAATCTTAACCCGAGTTAACTAAACACTTGATATTATTCTGTTTTCTTCAGTTCTCTGTTTATTTCTTCTGAGTAAACCTTATCTCTCCAACTAGATTACAAAATGAGATTTTACTTTGTATCCAACACAGTGCTGGACCCAGAGTAGCACTCAATAAAACTGGTTCCTGACTCTGTTCATGTCATTCCCCTTGCCTAGAAAAGCTTCTCTTCTCCCCACTTCTTTCATTGCTTGGTATTAACCATTTATTCATTCATTCATCACTCCTGCTTTGGCTACTCTCTACTGTCTCCCCAGTCTTGACCCTTCAATGAACCAGTCCAACAGTACACTGGCCTCTACTCTACCCTTGAATGTCCTGGTTCTTTGTCCTATCACCATTCGTTAATTAGCAAGCCCCAATTCTTTTGCTTCTACTTGATTTATGCTGACATAGAAAGAGGAAGTCACAGGACTGTGATTATTGGAGCCACTGCACAATTGTGTTGCTTAATCTCAGTTGGGTCCTCACAGTAGCAAGGTGATCCTTTTACTCCTCTAGCTCATTCTTCCTGCTATCCATTCCACATTTTCTTTTCTCCCCTCAGGTTTTGCACAGCTATCCCACCCTCCCCTTTACCCCACCCCACCCCTCACCCTGACCTCTCAGTTAAGGATGTTACTTCATACTTCACAAAGAAAATTGAACTGCCTCTTCTTCCCCTTCTCATAATTGCTTTATATCATTCTCCACTCTCTTCTTTTATTCCAATATCTAATAAAGAGGTAGCCCTCCTTGCCAAGGTCATATCCTCCACATATGCCCTTGATTCCATCTTGTCTTCTCTATCATTATCATTCCTTCTTCATATCTCTATTCTTCAATCTCTCTCTTTCTCTGTCTCTGTCTCTCTCTCTGTCTCTCCCTCTCTCTCCCTTTCCTGTTGCTACAAGCATATCCAAGTTTCTCCTATCCTTAAAAAATCCTCACTAAAGCCTACCATCCCTGATAACTATAATCCTATATCTCTTCTCTCAAAGCCAAACTCTTTGAAAAAGATGTTGACACATTCATTATCTCCACTTCTCCTCTCAATCACTTCTCAACCTTTTGCACTTTGGCTTCTAACTTCATCACTCAACTGAAACTGTTCTCTCCAGTTACCAATGATCTCTTAATTGCCAACTGTTTTTAAATACCTTAAATGCCTTTTCTCAGTCCTCATCATTCCAGATCTCTTTGCAGCATTTGACACTGTTGACCTCTCCTCCTGGATACCCTCTCCTCTCTGGGTTTTCATGATACTGCTCTCTCTTGGCTTTGCTCTTACCTGCCTGACTGTTTCCTCTTAGTCTTCTTTGCTGGATATCAACCATGTTGTATCCCCATAGGTGTAGACCAAACCACTGTTCTGGAGTCCCTTCTCTTCTCTCTCTATTTGCTTTCTTTCTTCACAATTTCATCAGTTCACATGAGTTTAATTATCTCTATGCGGATGCCTCCTAGATCTATATATCTAGCTCTAGTGTTTGTTCTGAGCTTCAATCATACAACACTAGCTACCTATTGTAATTTTAAACTGGATGTCTCATGGATATCTCAAACTCAACATATCAAGGCAAAAACAAAACAAAACTCAAAATTCATTATCTTTCCTTCCAAATCTACTTCTTTTCCAGCTTACTGTTGAGGGTACCAGCATCCTTCCAATCTTCTAGATTCGTAACTTCAATGTCATCTTTTACTCCCCACTAGCAGTCATCCCACATATCCATTCAGTTTTGAAACCTTGTCATGTCTATCTCTACAACATCTCTCCTACACATTCCTTCTCTCTACTCACATGGTCACTATCCTAGTTTAGGCCCTCAATTACCTCTTGATTGAACTTGCAACATCTGGGAAAAGGGGAATGATTTCCCCCACTCCCACAATTGGTCTCCCTGACTTTTATCTCTTCCCATTCCAATCCATCCTTCAAACAACCACCAAACAGATTTTCCTGAAGTGTAGGTTTAAACCATTGGTTAATATGATTTTTTAAAAAGAGAGAAGTATCAAAAATGAAAAGGGTGAATATGCCACTAAAGATGAAATCAAAGGAATTATAAGGAGTTATTTTGCCCAATTATATGCCAATAAATTTAACAACTTAAGTGAAATGGAAGAATATTTACAAAAATACAGGCTACCCAGATTAGCAGAAGAGGAAATAGAATATCTAAACAGACCTAATTTAGAAAAAGAAATTAAACAGGACATAAATGAGCTTCCTAAGAAAAAAGCGCCTGGACCAGACAGATTTACAAGTGAATTTTATTAAACATTTAAAGACCAACTAATTCCAATATTACATAAATTATTTAGTATAATAGGCAAAGAAGGAGTCTTACCAAACTCCTCTTATGAAACAAATATGATACTAATACTTAAACCAGGAAAAGTAAAAACAGAGAAGGAAAATTATAGACCAATTTTATTAATGAATAGGGATGAAAAAATCCTAAATAAATACTAGCTAAAAGATTACAACAATATATTACAAAGATTATACATTATAACCCAATGGGATTCATATCAGGAATGCAGGGATGGTTTAACATAAGGAAAACTATTAACATAATTGATTATATCAATAATGGCAACAAAAATTATATAATATCAATAGATGCAGAAAAAAGCATTTGATAAAGTACAATGCTCATTTCTATTAAAAAAACACTTGAAAGTATAGCACAAATGGATTTTTCCTTAAATTAATAAGAAGCATTTACCTTAAACCATTAGCAAGCATTATTTGTAATGGGGATAAGCTAGAAACCTTCCAAGAAGATCAGGTGTGAAACAAGGATGCCCACTGTCACCAATATTATTCAATATTATATTGGAAATCCTAGCAATAGCAATAAGAGAAGAAAAAGAAATAGAAGGAATCAGAATAGGGAACGAGGTAATAAAGCTATCTCTTTTTGCAGATGATATGATGATATACCAGGAAAATCCTAAAGGCTCAACCAAAAATTTAATTGAAATAATTAATAATTTCAGCAAAGTAGTAAAATATAAAACAAACCCATATAAATCATCAGCATTCCTATATATTACCAGAGGATCCTGTAAGAAGAGATAGCTAGAGATGCCCCATTTAAAATAACTCTAGACAGCATAAAATACCTGGGAATACACCTACCAAAATAAGCCCAGAATCTATATAAAGAAAACCATGAAAAAAATATTAATTATTCATCGGTTGGCAGAGCCAACATAATAAAAATGACAATTTTGCCAAATTTAATCAATATATTCAGTGCCATCCCAGTTCAATTACCAAAAAATTATTTTACTGAGCTAGAAAAAATAATAACAAAATTCATTTGGAAGAATATCAAAGGAACTAATGCAAAAAAAATGTAAAGGAAGAGGTTTAGCAGTGCCAGATCTTAAACTATATTATAAGGCAGTAGTTATCAAAACTATCTGGCACTGACTAAGAAATAGAAAGGTAGATCAGCGGAACAGAATAGGCATATGATCTATAGCATCAAATGAATACAATTACCCAGTGTTTGACAAGCATTTTGAGTTTTTGGTACAAGAATTCATTATTTGGTAAAAATTGTTGGGAAAGATGGAAAGCAGTCTGGCAGAAATTGGGCATAGACCAATATCTTACACCATTTACCAAGATAAGGTCAAAATGGATACACGACCTAGATATAAAGAGAGATACTACAAGAAAATTTGAAGAACATGGAACATATTACCTATCAGACTTATGGATAGGTGAACAATTTATGAACAAACAAGAGACAGAGAGTATTGTGAGATGTAAAATGGATAATTTTGATTACACTAAATTAAAAAGTTTTTGTACAAATAAAACAAATATAGCCAAGATCAGAAGGAAAGCAGAAAACCAAGGGAAAAATTTATAGATAGTTCCTCAGATAAAGGTCTCATATCTCAAATATATAAAGAATTTTGTCAGTTCTACAAGAATGTGAGTTATTTCCCAATTGATAAATGGTCAAAGGATATGAACAGGCAGTTTTCAATTGAAGAAATCAAAACAATTTATAGTCATATGAAAAATGCTCTAAATCACTGTTGGTTAGAGAAATGCAAATTAAAACAATCTTGGATATCATTTTACACCTATCAGATTGACTAAAATGATAGAAGGGGAAAGTGACAAATGTTGGAGGGGATGTAGATAAATTGGGACCTTAATTCATTGTTGGTGGATCCGTGAGCTGATCCAAACATTTTGAATTTGTTTAGAGCCATTTTTATAGATATTTAGAGGGGTTTGGAGGAGAGCTCAAGCAAGTCACTGCTTTCACTCCGTTATCTTGGCTCCGCCCTGATCCAAACATTTTGAAGAGAGATTTAGAATTATGGCCAAAGAGTTATTAAACTGTCTATCCCCTTTGACCTAGCAAAAAAAAAATCAGGTCTGTTTCTCAAGATGATTAGGGAAAAAGGAAAAGAACCTACATGTTCTAAAATATTTATAGCAGCTCTCTTTATGGTAGCAAAGAACTAGAAATTGCTGGGATGGCTGACAATTGGAAAATGGCTAAACAAATTGTGGTAAATGTTCATGATGTAATAATCCTCTGCTACAAGAAATGATGAGCTCAATGATTTTAGAAAAACATCAAGAGACCTCCATGAAATAATCAAGAGCAAAATGAGTAGAACCAAGAGAACATCATATACAGTAACAGCAGAGTATTGTTTTATGAACAACTTTGAGAAACCAAATCATTCTATTATAAATACCCAAATTAACCTCAAAGATCCATTGAAGGAAGATGCTGTATGAATCCAGAAAGGAATATTGCTGTGGTGCAGGAAATTATGAGTTTGATTTAGAAAAACATGGGAAGACTTGGACTTACGAAGGAAGATGCTATTCACCTTTAGAGAAACAGATGATGAGAGGAAATAAGCATAGTACAGTCTTTGTTTTTGTTTTTTAATTAATTTATTTTGATTTACCAAAAATCACTTCCATATGCTTCCTCCCTCCCTCCCTACCACTCTCCCCAAGACAGTGCACAATCTGATAAAGGCTATACATACACGTTCCTATTAAACATATTTCCACATTAGTGATGTTGTAAGTGAGAATTAGAACTAATAGGAGGAACCACCAGAAAGAGGAAACAAAACACAACAGAAGAAAAAAAATAGCAAACAGTATGCTTCGATCTACATTCAAACTCCATAGTTCTTTCTTCTTTATGGATAGCATTTTCCATCACAAGGCCTTTGGAGATGTCTTAGATCCTTGTATTGCTGAGAAGGGTTAAGTTTATCAATATTAGTCATCACACAATGTGGCTGTTATTGTGCACAATACAGTCTTACATATAAGTGTATGAGTGTGTATGTGTGTATATGTGTATGTTTATAGATATCTATGTATATGTATATATAGCCATACTTAACAGCCTTCTTTAAGGTTGGGGTAAGGGAGAGAAAGGAAAAATAAAATAAAAAGTACACAGCAGAGAACAAAAGAAAACCAACAAGGAAGCAAAGAAAAGCTGGGCAGCTTTGAAAACCATGTGTAGTATTTATCATATAGATTTTCTTGAAATAGAAATTTATTGTTTTATGTTGAATCCTCTCTTATGGTCTGCTGTGTACATGGCAATGGTGTTTTTTTTTTCCTTTCCTGATTTTGCATGTAAGTGTAAAATAAAAAATTTGAAAAAAAAAGAAACATAGATACTGACACACTTAATATCTTATAGTTTTTGTTTAATTTGTTATTTTGCCTCTTTTAAAATAAGGATTTTTTAAAATCTGAAAAAAAAATGTAGTTCTAACCATGTCATCATGCTCCCCATTCAATAAATGTTAGTAGATCACCATTATATTTAAGATCAAATATCTATCACTTAAAGCTTTTCACAACCTCACTTTCCAGCCTTCTTACACATTACTCCCTCTACACACTCTATTGCTCAGCCATATTCAACTATTTGGTATTGCCTGCACAAGATACCCTAGTGCTTAATTCTGTGCCTATGCATTTGCTGTCCTCCATGACAGGAATTGTCTCTCTTAACTTTCCCCTCTTAGCATCTTGGACTCAACTCAAATATTAACTGTCCTTCCAGCTGATAGTGTCTTACTCTTCAATTTTACCTTGTATTTGCTTTACATGTCTAATGAATATTCCAATATACATGCACATTGTCTCTCCCGTTAGAATATAAGCATCTTAAGGGCAGTGACTTGTTTTAGTTTGGTTTTTGTACTCCTAGTATCTAGCACGGTGTCTGGCACATAAATGATGATTGACAATATTTATTGATTGAATTGTTCACCTATCAAATGGACAACTAAAATGTGTAGTGTACTGTGATAGGGGACATATAAAGAAAACGAACATTATCCTTGTCTTCAAGGAACTTAAAAGCTGGTTGTGGAAACAAGATAGTATATGTTATCATGTACATACTTACATGTTGTTTTTACTTTGTTTGTTACATCCCTACAGAATAATAGAATTTGAAAGCATCTAAAGACATGACCCTAGAGTGATGTCTCCAGTGGCACCCCCAACAATAGTCATCCAGGCTATGTGCTTGAGTATCTGAAATGCAACTGTTTTCACTGCCTTACCGAAGTGGCTAATTCTATTGTTCAATTAAACTAAAATCATCAAACACTTGTTAATTGTCCACTTTGCACAGACTACTTTTCTAAGTCCTTCCTGAGGATAAAAAGATGAAAAACAACATTGTTCTTGTTCTTAGGGAGCTTATTGTCCAATACAGGTGATACAACATGTACATAATTAATTATAACACAAGGTAGACCATGATAGAGGCAAAGGTAAGGTACAAACAAAATACTCTAGGAAAAAATGATGAGGGAGATATTTTAAGCTGTGGAGATCAGGGAGGGCTTCATGGTAGGTGGCACCTGAGCTAAAAAGGAATTGCATTCAAGAAAGGAGAGACAATCTATATTACTGCACAGAGATGGGATTGTTCCTAGTTTTGTCCTTGGATGGGCAAGCAAGACAAAACTAATCCCTGAGGATACAGTTCCTTCCCTCAGTAAGCTTCCAGTTGGGATTCTGGAGACATGGCCTCCAGCTTCAGTCAATCAATCAAGCATTGATTAAGCATGTCTAGATGCCAGGCGTTGCCATAGGTGTTGGGGATATAAAACAGAAAGTGGTCCCTTGACCTCAAGGAACTTGTAAGAAAGTCATGAGGGAGAAATTCTTTAAAAGCATGCCCTAAAAAGTTTGCTGGTCTCCACCTTCTCCTCCCTCCCTAGCCCTTCAGTCTGAAGGGAGAGATATGGTGGGCACATATATGGAAAGGATAGCAAACACAAAAACAGGAAGGAAGTGAATCCAGGGGGGAGCAGATTTAATTCTTAGCTATCCACAGAAGGCTAATTAAGCCAGTCTGGCTTTTCCTACTATACCACATCTGTTGCCTCCATGCAGTGCTTTTAGCAATGAGGTAGGTTCACCAACTCCCAGCACACCTTGCCTAGCACAATGATTTAAACATAGTAGGCATTGAATTCATGTTTGTTAAATTCAACTGAAGCTAATCCAAGTGAAATAAATTGATTCTACTCTCGGCAAAACAGAACTAGAACTCTGTTAGAGAGGGAAAAAAATCATAATCTTTTCAAAAGTCAAACTAAACTGAATTTTGATTATCCTTGAGTGTTGTGAGGTATAAAGAACATGCAACTTTAGAATCAGAGGATCCATAGACCAATCTGGCTCTCTGATATAAATCTGTGTGGCCTTACAACAAATCCCTTCCTCTCTCCGGGCCTCACAGTTTCTTCTAAAGAAAAAGGAGGTTAGGTCAGATGATCTCTAAGGTCCCCTTACAATTCTAAAACCTACTAGTCCCCACAAATACTTGGGAATAGGTTTTAACCAGCCCTGGAATACTATAGTTATATAGCATACAAGTCTTGGGATGGTACTAGAGAAAATGGAGCTCAGTGGGGTGGGTCAGGGAAAACTTTCTGGAAGAAGTAGTAACCCAAAGTTCACCCTAGGACTTTATAGTGGCCCAAGAAGGCGGTACAAACTTGGCATAGATGAGCCTAAGGGGAGAGCAGATATGGAAGAAGACCTGGATTTATCCACTTACAAACTGTGATGAAGAGTATGGACGAAGGAAGTAGGCAAGCTTCAGGGAAATCAGACTGTGGGTCACTGCAGACCATAGGCAGATGATTTCCTGGATTTCCTGGCAGAGAAATAAGTGACATTTAAAGAAAATTCCTCCAGGAAAAGAAAACATTTTTGAGGGTTTCTTTCTGGTCTCATCTCTGATTCCAGACCCATAGAATTCCTTAGCTGAGTCAGGGGGAAAATAATTTTGAATGAGGTTAGGGAATAGATGATGTAGGTAACCTAACAGCTCCTTCAAGTTCAATGTTACTTATGGATGCCAAGAATTATAGTATTGCAGGTCTAGTTAGGACTTATGAAAGTCCCTCCAGCCCAAACTCCTATCACAAAGAGGACTAATAATGATAACCAATATTTTTTTAAGATCTACTATGTGCTGGTAATGCAAATATGAAAAATTATACAATCCTTATCTTCAAAGAACTTATAATCTAATAGTGGGGAATTCAGCTTGTATATGAGAGGAGAATTTTTATTGATAGGATTACATATATTTCAGTCAGGCAATTATCCACCTTTCCCTTTTCTTTTTATTGATATCTTTGTTTTTATATCACTTTCATTCCCCAATATCTTCTTCCTCATTCTCCACCCCACCCCACCCTGACTCTGACAGGCAGATAGGTGGTAGAGTGGATAGAGTGCTGAGCCTAGAGTCTGGAATACTCATCTTCTTGAGTTCAAATCTGGCCTCAGACACTTATGACCCTGGGCAAGTCACTTACCCCTGTTGGCTTCAGGTTCCTCATCTGTAAAATAAGCTGGAGAAGGAAAGGTCAAACCACTCCAGTATCTCTGCCAAGAAAACCCCAAATGGGGTCATGAAGAGTCAGACATGACTGAAACAACTGAACTGAATTCCCCCTTCCCACTCCCATCAAAGAACTATCTTTATTATACATCCTTTTTTTAAAAATTCTCTGTCTGAATGTTTTAGAGATACATGGCCATGGCCCAAAGGATAGATAGGTGGCCCCAGGGTCAGGAAGAGGGTGGTTCAAATCTTCCCTTGGACATAAATCAGTCATAGAATCTTGTGAGAAGTCATTTAATCTCTTGGGGTCCCCTGCAATGCTCTGATAC
Source organism: Phascolarctos cinereus (assembly GCF_003287225.1). Taxonomy (NCBI): domain Eukaryota; kingdom Metazoa; phylum Chordata; class Mammalia; order Diprotodontia; family Phascolarctidae; genus Phascolarctos; species Phascolarctos cinereus. Next base: position 232,076,894 of record NW_027555958.1, on the reverse strand, counting down.
TGTGGAGTAGTAGCCTATGTGCATCGGTGGGGAGAGTTCCTTCCTCAGAGTTCCCTAAGCTAATGAAATCACAGGTACAGTCTAAAACAAACCAAAAGATAAACTCTCAAGAGATTCCAATGTGTTTATAGGATCCCTGTGCACCCAGTGTTTATAGGACATTAGCATGTTACATTTTATAGGGGAACAGAGGATGAGTGACTTGCCTAAGGTCCCACAGTATATTAGTGACAGAGGCAAGCCGGCCTAGAACCCAACAGAGTTAAGTGACTTGCCCAGGGTCACAAGTGTTTGAGGCCACATTTGAACTCAGGAGGATGAGTATTCTAGGCCCAGCACTCTATCCTGACTCCCAATCATTGATTTTCTATTACACTGCTGTCCAATTAAATCCCAACTACAGTAATTCAAGCCAGTTCCCTGGCTCGTTTACAATGTAATTGTTGTTCAATCATTTTTCAGTTGTGCCTGACTCTTCACGACCTCATTTGGGGTTTTCTTGGAAGAGATACTAGAGTGGTTTGCCACTTCCTTCTCTAGCTCAATTTACAGAAGAGGAAACTGAGGCAAATAGTGACTTGCCCAGGGTCACACAGCTAGTAAGTGTGTGAGGTGGAATTTGAACTCATGGAGATGAACATTCCTGACTCCAGGCCCAGAACTCTACCCGATGCACCACCTACTTGTTCTTCCTATACAATATCCCTCCATATACACATGTCTCCCTGTCAACCAGTACCCCAGCCTTCTCCCTTCTTAGGGCCAAATAATCCCTGCTGCTATAGCATCCCATGCTTTGTGGCTGAAATCCCAACTCAAAAGCAACCAGGTCAGAGATGAAGAAAAGGCTCATCCATTTGCCTTTTATTCCATGCTTAGGAATCTGAGGTACAGAGATCATGTGACTAACCTCAGATTGCAGAGCAGAATAAGGTCTATGACTAGAGGGATTGTCCCTAAGAAGGTATCTGGGTTTGTTAGTTTACTGTGACTTCCTTTCTGTCTGGAAAGAAGTTATCCCAAACTCCCCCTGCCTCCAAACAGGACAAGCCTCCCTCAGCTGCTTCTGTATATAGGCAGCAGGGTCCTGTCTAGTGATTCAGACACAGGGGAAAGTGAAATGAACTCCCTTCTGTACAATGAGCAATAAATACTGAATCAGGTGCTATTAAGAAATACTCTGGCAGTTGCCCAGTACTACCCTATTCTTCTTAACCTTCTTTCCCTTTTGCCCCCCCTTCCACAGCCCTGACCCATATATCTCCCAAGCTTTCTAGTGCCCAGAGGAGCTGATGACTTCTAGATATAGACAGGTCTTGGAAGAAGGAGAAGAAAACCTAAGCTGGGTTTGGAGATCCCACTTGCTTCAGTCCAGGGAGGAAGAAAGGGCAGGCTATGGGAACCTGCCTCAGGTAATGAGATGTTACCATGGTGGCTGTTTGGCGTGGGTATTTGAAGTTGTAGGGAAAGCCAACCTTGGATCCTAGAGGCAGAAGCTTAGAAAATCCAAAAAGGTGGATAGTTCAAAAATCATTACTTCTTGGCTTCAGCAAGCGTGCTGGCTGGAGCCCTGCAGTGTTGGAATGGCAGCTGGGGTTTGATGTTCTGAGAATTCCCAGGACTTCCCACCAAATAGCTATGACGAAAGAGGAACTAAAAGTCTGTTTACTAGCCCTATCCTGCCTCAGGCATCAGCAGTCAATAAAAAGCATTTTAAATGGACTATTCACATACATCACTTCATTCAATCCTTCACCACAATCCTGTGAGGCAGGTAGTGCTAGTGTGGGGGAGGCAGCTATAGCATGTCTGACGTAGTCAGCATAGACCTGAGCTCAAATCCAGCTTCAAATGTATATTAGCTGGGGTGACCGTGGGCATATCAATTAAGGTCTACAAGCCTCATTTTTCTTATCTTTAAATGGACTGATTTTACTGTGGTCTCTGCCTCATGGACTTGTGAGATCAGATGAGATAATGTATGGAAAGCACCAAATAAATGTCAGCTATTTTTAATAACTGAGGCTAAAAGTCTAAGTGACTTAGTACGTGTGCTGAGGCTGACACCAAGAAATCAGGTCTTCTGACTATGGAACTGTTCATATAAATGCCCTAAACACAGTGCTTTCTTTTAGGGAAGCACTTTCTTCCTTTCTCCCTTCCTTCTTTCCTCCCTTCTTTCCTTCCTTCCTCCCTTCTTCCCTCCCTCCCTCCCTTCTTTCCTTCCTTCTAAATTTGGAGTCAGGAGAATTCTAGGTTAGAATACATAACAGCTGTATGACTATAGGCAAACCATTTAACCCCTCTGAGCCTCAGTTTCCCCAATTATAAAATGAGGATAATACCATCTCTTGTACCTTCATTAGAGAGTTGTTGTGAAGATCAAGTGAGATCATCTATGTAAAGAGCTTCATAAACCCTGAAGTGCTATATAAATGTCAGCTATTATTATTTGCTTTAATTAGATTGCAAGTTCTATAAGTATAGGATCCCTGTCTTAGCTAAACTTTGCCATTTTTCTCAGAGACTAACACAATGTTCTGCATACAGTAGTTGCTTAATAAATGCTTGTTGAACAAGTGAATGAATCATGAAAAAACATACTGAGTATCTTTTATGCGTAGGGCAGCATAGTCATGATGGGAATGCAAAGAGAGGAAAGATACGGTCTCTGGAGATTACAAGCTCAAAGAGATTACAATTTAGTTGTGAAGACAGTACATACATTTCACAAGAGGCATTCATAATACAAGATGGCACATGCTAAGGGATGAATTATTGGTATGGGGAGTTAAGGGTCAGGGAGGTTCAGAGGAAGATCACCCACAATCATACAGTAGATAAAGACCTAATGAAGACTGAATCGTAGTATATGAAACCCAGAAGGGACCTGAGAACAAAGAATGCTGGAATACAGAGCTTGATATGTCAGGCCTGGAAGGAACCTTAGAAACACAATGTTTAGAATGCAGAAGAGGGAATGTCAGGAAGGGGCCAAACCTCCTCATTTCACAGGGGAAGAGACTGAGTCCTAGAGAGTTATGTGTTTTGCTCTAGTTCACAAATCAAATCTAGCAACAGAGCTAGGACTTCCTCGATCTCTTCTCTCCTGAGACTCATAATTTGGTGCTCTTTCCACTATACCCGGCTGATATGGAACTTGAGCTTGGTTTTGAACAAATGGTAGGATCTGGGCAAAGCAGAGCAGAGTAGGGAAAGCCTTCCATGCATGAGTAAAGGGACAGAATGAAGGAATGCACATGATGTGTTTAGGGAAGATTGACTGGACCCATTTGGCTTAAGCAGAAAATTTGCATAGGGGTAGAGTGGGAGAAGAGGTTGGGGAAGTAGCCTGAGAACAGATCATGGAGCTCTCCTACTGCCAAGCTAAGGAGTTGGCACTTTATCCTGTAGACAGTGGAGAGCCATTAAAAGTTTTGGAGCAAACATGGACAAAGTCTTTTTGGAGTGATGTGGACAAAGCTGTATTTCAGGAAGAATAACCTGGCAGAAGCTTGGATGGATGAAATCAGGAAGTGAGTGACTGGAGACAAGGAAACCAATCAGAATACTATTCCAATAGCCTAGACTTGAAATGCCTCTCAAAATTAGATTGCTCCATTCTGATGTTGATGGCATAATCTCTTAGCCAAGAAGAAGGTGAAGTAGACTGACAATGTGGTATAGAATCAAAGTTGGGATGATTGATGGAACCAGAATTGATGTAGTCTAAAGTTCACATATGTAAATAGGCAGCACTGAGTTTAAGAAAAAACCCCTGGCTTGGGAAGGAGTCAGGAGACTCAGGGTCCAGTCCTGGTCGGGCCACTAACTCGTGATGTGACCTTGGGCAAGTCACTTCACATCCTAAGGCCGAAGATTTCTCACCTGTAAAATAAAGGTTGGCCTTGATGTCTCTTCTAGACCAGGACCTGTGATCCCATGATTTGTAAAGAAAGAGGGGTTGGAAAAAAAAAAAAGAAAAAGAAAAAAGGAAAAGGAAGAGGGGTTGGGCGTGGCAATCTTTGTAGTCCCTTTCAATTCTAACATGTAAAAGATTCTAAATGAAATTAGCACCCCTGATGCAAAATCTGCAGACCAGAGCCAAAGGGTGGATAATCTTACCCAGAGCAAAGTGCTTGTAAGAAATGAAACCATCAGGGGCAGCTAGGTGGCACAGTGGATAGAGCACAGGCCTTGGATTCAGAAGGACCTGAGTTCAAATCCGGCCTCAGACACATAACATTTACTAGCTGTGTGACCCCAGGCAAGTCACTTAACCCCACTGCCCAAAAAAAAAAGAAAAGAAAAAGAAATGAAACCATCAGTACTTATTAAGCATGTATTTGCAAAACTTGTTCTGAGAGAGTTGACTGTCCCTCTCTCATAGGGGCTTAGTGCCTAAAGCAGTTCCCAGGATACAGATGAATGTGTAGAACAGGGGTTCTCAGAGAGTGGTTGGGGATAGAGGCCCTTTCAGGAAGTCTGCAAAGTCAAAACTGTTTCATAATAAGACTGAGATGTTTTAATGACTAATACAGTGTAGATAGCTAGATAAAACATGAACACATGTAAACAAAAGTTCTTGGGGGAAGGAGGAGGATCCTCAAGAATTTTTAATGAGTCTTGGTAATTTCATATGTGCATCAATGATTGAAAAATATTGGGAAACATTGCCAGCTAATTTCTAGTTGCCTTCTCAAATCACTCATACTGCCACCATCTTAGTTCAGGACCTCATTACCTCTTGTTTAGACTATTGCGATAGCCTTCTAATTCTATTCCCTACATCTAGCCTCTCTCTTCTCCAATCCATTCTCCACAGTTTCCTTATAAGTCATTTAACCTCTTTGGGCCTCACTTTTCTCATTTGTAAAATGGGGATAAGAATTATAATCTACCTCACAAAGTTATTGCAAACATCAAGTGAAATAAATATGTAAGGTACTTTGTAAACCTTAAAACATTATCTAAATATCAGTTCTTCTAGTTATCATTATTATTATTCTTTTGTTTTCATCTTTTTTCCAGTTGCCATATAGCTATTATTGTTTTATACTTAAAGTTCTGTGATCTAATAATGCACAGGTATATGCGAAAACTGCTTTTTGTAATTAAATAAAAATATTTGGATATAAACTTATCTTTCAGAGACTCCCTAAAAACATTGTGGGGACAATTCTAGCAGCAGACCAGATAATGAGGATGATCTGTTCCCCATCCTGTTCCCACATGCTTTCTATTTCATTGGCTAGGTCTTTACATTTTAAAAGATTTTCATTACATTAGCTTGCAGTATATGGTATAGCAACATCTACTAAAATGCTGTTCTTAACTTTTTGTGGATTGTTATTATTATTCATAAAACACTGGAATCACCCTGCCACTTCTTTGCTCAAGAAGCTTCCTTGGCTCCCAAGCACTTCTATGATAAAATGCAATTTCTTCTGTTGGGCATCTAAAAGTCCTTCACAATCTGTCTCCAGGTTGATCCCACATTATTCTCCTTCAAGCACAGAATGTTCCACTAAAATTGGCTTGTTTCCTGTTCCTTTCTCATCTCTGTGCCTGTACATATGTTGCTGTCCTCTTCCCTGCAATGCTCTCCCTCCCCACCTCACTCTCTTGGAACGCCTAGATCCCTTCCTGACTCTAGTGCCACCTCGTACACAACACCTTTTTTATTCCCTCAGTAGTAAATTACTACCATCCTGAATTTAGATAGATAAGTAAACCATTCATTAAATATTTACCTTGTGTCAAGAACTGTGCTAAGCAGTAGGAATTCAAGTACAAGAAAATAAGACAGTACAGCTTAGATTCGAATGGAGGAAAATAATACATAGGTGAGTTAGAAGAGGGGGAAGGGAAATGATGAGCAGGGTGCTTTCAGAAAAACCTGGGAAGACTTACATAAACTGATGCAAAGTGAAATAAGCAGAATCAGGAGAACATTGGCCACAGTAACAACAATATTTTGTGATGATCATCTGTGAATAACTTGCTATTCTCAGCAATACAGCAATTCTAAAGGACTCATGATGAAAAATTCTATCCAGAGAAAGAATTGATGGAATCTGAATGCAGACTGAAACATACTTTTAAAACTTTTAAAAATTATTCTTGGGTTTTTTGGGGGGTCTGTGTTTTCTTTCACAACATAGCTAATATGGAAATATTTTGCATGACTGCACGTGTATAATCTATATCAAATTGCTTGCCTTCTTAAGGTGAGGGGAGGGGAAGGGGGGAAGAAGAGAATATAAAACTCAAAATTTTAAAAAAATCAATGTTGAAAATTTTTGTTTACATGTAGTTGAGAAAAAATATACAATAACAACATAATACTGAAGAAGGAGGAGGAGGAGGAGGAGGAGAAGGAGAAGGAGAAGGAGAAGGAGAAAGAGAAGGAGAAGAGAATGTACACAAAAGCATGGTGAAGAGATGATTTTCAGTGGAATGGGGATGAGGATGATAAGCAGAATGTCAATGGTCTGATACTGAGAGATCGTTGGAAAATTACTTTAAAATTCTTTTTGTACATTTTTATGTTATTATTTATCCACACAATATAGGTGTCCCCAGTAGAATATGAGCCTCTTGATGGCAGGGAATGTTTTGTTTTTATTTTTGCATTCTTAGTACTTAGCATAGTGCCTGGTAGGTGCTTAATAAATGCTTGTTGAATTGAACTGAATTTACTCAGGGAGGCAGCATGATCTAGTGGACCAGTAATGAATATTTACTGACTGATTGAAGCAAGCACTGGCTCTGGAGTCAGAGGTATGGGTTCAAATATTGGCTTCTGATACTATTTGTGTAAGTCATTTAATCTCCTTAGGCCTCAGTTTCCTTATCTGTGAAATGAGTGTGTTGGACCAGATAGATGGCCTCTGAAGTTCCTTCTAGCTCTACCTCTATGATCTCATAACTAGTCACCAGGATGAAACACTGAATGGACAAGTTCTGTTATTTCATCTTTAGAAAAAAGAAAATAACTCAGAGTTAACCTTAGCACCCAACTGGTCCAATAGAATATGAATCTTATCTACAAATTTTTTTCAATGCATTGAGCAGTTTTGGTGATCGCTTTTTTTTTCTTCTTTTTTCTTTATTTGTAAAAATATTCTTTGTTATATGGGATGGCTCTGGGAGATGGAGGGGGAAATTTAGGCAATGTAAAAAAACAATAATTTTTTTTAAATGAATCCAACCTAAAGCAAACCTGATGATCACCAACCATCCTCTTCAATGCTCTCAGCAACACTGCTTCTATCTTCCTGATTTTCTCAACCAATATGAACTCCACTTTCCCTCTTGGACAGCGTCTTCCAGTGCCCAGTCTACTGGGGCCTGAGTTAATAACAAGCTGAGATGATTTCAGGATTACAGCTTGTCTCCCTGGGGCTGCCTGCTTTCCAACTCTCCTAAAGGGGCTAGCTTTCTAAACTTCAGGATAAAAAGAGCTCTCTGCCCCACAATGATTCTGTTCCCCATCAGAAATTGTACAGTGCCACCTGCACAGTGATGAGCCAAAGCCCCTAGTTCACCAAAAGTAGAACATAAGAACATAAAGGTGTATGTGGGGGGGATTGGGGGCGGTGGTGGAGGGTGTGTATATGTGTGTGGAAACATGACCCACATGCCACAGATCCTTTTTTTTTGTTAAGAGATGACAACCTGCACCAAAGGCTTCTAAAAATGAGTCGCATCAAAGGCTCCACCAAAACTCGACTTCACTTGAAAGAAAACCCCCAGCCCACTGTAGCTATTTCCAGCTGTGTAACCCCCTCAAGTGCACATTCAATTCACGGAGGGTTCGTTGACAGGGGGTGTCATGGAACAAGAGCTTACTCCCAGGGCACCAGTCACCTTCCCTTTCTCACAAGGGGGGGGGGCAGTGCAGGGGTTGCCGGGTACGGCTTCAATCAGGTGGAAAAACAACAGCCAGAGAGCTTGCAGTTCCCAGCGAGTCTGTGCTCAAGCTTGTTTGCTCGGCCCGTGGAAACTCTCCCAGCGCCCTGCCAGGGGCCCCTGACTCAAGGCCACCCTAGGCCTTGGATGCCCTGTGTTACCAGTTGACAACAGCTCGACTTAGCCCCACCTTCTCCCCCCACCCCCCAGTCTGGAGAGAAACAGCCGCCCAACGTCAAATGCACTTGGGGGTTGAAATATCGACACGGCTCAGTTCCTGCCTTGGTCTGACTGATCACATCAGTTCTGTTCTTCCTCTCTTCTGGCCTTGGTCTGACCTGACTCTTAAAAAATGGTTCAGGGGGCTAACTGATCTCATCACTCTCCCCAGGACTGTCAGAGGCTGGCTCCTCCGTCCCCATTGGAAACATAACAATAATTTGCCTGGTGCTTGGCGTTTTTCAAAGTCTTTCCCTAATTTGACCTTGTTTGATAAGAATGCTGTCCTTCCAATAGAAGCCTTTGAAACTACTGTGGGTCTCAGGGCCACAGACACAGCAGATCTCTCCTCAGCTGGCCCTGTGGACTTTGGGGAATACAGTTTGAATTGTTTTCCCAATCAGTGGTGATGAATCTGTGCTGACCCAGACACACTCTTACCCCAGACCACCCTCCCACATCCCTAAAGGACCTAGGGTACACATGTGTACAGTGACTGGCGGAGATCTGGGGATGCAGTTTGTGGCCATAGACAAGTTAAATGGCCCACTTTAAATCATGACCTATTGGAAGGCATTACTGTTACTACATGAAACTAGTTGAAAGACTTTTATGTTAATCCCAGCTCTACCACTTAATAAGAGTATAATGCTGAGCAAGTTAGCCTAGACTTTCTGAAATTCTGTCCTTTCATCTGTAAAATGGGAGTGATAATATTTGTACTACTTGCCTCACAGGTTAAAAAGAGCTAATTCTGTTCAATTCAACAACCATCTACTAAGTGCTCATTACATATAAGACACTATACTAGGTACTGGAGATAGAGATGGGGCACAGAGGTTGTTCTCTAGGAACTTACCACCTAATGGAGGGGGTTGATCAAAATATGTACACAAATAACTATGACACCAGGAATAGTGAGATTAAGTAAGAAGGAGAGATATAGACAAAGTGCTATGAGAAATTTGAGGGAGGAAAGACTGCTTTTTCTTTTTTTGACCTATTTTTTAAAAAAATTATCTTTTTTTATATAACCTTCATCTCCAAATGTATCCTTCCCTGTCACCTCCCCAGAAATCCATTCCTTGTAACAAAAAAAAAATTAGAAAAAATTAAAAGCAGCTTTGTGAAACTGTCCAAAACATCAACTAAGTGTGACAAGAGACCCATAATCCCCTACCTCTGCAAAGAAGGGAGGGAAAGAAGTGCCTTTAGGGCGGGTTCACTTTCAGATGGAGGGAGCTGTTGCTGATCGGAAAGCTTCAAGGAGGAGGAAGCATTTGAGTTAGGACATTAAGGAAGAGATTTCAACAGGTTCAAATGGGTTGGGGAGGAGTCCACTGCAGAAACTGGGGGTGGGGATGACTTGAGCAAAGGCAGAAATGAGTAAAGGGCTGGGCAAGAACTGGGAATGGTGAATTGTCCAGTTTTGCTGGAATGTGGAGAATGTGAAGGGGAAAAGTGTGAGATAAGCCTAGAAAAATAGGTGGGAGCCCAATTGTAGGAGCCTTGAATATCAGGATCAAGAGATGAGTACAGTAAAGAAAGGATTGAAGAGGGGAGAGAAGGAGGCAGGGAGGCCAGTGAGAAGTCTAATATCACAGTCTTGATCAGGAGTTCTTAACCTTGTATGTGCCAAGGACTATTTTGACAGTCTGGCAAAGCCTATGGAGCCCTTCTCAGAGTAATTTTTTTTAATGCATAAAATAAAATTAAGTGCATAGAACACTAGATTTATGCTCAGAAAAATCTGAGTTCAAGAACATCAGCTATGTGACCCTGGACAAGTCACTTAACCTCTGTGCCTTAGTTTGAGAAAGCTAAAAAAATGAAGATAATAAGAGTACTTAGTTGTTGTATGGATCAAATAAGCTAACATATTTAAAGTACTTTGAAAGCTTAAAATGCTATATAAATACTAGCTATTATTATTATTACAGTTATCAAAATATTAAAAAAAAAAGTTTACAGGACTCCAGGTTAAGGAACCCTATCTATATGTATATGTAAAGTGCTTTGTAACCACCTGCTAAGTATTATGTAAATGTGAGTTATTATTACAATAACCTCTCTGGCTTAATAAACACCTTAGCCAAGTGGTCTGTAACTAGTCACAGACACAGCTATGGTGTAGTGGAAAGAGTTGTGGACTTGGACTCAAGAGGACCTGGATTCAAATCCCATCCATGATATTTATTTAACTGGCTGTGTGACCCTGGGCATGTTGCTTAACCTATCTAAGCCTTGATTATTCCTCATCTGTAAAATGGGGATCATAATAGCATCTCCTTCATGGGGTGGTTATGAGGTTCCAATGAGAGAATATGTAAAGTGCTTCGTAAATATTATCTATTATTAGGCACCTTTGCCTCATGTTGATTCATTAAGCCACAGTTAGCACCCCAGTTTTCACTTCCCCAATCCAAGTAGGGTTCCCAGAAAACCTAGTGAAAAACTTGGTAAAGAGAGCTAAATTAAATCCTTTTTTTGCACACATAATGCTCTGGGAGATGCCAGGGGCAGCTAGGTGGCTTAGTGGATAGAGCATTGGGCCTGGAATCAAGGCAACAACAAATTTGGCTTTCGACCCTGTATGATTCTGGCCCAGTCATTTATCCTCTGTCTGACTCAGTTTCCTCAACTAAAAACTGGGGATCATAGATTGTTGTGAGGATCAAATGAAATAAAAATTGTAAAGCACTTAGACAGAGTAGACACTATATAAATGCCTATTTCTTTCCTTTTGTATTTCCCTGTGACAGTTCTGGGAGGTCCAAGCAGATCTGAACACTGTTCAACTAAGCAGATTAGAATAATTCCAGCAATGCCAGGCAACCAGACAAAGCTCACAGGGGTGATTCCCTGGCTATATTATCTTCCTGACGTGTACCTTCCAGAATATTTAGGGCTAGAATCTTAGAGGTAACAACATAATCCAATCTCCCACTTCAACAGATGAGAACACGGTCCTCCAGGGTCACACATTTAGAGTTAGGAGTGGGATTTGAAATCAGATTTTCTGACTCCAAATCTAGGGTTCTTTCCATTTTACCATTAGACTTGTGAGGATTGTACCTTGTAATGATAATGATAACTCATATTCTTAGGACTTCATGTGCAAGAAATGGCACAAGCAGCATCATTTAGGAAATGTATCATCCGAAAAGGAGCCAGACTGGTTATTCAGGGAATGATGGGTAGACAGCTTAGTTGCTTCAATGGTACCTAAAAATATTTTTAAATGTCTAGAGCAGTCTTCTTTGGTGTCATGAATTTTGGTGAAGCTATGGACTCCTCAGAATGTTTTTAAATGAATAAAATAAAGTGCCTAGGATCAGTCAGTCACTCAATCAACAAACATTTATTTAGCACCTTCTATGTGCCAAGCACTGGGTTAAGTGCTAGAGATACAAAGAAAGGCAAATTTAAACAGTCTCTTTTCTCAAGGAGCTCACAACTGAATGGAAGAGACATCATGAAAACAATTATCCACAAACAAGCTATATATGGGATAAATTGAAGATAATCAGTAGAAGAACTATTGTTGTTTTTATTCAGTCATGTCCAACTCTTCATGACCCCATTTGGGGTTTTCTTGGCAAAGATACTGGAGTGGTTTGCCATTTCCTTCTGCAGCTCATCTTACAGATGAGGAACCTAAGGCCAACAGGGTTAAGTGACTTGCCCAGGGTACACAGCTAGGAATTGTCTGAGCCTGGATTTGAACTCAGGTCTTCCTGACTCCAGGTCTGGTGCTCTATCTGCTCCAATAGAGGGAAGGCATTATGATTGAGGAGGATTAGGAAAGGCTTCCTGTAGAAGGATGGATTTTAGTTGGCAGATGAAGGAAGCCAGGAGGCAGAGATTGAGAAAAGACAGCATTGCCAGCATGGAGACAGCCAGTGAAAATGCCCAGAGTCTGGGGAACAATGAGGAAGTCAATGTCATTGTATCACAGAATACATTGGGAAGGTAGAGTGAGGAGAGGGAGCGGAGAAGGGGAAGGAGGCAGGGAGAGAGGTTAGGTTTAAGAAAACTGGAAAGGTGTGGGTGAGTTTGAATGCCAGGAGATTTTCTATTTGACCTACAAAGGAATGATAGTGAAATACAGTTGTTAAAAAAAAAGTTTTTAAAGTTCACAGACCCCATGAAACTCCTGTATTCGATGATTTTCTAAGGTCCCTTATAGCTCTAACATCTTTTTCTTTGCTTTTAAATTAAATCAAACTAATTCAAGGCACGCAAAAAGAAGAGAGAAGGCACTTGTACACTATTTAACAAGAGAATGGTTAACTATCCTAACTCCAGTATACTGCTCTTTCCTACTCCCCTTTTCTCCAGAATGGTTCATTCTCAGTCCCAGCAAAAGACTCTTGAGATAAGGAGGGCAAGTTCTAGGAACCTAAGACCCTGCCAACAAGTTGGATCCCAGAGCTGGTTCAATGTCAGCTAGAGTGCCAGGTTCTTACCTGCTTTGCTTTTTGAATGAATAAATGAGTGAGCAAAAAAGCATTTTATGAAGTGCTTACTACGTGCTACTGCCACCCTATTATCTTCTTAACATTCTAGAATTCTATTTATCTTCTATTATATACTCCCACCACACAGAAAGACTCTGCACATGGGGTATTCCCTAGAGTTAGTCCTAGCTCTGTACTCTGCATAGGCTATCACCCATCTCTGGGTGTGTGTGTGTGTGTGTGTGTGTGTGTGTGTATACACATATATATGTTTTCCCCTCCAACTACCCTAATATTGAAAAAGGTCTCATGACTTATAAATATCATTTTTCCATGTAGTAATGTAAGCAGTTCAACTTTAATAAGTCCCTTATGATTTCTCTTTCCTGTTTACCTCTTCATGCTTCTCTTGAGTCTTGTATTTGAAAGTCAAATTTTCTATTCAGCTCTGGTCTTTTCATCAAGAATGCTTGAAAGTCTTCTATTTCACTGAATATTCATTTTTCCCCCTGAAGGATTATACTTAGTTTTGCTGGGTAGGTGATTCTTGGTTTTAATCCTACCTCCTTTGACCTCTGGAACATCATATTCCAAGCCTTCTGATCCCTTAATGTAGAAGCTGCTAAATCTTGTGTTATTCTGATTGTGTTTCCACAATACTTGAATTGTTTCTATATGGCTGCTTGCAATGTTTTCTCTTTGACCTGGGAACTCTGGAATTTGGCTATAATATTCCTAAGAGTTTTCCTTTGGGGATCTCTTTCAGGAGGTGATCAGTGGATTCTTTCCATTTCTATTTTACCCTCTGGTTCTAGAATATCAGGGCAGTTTTCCTTGATAGCTTCTTGAAAGATGATATCTAGGCTGTTTTTTTGATCATGGCTTTCAGGTAGTCCAATAATTTTAAAATGATCTCTTCTGGATCCATTTTCCAGGTCAGTTGTTTTTCTAATGAGATATTTCACATTGTCTTCTATTTTTTTTCATTCTTTTGGTTTTGTTTTATAATTTCTTGATTTCTGAAAGAGTCATTAGCTCCATTCTGATTTTTAAAGAATTATTTTCTTCAATGAGCTTTTGGCCAATTCTGCTTTTTAAGGCATTCTTCTCCTCACTGGCTTTTTGGACCTCTTTTGCCATTTGGGTTAGTCTATTTTTTAAGATGTTATTTTCTTCAGTGTTTTTTCAATTGTTGACTTGTTTTTCATGATTTTCTTGCATCACTCTCATTTCTCTTCCTAGTTTTTCCTCTGCTCTCTTTCTTGTTTCTCAAAATCCATTTTGAGCTCTTCCATGGCCTGGAACTGATTTGTATTTTTCTTAGAGGCTTCAGATGTAGGAGCTTTGACTTTGTTGTCTTCTTCTGGTTGTATGTTTTGATCTTCTTTGGACCAAAGTAAGATTCTATGGTCTGAGTTTTTTGCGCTGTTTGCTCATGTTCCTAGCCAATTACTTGACTTTTTAACTCTTTGTTAAGGTAGGACCCTGCTTCCAGTGTGGAGGATGTACTGTCCCAAGCTTCAGGGGTTTTGTGCAGCTGTTTTCAGAGATACTTCTAGGGACCTGTAAATTTTCAGTTCTTCCAAGGTGGTATGATCAAGGGCAAGGGGTTTACTCCTTTCCTGGCCTGTGCTCTGATCTATGAGTGACCACAAGCACTCTTTTTTGCCTTGGAGCTATGAGGAAGATTTTATCTGTACTGCTGACACAAGCTCCACCATGCCAGTGTTCCTCCTTGCTCCAGGATTGCTACCAGAACTGTGACCCAGATCCAAGCACAGGCAAAGCAAGAGAATCCTGCCTCAGCACCAGCAAAGACATCCTTGCAATTCCCCTCTGATCAGCTGCTTGATCCTCTCACTGTCTAAGGGCCAACAGCTCTAGAAGTAGCCACCACTTCTGGGCTGCTCCAGGACTGGGGCCAGACTGTGCTCCTCTCACACCCAGGTCCAACAGATCTTTCCTACTGACTTTCTAAGTTGTCTTTGGCATTTGTGGATTGAGAAGTCTGGAAACTTCTACAACTGCTAGTGATTCAGTCCCCTGAGGCCTGCTCCAGGTTCTCTGAGGTCCACTTTTTGCCTGCACAGCCCACGCTGAACTGCGCTCTTCTCCCAGCCTGGTGCAACAGACCTTTCCCATCAACCATCCAGGTTGTCTTGGGCTGGAAATTTGTTTCACTCTGTTTTTTTGTAAGTTCTGCTGCTCTAGAATTTGTTTAGACCCATTTTCTACAGGTATTTGGAGGGGTTTGAGAGAGAGCTCAAGCAAATCACTGCTTTTACTCTGCCATCTTGGCTCTGCCCCCTTCACTTTCTGGTGTGTTTTTAGAAATGTCCTTTGCCCCCAAATTGCCCTCTTGATGGCATTCTAGGTCACTTCCCAATCTCCTGCCAGGACAAAAACTTCCATAATTAGAGTCATTGCTGTCAGCTGAGGAACAATGATGAGACTTCTATCTCCAGATGGCCACTGTTATAATGCATTCATGTGTCATCACCACATGGAGGAGACCCTGAGTTCACAAAGACTATTCCATTGGAATACATCCCTTATCACATTTGACTAAGCTGGAAAGGCTTCAAGAACAGGCTGGAAAATGGATTGAGGGTCTGACAACCAGCCCAGCTAAGGTTGGAGAGAGAAAGAGAGACTCCTCACTAGAAGACTGGCCACCAGCTTATGGTTTTTTGTATTTGTTTTTTCAACATTAACAACTTGTGCCTATCTACTACTTAATGAAGCATATAATCTACTAAGGCAGGGTGGAATTTTGACTTGTGTCAAGAGAAAGTGTATCAGTGACATTACAGATAATTATGTTAACATAATTTTTATTTACATAGTGTTCAATTCATTTCAATTCCCAGAACCAGAGAATTTTAGGGTTGCAAGCTATCTCAGCAGGAGCTAGACCAACTCAGAGCTGAGAAAAAATCCCTATGCAATGACCAACTAGGATTCCGGAGGATTCAGAAGGAAATATGCTAACTATCTCCTGAAGAAGCTTTCCCCACCCCCTCTTAATTCCAGTGTCTTCCCTCTGTTAATGATTTCCCATTTATCCTGTATTTGGCTTGCTTTATTATGTATTTGTTTCAAGTTTTCTCCCCCATTAGATTGTAAGCTTCTTGAGGGTAGAGACTATGTTTTGCTTCTTTTTTTACCCCTAGCGCTTAGTCCAGGGCCTGGCACATAGTAGACATTTAATAAATTTACTGCTTGATTGACTCAGAGTGAAGATTAATATATTTATATAAACATGATACATTAATATTACTGTATTTATACAAACACATACATTTATATAAACACACATATGTATATGTAAATATATATATATACATACATACATATATATGTATACACACACACACACATACACATATACATAAAGGTAGTTGTATATAGAAGTATAGCTGTAAGTTATTAAAGCTTAAGGCTGCACTAGGACTTTTGGGACACCCTGGATGTATATGTATTTTTTGGACATGGCCAAAGCAGTCATTTATTTTGCTTGATTATACATATTTGTCACAAGGGGTTTTTTTTTCTTTCTTTTTCAATGGGAGGGGTAGGTAGTAAGGAGAGGAATCAGATGTTCAATAATCTAAAAAATCAATGTATCAATAAATATTTATTAAGCACCTACTATGTGCTAAGAGCTGGAAAAAAGAAAAAGAATCCTCATTACAACATACCAAACAAAAGGTCATCCAGCCTTTGCTTAAAGAGACAGCCAATATGACTCTCTGACAGTCTAATTTTTTAGGAAATTTTACCTGACAGCAAGCCTAAATTACCTACCTTTCAACCTCTGCCCCTTGCTCCTCATTCTGCCAAATAGAATGAGTCAGACCCCCCCTTTCACACAGCAGTCCTTCAAATACTTGAGCTTAGCCATCACACCATCCTCTGAGACATCTCTTCTCCAGCATCCCCACTTCCTTAAAACAAAGACATGGACTCGTTGGACATGGACATCTTGGTGTCTCCTCTGAACACATTCCAGCTTATCAGATCAGCCTCCTTCTTAAATGGTGGGTTTGAATGGAATTCAACTCAACTCAACATTTATTAAGCTCTACCGTGTATGATGAAGATCTATTTCCTCCTAACAAAGAATTTTCTATCTTACATCCCAGCTCTCTAGTGCAAGTCTAACTATTCTCATTTTATACAGGAGGAATCGTTTTTGTGACTTGCCCAAATTAAATTTGTTGGTCACATTGTAAAAGGGTTTATTTTTCAGAGTAGATGGCCAACTGGGGTCTCTTCCAACTCTGAAATTTTGTGAAAGGCAGGAAGGTATAATGCAGAAAGGGATGGACCTAGAGTTAGGAAACATGGGTTTAAAACCTGGCTCCTAGACTTACTAGCCAGAGACCTTAGTGTCACTGTCTGTAAAATGGTCCTTGCCTAAATCCTTAGCTCCCTTGAGGTACAGCTCCTATATGATGCCCTTTTTCATCTCCTCAATTATTTGTGCTCCGTCTCCTCCAAAGTGTTTCTGTTTTATCTATGTGCCTGTTGATTTCCCTAAGTAGAGTGTAAGTTCCTTGACGGCAATGACTGTTTGATCTTTGAATCCAGGTGCTTGGTGCACAATAAGCACTTAATATACACTTACTGAATTGAATAGGATCATGGATTTATAGCTGGAAGAAGCCTTAGAAGGTTACTGAGTCCAATTTCTTCAGTTTATTAATTTTCCTGAATTTAATAAACACTCTCCCAGGAACATTTCTATATAAAAAGTAGATCAGAAAATGAGGATCATATGTGAAAATATATTTCAGACAGCTTGCTTTTTTAAAAAGTATATAATATAAACATGAAGAAATATTTTTAAAAGTATATGATATAAATTCAACACTTTACTTTCAGAGCTGTCCTGTTTGTCTTTGCTTCTTTCTGTGGATTTTAATAAATTTCAATAAACTTTTTTTCTTTTCTTCTTTTTTTTGGGGATGAGGGGAACAACAACCCTTTTGCTAACTTCCTTCCCCTCTGTACTCCTGTTCCCCAGCATAAAAAGAAAAATAACCCTTGTAACAAATAAGCATAGTCATGCAAAAACAAATTCATACATTTGTCATGTCCAAAAAAAAGTATATCTCATTCTGCCACTTGAGTTCAACCTAGCTCTGTGGGGAGGTAGGGAATGTGGAGAGCATGTTTGATCATCTGACCTCTGGAAGCACACTTGATCCACTGACTGGAGCTCAGGAGTCTTTCAAAGTTGTTGATCTTTGCTACGTAGCTGTTGTTGTATAAATTGTTCTAGTTCCATTCACTTTACTCTGCATTAATTCCCCAGTTTCTCTGAAATGATTCCTTTTGTTATTTCTTACAGCTGAATAATGACATATTATATTCCCATGCTATGATTTACCCATCTAATCTCCAATTGATGGGCACCAATTTTATTTCCAGTTTTTTGTTACAACAAAAAAAGCTAGGTGCCACAGTGGATAGAGTGCTAGAGCTGGAGTCAGAGAGATCTGAGTTCAAATCCTGCTTCAGACTCTAGCTAACTCTGGGCAACTCACTTAACTGCCTCAGTTTCCTCATCTGTAAAATGTGGATAGTAATAACACCTACCTCCCAGGATTGTTATGGGGATAAAATGAGATAATATTTATGAAGTGCTTTGCAAACCTTAAAGTACTCTACAAATGCTAGTTATTGTTATTATTATTATTATTATTATTATTATTATTATTATTATTATTATTGTTATTTTGTACATTTGGGTCCTCTTCATCTTTCTTTGATCTCTTTGGGTTATAGGCCTAGTAGTGGTATCATTGGGTCAAAGAGTATGTACAGGTTAGTGACTTTTTGGGCATTGTTCCAAATTGCTTTTCCTAACTCTAACCAATTCACAGTTTAACTAATGACACCCCAGTGTACCTGTCTTCCCTTACCTCCAACTGCCATTTTCCTTTTTCACCTTTGCCAATCTGATAGGTGAGAAGTAGACCCTGAGCAACTACTTCATTTTACAGATAAGGAAATTGAAGCCCAGGGATTGAAGCCAGGTACCTTGACTGTGAAACTGGCTCATGTTCCACTGTATCACGCTGCATCCCCTAAGAGACAATCAACTTGTCCTCGGGCCTCCAGCATTAGTTAGTGGCAGTGCTGAGATCCAAGTCTCATGCCTTTAATTCCTTTCCTCCTTTCCCTAACCCAGAACTAACTCCAGCTCTAATGACCTAGGAGAAAGCCCTCATAATTCAACCAATGAAACTATAAGCTGGAATTATTTTATCATATTAACTAGTTGGCACCATGAAAGTAATAGAGTCTGGTCCTAAAGAGGATAAGATGTGAGATAGGGCAGTTTCTTTGGTGTGGGAAGGGTGGAGCAGTGAAGTCTGGCTGAGACAATCTCTGGATGGTAGGGATAACAACATGGCACTGAGGCTCAGGGTAACAGGGCGTCTAGGGTGGGCATCTGGGGTGGAGCACCAATAAAGGGTGGGGTGTTGAAGACACATTTGGCTTAGGTCTGTGCCTGGTGCTCAATATAAGAAGATAGACTCACTATCTGCCTGGGAATGCTTTGTAGTCACTGCTGGGCAGCTCTTTACCCAATGCAAAAGCTTTGGCCCTCACCTGAGCCATGACAATCTGCCTCAGGCAGCAGTTTACCTCAACTGAGTCAAGATATTTCATGGCAGTCATGGCCAGAACTCCTCCGTCTCACCATTATCATTCTTGTGTCTCTGGGTCCCTGGCCTCAAAGTCCAACTCAGTGTAAGCCCAGGTGCTTACTATGGCTGTATGCCTGGACCTAGCCTAAGGGGGTCTAATAAAGAGTATCTACTTCCATGATCAGAGGATAGAAAGTAGGCCTCAGAACCAGGAAAATATTTATTCATTCATTTGTTTGTTAATTCATTTACTTGCTTATTTATCTATTCATTTATTTGTCTATTTACTTATTTATTTACATACTTATTCACTTATTCATTCATTTATATATATGTTTAATTCTTTATAAATAACTGTGAATCCCAGTCTTGCTCCCTCTGGAAGTTCATCAGTCACTCACAGCTTATTTCCATGAATTAGCTTTACCTTCTCTGTGTTTCCAATCTGGGCCAATTCAAAGCCTGTTGGCCCTCTGCTCTCAGGGCTCATCCTGTGTGGAAATCCCATTAGCTTCAGTACTATTGAAGCTCTGGATCAATCTACCAGCTGCAGCCTCTCCTAGGAGCCAGGATTACAGTTATGGCCATCTAAGATCATAAACTGAAGAGAATATGCTGATCTGAATTGGTAGAGAGAGTTGCCTTGGGGTTCTCTGTGCCAATGAAATCATAAGTCTGGTTTCTGTCCCTGTTATCCTTTAAGGAGGACTCAATGAATTTTATACCAGGCCACTCCTAGAAGGCTGTGGAGGAAGAACAGCCATTTCCACAAACCCCACCCAAGCCTAAATCTGCTTCCTGGTCATCTCTATTAACTAATCACTCCCTTGTGAAAGCATCAGTTTCCTCTCTGCAGAGATAGGGTAAATGAAGACCTTAGTGGGGGGAAGGAAGAGATAGAAAGGCAAAGGTGAGGTGAGGCTAGAGTCACCCAACTAGGAAATACAATTCTCTGTCTAGCATATGACTGTCTTCTCCCACCCCCTCAAATTCCCTTGAAGGCCAGCGGAGGTGAGGGGAGAAGGGGAATGAATGTCCCCTGCACAATGGCCATCCCCCATGCCTTGAACAAAATCCCTCCACATCTCTTTCCTTTCAAACCTCAGAGAAGTATAAGAATTAATAATTTTTTTTAAAAAACCCAAACCTGACTTGTTTCTTCAACTTCAATAGTTGAAATATTTATGGAAGATTTTGAACAGGTTACCTCAGGAGATGCACACTTTAGAACTAGAAGGGACCTTTAGGGTCCCTTTTTTAGCCCAACCTCTTCATTTTACATATGAGGAAACTGAGATCCAAAGAAGTCTCAGTTTCAGTTTCCTTTTAATTTTTAATCTTGGAGGCTCCTTTGGATTTTTTTGCATTTCTATCATCTGAATAACTCTTTGCTTAGCTCCAGAGTTGAAAGCCACTCCTTGCTGAGATGGTGACTACCAGTTGTAGTGAGCTTTAGTAAGTTTATCTGTAGCTCAAATTGGCATAGCTACAAGAACCTTCTGAGCACAAATTTGTCTAGGTTTCAGTGACTTGTCCAAGGTCACACTGGCAGTGACAGAGGTGAATTTTGGTCCTCAGCATTCTAGTTCCTGAGCTTCTTCCAATGAACTATGGGTAGATTCCTCCTTGCTCAAGATATTCCAGCAAAGGCTAGATGGCCACTCCTCAGGCAGGTTGTAGAAGCAATTCCTTTGCAAGTACAGGTTGGACTAGTTAGCCACCGATGGACACAGCAATTCTGTGATTCTGTAAAAATCCTTCCCTTCCTCCAAGGAGTAGCTTAGATGCTGCCTTTTCCACAAGGCCTGCTTGGATCTTTCCAACTACAGGTAATTCCTCCTTCCTTAACCTTTCATGCTCTATTTGGCCTCTCCTGTGGACTTAGAGACTAATTCCTATCTTCACCAGAATGAAAACTATTCCTCTGATTACTTTTGAGGAAGATAAACTTTTGAGGAAGATAATCCTTAGTCTACATTCCCCAACAGCTTGGCCCCTTCCCACCAAAAATTGGTCACACAAAAGACCATCCTGAATAGCAAATAGCAAGTAAACGCATTTATCCAAGCAAAACCACTAAATACAAGCCAGGGAAGTTCTACAGATTAGAATCCAGGAGCGGGGAACCTAAGGCCTCAAGGCCACATGTGCTCTCTAGATCCTCACGTGTGACCTTTTGATGAAATCTAAATTTCACAGAACAAATCCTTTTATTGGGGATTTATTCTGTGAAGTTTAGATTCAGTCAAAAGATTGCACTTGAGGACCTAGAGGGCCACATGTAGCCTTGAGGCCACAGGTTCCTCATCCCTGGAATAGACCAAAGAAATAGAATAGTCAAAGGACCCTTCAGCTGGGGTAAGATAAAACACCTCAGCTTAAACCAAAAAGGAAAGAGTGCGACAGAGAGAGATAGAACGACAGAGAGACAGAGAGACACACACACACACACACATAGAGAGAAGACAGAGATGGAGAGAGAGAATTATCTCAATACAGGGAAGTCCATTCTCAATGATCTTTAGTTGCAAGCAATGGATATCAAGGAATATTACTGGGGGGCTGGGTTCTTCTTACCTGTCTGGAGTTCTAGGGCTCCAATCCACCACTCAAAAGTTCTCCCCTCAGCCATCTCTCTCTCTCTCTCTCTCTCTCTCTCTCTCTCTCTCTCTCTCTCTCTCTCTCTCTCTCTCTCTCTCCCCCTCCCTCTCTCTCTTCTCTCTTTGTATCTCTCTGTCTCTCAGTTTTTCTGTCTCTGTCTCCCCTCTCTCTCTATTCCTCTTCCTCCATCTCTCCCGACCTCCATCCTTCCCTCTCCTCTCAAACTTGACCACCTCCCTTGAGAAAGTTTTTTGTTTTTGTTTTGTTATGCTCAGTGTTCTCTCAGACAACCAGGAGAGCAGCATCTTTAGAAGACTTGATATAGGCTGAGGCAGAAGTTAAGTTACATGGCCAAGACAAGGAGGATTTTTGTGATGTGTATGAGGAGTGTCAACCCTGATGAAATCATGGATTCTTAAAGTATAAGTAAAGAAGCATTGCCTGACCAGCCTAGATCCCAGAGGGCTAATGGTGAAACATATGTCCATCTTCTACCACCAGAGAGGTAGATGGAGAGTGAGATGTGTGTTGTCAGATATGATCAATGTGTTAAATTGTTTTGCTTAACCATACTTCTTTGTTACATGGAAGGGTTGTGCTTAAGGGGAGTGACTGGGGTGTTAGTGATTTAAAAAAACTTTAATAAAGCCTTTAAAAATATTAACCTTATACTAATAAAGAATTCATGGATTTATGGGGACTGATCTGAGACAGGTCCATAGAAAGTGTTTCTCTTGAACACCTGAAGAGCCAAGATAGAGTCAGTCTCATGGCTTAACCAATCATTGATCACTGTAGTAGTGTATGGGATCCCTCTAGGATCCCAAAGCTAGATATGGCAGTTTAGCTACCATCTGGGGTATTTTACAATTTTTGCTACCCAAATGATCACCCAACCACTATCGTTTCTGATTGTTCTTGTCCTTCCCCAGGTTGAAGGGGATTGGGATGGTGG
Source organism: Phascolarctos cinereus (assembly GCF_003287225.1). NCBI lineage: Eukaryota > Metazoa > Chordata > Mammalia > Diprotodontia > Phascolarctidae > Phascolarctos > Phascolarctos cinereus. Next base: position 232,054,083 of record NW_027555958.1, on the reverse strand, counting down.
AGTGGGAGAGTGGGGAAGGGAAGATGGCTCAGCAAGAAAATGACAGAAACCCTGAGGAGACAGTATAGTTAGGAAGAGAATAGCTAGAGATAAGAAGAAATGAAGGGATACTTTTTGGGAACATCAGACCATGTGGGAAGAACTAGCCAACAGAAGGAGGGGGAAGTATATTCAACCATTCATCAGCAAAGGAACTATTAGATTTGTGTATCAATAATAGCAATAATAGAGTTTTCCAAGATAACTCACTGGTCATAGCAAACATTCTTTTTCAACAACCCTAAAGCTGATTCTACACATGGACATCACCAAATGGTCAATATAGAAATCAGATTGATTAGATACTTTGTGGCCAAAGATGGAGAAGTTCTAGATGGTCAGTTAAAATAAGACCTGCAGCTGACAATGGCTCAGATAATGACCTTCCTATAGCAAAATTCAGACTTAAATTGAAGAAAGCAGGGAAAACCATCAGACCATATAGGTATGACCTAAATAGGATCTCTTATGAATATGAAGTAGAGGTGATGAATAGATTTAAGGGATTAGATCTGGTAAGTAAATTGCCTAAAGAACTATGGATAGAGGTACACAATAGTGTACAGGAGGCAGCAACAAAAAATATTCCAAAGAAAAAGAAGAGTAAGAAAGCAAAAATGGCTGTCTGATAAGGCTTTACAAATAGCTGAGGAAAGGAAAGAAAAAGGGAAAGGAAAAAGGGAAAGATAGATCCAACTGAATTCAGAATTCCAGAGAATAGCAAGGAAAGAGAAGATTTTCTTAAATAAGCAATGCAAAGAAATAAAACAATAGAATGGGAAAAACAAGAGATCTCTTCAAGAAAATCAGAGATAACAAGGGAAAGTTTCATGTAAAAATGAACATGATAAAAGACCAAAATGGTAGAGATTTAACAAAAGCAGATGAGATTAAGAAGAGGTGGCAATAATATACCAAAGAACTATACAAGATCTTAATATCACCGATAACCACAATCGTATGGTTGCTTATCTAGAGCCAGACATCCTAGACAATGAAGTCAAGTGGGCCTTAAGAAGCACTGCTAATAAGGCTAGTGGAGGTGATGGAATCCAGCTGAACTATTTAAAATCCTAAAAGATGACGCTGTTAAAGTGCTGGACTCAATATGCCAGCAAATTTGGAAAACTGAACAGTGGCCACTGGATTGGAAAAAGATCAGTTTACATCCCAATCTTAAAGAAAGACAATGCCTAGGAATGTTCAAATTAATGAACAATTGTGCTTATTTCACATGCCAGCAAGGTTATGCTTAAGATTCTAAAAGCTAGGCTTCAGCAATATTTGAACCAAGAATTACCAGAAAAGCAAGCTGGTTTTCAAAGAGGCAGCAGAACTAGAGACCAAATTGCCAACATTCATTGGATTGTGGAGAAAGCAAGGGAGTTCCAGAAAAACATCTACTTCTTCTTTATTGGCTACGCTAAAGCTAATGGATGTGTGGATGTGTGGATGGCAACAAAATGTGGTAAGTCCTCAAAGAGATGGGAGTACCAGATCATCTCACTTGTCTCCTGAGGAACCTGTATGTAGGTCAAGAAGCAACAGAACACGAACATAGAACAGCTGACTGGTTTTAAGATTGGAAAAGGAATACAATATTGTCACCTTATTTATTTAGCTTATATGCACAGTACATCATGTGGAATGCCAGGCTGGATAAATCAAAAGCTGAAATTAAGGTTGTTGAGAGAAATATCAACATTTTCAGATATGTAAGGGATACTACTCTGATGACAGAAAGTAAAGAATTAAGAAGACTCTTGATGAGGGTGTAGGAGGAGAGTATAAAAGCTGGCTTTAAGCTTAACATTTAAAAAAACAAACCACTAAGATCTTGACAACTGATCCTATCACTTCCTGGCAAATAGAAGGAAAATAAATGGAAGCAGTTATATTCTTGGGCTCAAAGATCACTGCAGACAGCAACTGCAGCCATGAAATTAAAAGATGCTTGCTCTTTGGAAGGAAAGCTATGGCAAATGTGGACAGAATACTAAAAAGCAGAGATGTTACCTTGCCAGTAATGGTCTGTATAGTCAAAGCTATGGTTTTCTCAGTAGCAATGTATGGCTGTGAATGTTGAGCTATGAGGAAAGCTGAATGCCGCAGAATTGACACTTTCAAATTGTGGTGCTGGAGAAGACTTTTGTCCCTTGGACAGCAAGGATATCAAATCAATCAATACTTAAAGAAGTTAATTCCAGCTATTCACTGGAAGGTCAAATAATGAAAATGAAGCTTAAATACTTTGGCCACACAATGAGAAGCCGGGAGTCATTGGAAAAGACCTCGATGTTGGGAAGATTGAAGGCAAAAGGAGACAGCAGAGAATGGGATAGAGAGATAGGGTCATGGAAACAATGAACATGAGCTTGGACAGACTTTGAGAGATAGTGGAGGACAGAAGGGCCTGGCATGCTATAGTCCATGAGGTCACAAAGAGTCTGAATGACTGAATGATTGAACAACAACAATAGCAATAATAGAATAGCATTCTGGGACATGTGTGGACCCTATCAGCTTGCTTAGCTCTCCACAATCTCTCCACATGGAGAACGCTGAGGAGATAAACTAGTGGTGATGTGTAAGAGCTTTGGAAAGAATGTAGAGCATGTATGGACATCCTGGTAACTGGTTCTAGTTGGCTAACTGTATGGATAGGAATAGCCTTTTTCAATTGATTGCATAGCTAGAACTGTCAGGGTCTTCAAAAAGGCCTGAGTCAGCTTTGGCTATTTGTATCTTTGGAGTCTGGAGGAACTCAACAATTCTTTTGTTCATAATTTCTGGTGATAGACCTCTGTGTGGTAAAGGAAAAAGCTTTAGGGCCTTTTCCCTCTGAGGTCGTATAGTCCCTGGAAAAGGACCCCAGTCCTTGGCCTCTTTGTTTATTCTCTTCCGTTCTAGGTGAAGGACAAGGAGCCACAAAAATCTGGGACTCAGAACCCAGGCTGGGTTTTGCATCTAGTGTAGTATCAGTGTTCAAAGGAGCAAGGACAGATCTTTGAAGATAGCCTTTAGGACCCCAAGCCCACCAGAAGGTCTCACCTACTAGTCATGCTACATCTACACACAAACTTGGTTAGACCAATGCTATGTAGGAACTGAGCTAAGTTTTGAGTCCACTTTCCTTAAGACCAACGTGATGTAGGGAAGAGTATGCCCTGGAGGTATTGGAGAAAATGTGTATACATTTGTCTTTACTCTACTATTATAATAAACAGATGTTTTAAATGGAACTCAAATGCTAGTCACAGGTTCTTCACATTTAGGGAATACAACTAGTGATAGTAAAGAAAAGACATTCCAACCCTTCAGGGTACACTGGAACCCTGAGGGGAGGTGTAGCTGGCCTAGTGGGCCCAGAGCATAAATGTTACAATAATTAATAGCCAACATTTCCTTAACATTTTTGGAGTATTTACATATATCATCTTATTCGTTCCTCATGTCAGCACAGCATAGTACAAAGCAAGCTAGATTTGGGTTGGAAAATTTAGGTTCAAACCCCAGCTTCTGACACTTACTAGGTAGGCTAATCATTTAATTCTTCCGGGCCTCAGTTTCCTCAGCTTTCAAATAAAGGTGTTGGATTAGAGGGCTCTGAGGATCACAATCCTATGATCTTGAAATTCTCTTTCAACTTTGATTCTAAAATTCTAGGGAGCTGTATATTTTCCATACCAAAGTGGGAAATGAAGGGGGGCATCAAATATTTGATCCCTGTCTAATATCTGGTTCCCCTAAGGAGCAGATGACAGAAATTTTCCCCAAGAGCACCAACTAATTTTGGCTCTCTAGCTTAGCCTACTCAGCTTTTCCCTCTGAAGGTGCTGGCATAAGAGCTGGAAAGCCCCCAGCACTGTAGTTATTTTTAGCTGATCTTAGGGGCAGCTCAGAAGTTCCTTATGCAAATAGTCCATTTAAAAAAGAAGAAAATATCCACACCCTATGTTGCACACATTTTCAGATTTTTTTTGATTATTAATCAGTTTTGATGATTTTTTTTGTCTTTTCTTTTTTTTCTTCAAAAATATTTGCAATATGAGATGGCTCTCTGGGAGAGGGGAAAGAGGAATGATACTTAGTGATATTAAAAAATATCAATAAATTTTTATTTCAAAAAACAGACAATAGTCACGCCCTTATTATGGGGCCGTCAAAATCTTCCCTTAATCCATCATTGGATTCTTCCTTTAGCCCCCAATGTTAGGTAGAGAGGCTTTACCATAAGTAGGTCAGAGGATTTAACTTAGCCTTGTAGATGATGGGATCATAGGGTTAGCACTGGAAGAGACCTCACGAGGCCACCCTGTCCTACATCCTCATTTTACTGGTAAGTGCCAGCCTCTGCCACCAAGTCATTTCTTAAGTGTGGGGAAAAAACTATCCCCATACTTGCTGTCTTATTTGTCAAAAGGGGGAAAAAAAAGTAAACATGAAAAAAGCACAGCAAAAAAGAAATCGTCTGTGATCTTAGTGGATCTAAAGCTAATTCTTTATCAGAATATTATTACTCAAAAGGAAAGTCTGACACTGAAGTTCAATTTAATTCAAGTGACAAATATTTATTTTAATGCAAAGTACTGCTCTAACTGTTGGGCAAAAAATGAAACACTTCATACCCTCAAAGATTCTACTCTACAATACAAATTCTACTGGGGCTATATGATGTGGACAGATAAGTAGAATGAACTGCAAAGGGTGGCAGGGTCAAAAGTCAGGTTAGACAAAGTGTTCTAAGAATATGGGAGAAGGGAGACAACATGAAGAACTGGAAGCAGTCTTTGGAGGCTTCATGGAAGAAGCTGCATCTGAGCTGAGTGTAAACAGAAGTTCTTAATCTGGGGTCTGTGAACTTGCTTTTTTAATAATATCTTGATAAGTGTATTGCAATAAAAATTAGTTTCCTTTGTAATAGCATGTATTTTATTTTACACATTTAAAAATATTTTTCTAAGAAGGGTTCCTCAGACTGTCAAAGGGGTTCTTAACACACAAAAAAGTTGGGGAAAAATTATATGGATAGATAGATAGATAGATAGATAGAGGGCACAGAGAGAGTTGAAGATGAAGGGGTGATATCTGGAGAATAAAATTAAGGGGTGAGAGAGGATTATACTAGGAGAAGGAGAAAGGGGAGAGGTAGAATGGAGTACATTATCTCACACAAAACAGACAAGAAAATGTTCTTACAGTGGAGGGGAAACAGGGGAAAGTGAGAGGAAATGAGGAAATCTTATTCTCACAGGATTTGGCTTAAGGAGGGAATAACATACACACTCAATTGGGTATAGAAATCTGGCTCAGCCTACAGGAAAATAGGGGAGGAAGGGGACAAGAGAGCAGAGGGATGATAGAGAGAAGGGCAGATTGGGAAAGGGGTAATCAGAAGGAAGTACTTTTGAGGAGGGACAGGGTCAAAAGAAAGACTAGAATAAATGGGGGGGCAGGATAGGATTAAGGGAAATAGAGTTAGTTTGTCACAACATGTCTACTATGGAAGTGTTTTGCATAACTGCACATGTATGGCCTGTATTGACTAGCTTGCTTTTTCAATGAGGGTGGGTGGGGTGGGAGGAAGGGAGAAAATTTGGAACCCAAGTTTTAAAAGCACATGTTTAAAAAAAAGATGTTTCCACATGCAACTGGGAAATAAGAAATACAGGAAATGAGGTACAGAAATCTGTCCTGCCCTACAGGAAAATAGAAGGGGAAGGGGATAAGAGAGGTGGGGGGAGAGATAGAAGGCAGGGCAGACTAGGGGAAGGGGTATTCAGAATGCATGCCATCTTGGGGTGGGGGGAGGGGCAAGATGGGGTGAAAATTTGGAATTCAAAATCTTGTGGAAGAAAATGTTGCAAACTAAAAATAAATAAATTTATATCAAAAATAAAAAAAACACCACAAAAAAAATTTTAAATCCTAACTTAAAAGGAATAGAGAGGACCTGAGAGGCAGAGATGGGGTGGGAATATGTTCCAAGCATTAGGGACAGCTTAGCTGAATGCAGAAGGCAGGAGACGGTATGTTGAATTTGTCTGGAACATAGAGGGAATGAAAGAGGGTTAGTGGAGGAAGCTAGGTGGTGCAGTGGATAGAGCACTGGCCCTGAAGTCAGGAGGATCTGAGTTCAAATCCAGTCTCAGACCAGACATTTGACACTTACTAGCTGACCCTGGGCAAGTCACTTAACCCCAATAGCCCAAAAAGAAAAAAAAAAAGAAAGAAAGAAAGAAAGAAAGAAAGAAAGAAAGAAAGAAAGAAAGAAAGAAAGAAAGAAAGAAAGATAATTAGTGATAGGGTTCATTGTAATTCATTGATAAAGGGAATGCCTTCTATCCAATTCCAAGTGAGGAAATAACAGGGAAATAAAAGGGAATTTCCCTTTTCCAATACAAGCGCCTTCTCTGGAACCCAGAGGGTTGCCTGGGCACTGATTGACTTGTCCAGGGTCTCACAGCCAATCTATGTCAGAGGTTGAATGTGACCCCAGTTCTTCCTGGATTTCAGACCTATGCCATTCTGCACGAAGGAGAGTAATATGAAATAAGGTTGGAGGACTTTAAATGTCAGGCTAGGGTCCTCTAAGGCTGATATTGACTAGCAAAAATGTTAAGGACTATATAGTCTATCCTAGAGAAAATAATAAGCTACCAAAGGATTTTAAGCAGAGTAGAGAAATTATCAGATTTGTGCCTTAGGAAGATTTTTCTGGTAGTTATGGATCTGGTGGGGAAGGGGAGTGGCTGGAAGCAGCAAAGAAGGAAGGTGTTACTGTAGTCCCTGCAAAAGGTATCAGCGTAAATGAGGGGTGAGAAGCAAAGACAGATACACAAAATGTGACAAATAAAACTGACAGGACTTGACAAGTGGTTAGAGGGGGAGGAAACAGTGATGACCAGGGCTTAAAGCTTCAGATTTAGGGTGTATGGCAGCTCCTTTCACAGACACATGGAAGTTTGCAGGGGGTTCAGATTGAGGGGAAATGATGAGGAATTTAGTTGTTGGCCACGGAGATGTAACACAGGAACATGTGAGGCTCTGGGTTTCAGAGATGGGCCTGGTCAAAATAGCTGAACTTAGATTGCTGCGATCCTGTGTATCTTTGGGGAAGTGTGGTTGCATCAAGAGGGAGACGGAGACTGGAGAGATGAAACAGGGAGCTGGGTGGAGAGGACTGTCACAAAGGCACCTAGTGCTGGCTTCCTGAGCAAACTGATAAGAGCTGAGAGAAAAGATTCTCTGCTTTGACTAAGATGGTGGAGAGCGGCCAACAGTCTGAACAGAAACCAAGATGCTCTATGAGCAGAATTTCACAAATTTTGGTCACCCATGCAAGAGATATTTTCCATATTCACCCTATAAAAGAGCATGAGTCTCAGTGGGGGTCATTTTCCTCATTATTCTCTCAGAGATTAAAATCCAATTTCTAAAAGATACAGGATGAGAAATAATTTTTATTAGTTTTTTTCTTTTCTGTGATGATATTATGTTGACAATCCCTGAAACAAAGCAAAGTTTCTTAAATCAACAATCACTTAGAAGCGTCTAGTCTAACAAATCACACAGGAAAAACCAACTGGATGAAGATAGCCTGTTGTCTAGCTAGACTATGATAAGCAACTGGATGAGTTAGATGGATAGCCCATTGAGATGGTCCACCAGTACTTACATCCTGGACAAACTGCAGATGGGCAATGAACTGAGCCCAAAATTGAACAGTAAGAGGAAAGTGGGCTAAACTACATTTGAAAAATTGCACAGTGCTATTAATAATCCCAAGCTTCTTACTGAGACAAAAATCTTATTTTTTTAACATCACTTTTCTTTTATTGATGTTGGATGGCTGTAAGTCTTGGAATACTATGGTTTCTAAAGAATTAAAATAGTGGTTTACCTAAAGGGCAATGGAGAAGATCATACATCACCAACAAAGAATTGTACAGTAAAAACAATAGAAATTCAGAGAGTTTCATTCTGCTCAGACTGTCAGCCAGAAAAGAAGGTGGGCTGGTCACATAGTTGGAATGAGGAAAACACAACAGACAATCCATGTGTTCCACTGTATCTAGCTGCTCAATGTTGTGAGATGTAGAGGAAGACTCCCATCATGCTAAATGAAACCCGTTTGATGGATTTAAAGGAGACCACAAACAAGAGTCATGTGACATGAGAAGGTGTAGATCATCTGTGACCTACACTTCTGGAGGTATTATTTGCATCAATGAAATCACAGGTTCATTGAAGTGCTGAAGTTACTGATTGTTTTAGCCCACGTTAAACATTTTATTTTAAAAATACATGCTCCTTCTCTGTTCTGCTAACCTGGTACAAAATTAGTTTGGATGACCTTAGGAATTCCCAGTTGAGAACTGATTTTTTTTTCTCTTTCTTTTTAATTACTTATTATAGGACTTAACTCTCTGGGTAAGGAAAATAGAGATATTTGGAAATAAAGGTGACATTAAAAACAAAAGATATATTTAAAAAAGAGAAATATCCAGCTGAGTAGGGTTAGGATTTTGAGAAAAATAAGTTACACATAATAATAGTTATGATAATAACAATAATAGTTAGTATTTGTATAATGCTTCAAGTGCTTCAAGCCCCTTACACATATTATCTCTTTTAATCCCTTATCCCTATTTTACAGATGAATAAACTGAGGTTGGTAGAAATTAAGTAACTTCACAGGATCACATAGCTAGTAAGTGTCTGAGGTAGAATTCAAACTCAGATCTTCTTGACTTAGAGTTCAGTACTTTATTATGCCCACATTGAACCCAGTAATCCATTTGAATTGAGAATTGAGTAGCAAATGAAATCCACTGAACTTGAGGTATTGGTAGGACATCCATATGTGGATGGATATACAGCAGGCAACTTGAGAGCTAGGACTAGAATTCAGGAGAGACATTATCTATGTCTATTTCTCCATATCTATCTATCTATCTATCTATCTATCTATCTATCTATCTATCTATCTATCTATCTATGTCTGTCTGTCTGTCTGTCTGTCTGTCTGTCTGTCTGTCTATCTATCTATCTATCTATCTCTCTATCTATCTATCTATCTATCTATCTATCTATCTACTTGGGAGTCATCTGTGTAGCAGTCCATGAGAAAAGATGAGATAATCAAAGAAAAGAGCATAGAGAAAGAAGAGGAAGATCTCAGACATTTATCAGGACCCACTACATGCACGGCATAGTCTTAGGTGCCAGAGACACCTGGCATAGGTCTCTGGGATGCCAGAGACACAATCTTTTCCCTTACAGAGCTTAGAGTTTAATAATAATTTGGATAAGATACAGATGTATTGTACAAATGTATAAGATATAAACGATTATAATACTAATTAGAATATGATCAGCGCATAGTAGAGGACTAGGTAAATACTATGATGAATGACAGAGAAAGAGGGAGATTTCTTCCAATTGGGGGTCAGGGAGGGTGAGGACTGGGAGAGGTTTCATGAAGGAGCTGGCACCTGGACTGGGCTTTGAAGGAGAGATTTCAACAGGTATTTAGGGGTATGGGGCACAGTGAGACCACAGGCAAAGAAACAAAAGAGCTGAGGGCAAGACGGGCAAATATTGTCAGTTTGTCTAGAGTCTAGAACAGATAGAAAGTCAGTTAGGTATAATAGGAAAGAGCCCGAGGTATGCAATCAGACGACTTCGGTTCAAGACCCAGAGCTGTGATTTATTATTTTTAAGTGACTTAGGCAAGACATTTAATCTTACTAGCCTCCTTCTTGCTGAAAAATTTAGGGGTCAGATTAAATGCCCTCTGAAGTCCCTTTCAGCACTAGATCCATGAAACTATAGAAGCAATATAAGAAAAGGCTAGAAAAAAGACAGGAGCTAGTTTATAGAAGACTTCAAATGCCAGACTAAGGTGGGGCAATGGTCATCGATGGAGGGTCATTACAGGTTTTCAACAGAGAACTGATGTGATCAGATCTGAGCATAATGAAGGCTAATTTGGCAGCTCTATGAGGATTAGAGAATGGAGAAAAGAGAGAAGAGGCAAAAAGATCAGTTAGGTGGTATTTGCAATAGTTCAGATAAAAGGGGATGGCAAATCCAAGTGGACAGAGGAGATGGACATGATAGGTACTGTGAAAAACAACTGATGAGACTGATAGGACAGCGTGAGATATGAGGGGTGAGGAAGAGGGAAGGCTTAAAGATAACTGAAGTTTCACGTCTGAGTTGGTTTGGATGAGTCTGAGTTGCTGGCAGAATAATACACAAACTGATTTCAAAGTGATTGCATGGCCCAATTCAAGGAGTGACTGTTAATGGTTCAATGTCAACTTGGTAGGACCTTTCCAGTGGAATGCCCCAGGGATCAATGATTGGTCTCATGCTGTTTAACATTTTTATCAATGTATGGCCAATGTGGGAATCTGTTTTGCTTGACTATGCATATTTGTTACAGGGGTTTTGATTTTCTTTTTTTTTTAATGGAGAGGGAGAGATGGGAGAATAAGAAAATAAATGCTCATTATTTGGGAAAAAACTTAAAAATTTAATAATGACTGAGACACAGGTATAGATGGCATGATTATTAGATTTGCAGATGGCCCAAAGCTGGGAGAAATAATTAACATACTGAACCAAAGGATGCAAAAAGATCTTGACAGCTAGAAAATCAGACTGAATTTAATAAGAAAAAAATTTTAAAAGGAACAATGGTAAAATATTGCACTTGAGTTAAAAAAATCAGCTTCCTAAGTGTGGAATGGGGGAGGTGCGGTCAGAAGGGAGTTTGACTGGGAAAGATCAGGGGGTTTTAGTGGATTGCAAGATCGACATAAGCCAGAAATGTGATCTGGCAATTAAAAAAGCTAAAGCAATTTTGGACTGCACTGAGAGGCACAGCTTCCATGAAGAAGGTGAGGTTCCTCTGTACTCTGCTCTTATGATATCACATCTTATGGACTGTTTCTAGCTGTGTGGGCCATAGTTTAGGAAAGACACTGATAAGCTGTAGTGCATCCAGAGGATGGCCATCAGGAAAATGGAGGGCTTTGAATCCATGCCACATGAGGATCTGTTTAAGGATTTGGGATTTTATCCCAAAGAAAAGAACCTTAGGTAGAAAGATAATAGCTGTCTTCTAGTATCTGAAAGACTGTCATACGAAAGAGATAACTGGACCTCTTTGTTCAGTCCCAAAGGGCAGAACCAGAAGCAATGGATGGTAGCTTACAAGAGAAAGATTTAGACTTGATGTCAGGAAAAATTTCTTGAGGTTTTAGCACGATCTGAAATGCTACCTTAGAGGAGAGTGACTTTCCTCCATCCTCTTTCCTAGAGGGCTCCAAGCAATAGTGAGATGATCACTTGTTGGGTGTTATAATGGGGAAATTAAGTTTTAAGCCTAGTTTGGACTATGTGGCCACTGAGTTAGAGGTAGTCTCTTCTTATTCTAAAATTCTATGATTCTTCAGTTTTGTGTTGTAGAGTGGATACTTTTTCAGGTATGGTTGAACTAAACATCATCAATGTGCCTGTTTTCCCACAGTCCTTCCAACATTTGTCATTTTCCATTTTTATGGTTATCTTTGCCAAGCTGAGGCATGTGAGGTGGAACATCTGAATAGTTTTAATTTGCATTTCTCTAATTGTTAGTGATTTGAAGCATTTTTCCCCCAGTATGGCTGTAGAAAAGTATTTCTTCTCTTGAGAAATGCTTGTTCATATCCTTATACCATTTATCAATTGGGGAATGGTTCTTATTTATATAAATTCGAATCAATTCCTTATATATATTGGAAATCAGACCTTTGTCAGAGAAACTTACAGCAGCTACTGAGGTCTCTTCCAAGTCTGAAATTCTGTGATTCAAGTATAGAAGAATTCAATAAGCGTTTATGAAGAGCCTACTTAGTATGAACTACTCCTAATGTTCTAGGTACTAGGGAGAGTAAGAAGTTTTGTAATAGAACATTCTCCCCATAAGCTAGGGGAAAAAAAAAGAAAACTGCTGCTTTCATGCAGCATTCTACAAAATCCCTATGAAAAGATTTGCAATAGAACAGTACCCCTCATAAATCAAAAACAAAAGTGAAAGAGTCCCTGTCCTCATGGAATTTATATTCTATTGGGCAGGAGTTGTCTGTGTACGGAAAGGTAATACAACGTTTACACAGAACAAATACAAAGCAATTACTGGGACAAGAGGAGAGAACCAACACGCTGGGGGTGAAGAGGCAGGGTACAGGAAAGGCTTCCAGTACTTAATCTGGGGGTGAGGGTGGGGATTGGAGAAAAGGAAGGAAGAACATTTCAGGTAAGGCAAACAACTCCTTACCTGAAATCATGTTTTTACTTTTTCTCTGCGTGTGCTATATTTCTCCCACCCACCCATGTGGGGCAGTTGGGGTGGCACACAGAATAGAGTGCTTGACCTGAAGTCAGGAAGACCTAAGTTCAGATATAGTCTCAGACACTTTTACTAGACCCTGTGCAAGTCACTTACCCTTGACTGCCTCGGTTTCCTCATCTATAAAATGAGGATAATATAATAGTAGCTACCTCCCAGAGATATTTGTAAAGTGTTTAGCACAGTGCCTGCCGTATAGTAGGATAATAAACGCTTATTACCCATCTATCTATGGAGGCAGTAGAGGTAAAGTTGTCTACTGGGGAATAGTTAACAGGTATGTGATGGAGAAAAATGGAAAATCAGTATAAAAAGATTGAAGCAGTTTTTAAAGGCTATAATTCTATATCAGAGGAGTTTGCATTTATAGAAACAGGTTTTTAATAGGTAGGCATGTCTCTGAGTTTATAAAATTCTTCCATATTGATTCTCCTAATAGTCCTATGAGGAGCAGAGTAGAAGGTATGGGATCAATTTAAAGCAGCAGGGATTTGAGTTAGAAATAACACCGTGATCACATGAATGTGAGAAATGACAACATGAGATAGAACAATGTGACTGGAAGATGCTAAAAGAAATGGGAGGCAGTACAGTACAGTCGAAGAGAGCAAGGTTTGGACTAGGAGAACCTAGGTTTCTATCTGGCTCTACCATTGTGTTACCTAGGGCAAATTGCTACATATCTCTGAGGCTGCTTCTTCTTGTGTAAAACAAAGAACTTGGAATTAAATGGCTGCTGAGGCCCCTTCCAGCATTAGATTTATGATCCTCTGGTCAGATTTTCATCATGGAAAATGTGGAGAGAATGTTTTGCCAAGGAAGATTTTGGAGTCTCCTTTTCTAGAGATTTTAAAGGAGAGATAATATTTAAGGATGCTTTAGGGATGGAAGTGTCCAGAGGCAGGGCCATAGGGTCTGAATACAGAATCATGGCATTTCAGAGCTTTGAAAGACCTTAGACATCATTCTAGCCCAAACCCCTTATTTGGCAGCAACAAAGCTTAGGCCCAGAGAGGGGAAGGGAATTACTCAAGAGAACACAGGTAACAAGTAAGCAGCAGAGCTAGGATTTGAAACCATGTTCTCTCCCTCTAACTCCATTACACTTTGCTTCAGAACCCATTCATTGAGAATTATGTTCTATTTTTGAAGAGCAGGCAATGACAGGGGACATTTCATACTTGGGCAGATCATAGTTATTCAGCCACCTACACTACCAAAAATGGCAATAAATTTTTCTGACTTAGAATTGACCCCTAAGGATTACTGTTGGAGTTACAATGGTATGAAAGGAAACAAATACTTATGATGATAGTTGACATTTATATAGAATTTGTCATTAGGGTTTGCAAACCAACATTTCTCCTTTTATCCTCACAACCACCCTGTGGAGGTGTTATTACTAGCCCTATTTTACAGATGAAGAAACTGAGGCTCAGAGGCTTGCCTGGGGGTCATGAAATAAGCTCCAAAGGTGGAATTCAAACTGAGAAGAAATTGACAATCCATTCCACAAAGCAGGAGAAAAGATAAAAGAAGTGTGTTGTGGCACAACTGGAACACTGAAGTGACTGCCAACCACTGTTCTGTGCGCAACCCCACCACCACCAATGCCAATTGCTGACCAACTACTAGTGATGGGCAGAGAAGTCCCAAAGCTTCAGGAGCAGCAGATTCCCCACCTCAAAACTGCCAGCCTAGTTTCTTGCCAAAACTATACAGAGGGGAGCAATACTCCTGGAGAAGTAGCAAACCATCCATGTCACGAGTAAAACCAAGTACCACCCACCTGCCACCTCTGGGATAGGCAAGTAAGGCTTACAGCCTACCTGAAGCAGCAGGCATCCTGAGGAACAGGGGACAAGGAAGAGGGGGTAGTACTGCCAGCTGAGTCAAACCGTTTCCACCACCTTTGATCACTTTTCCTCAGATCCTGGCATAGATCACCTAGGAACTTGAGCCCCAAAGCCCCAAGAATAGTAGTGTCCTCCCCCAGACCCTTAATCCTATTCCAAGCCCATTTCCCCGACCTTGCTTTCAGTCCACTCTTCCATAACCACCATCCAGGGAGCTGCCACCCCATCCTTATTAACCACCAATTTTCACCGGTGGGTGGGTAAGCCCAAGAGTCCATAGAAAATGGCACCCTTCAGGCCATTGGCCCTGCCTCTACCTCTACCTCCATCTTCTAGGCAACCAACTTTTGTGGAGTTGCAATCTAGGGATTGTTTTTGCAGGGGCTACAGCCCCTGCCACATCAGCAAACGCAGAAGGTAATTTGACTTTCTTTGGTGGAGAAAGTTCTCACCACCATCAATTGCCCTTGGCACTGTTAGATGGCTCAAGATCATAAACAGATACGATTCATTAATGGAATGACACTAAAGAAGATGCCTTGACCCTGCACGCTGTGGATCACTAGGCCTTTCTATCTGACTTGCAGCTGAAGTTATATGTATATCTATACACACACATATACCTACATAAATATATAAATAAATATGTATGTGTATATACACATATTTATTTATATATTTATGTGTGTAAATGTGTGTGTATATATATGCAACATATATATATATATATATATATATATATATATAATGTATATATAAAATCTCAGGGACTGTTCCACTTCTCCATTTGCATTACCAGTGTTTAGCACAGTGCTTTACCCATAGTAAGAATTTAGTAAGTGCTTTTCATTCATTCATTCATTATTTCATTGGCTAGAGTGGAACCATGGATGTGTTGAGATGGTACTCATACAGGATGGAGCTCTGGAAGGATATTGTCTATTCAAAAGGCAAAAGATAAATAAAAAGGGGAGCAGAGTAACACTGTAAATTAAGAGGGTATGCTTAAGTACATTCGAGGGACCAGAGGAAACATGCATGTCTGAAGGCATTTATACACAGATCAGAGGAGGCAGAAATGTAAGGGAAAGTATTACCAGAGTATACTACAAACCACCTGGACAGAAAGAGGAAACAGATAAGATTTTAGAAAACAGAGCAGTTGGCTTTATTGTCCTGCAGAGTTCTCAAGGGAAATTGTATGTTTTCTGTAGGACATGGAATTATTAGTGTCTTGTACTGTTTGGAAGAAAAGGGCTGAATTATGAAAGTTAATATAGCTTGCATATTATCATCTTGAATTTTAAAAAAATGATATGCTATAAATGATCCTGATATTAGTCATACTGTTGCTTATTAATTCCTTAAAGTTTAAAGTTATGATTTAAATGTAAAAGGCAAATGGAAAATGTATACTTTGATGAGCTACGGAGTTATTTTTTGAAAGTCAACTTTAAGATGAGTTTCAGCATACCTAAATCTGCTGAATGCACTGAAACTTTAGAGTGTAATCCATGTTACTTTTCTGTGTAGGCTTTTATCAGAAATCTTCATCAGTTCAGGGTTGGGGAAGGAGAGAGGAGGGACATCTTGGTTTCATTCTTGAGGGATGTCCAAAAATAGATTTTTTTTCTTCTCCAGAAGTTGATTCTATTTTCTAAATTAGGTTAAAGGAAAGTTTTAAAGTGAATAACAGGGCTTCCATTATAAAAAAAGATAAAGAATGCAAGAAATTAAAAAGAGGGAGTTGAGCTAGGAGATCTCAAAAGTTCTTCTCAGCTCTGACATTCTATGGTAAAACCCTGGATTCTACAAAGGAAAAAAAGAATTCTACTCCTAACAGAAAATACACATACACACACACTCAGAGACATGCACAAACACACATATGCACACACACATACACACAAACACACACACGTATGCACACATTCCTATACTTTGTAGTCCTAAATTTTTTTTTCCTACTCTGGATGAACTCAAACTCTCACTTTTAATTCAGGATAATAATAATAAGTAACATTTACATAACATTTTAAGGTTTACTTCATGTTATCCTTACGACAACCCTGAGAGTTAGGTGCTGTTATTATCCTCATTTTATAGATAAAGAAACTAAGGCAGAGTGAGGTTAAGTGGCTTACCCAAAGTTACAAACCAGTAAGTGTCTGATGCAGTATTTGCATTCTGGTCTCTCTGATTCCAAAATCCAGCACTCTATCCACCTCACCACCTAGCAACCTGATAATGGGAGTATGGATGAGTGGGAAGGGAGACATCACCCCTAAACTCCCACCCAGGGTGGGAAGGAAGAGAGAAGCTAGGAAATTTGGAACTCAAATTCTTTTTTTTTTTCACCTACTTTCTTTTGGTCCTGAGTCCATTCTGTGAATGATAGCAGAAATGAAATCTAAGATGGGGAAATAGGAAAAAGGGTTTGCATTCACATGTTTCCATCCAAACACTCATGGGAAAATCACTGGGCCATTTCCTAACTACTAGTCCAAAGTATGAAAGTCCTTAAATACAAGACTAATAAGAGACTTAGTCCTATAAAAATAGAGGCATCAGTGCAGGTTCTTAAGCAAGTAAAGTGACATGAGGCATTGGGTATTTAAGGAAGATCAGTCTGGTAACTACATACCAAATGGACCACAGAGGGCATGGAGAAGAAAGGATGGATCTATGAGCCATTTCAAAGGAGGCTTCAATGAAACTTATACTTGGGCATAAGAGACAAAAGAGAGGCCCTAGACAACAGTGATTTTAAAGTTTCAGGTCTATTGCTGGAGGATGATTATATTGGTACCAAAACAAAATAGCCATCTTCAATAAGGACACATTTTTTTTCCTCTTTTCTCTTCCCCATTCCTCTTACCCCCTAAAATGGGTGAAAGGGGGTGGAGTAGGCTCTTCCACAGTTGGAAAAATTTCTCTGTCTCCAAGAAGGAAGGAGATTTCCAATACATGACCAATTATTGCACAGGTGATGTGGCTATTCCTCGCTCCTGCCCTCCATTCCCTTCTCCTACCTTGGGAGGGAGAGTAAAGGAAAGGTTGTGGGGAGGAGCAGGGTCAAAGAGAGGCTCCCTGCACAGGGTCAAACTGAGATTATCAGTAAGGCTTTGAGATGGCTAAAAAAGAGTATGGGGGGTGATGGGGAATGCTAATGAGATCCATATTACTGGGGAGGGGAGAAGGAAGGGGGAAGGCTTGTGCTATTAGTTCAGCCAGTGGTAATCAAAGTTAATCTGAGCAAAAGTGTCCAAGTTTCCATTATTCAGTCAATGAACATTTATTAAGCTCCTACTGTGTACAAGGAATTGTGCTAGGAGCTGGAACTACAAAGACAAAACAAACAAAAAGAAACCCCTTATTCTCAAGGAACTTATTTTCATTTAATGGAGGGAAACAATGTGAACATATATAACATATGATACAAAATAGAGACCTTATACACCAGAGTAATTTGGGGGGCACTAGCTACTTGGGGAATCAGGATAGAGATCTTGTGGGAAATGTTACTTGTGCTTAGCTTTAAAGAAAACTAGGGATTCGAAGACACAAAAGTAAGGATGGAGAGCATTCCAGGCAAAGGGAAGAGCCTGTAAAAGGTGAAAAGACAGGAGATAAAATGTTATGAAGGCACCAAAAGCCAGTCAATTTGGCTGCACAGCAGAGCGCCTCAAGAGGAGTGACGTATTATGAGCCTGAAATTTCTAATGGAAGAGTTTTGTGTTTTATCCTAGAGGCAGCGGGAAGCCACTGGGAATTTTCTGAGCAAGTGATAGATAGTTTAATTCCAGGGGATACTCCCTGAGCTACTCCAGCATCCTGGAGAAAGTAAGTCTGGATTCAGTGACTTTCCCAGGGGCCAGTCCTTCCTGAAACCCATCACTTCCAGACTGCTTACTCTTGTGCCACCAGTTTCATTAGTGGAACCAGATTTTAAAGATTCTGTAGCATCCAAATAATGGAACTAGGACCTCAGGAGTATGTGACTGTATCAGTCATTCAATTAACAACATTTATCAAGTGCCTATTTTGCATGAGAGGCACTAACGCTAGATACTGGGAGTACAAAGACAAGAAAGAAAGAGTCCTTTCCCTCATGGATCTTATATTCTATTCTGAGTTTGGTTTTAGATCTGTTGAATTTGAGATGCTGGGACATCTGTAAAGATTAAGAGGATAGAGTATTCAGTATACTTCACAGTAGGACAGAAAAATAATTTCAAAGGCATAACTTAAGGCAAAATAATACAGCGTATACCTCTGTGACCTCAGAGAGAATGACTAAACATATCAGGAGGACATCATCACGTATCTGCAATTTCCAACAGAGAGGCATGAGCATTAGTCAAGAGGGAGACTCAGCTACCTTGGAATGCCCAGATCCCAGTAGTATTCATGGACTTTCTGCAGTGACTGGAGCAAACTTAAGTCTTTCCAGGGGATTCTCTGAGTATAGTAGGCAGCAAGGAGGAACCCAGGACCTGAGCACTATCACCAACTCTGCCTCTTGTACTGAAGCTTAGAAAAGCATAGAATTTAGCACTGGCAGCACGTGCTAAGGTTCCCTTACAGTCCATGCTTCGAGGCTATTGTCTCAGCCTTTGCATCCCTGGCAGAATCCAAGAGGCATCCCTAGAGCCCAAGACTAGAAAGAGTATAAACTCAGCACTAAATCTGAGCTATCTTTTTTTTTTTTAGGCAATTGGGGTTAAGTGACTTGCCCAGAGTCACACAGCTAGTAAGTGTCAAGTGTTTGGTCTGAGGCCAGATTTGAACTCAGGTCCTCCTGACTTCAGGGCCAGTGTTCTATCTACTGTGGCACCTAGCTGCTCCCAAAACTCTGAGCTACCTTCATTGCATGAGAGGGATGAAGGGTGTGCTCTGGGAACTCTGCATACAATTCACCTTTATGACTCTTGACCATTCCAAGAATCCTTTTGAATGTAGGGTTAGTTGTCTTCTCTAAGACAGAAGACCTAAGGAATAACTTCTCTCAGGTCAAGCTCTTTTCAATTTCAAGCTCTTATAGCTGTTAAGTCAATGACTCTACTGCAGAGTCATATAATCGTACCAGAGTAATGCTATAAAAAGAGGACTGGGAAAACTGGAATGCATGTGAATTAATGAAGCCTAAATAGATCTAGATGAGTCAATGGAAATCAACATACCACGCTATGTCTCTAGGGTGGAGAGAGGACAGAAGAGAGAATGGAGGTTGTTTGCTAGGCAATCAGTGGTTCTAAGTGTTAGAGCTTTGATATAGCTACTGCCAGTGTCTTATGCCAAAGAAAGATAAGAAGATGGCCTTCATTTAGGCATTATGTGTATATGCCCTCTCCTCTCCTCACTTCTCCTCTCCATGGGGTGTTATGCCCTTACCTGAGGGTATTCTGCCCAAAGGAAGTTAAATTTTGATGGCTGAAGCCTACCTTGATATCTTGGGATTTACTGGACAGATTTATTTCTTAAAGACCAGGCCTGAAACCCAATTCACTCTAGCTCTCAGTGATTGGTCAACAATAGGTCCTTGCCCAAGCACTACTGAAGGGTTATTTTGGGGGTCCTGGTGGCTCAGAGTGAATGTAAAGAGTAACTGTTTCTCTCTTGGCCAGCAACCCTGAGGGTCTCCCCCTCCCAGTTTGATTTGATTTGATTTTTTTTTTTATAAAGGGGCCATCCCTTGACTCACTTCTTAAATAGCCCTAATCACTGAATGGGCATTGCCTCAGTCAAGGTAAGAACTCAGAAGACCTTAGCTTAAAAAGGCTAAAGTCTCCCCTGGGCCATCTCCAGTCATCCTGATGTATATCTGGCCACTGGACCCAGATGACTCTGGAGGAGAAAGTGAGGCTGGTGACTTTGCATAGCCCTCCCTCACTTAAATCCAATTCACTGCAAGTCATGGCGTCATCTTCCTGATGTCATGGTCCTCTTTGAGAACAAAGAACAAACACACGCATACAATGTGCATATAAGCACAAGGACCTTCTCTGTCAGCAACTACTTTTCAGAGGCGAAGGAAAAAAATAGTAGAATAGTGGCAGATAGGAGCTACTAAGAAGTTCTGACCTACTTAAATGACCTTTTAGTGGAAGACAGGAGGAAAGAGAGCAGAATCAGAGAACCTCAGTGTTAGAAGCCATAGGTAGTCATTCAGCTTTTGCTTGCCTCCTCCATTAAGGGAGAACCCATGTAGGTCTCCTTATATGTAAAATGAGGGGGTTAAGCCGGATGGGCTCCAAAGTACCTTCCAGCTCTAATCCTATCACTTCTGGAGGCAGCCCATTCCACTTTGGGATAGCTTTCATTATTAGGAAATTTTTCTTTACATTAGGCCTAAATGTGCTTCTTTGTAACTCCAAGTACTGTCCTCTGGGGTCAAGCAGAAAAAAGTCTAATTTCTCTTTCATGTGATAGACCATCAAACACATGAAGACACTTATCTTAATCTCCCTAAGTTTCCCCTTTTCAATATAAACTTCCTTCTCAATCCCCATATGACACAATAACAAGGCTTTTCATCATCCTGGTCACCTTCATCTGGATGCTCCCAAACTCGTCAATGTGCTTCCTGAACAGTAGCACCCAAACTGAACCCCAAGAATGGTCTAACTGGAGTCTATGGGGACTCTTACCTCCCTAGTCTCCCATAATGTAGTTTGAGATTGCCTTTGCTTTTTTTCCCCACTACTATGCTATTCTGTGGACCTTAATCAGGTTTGCAATCCACTAAAAAAATCACATCTTTTTCAGAGGAACTGCAATCTAGCCACATCTTCCCCCACCTTGGACTAGCAAGGTGGATTTATTGAACCAAGTACAGACATACATCATTTTATTATGTTTCACTTCATTGCACTGCGCAAATATTGCCTTTTTAAAAAAAATACAGATTGAAGGCTTGTAGAAAGCATGTGCTGAGCAAGAATATCAGAGCCATTTTTCCAACAGCATGTGCTCCCATCATGTCTCTGCGTTACATTTTGGTAATTCTTGCAAAATTTCAAAATTTTTCATTATTATCATACCTGTTATGCTGACCTGTGGTCAGTAATCTTTGATGTTACTATTGTAGTTTTTGGGGGGACCATGAATCACACCCATATAAGGTGAACTTAAATCAATAAATGTTGTGGGTGTTCTGACTACTCCATTGACTGGCTGTACTTATCTCTCTTCTCCTCAGGCCACCTTATTCCTTGAGACACAACAATATTGAAGAATATTACATAAACTTAGTTGATAAAGCAATGGCAGGGTTTAAGAGGATTGTATCCAATTTTGAAGAAAATTCTACTGAGGATAAAATCCTAACAAACAGCATCACATGCTACAGATAAATCTTTTGTGAAAAGAAGAGTCAATCGATGTGGCAAACTTCACTGTTGCCTTGTTTTAAGAAACTGCCACAGCCACTCTAACTTTCAGCAACCACCACCCTGATCAGTCAGCAGCCATCAGCTTCGAGGCAAGACCCTTCATCAGAAAAAAGACTCGGATGGTTAGCGTCATTTTTTGGCAATTAAGTGTTTTTTAATTTAGGTATGTACATTGCTGGCTTTTTTTTTTATCCACAATACTATTGCACAGTTAATAGACTACAGTACAATGTATACAAAACTTTTATATGACCTGAGGAATGAAAAAATTTGTGTGACTTGGTTTGTTGCGATATTCACTTTATTGTAACGGTCTAGAACCAAACCCACAGTACCTCTGAGGTATGTCTATATAAGATGTTACACATCTCTTATTAAACATCATCTTTGATTCAGCCTAACGATTTAGCCTAGGAAGATCTTTTTGCATTGAAAGTTTTAGGCAGGACACTGTGGTCTAAGACAGTTCATTACCAAGTGTCAGTTTTACTCAGCATCTTTTTACTATGTGGGCCGCATAGGACAGCAACAGGCAATGAATAAGTACTCATTGTGTATGCAGAAGCACTTTATCACTTAGCCACACCCAAACTCCCATTGTAAGGCTAAAGACATTTTTAAGATCAAGCAGTTACCTTCCCATCATGGCAAAAGCCTTCAATGGTTTCCCCCTGGTTTTAGCTTGGATACCTAATTTGAGAAAATCTCAAGCAAAAGAATAGAAGAGAAACTCAAAAGTGGTGCCCTAGACAAAGGGGAGATTACGGACTTGATTCTTTGTTAACTTCTGGACATCAAAGGAATGCGACCATCTTGCATACGTGCCAATGTAGGCTTGGTGCTATACACTAATGCTGGCCTGGATGATCTGAGAATGGTTTTGTACCAAGAAAGTGAGAACTGTAAGAAGTCTAATACATGCACCTGCTAGGGGGTGGGGAGATTTGCCACTGAGACCCACTTTCTTTCTTTTTTTATTACAAATTGTAGTTTAGAGTCCTGAAATGGTCCAAAATTGAAAGATTTCTAGACAACATATATGAAACACAAGTCCAGGTATAGATGGAAAACAACTCAATGTCCTAGACATGTTAATGAATGCCAGGTTCATAGGATTATAGATTTAAAGCTGGAAGGAATCTTATAGGTAATTTAGTCCGCCCTCCTCAATTCACATGTGAGGAAACTGAGGCCTGAGGTTCTACCTTTTAATAAAATGAACCCAAGTCCTCTAGTGCCAAATCTGGAACTCAGTCCACTACATATTACATCAGTGAGGGGCAGATAGCTGCCACAGCCGGTTGTGAGTTCAAACTTCAATCTAGAGCAGGAAGAAAAAATGTGTATAAATATCCCATCCATACATCTTACATATCTGTGATCACAGTGGTGACTACTGAGGTTTGAAGGCGACTTAGGGGCTAGCAAGTGGTTCAGTGGATAGAACGATGGGCCTGGAATCAGGAAGACATGAATTAAAATCTGACCTCAGACACATATCAGTTGTATGATCTTGGACAAGTCCCTTGACTTCACTGTGCTTCAGTTTCCGTAACTGTAAAATGGGGATGATAATAACAGCACCTACTTTGAAGGGTTGCTGCAAGAATCAAATGAAATAATTATAAAGCACTTAGCACAGTGCCTGGCACATAGTAAGTCCTATACACATATATGTGTATATGTGTGTATATATATGTATATTTATATATACATATGCACACATACATACATATGTGTGTGTGTGTGTGTGTGTGTGTGTGTGCACACACACACTCATTCCCTCTCTCCCACTTGGGACTCAAAGGGATCAGGGTCTCCAATTCAGGAAAATCCAACACAGAGCACAGGACTTCTCTCCCAGAAAGGATACCATTGTGGAAGTGTAACCTTGACCCATCCTCCATAAAAGAGTTGAATAAAGTTGGCTGGTAGTAGATTCAGGTGTAGGATAATAACATATAAGTAAAATAATAGTTCTTTCTTTAATAGATAAGTAGCCAAAGGATAAGAACAAACAGTTCTCAAAAGAAGAATCACATAGGAAAGAATGCTCCAAATCACCAAAAAACAAAACAAAACAAAAATGTAAACATAACATCATAACAACTCATCAAAAATGCATCCTAACAACCCTAAACTTTTGTCTCATACTCAGCATATTGGCAAAGATGACAAAAGAAGGGAATAATACACTTTGGAGGAGCTGTGGAAAGCCACACACAGTTACGCATTGCTTTTGGAGCTGAGAACTGGTCCAACCATTCTAGAAAGCTATTTGGAACTATATAACAAAAGTTACTAAGCTGCAGACTTCAGAAAAACCTGGAAAGACATATATGAAGTGATGCTGAGGTAAATGAGCAGAACCAGGAGAACATTGTACACAGTAACAACCACACTGTTCAATGACCGACTTTGATAGACTTAGCTCTCCTGAGTAATGCAAGGATCTAAGACAACTCCAAAAGACTCACGATGAAAAATGCTATCCACATTCAGAAAAAGAAATATGGAGTCTGAATACAGATTGAAGCATACTATTTGCTCTCCTTTTCTTTTGTTGTTTTGTTTTATTTCTTCTTTCTCATGGTTCCTCCTACTAGTTCTAATTCTTCTTTACATCATGACTAATGTGAAAATATGCTTAATATGAATGTATATATAGAACTTAGATTGTACGCCATCTTGGGGAGAGGGGAGGAGGAGGGGGATGAAATTTAAAACTCAAAATCTTATGGGAGTGAATGTTGAAAACTAAAAATAGATAAATTAATTAATTTAAAAAGGAAAAAAGTTATTAAGTTGTGCATACCCTTTGACCCAAGGATTCCACTTCTAGGCATATTCTCTGAGGGAGGATGATGATAAAAGAGAGGCTCCTTATATTCTAAAATATTTATGGCAGTTCTCTTTGTAGTGGCAAAGAACTGGAAATGAAGTAGATGCCCATTGACTGGGGAATGGTTAAACAAGATGTGGTACATGAATGTAATGGAATATTACCATGCTATTAAAAAAATTATGACTATGATGAATATAAAGAATGGGAAGAGTTCTAAGAACTGATGCAAAGTTAGAAGTAAGAAGAACGAGGAAAATAATATACACAATGACTGCAACAACTTAAATGAAAAGACAACAAAACAATTGAAAATGAATGCTCTGAAAATTATGATGATCAAGCTTCTCCCCAAAGAAGATATATGATCATATGAGAAGGCACTTCTCTTCTTTACAGTGGTGCAGGATTATACATGTGGAATCCTACAGAAAATGTTAGACTTCTTGATAAGTTGCTTAGTTTTGCTAAACAGTAGTTTCCCTCCTTTTTAAAAAGTTCTTTGCTGTAGAGGATGGCTGACAGAGGGGGAAGAGGGCTACCATGGGAAGTATAGATGATATGAAATAAAATATTAATAAATTATATTTAAAAGGATATGCTAGACTGTGCCATTTTTATCATGCTATCCCTAGCACATAGCAGTGCCAAACAAATTGTGGTTTCTTTTTTTGTTTTTTGTTTTTGTATTTTTGCATTTAAAAAAATTTTTTTTTGTGGTTTCTTACTAAATGTTTGTTGAATTGAACAAAATATGGGTGATTACTGCCTGCCAAAGGGAAGGGACATAAACACAAAGAATTGAATCTGGCTTGCTTGAATCCGAACTACCATCATAAAAATGAAAGTCAGTCAATCAATAAACATTTATTAAGTGCCTACTATGTGCCAGTCACTGCACTAAGTGCTAGGGATACAAAGAAAGGTAAAAGACAATCCTTTTTCTCAAGGAACTCACAGTCTAATGAGGGAAACTGGAACTGCCTAATTGAGTATTATATTAAACAAATGGAATATTATATTGTCACAGAAGACCCCATACAAGGTCTAAGAAGGAAATTACTGCTATACAAGCCTACCAATTAATATCAATAAAAGTCCTCTATGATGATCTGGAATATTTGTTTCCAGAGAAAACTCAATATCCAGTATGCAATGGAATGTGCTAGCCACATCCAGGATGGCCACGGAGATACACTAAAAGTATGAGATTTCTGGTGTGTTCAAAGGGACTGGGTTGCCTGCTCCAGCAACTTATGTGGAGAACGCAACCAGTGGCAAACCTTTGGAGCTGTTGGGGATTGACTTCTTGCCTTTGGAGGGGATCAGGAAGACACAAACAACATTCTAGTAGCAGTTGGACATTATAGCTGATACAGACAGTTCTACAAAACCTAGAATTGGAGTGCAGAGCAGTGGGCACAGTGATGGGACAGAAGCATTTCTGGCTTCTCTGGCAATTGGATCAGGACTGAGACTGGGAGCAAGTTGCTCAGGGAAAGCACTTGATCTTGTAGGAGTGAAGGAAATCTAGAACCATTCACAAGGGGCTCATCAGCCAGAACGCTTTCTGGGAACACTCGGGTCACAGCAGAAGGATCAGCTGAGCCAGCATGTGGCATCTCTAACACATGCTTATATCACTGGCAGGAATAGTGTCACAGGATTTATTCTATACTCACTGACATTTAAGTGAAAACCTTGATTGTCTATTGACCTGTATTTTAGAGCATCACAGGATAGAGATTTTTTCACTGATAGTCAATATATCACAAGACTGAGATAAGAGAAAGGTTATAAGAAACAGAGTCACAGATCTAGAGACTGAAGAGAACTTAAAGGTAACCTAGTCCAACCAGTTCATTTTATGGATAAGGAAACTGAAACCCAGAGAGTTAAGTGACTTCTCCAAAGCCACACAGGTATTAAGTGGCCAAGCTAGGTTCTGAAGCTGGGTCCTTGTCAAAAGTGAGATAGGAGAATTCATGACAAATGAAGGGGAAATAAAGGAAATTATTAGAAACTATTTTGCCCGACTGTAGACCAACAAAATTAATAAATGAAATAAATGAATATTTGTAAAAATATAAAATATCCAGATTAACAGTATTAGAAAAAATAAAATTTAAATACAGTATTGGAAAAAGAAATGGAATAAGTCATAAACAACCTGAGGTCCTTGGATTCCAAATCTATGGCTTCCAAATGATGGGTCCATCAGTCAGCCAATAAGCATTTATTAAGTTACAACTATGTGCAACGCACTGTGCTAAAGCACTTGACATCTGAAGAAAGTCAAAAAACAGCCCCTGCCCTGAAAGAGATAAAAATTGAATGAAGGCTGTAATGATGCTTGGATTTCCAGCTGGGACCTAAGTGATCTGCAATAAAATATTGGTGTCACTGGAAAACCCAAGAGAAAGGAAAACTATATCAGATCATAGAGGGGTGAGGGACCAAGGGAAAGGTAAATTATGTTAGATCATAGAGTGGCTAGGAGGTCTGTCAGCTTAAGAAAAAAAGAAAAAAGAAAGAAAGGCTTATAAAGACAATGCATCCTAGTCACTGATGCCCCTAGAGGAACTGTTTGGACCACCCAGTGAAAAAGAGCCAAAGAATCTGGCCCAGTAAGGGCCCCATCAATGTGTTTCTGCCAGACAGCTGTCTCCAGAGGAGATCTGGTGTGGGGGTGGCATGGGTCCAGATTCTGAGGAAGATAAGAAAAAATCAGGGTATAATACTTAGGTCTATGGAAGGCCTCCAGAGCTGTAGAATACAACTACCATGATGGGAAAGAAGCTAAAAGCCTACTCCCTAGAGACAGACCTGCAATTACAGAGGAAGGCAAAGGTTTCAGGCATCATCAATGACACTGCAGCGTCCAGGTGCCCAAAGTAAGATGATGACCAATGTGCCTGGAAACAGTTTCATCCCCAAGGATGACAGGGAAACAGAGCATCCAGAAGTGACAGCAAGTCATTGAAGAATTGCCTGAATTATCCAGATAGTGTATAGTCTAACATATGCTAGTCTAGGGGTAAAGAAGTACGGATTTCATATAAACGTTTTGCAGGTGCCCCCCGGCTCTGGGAAGCAGGCTGCCTCCTAGGGAGAAATGTAAGTGACTGGTGGAACGAATGTAGAAATTGTGGTATTTAGAATTGCTGTGCATAAGCTTTGTAGACTGTGAAGTTTATATGATACACAAAGCCATAAGTTTGTATCACCATGTATATGGTATCTGATTAAATTTGAAAGGACTGGAAATTTTCGACCAGGGAAAGAAATGTAATCCCTTCTTGGATCTTCTTTGTCCTTCCTTTTAGGTTTACTTAGGATCAGGGTGACAGTCTGATGGCAAGCATGCTAGAATAACAGAAAAGACACCTGGGTATGGGGATAGGAACAGGTAGAGACTAGAAGGAAAGAGGAAAGAGAAAAGGGAAAAGCTGGAGAGCTTGGAGCAGTGAGCCCAGGGAGACAAGGAGAACTCTTTAGGCTTTGGTCCCTAGGTTTGCAACAGGTGGATGGCAGTGAAAGACTGAGATAAGTGGAGCTGGGGAGCACCATGAGGGATGGCAGAAAGAAGGAGAAAGAGATACTCTTCCCTGCCCCCACACCCACTGTATCCTAAGAAGAACAGTGGACAAAGAAAGGATTTGGGATGGGGGTGGGGTGAGGGATGTTTTGTTAGAGAAGCCTTCCTATTTGGAGTACATGTGATTGGGGATTTGCCTGCATCTTTTTTTTTTTTTTTGGTAGGAGCAACGGCTATTTATTCAAAGGTTGCTGCTCATTCTCTTTCCATAAAACTTGCTCATGTAATATAATATATGTAAAACATTTTGCAAGCATTGAAGCAGTATGTCAATGTTAGCTATCATTGATATGGTGAACACTATTTTTGAAAGTGGGGAATAAGTAAGTCTCACTCTTCTGGGGGGTAAGTACCATGCAGAGATTTCTTTAGGTTTCCTGGAAAGGGTATAATAGCCAAGAAAAGTGAGAAAAATTCCCCCCACCCTCAAGTGTACTTGGACCCTGCATGCCATAAGAGCCTCTGACACAAGGGTTACATTTGCTTCCATTTAATTCTTTAGTAAAGCTTTTTAACCATGACCATGTCTCGGTTGAATTAGGGGGAGGAGGATTTGTAGACTCTCAGCCAGAAGAGTTGGGGGAATGGTCATATTTCCTCATGGTCACAGGATCAGGGGATTAAGAGCTAGAAGAGACCTTACTTGTTTCTTCCTTCTTTTAAATATACTTCTGTAATTCTGTGACCCATGTGTTTACAGGCCCAATGGGCACATGGGGCTGTAAGTGCCTCGTAGAGTATATATGGGCCATAGGTTCCAAACTTTCATTTTACAGATGAGGGGAAATTACTCTATTAGTGTCTCACTGTTAGCAAGTAGGATTCAAACACCAGGATTCAAACTGGAGTCCTCTGTTTCCAAATCCAGTGTTTTCCCCAATACCCACTTGGACTATCTTGGGGCAACAGCATGGGTATTTCTTCATGCACCCAATACTACAAATATCACAGAAAGAAGGTGAGGGGGAATACACCTTAGAGTGGGGAAATAACTTATTTTCCACTTTCTTTCATTCTCCATCCCCTGCTATGCATACAAGTCCTCCCTTTCCTAGCATGGGGGGAGGATGGAGGAGGAGGGATTATGGATGATGTAGAGGAAGAGAGATGTGACTGGGTGGGGAGGAGGGGGAAGGGATATGGGGGGGGGTGAAGAGGAAAGGAAGAATGTCCTCATTTCACCCAGCTGCATCTGCCCGCACCTGCTCAGCCCAGAAGCGGGAGAAAACAAGAGCTCTGGGTATGAATGAAATGCAGCCCCTCCCCCAGCCTACAGCCTGCTCTCTTCCCCCTCATAGGCTTTCACGCTCACTGTAGCATCGGTATAACTGACAGGAAAACCTTGAATGAGTTCAGGTGGGGAGGGGTTGGGGTAGGGAGAGAAGCAGCTGTTTCTCTATGGGAGGTAGGAGCTTCCTGAGAGCCCTCTGGCCATGGCCTTGATATTCACTTCAATGAACAAATCTTACTGTGAAACTGGGTCAAGGTTGCTGTATTTTCTTCAGTCTAGAATCAAAGACCCTTGCAAACGACAGATCACTGGATCACAGACTCTGAGCTGGGAGGAAGCTCAGAGGTCATTCAGTCCAAATCCCCTTTTGTCCCCCCTCATTTGACAGAGGAAGAAAGAGTAGAAAAGTAGGAGCCAAGGGTCTGACCTAGATGCTGACTCCAAAGCCAGCATTCACAGTCCCACCTCCCCACCAGTTCCATCCCCTGTGCTTCTCATCCATATTCTTCCCACAACCCTTCACCAAGAGTCCATGCACTGTCCATCCACACTGGAGGTCTTCCCCCAGGTCTTTCTACATTTCAGGCATGGATTACCCCCTAACCAAGCTCTTGTAAGCTTTTCCTTGCTTCAAGGACCAATTCAGCTACTTCATGAAATGTTCCCTGATTTTCTGAGTTGAAAAGAATTTCTCCTCCCTGAATTTATCACATCAGTTTGTATGGTCCTCTATTTTGCATTTATTGACCATTCATATTATAGTTATTTGTGCATGTGCTTTGCTGTCTAGATAGATTAAAAGCTCCCTAAGGACAGGGATTTATCTTTAGATCCCTAGTCTGCACAAGGTAGGTACTTAATGTGTATTGGATTGAATTTAATCTCATCTAAACCCTTCATACTGAAATTTAAAACTATGTTCTCTTGTTTTTATCCTTAAAGGACACTACAAATAGCAGCATTCATTTATTCATTTGTGCAATATTAATTGAACGTTCATCACATTTTCAATGCATGTTCAGCTTGGGGCTGGGCCCTGTGGGTAGGGGGACATTAAAGGGAAAAAAAATCTATTTCTTATTCTTTAGGAGTTTAGAGCCTGAGAATATGCAGGTAAGAAACAGGACAATACAAGACACCTTATAATAGGATCATAGGTTTAGAGCCAGAGGGGTCCTTAGAGATCATCTAGGCTATATTCTTCATTTTACAGATGAGGAAACTGAGAACTAGAGAGGCTGTGACTTACCTAAAGTCATGTAAAATAATAAGTGGAAGAAATGAGATTTGAACCCAGGTCCTTTAACTTTGAATCCCTACTTTCCTCACTAAATCACATTGTTTCTTGCAAATGCAGAATCATAAAACATAAACAAGTCAATGTGTCTTGCTGAGGGGTGACAGAATAAAAAAAGTGATCATAGAATCTTAAAGTGGGATTTGAGTTTATCTAGCCCAATCTCCCCCTCCAATATCCCAACTTGGAAAAAGGTAGGATTAGTTGGAGGAACCTTCCTCAAGTACATAAGTCTTGAACTCAGTTTTCAAGGAGGCAATGAATCTGGACTGGATGCAGCAGTGATCACAGTTCAGGAGAGGGCGAACAGTGTTTTGGCTAGAGTGGGAAATAAAGGGACCATCCAGAAGAATAACACGGAAAGGAGGTGGAGATAATTTGTTTGGGTCTGAGGAGGAGGGTATTATCATGAGTTATTAATAATAAGAATTATTAACAGTAATTAATAAATTGGATTGTGTGCAACCGGCAACCTGGAGTCGTGGTAGGTTCTTTAGGAAGAAGGCTCCCCTTGATAAATAACCCTTTATTGACTTGAAGATTATTATCAAGCCCCTCAGTCTTTTTTCTTCCTGATTTAATGATCCCAGTTCCTTTAGCTTTTTGCTCACAGATCTCAATTGCTTCCCTTTTCTGGCTCTGTGGTCCCATGCTGTTCTTGTCTGGGGTCCATGCTTCTCTGAAGTTTATAGAACTCAGAAACAGATATGGAACTCAAGTCCTGAATGCGATTTGGGCAGAACTTTTTGGTCTCTACCTGCTACATTCCTCCTTATGCTATCAGCATTTCACCCCTTTTAAAAAGGTGGCTAACCCTGGATTATTGACACTAAGATTTGTAATAAAGGAATCTTCTCTATTACTTCTTGCTTTTTTCAATTAAATTGTATTTTTTTAATTACTATTTTTTTCTCTCCCACTAAGAAAAGTAAAACAAAACTCTGGTAACAAATAAATGTAATCAAACAAAAGAAGTCTTTATATTGGCCATGTCCAAAAATATGTGTCTCATTCTGCATTTTAATCTATCATCCTCTCTGTTGGAAAGTGGATAGCATCCTTTATTGTGAAGAATTGTGGTGGGACATTGCATAGATCAGAATTCTGAAGTCTTTCAAAATTGTTTTCACAAATTTTCACAATGATAGTCAGTCTACAAACATTATTAAGTACCTACTATGTGACAGGCACTGGACAAAGTACTGGGGGGAATACAAAGAAAGCAAAAGACAGTTCCTGCTCTCACGGAGCTTGAAGTCTGATGGGGGTGGGGATGGAAACAACGCGCAAACAACTATGTACAAAGAATCCATATATAGGATAAATTGGAATAATTAACAGCACTAGGATTAAGGGAGATCCGGTAAACGCAGGGAGATTTTGGCTGAGACTTGAAGGAAACTAGGGAAGCGAAGAGGCAAAGCATTTCAGGTGCAGGGACAACCAGTGAAAATGATCGATCAATAAACTAAATATAATGATAAACATAATTATAAAATTTTAAAATATTTTTAAAATAATAAAATGAAGCACCTACCATGTACCAGGCACTCTGCTAAGCACTATGTATACAAAAAAGAGGCAAAAGACAGTCCCTGACCTCAAAGAGCTTACAATCTAACGGAGGAGACAACATGTGAACAAATATATACAAACCAAACCATATACAGGATGAATAGGAAAGAATTAACAGAGGGAAGACACTAGAATTAAGAGGGGTTGGTTGCTACTGTACGTTTTCCTGGTTCTGTTCACTTCACTCTGCATCAGTTCATATACATCTTCCACATTTCTCTGAAACTCTTTTTCTTTTTGCTGATAACATCCTCTGCATTCCTAGTGATTCTTTTACACTGGACCCCCTTTCTATCTACTCTTGCTTCTCTGTAGCCCAGCAAGTGAATGATGTTGTTGTTGTTGTCCCAGGGAAGGTGTAATCAAGCCAGATAGCAAGTTTTGAAATAGTTACTCTAATTAGGTTTTATAGATCAGTCTGACGCTATTCCAGGAAGGAATGGAAAGCAAGGAAGAGATGAGGAGGGAACAGGAAGGGATGCTTTCTGGTGCCTTGGGTGTTGGAATTTTATAGCTTTTATAATCTGCTTTGAAATAGAAATTTCTGTCATATTAGGCACAACTCTACTCTCGTCTAGGAAGAAAATCACATCCAAAGCCAAATACAGGTGATTTTTGGATAATCCACTATTTGGAGTTACCTGTTAGTCTGTTAGCACTGCTAATTAAGAGTGAATTATAATAGTGCTTTGTAACTGGTACCTTAATTTTAATAAGAGCTCACTTACAAGGTTTTAAGGCTTGCATTTTAAGTTGTACAAGGAACAATTGCCTTGTGAAGTAGGTAGAATAAGGATCACTCTCTCCATTTTTCAGGTGAGGAATTTGAAACTCAGAAGGGTCGAATAACTTGCCCAAGGTCACATTAAGCTATTAAGTGTCTGAGCTAGGATTAGAATCCAGACCTCCTGACTTCCAGGGCTTTTTCTGTTCTACCAGAAAGTCTCAGTCTGGTATCTGCTAGGATTCTAGGTGCTTCTCAGCAAAAACGTTATCTTAAGATAGAAGTAGTCTAGCCCTATTTTGTGCCTATGCCTCGTTTGGTCTCCCCAAGGGGCATCCTTGCCCTTATCCCACCTGCCCTGAGGCTTTACGCTGAGGCAAGAGTTCAAGGGCAAAGTCAAACCTCGACCTCCAGTACCAGTGCTGAGATTCAAGTGAGGGAAAAGGGGCCTGCTCCCAAAAGCTCAATTTTGGAGAGGTGTGTGTGTGTGTGTGTGTGTGTGTGTGTGTGTGTGTGTGTGTGGTGTGTGTGTGTGTGTGTGTCTGTGTGGTAGGGAGTGAGAAACCTTTTGTTTTTTGAAGAAAAAAAATCTAGTAATAGTCCCAGCTGCTGCTGCCTCTTGAAGGTTTGGCGGGCACTCACTCCTGTCTCTTTGTCTTCCTCTCCTTTCTTCTCTTCTCCTCCTCCTCTTCCATCTCCCCTTCTTACTCCTCTGTCTCCCACTTCTTAGGTTTCCCTCTAAAGTTCCCACCCTAATTCTCTCCAGCTCACAGCTTTCTCTTCTCATTCTCCAGCTCAACACTTCTCAGTTCTCTCTTAGTCCACTTCTTTCTCTTCCTGAAACTCCCTCCCCCACACTCCCTCCTCACCACCTCCCCTTCCAGGGCTTCTCTGCTCCAGCTGTCTGTGCTAATCAATCCTTTGCAGCCATTTCTGTGGGGAGCGGGTTGGCACCAGAGCAGAGGGGAGGGTCCTTGATAAGCAGCTGGAGCTCAGAGCCCCTTGTTCTCAGAATTGGAGTCCCCAAAGGAAAAGAAGATACAAACCACCCAGAGACTGATAATCAGTGACAAAGCATCAGTTCTCAGCCCTGATCGCTCTCTTAACTCTACTCAAAGAATGGACTTTTTTTTTGCCTATGGCAATTGTCTCTTCACCTCTCTATGATGCCTCCTTCCACTAATTTCTTTAGGCATCCAGCCCCAGTCTTTACTTACTGTACCCTTTGGACCAAATCTCCTGCTCTGCTTCCTACAGCAGCCAAGAAGTGGAGAGGGACAGGGTGAGAGAGTGGGGGGTAGGAGTAGGGACAGTGGTGCAGAAGCAATGCATTCAGGACATTATCTCAACCATCCCTCAAACACATGCAAATATTTTTGTATACTCTTATGATTTAGAGAGGCAACATGGTGTAGTAGATAGAGCCAAGAGCACCTGGGTTCAAATTCTGTTTCAGACACCTACTTGCTTTATGATCCTGGGTAAGTCACAAAATTTCTGTAAGCCTCAGTTTCCTGATCTGTAAAATGAACTAGTTGAATTTAATGGTCTCTAAAGTCCCTTTTTGCTCTAAATCTATAACCCTATGATCATTTCTGCTCTCTCCTTTGCAATAAATGTCCTATTCCTTGTTTGCCTCTCTAAATCCTATTCATTCTTCAAGGCCCAAATGGTCTTATCTCCTGGAAGCCTTCATTGATTACTTTAGTTCTCACCAATTCTTCCTCTGACCTCCTATAACCCTTATAGTCCACATCATAAAATTGTCTTGTACTGGTAATGAATATTTCACATATTAGTCTTGTCTGTCTCCACATTCCTTGAAGGTAGGAACTCAATCTTTTTTTTTTTTGTATGCATCCCCCTCCCCACCAAGACCTAGAAGATTGCTGGGTGCATATTGATAGCACACTTTGTATAGATAACAACAAAGTGTTTTCATATACATTTTCTTATATAGATAATTATGACATCTCTGGGAATTGTACCATCAGTAGTCTAAGAATTATCATCCCCATTTTACAGATGAGGACAGAGGCAAATTTAGGTCATGTAAGAAAAAACTGCCTAATCATAAGAGCTATTCAAAAAGCTGAACAGACTACCTTGGAAGGTGGTGGCTCTCTTCTCACTATAGATTTCCAGCAAAGGCTGGAAATTCTTGGCAAATTCTTGAGTATGTTGGGAATAGAATTCTTATTCAGGCATAGATTGGACTAGTTGGCCTGTAAGGTCCCTTCTAACTTGGGAGGCACAGTGATTATGTGATTCACCCAACAGTCAGTCTACAAAGATTTACTAAAGCCATAACTTTGTGCTAGGCCCTGTGAGCTAAGGGCTAGATCTAGGAAGTGGTGGAGCTGGGATTTGAACCCAGATGTCCTGACCTCAAGGTCTCTCCTCTTTGCACTACAGCAAGGGCCTTAAAAATTTTTATACCTGGCTGGGATCTTTGAGTTCACTGGCATAGGGAAATCTCAGGAAGAAAACTGCCACCTATAAGGCAACATAAGAGATTGAGAGAGTTACCTGAAACACTGTGAATTTAAAGGACTCACCCAAGATCACACAGGCAGTAACTGTGAGAAGTAGAACTCGAACCCAGGTTGTACCGACTGGGAAATTGGCTATCTAGACATCATATCATTTCTGCCTCACTATCTACTTACAGAATCAGTAAGTAATGGGGTCTCAGTCAACTCCATCCTCTAAAAATAGAGGAGCCCAGTTCAAGTTAGAGAGGCATAGCAGATGGCTGGAGAAGATGAACCCAAGCCTAAGGGTAAGCAAGGGAGGGGGAAACACAAAACAATCATTTAATTACCACTTCCTCCTGTTGGGGGCCAGTTCACAGTTTATAACAGTGTGCAAGGAGGCCAGTATACACTTGTGTGTGGGCACACACACACACACACACATTCAGAATTATTTATTTCCTTTTTGATTGGGCAAATAAAGATCCACCAAAAACAGGCTCCCTGAAACTGACAAGGTCTCCCGCCCAGGTGTCGACTCAGCACTTGGGGATAGAGAGGTTACAGGTGGTTGCCTGCCCATGTCCCCCTTTCCTCCCCCCAGGCCCCTCTCCATGCATGTGTGGGTTGGGTTCAGCTTGAGTGTGTTCATGTGTGTGTATGAGTGTGAGTGTTTGGAGAGGAGAGATGGTGAATGGGGCAGTGGGGCTTGGGAGAAAGGCACATAGGGAAATGTTTCCAGGTAAGAAATGGTCCAGGAATGGCAGGGAGGGTGCCTCCAGATGGACAAATAGCCCTCTGCTCTTCCCCTATCTGTTATTCCTCTCATTCCCCTTTGACCAAGACCTAAACTGTTAAGCTTGTAGTTGAAATGGAGGTAGAGAACTTGAGGAATTAAAAAATGTATATATTTGTAACATCATTCCCACCAAAGCCAACTTCCCATAGTATAGGAGGGGCCCTGAATTATTTCAAAATTAAAAAAATTTTTCTTAATATATTTTGTTTTCATCATTTCCAAATACATTCCTCCCCATCCATTAGGCCACTCCGTATAACCAAAAATAAGAAAGAAGAAAAAAGAAAAAAATCAGTCCAACAAAACTCATTTACCAAGTCTAATAGTATACACCACACTTCATATCTGTGGTTCCTCACCTCTGTAAAAGGGGGGGGGGTGCTGAAGCCAAGATGACAGAGTAAAAGTAGTGACTTGTTTGAGCTCTCCCCCAAACCCTACCAAATACCTGTAAAAAATGACTCTGAACAAATTCGAGAGCAACAGAACCCACAAAAAGACAAAGTGAAACAAATTTCCAGCCTAAGACAACCTGGATGGTTGATAGGAAAGGTCTGTGGTGCTGGGCTGGGAGAGGAGTGCAGTTTAGTGTGGGGAGTGCAGTTCAGTGTAGGGTGCACAGGCAAAGATGGGGCCCCAGCAAACCCGGAGCAGGCCTTAGGAAACTGAATTACAGGTAGCTGTGGTGGTTTCCAGATTTCTCAACCCACAAATGCCAAAGACAAATTAGAAGGTCAATGGGAAAGGTCTGTCAGACCTCGGTGAGAGAGGAGTATGGTCCAGGCCTGGCTGTAGCTCAGCCCTGGGGTGGTGGCTGCTTCTGGAGCTCTCATCCCACAGATGGTTGGGGAATCAAACGTCTGATCAGAGGGGGATTGCAGGGATCTCTTTGCTGGTGCTGAGACAGGATTCTCTTGCTTTGCCTGTGCTTGGATCTGAGTCGCAATGGTGGGTCGAGGAGAAGCACTGGCATAGCAGAGCTTATGGCAGCAGTAAAGAGAGAATCCTCCTCACAATTCCAAGGCAGGAAAGAGTGCTTATGGTCACCCATAGACCAGAGCACAGGCCAGGAAGGAGTAAATACCTCTCCTTTGATCATACCACCTTGGAAAAACTAAAAATTTATAGGTCCCTAGAAGTATCTCTGAAAACGGCTGCACAAAACCCCTGAAGCTTGGGACAGTTCACCCTCCACACTGGAAGCAGAGCCCTACCTTAACAATGAGTTAAAAAGTCAAGCAATTAGCTAGGAACTTGAGCAAACAGAGGAAAAAAACTCAGACTATAGAATCTTACTTTGGTGACAAGGAAGATCAAAACATACAACCAGAAAATAACAAAGTCAAAGCTCCTACATCCAAAGCCTCCAAGAAAAATATAAATTAGTCTCAGGCCATGGAAGAGCTCAAAAAGCATTTTGAAAAGCAAGTAAGAGAAGTAGAGGAAAAATTGGGAAGAGAAATGAGAGTGATGCAAGAAAATCAGGAAAAATGAATCAACAGCTTGCAAAAGGAAATCCCCAAAAAACATAAGAAAATAACACCTTAAAAATAGGCTAGACCAAATGACAAAAGAGGTCAAAAAGCCAATGAGGAAAGAATGCCTTAAAAAGCAGAATTGGCCAAATGGAAAAGGAGGTCCAAAAGCTCACTGAAGAAAGCAATTCCTTAAAAATTAGAATGTAACAAATGGAAGCTAATGAATTTAAGAGAAATCAAGAAATTACAAAACAAAAACAAAAGAATGAAAAAATAGAAGACATCGTGAAATATCTCATTGGAAAAATACTTGACCTGGAAAATGGATCCAGGAGAGATAACTTTAAAATTATTGGACTACCTGAAAGCCATGATCAAAAAAAGCAGCCTAGACATTGTCTTTCAAAAAATTATCAAGTAAAACTAGCCCTGATATTCTCAAACCAGAGGGCAAAATAGAAATGGAAAGAATCCACCGATCACCACCTGAAAGAGATACCCAAAGGAAAACTCCTAGGAATGTTATAGCCAAATTCTAGAGTTCCCAGGTCAAGGAGAAAATATTGCAAGCAGCCAGAAAGAAACAATTCAAGTACCATGGAAACACAATCAGGATAACACAAGATTTAGCAGCTTCTACATTAAGGGATCAGAGGGCTTGGAATATGATATTCCAGAGGGCAATGGAGTTAGGATTAAAACCAAAAATCACCTACCCAGCAAACTAAGTATAATCTTTCAGGGGGAAAAAATGGATATTCAGTGAAATACAGGACTTTCAAGCATTCTTGATGAAAAGACCAGAGCTGAATAGAAAATTTGACTTTCAAATACAAGATTCAAGAGAATCATGAAGAGGTAAACAGGAAAGACAAATCATAAGGGACTTATTAAAGTTGAACTGTTTATATTCCTACATGGAAAGGTGATATTTGTAACTCATAAGCCTTTTTCAGTATTAGGGTAGTAGAAGGAAATATAAATAGATGGAGGGCACAGTGTGAGTTGATTATGAAAGGGTGATATCTAAAAAGTAAAATTAAGGGGTGAGAGAGGATTGTACTGGGAGAAGGAGAAAGGGAGAGGTAGAATGGGGTAAATTATCTCACATAAAAGAGGAAAGAAAAACTTTTACAGTAGAGGGGAAGAGGAGGAAGGTGAGAGGGAATGAGTGAATCTTATCTCATCAGATTTGGCTTAAGGAAAGAATAACCTACACACTCAGTTGGGTATGGAAATCTATCTTACCCTACAGGAAAGTAGGGGGGAAGGGATAAGAGAGAAGGGGATGATAGAAGGGAGGGCAAATTGGAGGAAGGGGTAGTCAGAAGCAAACACTTCTGAGGAGGGACAGAGTTAAAAGAGAGAATAGAATACATGGAGGGCAGGATAGGATGAAGGGAAATATAGTTAGTTTTTCACAGCATGACTATTATGGAAGTGTTTTGCATGACTACACATGTATAACCTATATTAAATTGCTTGCCTTCTCAATGAGGGTGGGTGGGGAGAGGGAGGAAGGGAGAGAACTTAGAACTCAAAGTTTTAAAAATGAATGTTAGAAATTGTTTTTACATGCAACTGGGAAATAAGAGATACAGAAAAAGAGGTATAGAAATCTATCTTACCCTACAGAGAAAAACAGGAGGAGGAAAGGATAAGAGAAGGGGAGGTGATAGAAGGGAGGGCAGATTGGGGGAAGGGATATTCAGAATGCACACCATCTTGGGGTGGGGGAGGGGAGAGATGGGGAGAAAATTTGGAACTCAAAATCTAGTGGAAGTGAATGTTGAAAACTAAAAATAAAATAATTAATTAATAAAAGCTATCTTTTATCTTCTTAAAAAAAAAGAAGGGGAAGAAGCAATATTGATTTTCTTTTTTCTCATTCAGGGACAGGCTCCAGTGATCTTGGATTCCTGAGGCTATGCCAGTGGAGTGCAAGGTTGTACCACAAGGGCCCAGTGACTTAATTGTGAGTCTGACCTCTGAGAACCGTAAATGTACTCAGTGCCCTAGGCATCTCTCTTAGCCTATAAATGGCAGAACACCTACCATCTGCATGGGAAGAGGGGGTTCACTTCACTAAGATCTCCCCACATGGATTTGAACAAAAATAAAACAAAACCCCAAACCAGAACACCAACACCAACTTAACACCAAGTGATCAATAACCAGAGGATAGAACACCCGTCAAAGAGGTTTTTGTTTGTTTGCTTGTTTGTCACAGCAACTCATGAAACCATCTACTAAAGCATGGAGGGGTTGTGATCTGTATCAATAAGTCCAGTGGAAGGAATCCCCATATGACTGAAATCATGGTGCTTCAGGAGCATTTGAAGACCAGCCTAATCACTGAGATACCTGTGTGTGCACAATAGTCCTGTAGGCCTTAGGACTGGGGCCAAATTTTCCCCTAAAAGGGGAAAAAAATAAATGAACTGGTATATAGCTTGGCTCTTCCTATCAGTGTTTTTTTGTCCTTCTCTCAACCTATTCCCTAACTTTAATTCAATCCAACATTTATTAAGAATAAACTGGTTGTAAGGCAAAGACAAAATGAAAAACAGTTCCTGTCTTGTTTGGGGTGAGAGGTGAAGGGGTATGAAGGTAACAGACACTATAGATATTGAGCTTGGAGTAGGGGAGGCGTTTGGAGAGGGATGAAGGAAGTGAGTTCTGAGTCACATTTTGAAGAGAGAAGGTGAAAGGATTAACTGAAGGAATAGGTAGAGTATTGAGTTAGAGGGACTGAGGATCTGTGGGGAAAGTTCAGAGACCAGAAGGAAAGTTCACATATAGGAGATCAGATGGTACAGTTTAGGTTGGCTTTGGAACCTGTGTTGAAGAGTCAGGATAAAATTGATCAACGATATGATAAAGCAAGAAGGAAGCCTTGAGGGTCAAATTGAGGGGTCTACATGAGATGGAATGGGAAGTAAGGAGCTACTGCTGGTTACTGAGAAGGAGATATGGGTGAGGGGAATGAGGGATATGATATTTCTCTTTCTTAATTAATGGCACAAGAGCCCCAGATAGAAAGAGTACCCAGGAAAATTGCCCTGCACCCCAATGCTGGGAAATTTAGGACAGTCTGGGAATGTGGTAAGAGTGAGAGAGGATGAGTGAAAGAGAATCCTTCATAATTTGGGATGCCAGAGGGAAATAGGGAGGATGGCAGAGGCGAGAAGAAGACATTTCCCCTGTACCCAGATTGGAAGTTGTAAACTTTACCAACTATGAAGGGGCAGAGCTGATTGCACTCCCAGTATATGAAAGAGAACTGAAACTCCAAACCACCCCATACTCCATCACCACTATCCCACTCCACCCAGGTTCCCCAACCCTTGAAACACATGATGGGAGCCATTAGTTCCTGTGGTCTCTGACTCCAAAGCTACATCAGGTCTCAAAATCATTGATATGCTGTACTCATATTTCAAGGGGCAGATGGGAAATTGGTCATATTAATCAGGGACTCTTCAGAGGAGAAGCCTTATAGTAGAGCAAAAAGATTGCTGGCCTTGGGGTCAGGAGACCACACTTTGAATTCTGGCTCTGTCACAAATTATAAAGATATGTCACCTCACCTCTCAGAAGCTCAGTTTCCTCATCCATCCATCCATCCATCCATCCATCCATCCATCCACCCATCTAATGA
This sequence comes from Phascolarctos cinereus, assembly GCF_003287225.1. NCBI lineage: Eukaryota > Metazoa > Chordata > Mammalia > Diprotodontia > Phascolarctidae > Phascolarctos > Phascolarctos cinereus. The sequence continues at coordinate 232,012,712 of NW_027555958.1, read as the reverse complement.
GTAGTTAAGTGCCTACTACGGAAAGGATGCGGTTCTAAGAGAGGGATATACAAAGACAAAAATAAAATGATTCTTCCCCTCAAGGAGCTTACATTCTATTGGGAGTAAACAACATGTTCAGAGATGTAAATAAAATACACACACGTAAACACACATAAAACACACAATGCAATTTTCAGAGGTGAAGGTATTAGCATCTGGGGATGGAAATGATTCAGGATAGACCTCACATAAGAGGTAGCCCTTGAGCTGAAACTTAAAAGAAGCTAGCAATTCTATGAAGCAACGGTGAGAAGAATACATTACAGGCTTAGGGGGACAGTCTGTGCAAAGGAATGGAAATGGAAGATGAAATGCCAAGAATGAGGTAACAGCAAGAAGATTAGTTTGGCTGGAAGGTAGAGTGTGTGAATGGGTAAGTATGGAAAGGTAGTCTGGAGCCAAACTGTGAATGCCAGGCAGAAGGATTTGCATTTTACCTCAGAGGCAATAGGGCACTTCTTTAATGGAGGAATTACATGGGCAGGTCCATGCTTCAGGAATATCATTTTTGTAGTTTGAGGAGGATAGACTGGAGAGGGGAGAGATGAGAGGCAAGGAGATCAATTAAGAGGCTATTGCAGTTATCTAGACAAAAGGTGATAAGGAGCAGAAGTATGGTGGCAGTTATGTGAGTACAGAAATGGGGACAGATGAGAGAGATGTCATGGAGTTAGAACTGGAAGTCTGGGCATCTGATTGGAAGCAAGCAATGAGGGAAAAAGAACAGTAGAGGTTTCCATGACTAGAAGGATGGTGATAGCCTTTACAGAAATCAGTTATGAAGAAGAAAAGGTTTTGGAGGAAGGGTAATAAATTCTTCCTCTGTAAAATGATTAGATTTTCCAAACCTAATACTCTATGAATCTACGACACACTTGTTTCTAGATCAAGAGGTCCCCACTCAAGATGGAAAAAGAGGGGCAACTGAAGTTCCAAGAGAGTAAGACATCTTTCAATGTCTAATCTTCTAGTGATTTTGAACTTTGTTCTGCTCATCCCAAGCTGAGAGAAGAGAAATCCTTGCCTCACAGTCTATGATGTCTTTATCTTTCCTTTCCGACTTTCCATTTGTAAATCACAAAATCACAGAATTTTTGGAGTTGGAAGAGACTTCTTCAACCACCTAGTCCAACCCAGAACAGAAAAAAAAAAACCCACCACCATTACAACATGCTTGATGAGTGGTCATATCAACTTTACAGGTAGACTTCCAGTGACTAGGAACATGCTACCTCCTGGGATGGCCCATTCTACTTCGGGATAGCTAATTGTTAGAAAGTTTTCCTAACATCAAGTCTAAATTTGATTTTGCTACTTGCACCGACTGCTCTGTCCTGGTTCTGCTGTCTAGGGCCATATAGAACAAATCTTCTACACAACATCCATTCAGATATTTGAATACAGCAACCATGTCCCTCCTGAGTCTTATTTTCTCCAAGTTACACAGTAATGGTCTCTTCCATTGATCCTAACTCAAGGATGACTCAAGCCCCTCCACCTTCCTGGTTGCTCTCCTTTGGACACTCTCCAGCTAATCAATGTCCTTCCTAAGCTACTATGCCCAGAACTAGGCCCAGGAGTGTTTCTGTGTGTATATCTATGTCTATATCTATATGTATACCTATCTATCTATCTATCTATCTATCTATCTATCTATCTATCTATCTATCTATCTCTAGCCCTGTCTCTATTTCTCTGCCTCTCTACCTTTCTTAGTGTCTTTGTCCTCTGATTTTCAAAGTAATTCCATAGGACTCTTGCAACAGAAATAGATAACAAGCTCAGGAAAGCAAGCTGCCTCTTTTCCCAGGGAGAGGAGCCCTGAAGATACTGCTGATCTAATACAATGATGGAAATCTTTTCTCTCCTCGTCTATCTCCCAAGGCTTCCTCTGTCTTCTCTTTAATTCTTTCTGTTCTTTTGCCTTAGCATCAGGCAGTGGCCAACAGGTGGTGATACAAAGGACTATAGTTTTAACTCTATATGTATATAACTCTATGCATATAAAAGGGGTTCCCTGACTCCTTCACAAAAAAGGTGTGTTGTTATTGTTTTTAATTTCCCCTCTCTACATTTTAACATGAGGCTCACAAGAAAAACAGAACAGTGAGAGAGCACTGAGGTTGAAGCCAGAAGAACTGAGTTCCAGTTCTGGACTGGCCATCTATTAGATGAGTCTTTGCGGGAAAGCCACTTAACTTCTCTGTACCTCCATTTCCCTAAAATGGAAATATTAATACTTGCACTGACCTACCTCATGTGGTTGTGGTGAGGAAAATGCTTTATACACTGCAAAGCACCACTGAGAGGCGAATTAGAGTTATTTCTTCTCCCAACCCTTCAAAAGACCTGTGGTTTCATTTTCTGGGTTCTTCCAACACCGATGATGCAGAGAGCAACACCTCCATCACATCTTAGTGGAAGGACTTTGTGTCTTTATCCAGAGACTTCATCAAGTGATTGCCAACTCTCACTCTCTCTGTGTACTTAAATAAGCATCACATTTGGAGACAGAGGACCTAGACTCGAGTCCTGGCTCTTGCTTTTACTTACCTATGTGACCTAGGGCAAGTTATTGGGTCCCAGCTTCCTCATGTGTAAAATGAATAGACTAGATGACCCCTAAGGTTTCTTTCAGCTCTAAATTTATTTATTTATTTATTTTGGCTAGGCAATGGGATTAAGTGACTTGCCCAGGGTCACACAGCTAGTAAGTGTTGTTATGTGCTGTTGATGTTGTTCAATTATTTTTCATTTGTATCTTGACTCTGTGACCCTGTCTGGGGTTTTCTTGGCAAAGATACTGGAGTGGTTTGCTGTTGCCTTCTCCAGCTCATTTTACAAATGAGGAAACCAAGGCAGACAGGGTTAAGTGATTTACCAGGGTCACACAGCTAGTAAGTGTCTGAGGCTAGATTTGAACTCAGGAAGTTGAGTCTTCTTGACTCTAGGCCTGGCGCTCTATGCACCATGGCGCCGCCTAGCTGGTAGGAAGTTAATAAATGGCTGACTGACTGACCCTACCTATTTGTAGCAAAGCACCAGGCACTGGAATTCTCTAGGTGGAGGTGTTGCCGTGCTGCCATGTGCATTTTTTCTTTAGATTTCTAGGTTTCCAGTAGAAAGGACAATGGCTTCTGAGCCAGAGGATCTGGGTTCCATTGCTCCTGGGGGAAACATCTGAGTCCCTCAGCTAGATTTAGAGCATTCTGACTGTTTAAGATTGATCCAACATCTATTATTATTATTATTATTATGTGTTATCACCACCTCTGCTTATAGACCCTTTCTCTATACCTGGATTCTGGGGAATACTGAGGGCAAGGGAGTGACACCTGGAGCTAAGAACTGAATTCATCCCACAGGTGAGGTTGTGGGGAGGAGGTGAAGAGGAAGAGGGAAGGAAACTGTGGTTATAAAGCGGAAGAGGCAGAGCCATGGCAGAGGCAGTGCTGGTGGTAGAAGGAGGAGGAAAGGAAGGGAAACCCAGAAATCCCCATCTCTGAGTAATAGGATGGGGGGGAGTGGGTATATCTGTTATCTCCAACTAAAACAAGACCCCTTCCTTTCCTCTTGCTCCATCCCTTTGCCTTGATTCCCCACTCCTGGTCTACCACCATCCGCACAGCACTACGAGCTGCTATTTCTTTCTCCCTCCCTGTCATTCATATAGCATGAGAAAAAGGAGAACCTCCCAGCAATCAGAATTGTCAAAAACACAACGGGTTTCTTTGCTAGGTAGTCATTTCCCCTTCACTGGAGGCCTTCCAGTGAAGTCTGGAAGACCACTTGTCAGCAACGTGGTACAGGTGATTTCTGCATCAAACCTTACCCTTTGAAATTCATGCCCACCCTGAGATTTTAAGATTCCTACAAGTTGTTTCATTCCATGCTTCCCTGGTGTGTACAAGAGTGAAAAGAGTACTGGACTCTGGAGAATGCTGGATTTGAATTCTGCCTCTGACACTTGCTAGTTGTTTGACCATGGGCAAGTCACCTTACTGAGCCTCAATTTTATCCTCTGTAAAATGGGGATAATGATCCCTGTGTTACCAACCTCACAGGGTCTTGTGAAGTTCAAATAGATGTAAAATGCTTTTTAAAATCTTAAAGCTATATATAAATCTTAGGTACTATTACGGTCACCACTCAGCAGCAGCTGTCTCCTATAAGAGAAAAAGCACTGAAAGTGCTTAATAAATAAGCTCTAAATTGAATTACCTTACAGCTTCAGTTTGTTCAACAGTAAAGGGGAGATACTTATACTGCTTACCCCTACTGGGCTCATTCAAATGAGATAAGGTGAGTGAATGTGATTTGTAACTATAAAGTGCTAATCAAAATAAATCCTCCCTCAAAATTTTTATTTTTATGTATTTATTTGTTTTCAGTTTTCAACATTCACTTCTATAATTTAAGTTCTAAATTTTCTCCCCCTCCCTCCACTCCTCCTTCCCTAAGATGGCATGCAATCTGATATAGGCTATACATGTACAATCATATTAAACATATTTCCACCTCCCAAAAAACTTTAAAATGTATATATGTATGTGTGTGTGTGTATATGCATGTGTGTACATAAATATACATATATATGTATATATACTAAGCACTCACTTGGTCACAACTCATCTGGGGTTGGCTATGTGTGACCTTGGGCAAATCACTTCCCTTCTTGGGGCCTCATCTGTAAAATGAGGGGGTTAGACTAGATATCCACTGAAGCCATTTCCACATCTAACTGTGTGAGTTTATGAACCTATAAAATGAATTTTGTTCCCCCTTTCATTACTCAAGTTTTGAGATTAGTGCACCTGAGAGGTAAAGCCCAGGAAGAGGGAGGGGGACATGATGGACTTGATCTGAAGGGTTCTGGTGATCTAAATTCTTCCAGGAGAGGCTCAGGGTCAGGCAGAATCCCTCCTCTCCTTTTTTCTTTTTCCTTTTTTTTTAAAGGCCATTGGGGTTAAGTGACTTGCCGAGGGTCACACAGCTAGTAAGTGTCAAGTGGTTGGTCTGAGGCCGGATTTGAATTCAGGTCCTCCTGACTTCAGGGCCAGTGCTCTATCCACCGCACCACCTAGCTGCCCCTCCTCCTCTGCTTCTCGATAGGTGTGAACTCTCCCATCCAAGCCCTAGATTGTCCTGGTCCTATCCAACCAAAAGGGATTCAGGCAGAACCCAAGTCACCTTGAGAATGAAGGAAGAAAACCATCAGATTAAGCCCCAAGGTCTCTCTAAGCTCTTCTCATCATTTTTACCTTGTATCTTAGCCTTCCTAATGCCTCACATTCCCTTCTTCAGTTGCTCTGCATTTCTAGCTTTTCAGCCATTGTTGCCCTCCCAAAGACATCTGGGGATTCCTGGACTGGTTCAGGGAAAACAGCTAGAATAGTCTAGGCTGGTTGGTAGCACGGCTATAACGAGTGTTTTGTCATTAGGGCTTTCCCTCAGGCTTCTGCATTTAGAGGGCACAGCCCTCATTTGCAGTCCTTCAGCCGAAACAATGGAGCTTCACATCTAGTTCACAAGAATATGTTTATATTTGTATTCAAAATAGCTACCATCCCCTCTCTCTTAATCCTACAATCCTCCCCCCAAAGTGAGCCTTACAATGTCCCTGATTTTCTCCCCTATAAGGCCAGTAGGCCAGTATCTGTGTGTGTGTGTGTGTGTGTGTGTGTGTGTGTGTGTCTGTCTGTCTCTCTGTCTCTCTGTCTCTGTCTCTGTCTCTCTCTGTCTCTCTCTCTCTCTGTCTGTCTGTCTCTCTCTCTCTCTCTCTCCTATTCCTCAGTCGAATGAGGACATGTTTTATGCCACTTACCCCAGAAATGATTTGTAGTGTTTGCCCCAGTTGCAAAAATGACTGATTATATTCTGGTTGGTAGATATCATCCGGCCCTTTGCAAAAACAAAATTTTTTTTAAACTCAAAACCAAAACTCCAAAGTCTACCCTCTGAAACAACTCAAAACCAATGAAAGAGTGTCTGGGGATCAGAGTTGGGGGGAGGGCTGTTCAATGAGAGGTACCTTGGGGTTAATGCCAACACTATTGCTATCCTGTTGGCTACAGAAAAGAGCTGCTAGGGAAGGCAGTTTGGAAGAGAGGAATGGTGATGGGAAGAGGAGTCAGAGAAGGAGATGTGAAGACAATTCTTCCTGGGGGTATGGCTATTTATTTCTATCTGCACTGTTGGCAAGCTGCATGACTCTTATCTTGGAACTCAGCTGAGCTTCTCTCCCCTCCTCCTTAGTTCTCACTACTGAGCTGGACAAGGTAGATACCATGGGATAAGGAGACCTCTCCCAGTGTGTTCCACCTCTTCACAACCTTAGGACCCTTTCCCAGCTGTTTCAAGGGGCATATAAAAAGCTAGTCCTTTAACAGAACTCTCCTCCAGCCTTTGAGACACTCTGGGGTCACAGGATCATGGAGCCCAGAGCTGAAAATGATCTTGGAAATCATCTATCTAGTCAAGGAGTTCTTCCACTGGGGTTGATAAACTCAAAAAAATTTTTTTTCTTTATAACTGTATTCCAGTATAATTGGTTTCCTTTGTAATCTTATAGATTTTATTTCTATGCATTTAAAACGTTATTCTGAGAAGAGGTCAATAGGCTTCACCAGACTGCCAAAGGGGCACACAACATAAACAAGGTTAAGAATCCCTGACCTAATTTAAACTCCTCATTTTATAGAGGAAGGAAAAGTAACTTGTCTGAGTTCATATGGGCAGAGCCAGGATTTGAACCCAGATTTTCTGCCTGGTTCTTTTTAAATTTCATGACCGTTTACTACACCAACATGTATGTACATGAATCCAAGTCTCTTTGAAAGTGAGCAAGGTAGAGCTCCGCCCATGGAGTCAGGAGAACCTGAGTTCCAATCTGGCCTCAGACACAGGACACTTACTAGCTGTGTGACCCTGGGCAAGTCACTTAACCCCAACTGCCTCACACACACACAAAAAAACTCCAGTGTTTCAGTATCTACATGAAAGATTCTCAAAATAAACAAGTGAGCAAGGAAGGTCAAGACTCTTTATAAAGTGGGGTAGACAAATTCCAGAATGTTGGGGGCATCGATAAACCTTCAGAGTCAATATCTAGTCTCTAGCAGACAGATTGACAAAGGCTGTGTTCCATTATATACTGGAAAGACCCTAAGACTTGTAGCCAGAAGACCAGAACCTCTCTGGATGTAAATTTCCTAACCTATAAAATGAGGAGGCTGAAATAGATGACCTTTAAGGGTCATTTTAGCTTTAAATCCTATAATAAAAAGACTCAGCTCAAAGGGATAGCTAACATACTGAACAATATAGTCACTATCCAGAAAGATCTTAATAAGCTACAACTGGGCCAAATCAAAGATGATGAAATTGAATAGGAATAAATGTAAAGACTTATATATATGGACTGCAAAACTTGGGAAGTACAAGATGGGAAAGTTAGTGGTTTGCTAAAGAAAAGATGGGAATTTTAGTGGACTGCAAGCTTAATATGAATCTATAGTGTAACAAAGTGATTCTCCCCCCCCTCCCTCCCCAAGCTAATTTAATCTTTATTTGCATTCAGTGGCATAATTTCCAGATATAAAAGTGATAGTCCCACCTTAAACTATATTATAAGGTGAGAGCACTGTTGAAGTGTAAAATGGATAATTTAAATTATTTTAAATTGAAATTTCTTTCTTTTTTTTTTTTTGGTTTGGGTTTTGTTTTGGTTTTTTTTTTTTTTTTTGGTTTTAGGCAATTGGGGTTAAGCAACTTGCCCAGGGTCACATAGCTAGTGTCAAGTGTTTGGTCTGAGGATGGATTTGAACTTAGGTCCTCCTGACTTCAGGGCCAGCACTCTATCCACTGCGCCACCTAGCTGCCTCTAAATTGAAATTTCTTAAGTAAAATTAATGTAGCTAAGAGTAGAAGGAATTCGGAAAATTGGTAAGAAACTTTCATAGACAATCTCTCAGATGGGATGTGATTGTGTTGGAATATTGCTGTGCTGTAGGAAATGATGAGCTGGTTGATTTAGAAAAACATGGAAAGCCTTGGACCAATGAAAGAAGATGCTATTCATTTCCGGAGAAAGAGATAAAAAGTGGAAATACGCATAGTATGGTTTTACATGTATATGTAGATGAGTACATATGTGTATGTTTATAGATAGCTATGTATATGTACATATATCTGAGTTTAATTATAGTCTTTGGGTGGGGATAAAAAGGTAAAAAGTGCATAGCAGAGAACAAAAGAAAACCTAGAAGAAGGAAACAAAAGAAAAGCTGGATGGTGTTGAAAACAGTGGTAGTATTTCTTATAAAGGTTTATATGAAATGGAAATGTATTACTTTATATTGAATCCTCTCCTATGTTCTGCTCTGAACATGGAATTGTTCTTTTTTTATCTCATTTTGTATTTAAGGTTAAAGTGAATAAAAAAATTTACCAAAAAAATGACAGTCCCTTTGTATTCTTTCCTTGTCAAACCCCAGCTGGAGTACTTGGGTGCCACAGAGTGTCAGAGAAGAACAAGCAGGATTCTGAAGAGTCTGGGGCAGGGGTGGGGAACCGGCAGCCTCAAGGCCACATGTGGCCCTCTAGGTCCGCAAGTGCGACCCTTTGACTGAATCTAAACTTCACAGAATAAATCCCCTCAATAAAAGGATTTGCTCTGTAAAACTTGGACTCAGTCAAAAGGCAGCACTCAAGGACCTAGAAGGCCACATGTGGCCTTGAGACTGCAGGTTCCCCAACCTTGGCTCTGGAGTCTATGTCATCTAAGAACTGATTGGGGGAATTGGGGATGTTTACCCCAAAGAAGAGAAGAGTGGGGAGTTAGTGGTGGTGGTGGGGTGTGTGTGTGGGGGGGCAATCATGGCTAGTCTTTCAGTATCTGTCATGAAGAACAGACATGTTTGGCACCAGAAGGAACAGTGGGGTGGAAATTGCTAAGAGGTGAATTTTAGGCTTTATGGGATGCCTTTTGGAAGGTCTCAAAAATGAGACTTGGGCTTCGTAGGTCCAGGCCCAGGAAATAGAGGTGAGGACCTTCAAGCAGAGGCTGGAAGATCTGTTAGGTATGTTAGAGAGGGGGTTCTTTTTGGAGGTGCAAATTGGACTGAATGGCTGCTGAGGTCCCTTCCACTTCTCAAATTCTGTAATTCTGCTATCTGGCTTTGAGTCCCAGCTCCTTTGCTCGCTGGTTGAGCAGCCATGGGTAAGTCATTTAAGCTCAGACTGAGCCTCTGTTTTCTCATCTGTAAAATGGGGATATGCACTACTTCCTGTGAGGTTAAGTGTTTTAGAAAGCCTTATATAAATATGAGCTATTAATATTTCCAAAAGAAAAAAATATAGAGCAGCAACCACTTGGAAAGATGTCTAATCTCGTGAATAGATAAATAAATTGCAAAAAACATGTGGTAGGAGTTGCCGCCTATTAAAATCACCCCCACAATAAAATAAATAAATAAAGGGGATAAGACACTGTTGCCGCTCCTTCACCTGGATCATTGTGAAAGCTTTTGAACCAGTTTCTCTACCTTTCCACCTTCCTCACTGCCCCCAACTCTATCTTCCACACAGATTTAAGATCAATCTTTCTAAAGCCATGTTTTCCTCATGCCATTTACCTCAACAACTTTTAATAGCTCTCTAAGACTTACTTAATATAGTCCAAATCCTGGATCTGACTTTTAAGGTCTCCAACCTACCTTTCTGGCCTGATCTCCAGCTACTCCCCTATATTTGCTAGTTTCTCCAGCTACACTCAACTATTCACTGTTTCCTAAACATATCTTGTACTTTCTTTCCTCTTCTTTGTATTTATTTGTTCATACAATTGCCTCCCACCATCCACCTGGGTGACAGTGCCTACTTTAATCTCTTTCTATCAAATTGTGCCTACCTTTCCAGACCCATCTCAAATGTCACCTCTTCCAGGGAGACTGCCCTGATTTCTTCTCCCATCTCTGGGCCTCCCAAGTCAAAATTGAGGCTGTTCTGAACTCCTGTGGTATTTTTTACCTATCTCAGGATACTTGGGCATTCTCCCATAGCTCTTTCAGGGCAAGGATTTTTATTATTCACCTGAGTAGCTCTTCCCTTCCTTATTCCCCCTCACTCTATTTTTTCAGCATCTTGTATAGTTCCTTTCATGTATTAGAAGCTCAAAATATTGTTGAATGAATGAATGGGGGACGGGGTAGAGATAGGGGTGCAGTTAAGGGACAGGGAAAGAGACAATGTTAGGTTCACTTAGTTCTAAGGTTCCAAAACAAGATGAGGTAACCCACCCAAACTCCTCCACCCCAGGGTCAGGGCTGCCCAGAATTAAGTCCTTTCTCTCTGAGGTAGTCAGTGCTGGTGCCAGGGTACAGTGTGCCTGCACACCCCAGGAGTGGGCCACACCCCTGCTGAGGCCTTGGTATTGGGGGAAGAGAAAGGAAAGGAAAGAGGATGGGTGGGGGGGGGGGGGGGGGGGGAGGAGATTTGTTTGCACCATGACCACAGCTGGGGCTGCTGTGGTCAGGGCTGATTCATCCTGTGCCCTACAGAAGTGCTGGTCTCATAGCCCCACCTAGCATGATTGGCACTCACCTCCACCCACCCCTGCTTCCTGGGCCTGGACCTCGGAAGCCCGAGTCTCTTTTGTGATCCCTAACTGTCTGTCTGTTGGCCTGTTTTGTTTAAGGAGGCCTGAGCCAAACTTTAGCCTCAGGGAAAACCTCTGAAGGTTTTGCTCCTCTTCTTCCACCACCCGTCCTTTCTTGGACAAGCCTAATGTCCTCTAGCTATGTGATTAGGGGATCAAAGAGAACTCCCAGATGCTCGGGGTGGGTGTGAGGAGGGCTTCACCCTAACAATATCATACTCACCCTTGACAGTACAAAAGAAGTATCCCATCAGGATGGCTCTCACAGGCCATGATTTTTATACTCTTGCCTTTGCTTCCTCCTGTCAAATGTACACACACACACACACACACACACACACACACACACACACACACCCCTTTAGCAAGAAAATCTGAACCAGGAATCCTGAGTTTGCTCTTTATCCAATAGCCTAAGGAAAATTCCCAGGGTAGGAGCATTTTTGTACCACTCCCTTTCTTCTCCTCCCTTCCCCTTACACAATACTTGAGCACCTCCTTCCCCCACCTTGGAAAGGAAACACTTAAAGTCTCCCAAGCCCCTTGCCCTGTTCCTCTGATAGAACTTTAAGGTTTACCAAATGTTTTATACCCATGACCTCATTCATTCCTCACAACGGGCATGACCATCTTCATTCTACAGAGAGGGAAACTGAGGTTCAGAAATGTGAATTGACTTACCCCAAGTCCAACAATTAGTAAGCAGCGTAGCCTCAATTCCCAGGCTTCTTTAAAGCCATTCAGTTTGATTCACTAACTCAGGTACTAAGCATCTACTATGTTCCAGGCAGTGGGATACGAAGAGAAAAATGGGAAATGGCTCCCGACCTTAAAGTGCTTATATTGTGGCCTAGGGGAATGTCATGTACACCTGTGGGGGAGAGGGTGATCATTCACTGCTCTTTCCACTGTATCAGACAGTCTTGATCTTCATTTTTGCTATCTTCCTTTTCCCCTCCCCTCCACGCTTAAGAGATTACTCTTTTTACCTTTCTAAATATGGTATTGGTCCTTTTATATTACTGTCATTTCCTAATGAGTCTCGTCCCAACACACACACATACACACACACACAGAATCTTCCCTAGTATCAAATAAATAACAGTTAAGCAAAGCAAACTAACATTTGAGTACGCCTAAAAACACATGCCTCATTCTGCAATTATAGTCCACCAGGTGGGAGACATGCTTCTCCATCAATCCAGATGTCGCTCTTAAGCCTCAGTTTGAGGATTGGGAACAACTATAGTTCTCAGGGCCTATATTGCTGTGTCCTTCCCCAAGAGTGTGCTGGGAAATGACAAAAATGGGTAGGGAGGAGCTTCAGACATACCAGAATCCATGGACATAGCCCATGTCTCTAGGGGTTAATTCGACAGTCATGTATTAATCATCTTGTACATGCTAGGAGTACGTGCAAAGCTGTGCTAGGTGCCTTGACTACAAAGGCAAAAGTGAAAAACAGGGCCTGTCTTCCAGGAGCTTAGCTTCTACAAGGGATCCACCTGTTCACCATCCCTACGAAAGACAGACGGAGAGAGCAAACAGGCCTAAAGTGCAGCAAGGGGATTTACATCTGGGTGACCTCCCTCTGGACGGTAAAAGCTGTTAGATACAGGAGCAGGTGATAGCAGAGAAGCTGCAACATCTCCAGCTGGAAGGTGGTAGGGATGCCTTTGCAGCTCTGCAGCACTGCACTGTGTGTATGTGGTGGGTGGGGGGGAGAGGAGTCTAGAATGCCCTGGGGAATTCTCTGGGTCAGTGTTATAAGGCTTGAGAGACCCAAATCTGCCTCACAGAGCAGTCTCTGTATAACTCTATACAACAATATTACTGTGGCCTGATGGGGAACCTCAAATATACTGAGGTAGATGTGATAAAATGTAAACAGGGGGTTTAGAAAATGCTAACACTTCAGGGAAAAAGAAAATATCAGGGCAGAATGTGTGTGGGAAGTGAATGAGAATTCTTAACATGCTAATCCATACCTGGCTGACTTTAATAGCATTGACCTCACAGAATTGTTGGCAAGATCGAGTGAGATAACATCTGTAAATCACCTTGCATAGTTTAAGCACTGTAGAAATATGATATAAATATTAAGCATGAAGTAAATTATTATTATTATTATTATTAGCAGTAGTAGCATTCTACCCCAAGTGGACCAGTGACCCTTGAAAGAAGGTTTGAGAAGAAATTAAGATCTTTTAGAGGAAAAAAAAGGCATTCATATGTAGGGGATTTGAGTTACTGAGCAAGGCCTAGAGTAGGCGACCTTAGAAGACATCTCTAACACTTCATTTTACATAAGGGGAAACTGAGGACCAAAGAAGTTAAATGACTTGCCCAAGGTCACACAGATAATAAGAGGTAGAGAGCTGAATTCAGATTCAGGTCCTTTGACTCTAACCATAGCCTTCTCACTGCCTCCGTTCTGTGAATGGGTTCCAGGTAGTAACACTATCAAACTGAAAACCCTAGCTTTTGAGGCTCCTTCCCAGAAGTCCAAGGTAATAATCAATCAGTCTGACAAATGTATCATGGTTTCTGTGAGGGAAAGTTTTTAAGATGAGAGGGTCGACCTGAGGCCCATAGAGGATAGGACCCTATTACATTAGGGACAAAGGAGTTTTAAGAGAGTGGTCTGCTTGAGTTCTGAGTGAACCAACAGAAAAGGTCCATGACCTCAAAGGTCCCAGGGCAAAGGAGGGGCTGGATGATTTCTGGAAGGAGTGTGAAATGCAGAATGCCTGGGAAAGACCGATTAAGACTCTAAAGTCGTGCCAAGCCAGGGGAGGGGAACCTGCAGCCTTGAGGCCACATACCACCTTCTAGGGCCTTAAGTGTGGCCTTTTGGCCTTAAGGCCACAGGTTCCCCACCCCTGTGCCAAGTTAAATAAGTAATGGGACGATGATACCTCCAGAATCCTAGATCTTTAGCGCTGGAAGGGAGTCCGTAAATTATTTAATCCACCCAGCTCATTTTATAGATAAGAAAACTGAGAGCACAAGGTTGCAACAAGTCAGCGTCTGAGCAAAGACTAGAAGCCCAGCCGCTGGACGGTGTAGTCCTCCTTTGCTCATCCATACATAGTGTATCTATAACCCAGATATTCTCTAACCCAGAAAAATAGATCTTATGCTTGAACTGACTGCCCTTCTGTCCTATCAGGAAGGAGAAATGTATTAGAAATAAAAGGAGAATGGCAATAAGAAAATTATTAGGTCAAAATTATTAGGTAAAAGGTAATAAAAAATTATTAGGTTAAAATTAAGAGAAAAGACAAAAAAAGGAAAAAATAAAAGGGAAAACACTAGGACTGTGGCTTTGCAGGAGAGATACACGCCTGGGGCATGCTTGGAAAGGGCTTGGGCTCCAGGTCTAGCCCAGTTCTCTAATTTACTGGCTGACCTGAGGCAAGTCACTTTCCTTTCTTTGGAACTCTGACTGCTCATCAGCAAAAGGGAGGGGCTCACTGAGATGGACTCTAAGGTTCCTTTAGGATCTGATGTCCTATGATTCCACGAGCCTCCCTTGACCCAAAAATGTCAAACATCATTCTCACATAGGTGCAGACTCTGGATGACTGTGTTATTCCAGGAGCTAGACAAGCTTAGGCCTCCTCTAGCTGCCTTCCATAAACACTCCTGAGCTCTTCCCTAGAATATCCCCATACTTCCCAAATCCTCCTTTTCCCCCTTCCTACTACAACCTTAAGATTCTGACTTGCTTCTCCACCTCCTCCTCCCTCTGCCTTGCACCTGTCTAACACCTGGACCTCCATGCCCTGCATGCTGGTTTCCTTTCCCAGAACCCAGGCACCCCCACAGAAGGGGAGGGAGAAGAGAGAGGGAAACAGAGAGAGTCTGAAAGGAAGGAGAGTATGGGTATATGCAACTGGGGAAACATGAGGCAGGCAAATCCTGTCTTCTTTTTCTGGGGGAAGGCTTATGAAACTGCCTTCCCTGACCTGATAACACTGAATTGTCCTCAGGTTACCTGGGGTTTCTCATGGTATCCTCAGTACAGAGTATAGTGCCTGACACATAGTAGGCCCCTAAAAAATGTTTATTGCCTGATTGATGACCATATTCTCTAACCATCCATGACCCCAAAGAGGCTCACCTGCCTTTTAGATTTACCAGAAGGGAGCTTTAAGAGATCTTCTATGCTAGCCTCTATGCTAACCCCTTAATTTGAGAGATGAGGAAACCTAGGCCCATAGAAGGGGAAGTGATAATTTAATGGCATCTACACTAGAACCAGCTTACCAGTCTAGTGTATTTTCCACTGTACTACTCTGACTTGTTACCTCCAAGGTTCTTTGGGACTTTCAGAGAATCCAAGCCTCAGACTAGTTGTGTGACCTTGAGCAAGTTACTTCCCCCTGTTTACCTCAGTTTCCTCATCTGTAAAATGAGCTGGAGAAGGAAATGGCAAACCACACTGGTATCTCTGCCAAGAAAACCCAACAACAACAACAACAAAAAACCCAGATAAGGTCACAAAGAGGTGGCCATGACCAAAAAGCAATTGAAAAAGCTAAGCTGATCCTCAGATGACAGGTACACAATCAGTCACTTGGCCCTCTAAATCTTTTCCAGTTTTCACTCTATTGGCATAGTCTTAGAGAATCCCAGGGTCACCTCCACACCATAACGAGGCACTGAAGAAGCAATTTAGCAGATCCCCATCACACCACAATGTGGGCAAAAGAGGGGGAAAAACCCCCCAAACCCTGGACTCTTAGAAGGCTTGAGTTCCATGGTCAGCTCTAAAGAGACTGAAATAGGAGTCAGGAAAACTCCCCTGGGAAGCCCTCCCTGATGATCATGATTAGCACTTGTTTTGCAACTTTCTAATGCATTTATCCAATACTGGTTAGTTCAAGTCCCTGAACCCCTCAATGTCTCCAAGCAACTCTCTAAGCCCATAAATTGCAGGGCAAGCACAGGCTGAATTGTTTCTAGAAGTTTCTTCACTGGGATTTCCTTACACCAATGAAATCAAAGGTCTAGGCCTCTTAGCACCATAGATTTTGAGCTGGAAAGGGCCTTGGAGGCCTTTGAGTGCAATCCTTTCAATTAACAGATGAAGAAACTGAGGCAGGCAGAGGTTAAGTGACTTTCCCAGGGTTGAATAGGTAGGAAGCATCTGAGGCAACATTTGGACTATGGTGTTTTTTTGATTCATAACCCCATTTGGGATTTTGTTTTGTTTTGGCAAAGATACTGGTGTGGCTTGCCATTTCCTTCTCCAGCTCATTTTACAGATGAGGAAATTGAGGCAAACAGGGTAAAGTGACTTCCTAAGGTCACACAGCTAGTAAGTGTCTGAGGCTAGATTTGAACTCAGGAAAATGACTCCAGACCTGGCACTCTGTCCACTTGAGACACAATTGAAATGATGGAACAATTTTCTCACTCCAGATGAAATGTTCTATCTACTACACATGCTGCTAACGCTATCCCCCACCTCTCCCCATGTATATTATAGCTAGCTATGCTTGCGTGCCTTGTCTTCTCCTAGATTCCAGTTCTGGTCCATGAGCACAGGGATCTTGTTTTATCTAAATTTATCCCCTAGGCTCAGCATATGCTTTCCACATAGTAGGTGCTTAACAAATGTTTGTTATTTGCTTTAGTGCAGGCTCTGCCACTGGTTGGCTGTGTGCCCTTGGGCAAATTTTTCCCCTTTCTGGGCCTCCCTCTGCAAAATGAAAGGCCTGGTCTAAAATGGTCTCTAAGGTCCCTTCTGGCTTGGACAGTTGAGGGTTGAAGGATTTTTGGATTTATTTAGGCAATGGCCTTCTTAGCGTGGGAGTCAGCTTGGCCAGGCTCTCTGCCCTGCTTTGTGAGTCTTGGTTCTAAGGAGGGTCTGTGATGCTTCCCAATGAGCTGTTGGGAAGACTGGTTAGCAAAGTCTTGCTCTCTGCCCTGGAAAAAGGATTCTGTCTCTGTCTGAGCCACTCCTGCCTCCTCCACTCTCTCCCCTCTCCTGCCGCCCCCCCCCAAGCTCAAAACATGCCAGGAACAGAAGCTGGAGTGTGTATGTGTAAAGGGGGGGTGGGGGGATGATGGGGGCCTTGAAAGGGGATTGGATATTTCTAGCCAAACAGCCTTTGAGGAGACAGCCAGCAGACACCAGAGGACTGATGTTTTGGGGCCCGAATTAGGGTCTGTTGTCTGGAAAGCCAGAGGGAGTCATTAGCAAGCGGGAGAGAAGCCCTGAGTAACGACATCACAGCTCAGGAGAAGTGAAGCTGGATTGCTGGAGGTCCAAAAGACTGGGCATGCATGGCGCTGACATTTCCCCATCTGGAGAGCCTCTACGGCTCGATGCTGCCCAACACCCCCATCTAGTGGCTCAAGTCGGTACTTCCCACATCTCCTCCCCAACTCTTCTGTTCAAATCTCTCTTTTCATCTACCCTATTCCCCACCTCCCCAGCAACAGCACCTTAGGGATTTAGTTCGACTCCATCATTTTATAGAACTGCAAAAAATTTCCCCAGAGAGGGGAAATTACTTTACCAAGGTCTGTTTTGTTTTAGTTGTTTTTTCAGTCATGTCTGACTCTTTGTGATCCATTTTGGAGTTTTCTTGGCAAAGATACTGGAGTGCTTTGTCATTTCCTTCTCCAGCTCATTTTATGGATGGAGGAAACTGAGGCAAACAGAGTGAAGTGAATTGCCCAGGGTCACACAGCTATTAAGTGTCTGAGGCTAGATGTGAACTGTGTCTTCCTGACTCCAGACCCAGCACTCTATCCACTGAGCCATCTAGCTGCCCCTTAACTCTGACAAGTGGCCATTCCCAATTCTTCTTCAATGTATACGATAACAAGATCACTACTTTAAGAATGTAGCTCATTCCATTGTTGACAACTCTTATGCTAGAACACCTTTCCATGTGTAGAACCAAAATTTGAACTCTTGCATCTCTACTCAAATCTCTTAGTCCTGTCTTCTGGAACAACAGAGAATAAACCTGACCACGGCTTGTCCCATTGTAAGGAATACTGGACTTGAAGTCAGATGATCTGTGTTCTACCATTGTATAGCCGTGGGTAAGTCACTTAACTTCTCTGAGGCCCATTTTTCTCATCAGGAGAATGGGAATAATACTTATACTACCAACTTCACAGGGGTATTGTGAAGAAAGTGCTTTGTAAACTAGAATTGGTTAAGGCCTGGTCCTCTGATTTCACTGGTCCAAAGGAACCCATTGGTGAGGAAATTTACCTCTACCAAAGCGGGTCAGCACTATCTCTGCAACATATAGTTTGATAGAGTTGCCTAGAGAACTGAAAGGTTAAGTGACTTGTCCAGGGTCACACAGCCAATATGTGCCAGATGCAGTATTTAAACCCAGATCTTCTTGGCTTCCAGCTGCTTATAAAGCTATCAAGTTCTAGAGAAGTGGGATCCATTATTCTTATGCTGATTACCCTTGAGGTGCTTGAAGACAGTTATCCTGCCACTCCTAAGTTTTTTTCTTTTTCATGAATAATATACTCAAGTTCTTCCACTTGTAAAGCAGTGGTGTCAAACTCAAATAGAACAGGGCCACTAAACCTCAGGTGCACATTGACTTAGAATATCACACATTAACATTATCTACGTTTTACTGTATTTTCATTTGTTTTGTTAAA
The DNA here is from genome assembly GCF_003287225.1 of Phascolarctos cinereus. Classification (NCBI taxonomy): domain Eukaryota; kingdom Metazoa; phylum Chordata; class Mammalia; order Diprotodontia; family Phascolarctidae; genus Phascolarctos; species Phascolarctos cinereus. The sequence goes on along the minus strand of NW_027555958.1, from coordinate 231,994,360 downwards.
TATTTTCTAATTATATTTTAATCTGGTTCCCAGGGACACTTGTGAATGTTATAGGTTATGTAATTCAGTTAGAATTTCCCAATTTCAGTTAGGAAGTTTTCCCTTCTGTCTAACATCAGTTGTCCTTGCTGTGGCCCATTTTCCTTTGTTCTGTCCTCATACGATCAAGAACCTCTATGTATATGTAGTCCTACCTTAGCATCATATATATTTTTGTTTGTGTGATTGTTTTGTTTCTGAGAGGCAGTCAGGGTTAAGTGACTTGCCCAGGGTCACACAGCTAGTAAGTGTCTGAAGCTGCATTTGAACTCAGGTCCTCCTGACACAAGGGCTGATGTTCTATCCACTGTGTCGTCTTAGCGTTACATCTTAATTTTCTTAAAAGTCTTTGAAACATTTGGGCTTTTCCTCAGCCTTCCCTTGAGGCAGCTAGGTCGTGAAAGGGATAGAGTGCTAGTCCTGGAGTCAGGGAGAGCTGAGTTCAAATCTAGCCTCAGATACTTCCTAGTGGCGAGGGAGGCCCTACCTCTCTCTCTAGTCAATAGGTGATGCTACTTCTGGGAATCTGATTGTTTCATTTGATAGTCACGTATTTGCCTATTCTTCACATACCCGAAGGGATTTGGGGTAGAGGGAATTGGTGAGCCAGGGATGTGGCGAGTAATGAAGGAAGGCTGGATAGAAGGACATAAAAGAGAGATGAAAAGGAAGTGTTGGAGTACAAGACCTTGCACAGGTTATCAGGCACCATTCCCATTAATGCAGATAATACCCATTTCTAATTTCCTGGGGTTCTATCCAAAGACCCACCCTATGACACGTTGCCTCAGTTCCTGCCTGGAACCCACAGGGTTTAAACTTTAAATATCTCTGAGGGTGAGGTAAACACATGTGCTGCTCAGCTGGGAAAAGGAAACTTGGCACTGGCCCAGTACCCTCCCCTAACCCTTACCCCACCCCGAGCTTCCGCTGTGCGGTTGCTTAAGAGTACAACTCATTCCCCACTGTGGTGTGTAGGCAGACAGCCGAAATCTACCTCCCTGCCCCTCTGGAGCTCAGGAACTAGAGATCTGTAAGCCAGTGGAGCGTTTGAAGCCAGTCAAGTAATAGAATAAAGGGATAATAGAGATAAATGCGAAATCCTACAAAATGCGTTGCAAATCAGCTTACTGAGGCCAAGGTGGGGGAGGTTTGGCTAGACAATAACATCCATGGGAAAAGGATAGATTGGGGAGTTTTAGTGGATTGTAAACTTAGTATGAGTCATAGTGACATACAGCCGCCACAAAGGCCAGAGCGATCTTGGGCAGTAGGAAGAGAGAGGCAGGGTCCTCTCTGAGGACCTGGGAGCTGGGTCCTCTGTCTGAGCTCGGCCACATTGAAAGGACTGTGTTTAGTTGTGGGCATCACTGATCAGGAAGCTCGAGAGCATGCTGAGGAGGGGTGGCCAGAATGAGAAGGACTTTGAGACTGAGCCATAGGAGGATAAGCAGAAGGAAATGGGGATGTTCAGCCCGGAGGAGAGGACTCCACAGGTATATAATAGCCGTCTTCGAGCCTCTGGATTATCCTGTGGAAAAACGGTTTGGACTTCTTTTGCTTGGCCCCAGAAAGGGATACCTCGGAACAATGAGAAGTTGCAAAGAGACAGACTTTGTGTCCATGTAAGGGCAAATATTCTAGCGATTAGACCTGTCTAAAAGTAGAAGAAGCTGCCTTAGGAAGGGGGAGGGGGCTCCCTGTCACTTGAAGTCTTCAAGTAGGGGGTGGACGTGAGGGTGAATGACCACTTTCTGAGAATGCTGTAGAAGGGAATCTCAGCCAGGAATGGATTGGACTAACTGTCCCTCGTGTCCTTCGCGGTTCTCAGATTCTGATGCTCTGAATTGAAGGGGAATATGTTGGGAGAGAACTGCAGCTCTCTTTGTCTGCCATCTCTCCAATACCCTCATATTGACTTCCTCCTTGCTTTTTCCTCCCAAAGCAGTGGGGAGTCAGAAAGGGGTTGTATTCTGAAATCTACCAATCCATGATAACATCCTATGACTTCCTATTGTCAAAAGTTGGGCCAACCCTAATCTTTGCCTCTTCCCTGCAAACGACAGGATCATACTTTCAGAGCTAGAAAGGACCTTTGAAGTCATAGAGTCCAACTTCTTCATTTTAAAGATGAAACCAAGGCAAACAGAGGTTAAGTGACTTGCCCAGAGTCACATGATTCCAAGTCTTCTTGACTCCAGGTCTCTTGCTTTATTTATTACATCAGACTACCCATCCAAATTTACCCCTTCCGCCTTTGATTAAACACAGACACCAGACATACAAAGTAGAGACACTCTAAGACTTATGACTGAAACAGGACAACCGTAGAGAGAAACCAGGCTTGTGGAAAGCACTGCGGCTTGAATCCATGGAAATTCTGCCTTAGAGACCTGGCATCATGAGCAGTTTCCTAGCCTGATCCATGGAAGTTGTAGTGCTCTAAGCATTTCAGACTTCCAGAGAAGTAATGGAACACAACTGTTGGTCGGCTGCCTGGGAAGCAGGAAAATCATCTAGCGAGAATTCTTCCAACTTCTCTTGCCCCTTACCTGGTTCTTAGGTCTGACACCTGGAGATCAAACTTCTCAGGAGTTTCCTAATTTTATTCCTCATTACAGCCACCAAAGTGAACCTTTCCTCTTCCAACCTAAATAAATTGGAGGGGCTAGGGCAGGTTCCCCACCCCTGGGCTAGTGGCAAGAGCACGGAAGGTCATGGATGTGCTTAAAGATTGGCAGAAAAGGTGGTGCCAGTGTCTTCCTAACTCAGAGCTTTCTAATTTCTTAAACACCCAGTTGAGAAGATTTTTTCCTTCAATCCCTCATGGAATAGCTGCCTTTTTCTTTTCTGGGTGAGCAAGATAAATTTGGGGAAGCACATTTGCAAGGTAGTATCAAGAAAGTAATATTAAGAAATATATCATTTCAGTGATATCCAGTCTCTGGGATCTATTCTCAGACCCCTTAGGGCTTCTCATAGGAAGTGAACAACAGAGATGGGGAGGTGTCTTCTGAACCTTGCCAGAGCTTATCGCTGCTCCTAAACCCTCCTTTATAATATATATAAGAAATAATTTTGGGAATTTATTGGGAACTGGTGTTCTGGTCTTATTCCTTCCAGCCTCACCCGTAGTTCGTCAAATCCATACTTCACACTGATACCAGTTCAGTCTTCCCCACGCTCAGATCCGATCATATCATATCTCTACTCAAAACCCTACAATGGTTCCCTAATACCTACCAATAGGCAAAATGCTGGGCTTGGCATCGGAGAGACTTGCATTAAAGTCCAACCTCAAATAGTAAGTTGTGTGACTCTGGGCAACTGTTTGCCTCAGTTTCCTTGATTGTAAAATGGGACTAGAAACAGCACCTCCCTCATAGGGTTGCTGTGAGGATCATATAAGATAATATTTGTAAAGTGCTTAGCACAGTGCCTGGCACATGGTGGGCACTATACTAATGCTTATTCCTTTCCTCTCTCTCTCCCAAATAAAGTCCAAACTCTTTAGACTAAAATCAAAGTTCTCCACAATATGGCTCCATCCTATCTTTTCAGTCTTCTTTCACTTATCTTATCAAATTATGCTTCAGCCAAAGTGACTGCTTGCTGTTCGTCATACATCTGCATGGTCCTGCCTGGTGCTTTGGCTGATGCCACTCCTGGAGCCTGGAATGCTGCCCTTCCCCTAACTCCTGTTGAAATCCTCCTTAGCCTTTAATGCCACCTCCTCCATGAAGCCTTTCTTGATCTCCAGTCAGAAAAGGCTTTCTTCCCTCCTCTTCAGATTTCATCCAGCACTGGGCTGGGCTCCTCATCTAGCAATGTGCTCCTCATACAGTATTGTGTTCCTCATCCAGCACTGGGCCATGCTCCTCATCCAGCATTGTGCTCCTCATTCAGCACTGTGCTCCTCATCCAGCACGGTGCTGAGCTCCTCTAATGTACCAATGTTCCATTTCACCTTGAAGTTATCATAACTTTCCTATTAGGAAGCAAGATGGTGCAGTGGCTAGAGTACTGGGTCTGGAGTCAGGAAGTCCTGAGTTCAAATCCAAACTTAGACACTTAATGGTTGTGAGACCCTGGGCAAATTACTTAGCCTCGGCATTCAGTTTCTTTATCTCTAAAATAGGGATAATAATGTCATCCAACTGTCAGGGTCATTGTAAGGATGAAATGAGACAAATATTTGTAAAATGCTTTGTAAACTTTAAAGTGCTACATAAATGATAGCTGTATTATTTATGCTAGGCAGAGGAATACAACATTTTAAAAGCATTACTAAATGCCAATCACTGTGCTAAGCTAGAGAGTAAGCTCTCTGAGGTCAGACATAATGTCTTATCTCTCTTCTTATTTCTTTCAGTGCCTAGTGTAGCGTCCTCAACATTAACAATTGTTTGTTGAATTGCTCACCTCCCAAGTGCTGGCCTATGCCCAATCCAGCATGATCAAATGAGTGTCCCCTGGTTGAGCCAAACAGAGAAAAGAAATAAGAGGAAGCAAGAGGAGGACCCTTAAGGAGTATTTGATCTGGACGCAAGTTAGGGTCCTGGTTTGTTCAAAACCTCACTACCAGAATTGTCAGTGAGTTAAGGGCACAGGACCCTGAATTTTGCATCTGAGTTGCTTGGTTATCTCAGACCCTAGCGTGTTCCAGACATCAAAAAAAGACAAGGAGTCTGCATGGACACTAGGTTTTAACAGGTTAATCCAGAAGAGAAAATATAGGATCATGAGATTTAGAGCTGGAAGACCTTATCATTTTACAGATGAGGAAACTAAGGTCCACAAAGGCAGAGTGAAATATCTAAGGTCACAGAACTGGTAAGTGGCAGAGGCAGACTCAGACAAAAGAGTTAAGGATGCAAACCCAATATTCTATCCACTACACCAGGCTATTTGGCTGGAGATCTCAGAGGCACAACCTCTATTTCTCTTGCCCAGAGCAGGCTCTTTAAGAGCAACAAGCTGGGTGGCTCTTCGGCCAAGATTTGAGGGAACGGGCAGTCCTGGAACCCCAAAGAAAAGAAGATGATCCCTTAGGGGTAGGCCTACTGTGTGGTTTGTCTCCTCATAGTCCTGAACCCTAATAAAAGTATACATTTGGTTCTTGGAAGAGAGGTAGCTACCAGGATGGAGATCTCTAGCTCTGTGGTTGCAGCCCCTAGTCCAAAAGCTGAGCAATAACCCCTCTCTCCTCTGTTTCTTGTCTTCCCTTTCTAAAATAAGTACACATTACTTTTTTCTTCAGTTCTTGTCTTTCATTGACATCCTCAAACACTTTGTGTGGTGAAAAGAAGCAGGTAACATTACTTGCTCATTAAGTAGATGCCAAGGACTGATCAGTCAATTTAATTCCACTTAAATATTTATGAAGCTACCATATGCAAAGCACTACTGTTAGCTGCTGGTGATACAAAAATAGATGAAACATAGGACCTGCTAATGAAGGATTTAAAATCTAACAGCAGGGAAAGACATACCCAATTAACTATGATACAAGAGAAATCATGATAACTGCAAAGGAAAGTTTCGGGTAAAAAGTTATAAGAAATCTGAGAAGGGAGGAATCAAGGCACCAAAGTAGGAGGTAACATCCAGCCAGGCATAGGGAGTCTACCTTTGGACATTGGATGGGACAGAATTGTGACCAGAACCCACCCTAGTGACTCTTTGGACTAAATTAGTTATTAAGTTTCCCTGATGCATAGGCATTTTTTGAATAATGCAAGCTCTAGAAATCTGGGGACGGCAGCAGGTCAGTGTGGAAGAAAGGAACGAGCTAAAGGGTAGAACTATTCCCCTATTAGACTGTAAGCAAACCGTTGTAGGCAGGGATTGTTTACTATTCATCTCTGTATTTTTAGTGTCTCTGGCACGGTGCTGTGCACAGCCTAGGCCCTAACTATGTATATAAATATATATACACACATACATACATATATTCACACATATACACATATTCAAATATACATATATATCTGAATTGCCATACACAGCTTGGGGTCCTAGAACCCAGAACAGGCACTCTGACCTTTTGTCTGGGAGACGGTGAACGGGTATCCTATCTACAGGACAGAAAAATAATAGGATTTAGAGCTCCAAGGGACGTTTGAGATCAATAATACCCTCGTTTAAATGATAAGAAAAATGACTGAGGTAAACGGGTGTTGGGGGACCAGAGGGAAAATCAGCTTCCCTTCCAAGTTCTCAGACCTTGGGAGCTACTTTGGAGTCCCTCCTTAGATTTCACAGCCCCAATTCTTCAGAGCCCTCCCCATCCCCCTTAAACTGGGATTTCCCCCCCAAGACGCCTTTTTCCTTTGGGCTGTACAATCAGCCAGCCCTTTGTGCTCCCAGGGAATCAGGGCTGACCCCAGTCAGTGGCTGGAAATCTGCACGAACTAGTTTTGAGCTCCACCTCCCCCAGACCTGTTCCCTCCGACAGCTCAGCTGCCTACCTAACAGGTGAGTCCCGGAGTCGACTCTTCGCACCCTTTTCCTCCTGGCATGAACGCTCCAGCTCCAGAATTGTGTCCTTGGGGTAGGCTCGTCACTGACACAGGGCTGGAAGTGGGGAGTGGAGGAAAAGATCGCTCCATACCTGCCCCAAACCGCTTCAATCTCGACCCCTCCTCCGCGCTAGAGCGGGGTGTTTACAATTTCGGTGCTGCGCTAGGGATTCGACGTTTGAAGTCGGGCAGGAAGTGGGGAGGAGGGGGCGGGGGGAGACGGAGGGGGCTGTGGGTTCCTGCTGTACAGAGGTATCGCGCCCCCCTCTCTTCTCCCCCGTTACCCCCTCTCCAGAGACTGCTAACACCGCTGAGTGGGCAAGCGGTCTAGGGGCTGCCCCCGATTCAAACTCCCGGGTGCGCACAGAACCCGAGGGGACCCCGCCCCCTGGCTCCTGCTTTTCAGAGCAGAGGGAAGGGGTAGGGGGAGGTGACGGGGCCTCGTTGCCCCCAGGACAGCTCAAGCACAGGTGTGGGCGTGAAGGGTGCAGTGTTGTCACCTTCCGTGTAAGAAAGGGTTCCGTCTTGGTTTTAGAGACTTCAAAATCGTCTTTCCTCGTTAGTAAAGCAGCGACTCCGCTACCGCAGAGTACTCTGTAGTGGGCGGTGCATTGTCCTGGTCCAAAGGTGGTAAGTGTCAAAAGACCTAGATTCGAGTGATGCCTGGCTTTGCTACTTAATTGTATATAATTTTGATCACATCGCTGCCCCTCTGAATTGCAGTTTTCTTTTTCCCCTGTCAAATAAAAAGGTTAGGCGAAATGACCTCTAAGGCCCCTTCCTGCGCTGAATACTATGGTCCTAAATAATCAGGTTCCTTCTAGTTCGTATATTCTGCGGTTTTGTGGATGAAGGGATTGATCTCCAAACTCTAAAACAGCTGCAGAGTTCGTTGTGAAGGGGTGGAGCTCTTACTAGTTACTGAAGTCTTAGTAACCTCTAGGACGCAGGGCAGAAAGTTTGGGATCCAAACATGCTTGTCGATTGACTGCTGGCGAGGGGTGTGGTTTCAAAAGAGTGAAGTGGAAAGAGCATTGGAGACTTGGATCTCTGTCACCTTGTGCACGCCAGGCCTCGGTTTCCAGTTCTGTAAAATGGGGGGAAGGGAAGAGCTGAACTACATTATTTCAAAGGTTCCGCTAAAGCAGAAGGTTTTTTTTATTATTTATTTAGTATTTTATTTCCCCCCAATTACATGTAAAAACAACTTTTAACATTCATTTAAAAAATTTAGAGTTCCAAATTCTCTCCCTCCCTCCCCACCCCAATTTGAAATAGGTTATCCATGTGTAGTCATGGCAAAACATATTTCCATATTAGTCATATTGTAAAAGAAAATATAGACCAAAATAAAAACCTCAAGAAAAAGTAAAAGAAAAAAAAGTATGCTTCCATCTGTATTCTGACACCATCAGTTTTTTCTCTGGGGATGGATAGCATTTTACATCATAAGTCCTTCAGAACTGGCTTGGATCATTGCATTGCTGAGAATAGTTAAGTCATTCACAGCTAATCATCCTACATTATTGTTATTAGTGTACAATATTCCCCTGGCTCTACTCTCTTCACTCTACATATGTTCATGTAAATCCCTCCAGGTTTCTCTGAGAGCATCCTGCTCACCATTTCTTATAGCACAATAGCATTCCATCACAATCACACAATACAATTTGTTCAGCCATTCCCCAATTGATGGGCATCCTCTCAATTTCCAATTCCCAACTCCCTGCCATCAGAAAAGAGCCGCTATAAATATTTTCCTACACATAGGTCCTTTTCCTTTTTTTTTTTTAATCTCTTTTGGGATATAGTGGTATTGTGGTGGTAGTGGTGTAGTGGTTTCATAGCCCCCTGGACACAGTTCCAAATTGCTCTACAGAAAAGTTTAATCAGTTTACAAGCCACCAACAGTGCACTTATGTCTCAATTTTCCCACATCCCCTCCAACATTTGTCACTCACCCCTTCTGTCCTATTAGCCAATCCAATAGGTTCGAAGTAGCACCTCAGAATTTTTTAAATTAGCAGAGGTTTTTTAAACCTGGGGTTCATGAACATGATTGTTTTAACTTTATTATCTGTATTCAGTGTAATTGGGATCCTCTGTATTCTTACGCATTGAGAAGAGGTCCGTGGCACCAAAAAAAGAAAAAAAAAAGCTTAAGAATTCCGTGTCCTCAAGTCCAAGACCTGTGATCCGGGGACTCAGGTCTCTCTGCTCTACGAGGCTATGAAGCTGCTGGGGTTTAAATGGTAAACGAAACGCATCTAAGTTCCCTTTCCTACTGTCACCTGAGGGCGCTTTTCCCAGGCTTTCTCTCCCAAGTACACTAATAAACCTGTATGCTCTCCTTCCTCCCGTGGAAGGCCAAGTGAGCCACAGACTCTTGCCACACCCACCACAACCGCCCACCTTTGGAAACTGGAGCTATAAGCTCGACCCCTCTCCCTCCTTCTCCTCCTCCTTCTCCCTTGCACCACTCCACTTCCGTCTTGGACTACAGTTCCCAGGCTGCCTTGCGCACACGCACATTCTCAGGTATTCAAGATGGCTGACACAGCTGGAACTGCCGGAGCCGGTGGCTCAGGAGCGGTAAGGACCAGAGGCGGGGGGATAGTGGGCATGAGGGCTTAGTCCCTGGTCTCAGCAAAACGAAGCAACACAAAGATTGCGGGATGAGGGGTCCCTGGAGTCAGTTCCCGCACTGAACGACTCTGACCGGAGCAAAGGCCTCACCTTCTGGCATACCCCTCCCCCCACCTCCTTTAGTCCTTGGCGACCGGAGTTCTCAATTGGCTAGTTCCCAATAGGAGGCGGGGATTCGGAGAAAGCTCCTAATTGGCTCAAGCTGCCCTCCCTTCTCTCTTTATTGGCCCGATTTTTGGCCAATCGAAAAACCAGCTGCTGGGGGATTTAAAAGGACATTTCAGCGTGGTTATTGTTAAGGTAGCCTTTTGCTACCTCGGTGTTTTATATTACTTGGCCCTGTGATAGCTGAGAAGAATACTGTTTCTATTGTTTTTAAGTAGTTTAATTCGTGACTGGCTCTTCGTGACCCCATTTGGGGTTTTCTTGGCAAAGATGCCGGAGTGGTTTGCCATGGCCTTCTCCAGTTCATTTTACAGATGAGGAAACTGAGGCAAACGGTGACATGACTTACCTAGGGTTACACAGCTAAGAAATGTCTGAGGCCTGATTTGAACTCAGGTTTTCCTGACTGCAGGCCCCAGGGCTCCATCCACTGGGCCACCTGGGCCCCATCTCTTTTCATAATATCAAAGACTTGTAGCAGTTGCAGGGAACATAGAGGCAATGAAATCCAACCCCCACCTTTTATAAGTGTTGCTCATTGTATGTGAAGTGGGGAGCTCTGAGACTGAGGGAGAGGTATTATTCTGGAGTATACTTTGAGAGAAGGAATCATTAACCTCCAAGATTTAGCACTTCTTGAACATTCAATAATTAAGCTAGTTAGCCAGAAGCACAAATCTAAACAGCAGGGTTGCTGCATGGAAGTTTTGATAGGCATTTATCATTCATCTCCCATCTGTCATGGATGGTCAATTTTATATTCTTAAAGTGTGTGATTTCACCTTTTTTCCCTGGTTGTTGATTCATATAGAGGTCAGGAAGCAAGCAGGCCACCACCCCTGCAGACAACTACTACCTGGCACGGAGGCGGACCTTACAGGTAGTTGTGAGCTCCTTGCTGACGGAGGCTGGGTTTGAGAGTGCTGAGAAAGCATCGGTGGAAACATTAACTGAGATGTTGCAGAGCTGTGAGTATGGAAGAATACTAGCTGCCTTTTGCAAAGTCAGTCCATTAAATTTTTTTGGAAAATTGTGTACTACCTCCATGAAACTTCCTTGTGATGGAGATTCATTGGATTCTCAATGGCTATGCTAATGGATTATAAAGACTGGCAGTTCTCAGAGTTTTTGGATTTGAGTCCAGGGATGTACTTGGTTAAATTTGGATGTACTCAACAAAAGCTTGGTCAACAGATAATTTATTTTCTCTAATAGCATCTTATGAAGCAACTAAGGCTTAGTGAATGAATGAACAACTACATCTTTATTAAACATTTGCTATATATGCTAAGTGCTCTGTTAAACACCAGGGATACAAATACAAAAAGTAAGGCAGTCCTGCCCTAAAGAACTTAAATTCTGTAATAAAGAGAGCTAAATGAGTTCATTCTATCTATAAAAGGATGGTGGGTAGTTAAGAGAATTTTGGTCTGGGGAATTACTGGAATGGTGAGTTGATCCGTAGGGCGATCAATTAACATGCCCTTTCCAAAAGGTGTGGTACTATTGATTACTGTTCCCAGTCAAGAAGTAGAAAAAAAAAAAGGAGGGTATTTGTACATTGGCCAGGCAGTTGGCAAGGTGGCCATCATGGATGGCTAGATGGAATGTAAAGCATAGCCTGACTTGCTCTGGTCTGGGTCTGTGCAAATATAGTAGGGGAGGCAAGTTTGCCTTCCCTACTCAAGATATTTCAGCCTCTGGATAGAAATCCCAAAGTTAGGTAGATTAATTTCCCCAAGAATTGGGGTCATGGCTTCTGGAGTGCGGAGGTGCAGAAAGCATTTATTAAGTACCTTCTAAATGCCAGGTGCTATGCTAAGTGCTGCATATACAAACGAGGCAAAAGACAGTCCTTGCCCTCAAGGAGGTCATATTCTAATGGGGGAGACAACATACAAACAAATATGTACAAACAATACAGGGTAAATAGGAAATAATTAAGTGAATAGAAATAGGAACAGGAGAAATGGGAAATAAAAGAGAGAAGTGCTAGGATTTAGAGAGGTTGGGAAAGGCTTCTGCAGAGGGTGGGATTTTAGTTGAAGCCAAGGAATCCAGCAGGTAGAGATGAGGAGAGAGAACATTACAAGCATGGGGAGCAGTTTGAGAAAATGACCACAGCCAAGAGATGAGTGTCTTATTTGAGGAACAGCCAGGAGGCCAGGGTCACTGGATTGAAGAGTCCGTGTTGGGGAGCAAGGTGTGAGAAGGCTGAAAAGGTTAGAGGTGGAGGACAGGTTTGAAGGGTTTTGAATGAAGACAGGATTTTGTATTTGATCCTGAAAGTAAGAGGCAGGCGGTTGAGTTTATTGACTAGGGAGGTGACGTGGTCAGATTTTTGCACTTCAGGAAAATCGTTTTGGCAATTGAGTGGAGGATAGATTGGAGTGAGGAGAGACTTGTGGCAGTGACACTCACAATCAGGCTATTTCAGTAGGCCAGATGTGAAGTCATGAGGGCCTTCACAGGGTGGTGGCAGTGTCAGAGGAGAGATGTTGTGCAGATGGAATTGACGGCAACAGCTTGGATATGGGTGGTGAGAAATAGGGAGGAGCAGAGTATGCCAAGTTTTCAAGGGGTGAGGATTTAGGGGAAAGGATAATGAGCTCAGTTTTGGCCATTTTGAGCTTCAGATGTCTACTGGACATCCAGTTCAAGATATCTGAAAGGCAGTTGGAGATGCAAAACTGGAGGTCAGCTGAGGTTAGGGCAGGATAGGTAGGTTTGAGAGATGATAATTAACTCTTAGAGAACTGATGAGATCACCAAGTGAAGTTGTTATTGTTATTGTTCGTCCTTCATTCTTGAAGAGGACCATGAGCTTGATTTGCCTGTGAATTGGATATGAGTGAGGTAGAGCTGAGCAAAGTTGTCACCCTTACTCCTCCAGAATCATTGAAGCCCAATGGCTGAAGTATAGAAGGAGAAGAGAAGAGGCCCTGAGGGACATCCATAGGTAGTGGGTCCAGCAAAGGAGACTGAGAAGATAGGGAGGAGAGGAACCAGAGGAGAGTGGCAAAAACCTCGAGAAAAGAGAGTATCAAGGAGGAGAGGATGATCCACAATGTCAGAGGCTGCAGAGAGATCAAGAAGAATGAGGATTAAGAAAAGGCCATTGGATTTGACAATTAGGAGACCACTGGTAACTTTGGAGAGAACGGTTTTGGTGGAATGATGATGTTGGAAACTGGATTTTAGGGGGATTAAGAAGAGATTGAGAGGAGAGGAAGTGGAGGCAAGATGGATTGCAAGGTAGCTTGAGTGGGTGACCATATGGAATATAAAGCAAGCCTAGCGATGTTGAGTTGTGATCTGTTTTGGTGGGAGGTTTACTTATGGTTACTGAGTCATGTGCCTGGTACTCTACTATGTGCTATGAGGGTTACGAGAGAAGGACAGTGAGTACTGGTGAGTTTATTGTTTTATTAGGGAGACAGAACTAGGTTACTTGAAACAATTTAGATAATTGTGTATTACATAATTAAGTACTAAGTTTCATGACACATTTAACAAAGAAAAAATCTTGAGATTTAAGGTGTTTGTTGTGGTTTCATTTAGCTAATTCTGCACCTACAACATGTTTCAGTGTTAATATTGCCATGTCACTTAAAGCTCCCCTAATTAATCGAATAAAGCAATCCTAGATAAGAATTCAAATTGTAAAGACCTCTGGTGCTCTTGAAACTCATTGCAGGATTTAAAAATCTTAACTATTAGGAAGTTCTCTTCAGTTGGTTTTTTTTTTTCCAGTGACTATGGTCACAGAACTGACAATCATATCATCTTCTAAGAGGGGACAAATATTGGAAAGGGTGAAGTTGAAGAGAAAATTGTAATAGGGTTGTACTCTGGTAAAAGAACTGTCAGAACTGAGGTGTTGCTGAATCTTTTGTAACCAGCACTAGACAGCAAAGGGTTAGGGATCTTGTTTTGTATGAATGCCGTGGTAGTTGGTTACACTGATGAGCTGTCTCATTTAGGTGGGTTGTAGGGACAGGATTAAAGTGTAGAATGACTGTCTTCACCTGTCTTTTGTTTTTTCTTTTACTTCTATGGCATTCTACAGTTTGCCTGTCCAAATTCACCCTATGCCACTAATGGTAGCTGACATTCATATAGAACTTACTCTGTGCCAGGCACTGTGCTAAGCGCTTTACAATTATTATCTCATTTGATCCTCACAACAACCCTGGAAGGGAGGTGCTATTATTATCCCCATTTTATAGATGAGGAAACTGAGGCAGAAAGAGGTTAAGTGGCCTGCCCAGGGTCGCACATTTAATAAATTTCTGAGGTCAAATTTGAACTCAGGTCTTCCTGACTCCTGCTCTACTCACTACCAGCTTGCCACCATATATTCTATGCTGTAGCCAAACAGTGCCTAGCACAGTGCCTGGCACATAGCAGGTAATTAATAAATGCTATTTGACTGAATTACTTATTGCTCCCTTCCCTCTTCCCCCCACCCCGCATGGCCTTAATTTTCCTGCCTTGTGCCTTTACTTGCTTTACTCCTACATCTGGACTTTCCATCCTCTTCCACAAATCCCTACCTTACCTGTCTTTCAAAATCCAGCTCTAATGCTATTTTTGTACAAGAAGCTGGCCTTAGTCTCCCCACTTAGAAATTACTTTTGTGCTTTTGTTACACACATGTGGCGTTCCAATTTCATGTTTTATTATTATTTATGTAGGTCTCATTGCCCCTAGGAAATTGTAAACTCCTTGGTAGAAGACATCATTTCTCATTTATCTCTATGTCTTCTCAAGCCTGGCATGGTGCATTATATTTAGTCAATATGTAATAAACATTTATTGAATTTCTAGCTAATAGAAAAGAACCAAGTAGGTGGTGACTTTTCAGTTCCTCACATGCCTCATTTCTAAGCTGTTTTATGGGGATTTCCCTCCAGCAGCCACCCTGTGAAGGTTTGTCCACAAACTGAAATCATGGGTACTCTAAGTATTGAAGTACATCTTGTGCTGGGCTGTTTGCTTTAGGGATTTCAAGAGAAGGAGTCTCAGTCCCTGACATGGGAGAGCTTATGGGTTTGTTGGATAGACAAGGACTTGGACAGATGGAATCATTTAGATAATGATATAGGACTATGTGTAATCATTTTTCAGATGGAGAGACTGAAGGGAAATGATTCATCTAGGATAAGTTTGGGACAGATCTTCACTTACACCCCTGCATTCTGTTTTCTGGGCTTTGTGGAATCACTGGAAGCTCATTCCATCTCTTTTGTAATCATTCAACAAGAATGGTTAACAGAAGCCTGGTATCAGGCAGAGGAGACGGAAATGTCCATGCCTGATATTGGACTATATAATTTGTTTGTTTTCCTAGACCTTTCAGAAATCGGGAGGAGTGCTAAATCCTATTGTGAGCACACGGCCCGGACACAGCCAACACTCTCAGACATCGTAGTCACACTTGTTGAGATGGGTGAGTTTCACCTTTCGTTGTACACATGGTGACTTGATATGGTAGGATGGGTGACTGAGAAAACAGTTAATTGTTTTGTGACTCCATAGAGATGAGGGAAGTGTCTTCTGGAACTCCTTTAGTCCCTTGAAGGTTCACTGTTAGGGGATTGCATCCACCGCACTTTCCTTAGAGTCAGAAGACCTAGGTCTGAGTACCAGCTCTGATACATAGAAACTGTGTGACTGTGGGCAAGTAACATAACTTCTCTGGGCCTCATTTTTCTTGGTCTCAATTTTCTTATCTGTACTTGAACTGCCTCTGTTTCACAGGATTGCTATGAGAAAAGCACCTTGTATACAGCTAGGTCCCAACTGGGGCAGCGAGGTGGTTCAGTGGATGGAACCCTTGCCTGGAATCAGGAAGAGTCAGCTTCCTGAGTTTAAAACTCAGGACACTTATTAGCTGTGTGACCACAGGCAAGTCGCTTAACCCTGTTCACCTTTGTTTCTGCATTTGTGGAAATGGCAAACCATTCCAGTATCTTTGCCAAGAAAACCCAAATTGGTTCATGGAGAATCAGACACAACAGGAAAACGGACTTAACAGTGACAGGTCCTAATTAGTGCAAATAACAAATCCTTCAAGTGGTCACAAGTATTTGAATTAGTACTGTTTGAAGAATAATTATATGAAATATGGTCATTGGTTCTAGCCCAGTAGAAAATATGTAGTACCTATTAGAATAATGTAGATACTTCAAAGGATTAGTGATTTGCACTAATAATATATGTAAATATTATTATTGTCACGTTGCTTTGTAGCCAGCCAGATTTATCATGAACTGGCACCCCTGAATAAATTTTTAAGAGTGCCATTATCCCCCTATAGTGATGAGTTTTACCTTCAATTTTAGTTTCTGCCAAGTAACAGCAGTGTGGATGTATTTCTAGGATAAGAAACTCCAGACAGATTCTTCTGCCTTCTTGATGATAATTTGTGGAAGTCAGTACAGTGATTTTGTTTTCCTTTCCTTTAGGTTTCAATGTGGAAACTCTCCCTGCATATGCTAAACGGTCCCAGAGGATGGTCATCACAGCACGTAGGTGGCCTTGGATGTGGGCTTGGCTGGCTTTTGGTTACTTATTGTGGGTTTTTTATCTTTTTGAAGGGCTGTCTAGAGTGTAGGCAAACAGGTCATCATGTGAAAGTGTAGTTATCGGGGCAGCTAGGTGGCGCAGTGAATAGAGCACTGTCCTGAAGGCAGGAGGATCTGAGTTCAAATCCAGCCTCAGACCAAACATTTAACACTAGCTGTGGGCAAGTCACTTAACCCCAATTGCCTTAAAAAAAAAAGTATAGTTATCAAAAGGGAACACTGACTCAGTCTCTCCTAGGATCACTAGTTTTAGCCCTAGAAATGCAAGAAGAGCCACGAAGAAGTGGTAGATGTTCTTTTCCTTGCCCAGGGAGAAGAATACAACAGCTTAACTATCCAGAAGGGTTGGCTTGGGCTGGCAGGAAACAAAGGGAATCAATTGCATTTTATTTCATTCTCACTAGAAGCATGCTGCCAGAATATCAAAGCCTTCACTTCTGGGGATGTAGTGACCCTTTTTGGTATTAAAGACACATAGTTGATGGCCCACTTTGTGTCCATATGGCTTAGGGCCCATAGAAAGAGAAAGGGCAGCAGCTTCTCCATCTTGCCTTTTTTTTAGCGTAGCTCTGTCACGATGATAACACTCAAGGAGAATTGGGGGGTGAAGGGGGGGGTTGGCTGTGAGAAGAATGGTAGGCAGGGATCCCATTCACCTCTAGCTACCTAGTGCTTAGGCCAAACCCGTCAGAGTTCTTGCTTGTTCTGTCTTTAAAATAAGTTTTAGTAATTTACTGATACACATTCTTTTTGATATGAGACTTCCTAACAAACACCCATACCTACCTACAAAGTACCTTCCCTGAAGGTGTTAAGTAGTTAACCAGATTTAAAAAAAAAAATTTCCACTTAGTAGTATTTTTTTCAATTACATATGATGATAGTTTGCAACATTCACTTTTATGAGATTTTGAGGTCTAAATTTTTTTTCCTCCTTCTTTCCCTTCCTCTCCCCCTGATGGTAAGTGATCTGATATAAGCTATACATGCACATAAACATATTTCCATATTAGTCATGTTGTGAAAAGAAGAATTAGAACAAAAGGGAAAAACCATGAGAAAGAAAAAAAAAGAGAGAAAATATTATGCTTTGATCTGCATTCATATGCCATCATGCTTTCTCTGGATGTAGATAGCACTTTACATCATGAGTCTTTTGAAATTGTTTGAGAAGAGCTAAGTCTACCAAAGTTGATTATCAAATAGTGTTGCTGTTACTGTATACAATGAGTTAACTAGATTTTTAAAAACTCTCAAATACTATAAGTTGCAGAGAAGGTGCTGGCATAGAGCAGGGTTTCTTAATGTTTTTGGTGTCATGGACCCCTTTGTTAATCTGGTGAAGCATGTGGACTGCTTCTCAGAAGAAAGCTTTTAAATAATTGAAGGAAATGCTCACTTTCAATTAGAGGTTAGTGAAAATAAGGATGTGATTTTGTTTCCCATCAGAGTTCACAGACACCTTCCCCTCCCACCCCCCAGATCTATCCACAGATCCTGTTGGGGGGGGGCGGTCTGTGGATCCTAGGTGAAGATCCTCTGACATAATACCCGTCGACCCAGCAATACCACTTCTAAGTCTGTATCTTGAAGAGATCATAAAAACCGGAAAAAGACCCACATGTACAAAAATATTTATAGCAGCTCTTTTTGTGGTAGCAAAGAATTGGAAATAGAGGGGATGCCCATTAATTGGGGAGCAAGTTGTGGTACGTGATTGTAATGGGATATCATTGTACTGTAAGAATTGATGAGTAAGCAGATTTCAGAAAAACCTGAAAAGACTTACATGAACTGATGCTGAGTGAAGTGAGCAGAAGCAGAACATTGTACACAGCAACAGCAACACTGTGCGATGATCAACTGTGATAGACTCAGCTCTTCTCAGCAATACAATGAACCAAAACAATTCCAAAAGACTCATGATGGAGAAGGCGCGCCACATCCAGAAAAAGAACCGTGGAGTCTGAATGCAGATGGAAACATACTACTTGTTCTCCTTTTCTTTTGTTGTTTTGTTTTATTCTTTTTTGTGATTCCTCCCTTTAGTTCTAATTCTTTTATACTTCATGACCAATGTGAAAATATGCTTAATATGTATGTATATGTATAGCCTATATCAGATTACATGCCATCTTGGGGAGGAGGCAGGAGAGAGGTGGAGAAATTTAAAACTCAAAATCTTAATGGAAGTAAATGTTGAAAACTAAAAATAAATTATTTAAAAAAAAGATCCTCTGACATAGAGGGAGTTTCCATATAGGGAGTTCCTTATACCAATGAAATTTCAGGTCTAATTCTTATCTAGTTTTTTTAAAATTTTTTTTTAAAAAATCACCAAATTTCAAAAGAAAGAATGTTTAAAATAAATAATAAATATAAGAATTTTAAAAATTAGCTTTTATCACTTTTTCAGGTGATTAGAAGTTGTTTAGGAAATCCATTTCTGCGGTCCAACCATTTGTTTTAAGAGCAAGAGGCATTGGTCTGTGGTTTTGTCCTAAGAGAGAAGAACCTTGGGCAATTGGATCTCAAAGGAAAGAGCAGTCAGTGAATGAGTCTGTTTAACTCTATTGCAGCTCCCGTCACCAATCAGCCTGTGACTCCCAAAGCCCTGACTGCTGGACAGAACAAGTCTCACCCACCTCACATCCCCAGCCATTTTCCTGAATTCCCCGATCCCCACACCTACATCAAAACACCGGTAAGTAAGTTGGTCTTGACAGCCTCTTAAACAATATGTCCATTTCTGGTCACTTGTAACCCACAGCTTATGAATAGGTTTTCTTCCAAAGATTGGTTTTTAAGTCAGATGTTTGGAACTTGGAATGCATTTGCCTGTAAAATAATATTTTAAATGATGATTAAATTACAAATCTAGTCCACAGATGTCCATTGAAACCCTAATGTAACTGAAAAGTGTATTTAACAGGAGCCCTTATTTCTTTGATCTTTTTATTGTTGGGGAAAAGAAGAGAGTCTGTGTGGATGAGGTAGGTAAGTTGAGAGCCCATTGTACCTAACATTCTGACAAGGATAATTATCTGTGTGTGTGTATGTGTGTGTGTGCGTGTGTGTGTGTGTGTGTGTGTGTGTGTGTGTTTGTGTGTGTATTTTATTTAAGTATACATATTGGTATGTGTATATATCTATTTATATACATAAAAACAAAAAATACCAAGTCATGCCTCCATTGAGCAATATTCATTTGATAGACATCCTCTGTATGTGTGTTCACTTTCGAAATTCCATTTTGTCCTAATTGGAGAATTCACTTCTGTCCTAATTGGAAAATTTATTTTCCCTTGGAATATGTCATAATGATGATAGGAATATTTATCTCTGGAGGTTATGCACCACTCCTTTTTACATGATAGTGTTGGAGCTGTTGTCTCTATGATGTTTTGATCATGTGTTTCTAGTAATAAAACATTTTTGAGCATGCACCCTCCCACTATGTGTATATTTACTTATTTATAAATTATGTGTATGTGACCCCAGTGGAGTGGGTGGTGCTTGGTTCTATCAACTGCCTCCTTCCTTCTGGAAGGGAGTGGAGCTGAATCTCCTCAAGCTTTACTTTATCTACACTCTGACCTCCTTCCTTTCTAGTTGGAGGCTAGAGATTAAAGTAGTTACACTCTTTTAAGAAGCTAGCTAGCTTATTTTTAACCTAATGACTTTCAGGTCTGCAAGATCACTTTTTCTTCTCTTTTGTGGAGTTTTTATCAGACAGAAAGGTATTAGTACAATCCATAATTCAGAATTTCCAGTTAGGAAAATCATGTATATTATAAAACTTAAACAAAAATAGAAATTTTAATAAATTGAAGTAAAGATAACTTGAATAAACTAAAAAAGCCCTTTGATAAAGGCATATATTCATCAAATTTGTAGAAGACACGAAGCTAACCCAGTGGATGACAAAGTCAGCATTTTAAAAAATCTTGACAGTCTGTAGCCTTGAATTGAATCTAATTAAAAAGATGAAATTCAGTAGAGATCAATGTAAAGTCTTGTATTTAGGTACAAAAAAAAATCAGCTCGACAAGTATAAGATGAAGGGAAGTGTGGACAGACAGCAGTCCTGAGACATATCTAGGTGTTTTGGTGGACTGTAGGTTCAGTGAGTCTGCAGTGTGATGTGGCAACCCCAAAAGCTGGTGCAACCTCAGGTTGCATTAGAAAGGAGAGAGCATCCAGACATGGGGAAGTGAGCATCCCATTGCATGCTGTCTTTGTCAGATCTCACCTGGAGTATTGTGTTCATTCCTGGGCACCCAGGTTCAACAAGGACGTTGACAATCTGTCCAGAGGAGGGCAGGTAGCATGGTGAAGGGCCTGAAGTCCATAACCCTGATTATCAGTTGAAGGAGCTGGGAAAGAGAAGCCTCAGGGGATATGGTAGCTGTATTAGAAGTATTTGTAGGAATTAGACTAGTTCTGAGAAATGAATGCAAAGAGGCCAATTTAAGCCTGATTTCAAGAAACACTTCCTAACATAATAGAGCTGGCCAGTAGTGTGATTGGGCTGCCTCGAGAGGGTCTGGGATTCTCTCCTTGGGGGTCTTCAAGCAGATCTGTTATATCAGAAATTCTTTTGTGTATCCTGTGGAATAGAAGGCTACTGAGGTCCCTTCCAACTCTTTAGATTCTGTGATTCTGGTTCTGCTCACTACATGTGAGTAACACTGGTCCAAAGTAGAGAGGGCAGGGCTCTTATTCACCATCCACTACCCTTCTATACAGTCTGCCCTCAAAGGGGTACCTACCATAGCTGCTAGGGCATGGGATAGATCTGTTGGAAAGTTGTTCCTTGCATAGCTACTGCTGTAGGTGCCTAAGTGTTGATTTGTTTTTTGTTTTTTATAGGTGGCCTGAAAGGTTAAGCCTGGCTCAGAAGAGAGGAGGTTTGGGAGCTTGCATAGTGGGGGATGTAAAGGGATAAGGATAGGTATAGTTGTTTTAGAGACAGACTCTCCTGTTGCCCATTACTGGGAGGATGGGATTCAACCTAATCTTTCTACCCTTAATTACCCCATGGGGGTCATGCCATGGCTTTTACTTTGTTGTTATTTTTCAATTAGAAAAAATTTTTTTTCAATTAAAAAAAATCTGATTTTTTTTCCCTCTCTCATTTTCTTTTATTCCCTTGGGAAAGACAAAAAGAAATACAAAACTCTTGTTACAAGTAGGCTTAGTTAAGCAGAACAAATTCGTTTATTGGCCACGTCCAAAAAATCTGTCTCAATCTGTCTCATCTGAGTACATCATCTCTTTGTCAGGAGATGAGTATTGTGTTTCATTATAGGTCTTCTAGAATCATGGTTGGTCACTGAGTTGATAAGAGTTCATAAGTTGTTTATCTTTATAATGTTATTATATAAAATGTTCTCTGCCCACTTTACTGTGCATCAGGTCATACAAATCTTCCTGGAGTTCTCAGAAACTCTTCCATCATTTCTTATAGCACAGTAATATTCTATTACTTTCATATATGATAATTTGTCCAGTTGATGGATACCCCTTTAATTTCCAGGTTTTTGCATGGCTCCCACTTTGGAGACCACTGGCATAGAGTATGGACCAATGTTGTTCTTGTGTGTTGTGAAAAGAATGGATATTTACCCTCAGCTATCCTTAGTAACCCTGATTAATAGCAACACAATTTGTCTGAGGGTGGGGAGGGACCCAACAGAGCAGGAAGAAATCTTTTATGCTCTAACCTCCTTTCCTCTTTCTTTAGACATACCGTGAGCTCGTGTCAGATTACCAGGTCCTCCGGGAAAAGGCTGCATCACAGAGGCGTGATGTGGAACGGGCACTTACTCGTTTTATGGCCAAGACAGGAGAGACACAGAGCCTTTTCAAAGATGATGTCAGCACATTTCCATGTGAGAATCACTCCCCTGAATGGACCTGTGGTGTCTTGCCATCTGGGGATGGGACTTAGGATGTCATTTTTCCTCCCTCTAGATCTGAACAGGAGGAAGTGAATAATCTTTTGCCCTTTTTTTGCCTTTATTTTTCCAAAAACAATCTTTTTTTAAAAAATTTTATTTTTTACGTCAGAATAATCTGAGACCTCTGGACTTCTCTTTCCCAGATCTTCACATAACCCTCAGCAGAACTGAGAATGTGTTTTATATGGTTCAATTCTGGAGGGAGAAGGGTGGGGGGAGCGTGGAGAGGGCTGGTATGACACCATTCTTGGATCTTGGTGATTATGAGGAGACTCGAGTTACTTTAGAGGTTTCCTAATAATGGTGGGGTGGGGGAAAAGACAGGTAGACAGACTAAACTGGGAGTCAAGAACCTGGCTTTTCATTCTATGTGAGCTTGAGCAGACGTCCCCTTTTTAGGCCTTAGTTTTCTTAACCTGTAAAAACAAGGAGGTTGGAGTGGATGATTTCAGAGGTCCCTTTGATCTCTGATGTTTTATGATTTTATTTATATTTATTTTAATAATAACTGCTAGCATTTGTATAGTGATTTAAAGTTTGCAAAGTACTTAACTCATTTGATCCTCACTGATAGTAGTAGGGTAGTGGACAGTGAATAAGAAGAATAGCAGCCCCTGGGAAGGAGGTGCTATTATTATCCACATTTTACAGATAAGGAAACTGAGGCAGGCAGAGGTTAAGTAACTTGCTCAGAGTCATACAGCTGGTAAGAATCTATAAGGCAGGATTTGAATCCAAGGTTTCCTTGATTCTGAGCCACATATTCTATCCACTTTAAGTGTGTATTTTTTAAAAGTTTTTTCCCTTCAGTACCTCTCCATGCTTGATGCTTGAAAGTACTCAAACCCTGTGTTCTTGAAGCTTTCTGTACTCCAGTGTATCAGGCAATGGGGGCGAAGTTTCTCCATTCCAGACTCTTGACTGCTGGGTGTATCAAGTTATACCCCTTACCCATCAGCAGAATGCTAGCATTTCCTAGTGAGCTTATCTGGAAAATAGCTTAATTCATTCTCATGCAAGGTTCTGTGCTAACATCAAAGACCACCCAAAATAACCTTCTGTCTCATTCCTTTTCTCTAGTGATCGCTGCCCGGCCGTTTACCATTCCCTATCTGACAGCCCTTCTCCCATCTGAATTGGAGATGCAGCAGATGGAAGAGACGGATTCTTCTGAGCAGGACGAACAGACAGACACAGAGAACCTTCCTCTCCACATTAGTGTGGTGTGTTGTCTTTGCTGCCCACCAGGGCTTACCTTTTCCCATTCTGCATCTTTCCATATATAGTCTGTAGCGACTCATCCTCTTGGCTAGTGATCTGAAGTGAGCATTACCCACCTGAGGCCTCTGGTTTGACTTCAGCCTCTCTGTGATTCTTCGTTTGATCATCTCCTCTCCCTATCTTGCCCAGGCAGCCCCTTGCAGGCTCATTTGCCCTTCTGACTTGGGCTGGCTCACCCCTCCACAGCCTGCCAGCTGCTCTCCCGCAGAGGTTCTCTATGGTGTCAGATTTAGTTTGGGCACCTGACTGGCCTTAGTCTAACTGCAGTTCAGAATTCACCCTTCTCTTGCCCCTCAGCAGGGATTGTAGGCAGGTTTGTGCCAACAGGCCCATCCTGTGCTGGGCTTCCCTCAACCTCCACATGGGATAAAGAATCACTTCCAGTGACCTTGTTGGGTACGCTGGCAGCAAAGTATATGTCCTATTTGAAGTAAGAGTTGAAGATCCCCTCTGGGATGAAAGGCTTAGGGGAATTGCCTCAGGGAAGAGAAGAGTACATGAGATACAGCTGGTGAAATGATGCCTTTAAGGCCATGTGGAGTAGGAAATAGAACACTAGATTCAGAATCAGAGAACCTGCGGCCAAATCTTGGTTCTTTTATATTACCTTGACCTTAGCCATGTCATTTTTCCTCTTTGGGCCTCAGTTTCCTTATTTGTAAAATGTCAAAAACCTGAGACTGGACAACCACCACATAACATTTCCCCCTGCTTTTCCACATATTTAGGGCTATGGAAATGATGCTGCTGAGAACATGGCACAGAACCACATGAGTGACCTCCCACGTTCTTCACAAAAAATCTTTTTATCTTTATATTTCTTTTAGGTTCAGCTTAATTCCTTTCAGAAATCTGAGCTAGGAACCAGTTGCTTAGAGCAAATGATTATCCTTAGCTTCCATATTTTAAATACAGTAAAATCTCCTTATTTTGGATTATATTAACTTGGAATTTGTGATAATTGAGGGAGTAAGTGACTGGGTCCTATTTTTGTGTTATCTGAGGACAAGTTTGCTTAGCAAATTAATTTTGGGGTAAAAAAGATTGCAAGGAATGCTTAAGACAAAAAAAACCCTCAAGTATTTTAGGGGCATCACCTGTATACAAACAATTGACATTTTTAAATTATTCTCATTTGTTAAATTAAGACCCTGTAGTGGGGTCTTTTAACTTGGTTTTCAGTTACTATATATACTCAAAAGTAACAACCTATTTCTTCAAAGCTGGTCTATACTTCAGACTTGAGCAGCCACCCTTTGTTACACGTAAGTAGTCCACCGGAGTGACATTTTATTGTCTGTACTAAAAATGTACCAGTTTGCAAAGTTTTTCCAGCCACATCTACTCATAAGAAAAAAATAAGTCAGTGTCTTTACAGTTGGAATTTATGACTCGAGTGGCTCCTTGGCAGATTGCCTCTCTCGCTTCAGTTGTTGGCATTATTCAGTTCTACTTTTCTTAGTCTGATGCTTAATTTCCCTCATCGCTTCCCCCTGAGGCTTTTCTACCTCGCTGCCTTTTTTTCAGAGAGAAGACACTGTCCGTGGGAATAGATGGGATTGATAGGGAAAACAATGCTCTTACTTAATGGAGGAGATCAGAGAAGAAGTGGAATTTCTAGGAGAGCCACCTGAAAGAAGGGAAAAAAAGGGATATTGTCCTCCCATCACTCTACACCCTCCTCCTTTTTCTTTTCCTTGGCTTGCTGACAAATAGTGACTACATGGCAGCAGTGATTCTAACCTTGGCTTCGTGGAATTTCATAGTGTCTCTAATTATCTTAAGGGATGTTATGAAATCCTTAGATTATTTAAAAATTGAAATCAAATATTAACTTAAAATTTTCAAAATAATTCCATGGCTTTATCCCTGAGCTCTTTCCCTTTTTCCCCTCCCCCTCCCCACCCCACATTTAGGCCCAGAGTTCCTAAACTGAGTTGGGTCTGTTGTGATCATTGAACTAGGATCTGAACCCCAGGTTAGTGCCTTACAACTGGTCTGGGTTCTCAGGTGTGGGACCCCTTGGGATCCCCTGTGTCTTGCCGCCCATTTTCTGGTCGTGGCCTCCCCGGACAGCTTTCCCAGGAGTTTTGCTTGGCCTGACTCTGACTCGAGCCAACTTTGGCCATGCAGTGTGTGGAGCCATTTGTTCCTCGTGCTCTATTTGGTTCTACCTGCATCAACATCCTCTGCCCTTGGCTTTATCTGTTTTGACAGCAAGCTATCTGGGTTGCCAAGGGTAAATCTTTTGCCTTGAGGCAGAAGAACAGGAAGTTATAACTAGCACCCTGTCCCCTTGGACTTCATCTTATGAGTGGTGTTTTGTGGTGTGTTCTTCAAAAAAATAATTTTTTATTATGGTTATCAACAAGTACAATATGCTGAAAACAAATAAGAGTACTGGGGGGTTTTTTAAGCTTATTGAATTTAACAAGGTAGTAACAACATTGCCCCTTGACTTGCCTTTCTTCTGAACTTTCTTTTTGTCCTGTATGCATTTTTAGTGTTTTATTGATGGTCCTCTTTTTTTCCCTTTTTTGTTTGCGTGTCTTACCACCCACTTCTTTACTGTCCTCTTCACCAGCTCCCTGAACAGAAACCCTCCCTTGTTACAAATAAATATAGCCAAACAGAATAAGTCAATATCTCGTCTAGGTCTCAAAATGAATCTCTCATTCTATACCTTTGCTTCATCGTCTTTCTGTCTTCATCCTCAGTCTTCTGAAGAATTGCCTGCTCACTGTGTTGATTAGAGTTCTGAAGTCTTTCAAAAATGGATTTCCTTTACATTGTTGTGGATTGTGTGGATTGTTTTTCCTAGGTCTGCTCATTTTACTCTGTGTGAGTTCATATGAGTCTTCTCGTGTGTTTCTGAATTCTTCATGCTTGTCTTTTATAGCAGTACAATAATATTTTCTTGCATTCATTTCCCATAATTTGTTAGTCACTCCCGCTTTATTTCCAGTCCTTTGCACTAACAGAACGGGTATTGTAGGTCCTTTCCCTCTGTCTTTGACCTCTTTGGAGCATGTGTCTAGTAGTGATATGGTTAGATCAAAGTGAACTTTAGGATATAGTTCCAAGTTGTTTTCAAGAATGGTTGCACCAGTTCACAGCCTTGTGAGCAGCATGACACTTGTGAATCACTAGGGGGCACAATTTTCTGTTATAGCAAAGGACTTCTAAATAGGCTTATCCTGCAAGACCTCAGCCCATTTGGGGGTGGATTTTGAAGTCTGTAAAGGTTACCATTGAGATGCTATAATATTGCAGAGGGAATAGGAGGCCATTATTGGCAGTGCCCTACCAATCTCTGCTACCATTCTCCACTCCCTGTTTTCTCTTATTCCTTTTCTTATTCCTCTACTTTTTTTCTTTTCTTCTATCTTAGCCCTGCTACTTATGTCCAGTGACACTGGTAAGTGTTGCTGGTGATTTAGGGTTTGAGACCATTTGACCTTTGCAGCTATATAATTGTTTTGGGCTTTTGATCATCTTTTGCAAAGGAGAATGGGAAATTGTACCGGATCTACCCTAAATGATATCCACGTTAGTCTGGGTGATGTTTGGTCATTTCACGGCTCTTATGGCTTCAGCAAGATTCAGCAAATGTTCAATGCCTAGTATGTCCTAGGCATTGGGGGAAGTGTGAAGATAAATAAGATTTGGTTTCTTGCAATCTAACAGAGGCAAGAAAATGTTTATACAGATAACTGTAATAAAATTTAGAACATACTAAGTGTATGAGATGGTGCTGTGAGTTTTGGGGAAGAAAGATGATTCTGATTTGGGAGATTAGGGAAGTCTTCAAAGAGGAGGTGACATTTGACCTGGGTGAGATTTAGGGAGGCCCTCCCAGCTTGAGGTCAACACACAGGAAGTATGTCTGGAGGGTGGAGAGTGCAAGTCAGCTAGAGCATCAAGTTGATGACAGGAATTAATGTGGCATAAACTTAGAAGGGCTGGTTAGAACCAGATTATGAAGACCTTGAATCCCAGATAAGGAGTTTGGACTTCATTAGGTGGGCAGTCGGGAACCTTGAAAGGTCTTTTGAGCAATGGAGTAGCATTATTAGAGTTGTGATTAATCTGGCAGAAATATGTAGGATAGATTTCATGTGAGAGAGACTAGAAGTGGGCAAACTTGTAATGAGGTGATTGCAGTAGTTAAGGTGAGATGTCACGAGCATTTGAACTATGGTGGTGACAGAGAGAGAATGGTTAGGAGTGGATGGTTCTGAGAGATTTCAGTGATAGAATTGAACTTGACAATTGATTGCCTATGGAGAAAGAGAGAAGAGCTAAAGCTGATTCTGAGGTTATGATACTCTTTCCATTTGTCTTCTTGAATTATATCCCCCTTATCTTTAAATCTCTCTCTTCCTTAGGTAGCCTGGGTTTCCTGCAGCCCTTGCTACTTCCTGTCCTACAACTATCCATCTCTGTGAATTTAGTGCTACTTTTATTAGTTGTTCAAGCAGCTGTCCACCTTCTAATCCCACTAACCAACAATAGATTGAAACCTTTTTTCATCTGGGAGAGAAATAGTAGTGGGAGAATGGTGGGAAAACAGGACTCTGTTCCTCTGACAACTGAATTTCTGATCACATCATGAAAGTGATGGTAACACTTCTTATTATGGGAATTTGAGTTTCAGAGAATTTCTGTTCTCTGCTTCTAGCTAGGAATGCTTTCTGTGCTAATGGTGTTGTTTTTTGTTTTACAGGATGAATCAGGTGCAGAGAAAGAGAATGCCTCTGTTCTACAGCAGAACACTTCCTTGTCAGGGAGCCGGACTGGGGAGGAGAATCTTATTGATAACCCTTATCTTCGGCCTGTCAAGAAACCCAAGATCCGTAGGAAGAAGTGAAGTAGAAGACAATGAGGGCATTCCATTCTGAGTTTGTCTTCTTGACAGCAGGGAAGAAATGAGTAATTCACCATTAAGCTTAGGCCTAGAAAGAGTCTCCCTGAGCTTAGCAGGTATTTTCCTTGTTTCTCTCTTTCTGAACACCCACTCTTTCACTTTGAGGTATCTTAGAATGAAGCTGTCTCAACTTTTGAGATGAGATGACATTATCATAGCCATGAGATTAACCCTTCCTCCAGTAGAAATAATGTCTAGTGTGCAGTTGACCAGAGGTCTCCCATGGCCCTCTGGGCCACCTAGGACTTCTCTTCTGGTCCCTCTTTTCAGATGACAGTTAAAAAAAAACCCCTGAATTGCAAAGGGAAGCATTTACCCATTTCCATTCCCATTTAAAGGTGCCCCTGAAGGAGAAGGCTGGGTGGCCAAACTGGAATCTAATATTTTGTTGGGTCTTTGACTTCAGAGAAACAAGTGTTCAACTAACAGTGTCTTTCTTAGACTGTACTGTGGGACACAGGGAAATTTAGTGATTTCTTTCCTGTCGTAGGCTTTTATTCTGATTGAAACTTCTAGGCAGCTGTATTCCAGATGACCCTTTTATTGGTTCACCAGCAATTCTGACACTGGCCCCCAGGACAGAGCCTCATTCTGTGGCCGGTGAAGCCCTGAGAGCATGCCCAGGCCAAAGTAGCTCAGTGACTTGTTTGAATTACTTTTCTGCTTTGAGCCTGGCACACTTAATGAGCCATTGCTTCTTTTTCCAGGACAGAAGGTGAAACTTTGTTCCCTTGCCCTGTGGTCTCTGCCCCCTGACCAGGAGACAATAATTTAACATTTATTGAACTTCTGAGGAAGCTAGACTAGAATATCCCAGGCTCTTCCTTTTATGTTGACCAGAAAACAGGTTCTTAAAGAAAATTTTGTATAAGCTGCTATATATATTCTTGCCTAGGATTAATGCAAAATGATTTGAAAAAAAAATGCCAAATGAAAATTACAGGAGGGTCACAAATATTTTAAATGAAAGAGAAATAAGGAATCTCCTATAAGGTATTTTGCCAATCTTGAAATCCTTTTGGAAAGAAAATCTGATTCCATAATAACTCTTTATTCTCTCCTTCCCACTGCAACCCTGCCTCTATACTTCCTTTCCCCAATAAATAAAACTCTTTGGCCTGATAGTGCTACCCATGAACTTCCTGACTAGCTATTTTGATGGAGAGATTCTTTCTTAAGGGAAGAGAGCTGTTTATTTGGAATTGAAGAGAAATCTGCCAATTGGAGTGTGTTAGGAGAGAAAATGTCATATTCTGATGCCAGCTTTCAAGGCCTGTCTATAGTTAGCTAAAGTTGTAATACCCGTTTCGCTGAGAACACTTGAAAACTTTTTTCACAGACCAGTAGGCCTAGCTTTGTGAATCTTGGGTTCTTTTCGGCCCTTAGAGAAATGTAGTGTGGTGAGTAGAGGAAAAGTTCCCATTTTGGAGGTGAGCACTATAGAAGGTGATAGGACAGAATCGTTTACAGTCCTTTTCTGTAGCTAGCAACTACAATGAGCACTTTGGGGTGGTAACTGTGCTGTGTGTGCAGTCTTACTACTGTACTTGTGCATCACTGATGCCAAAAAGCATTTACCAGCACCTACTTGGAGGAGATATTCGTTAAGTGGAGCTTCTTGTTACTTCGCCAAGAAGAGCCACTGTTGCTGAAATACCATGTTCTGAGCTTTGCTGAGCAAAATAGGCCCATGTGAGAGAATCTGGGGGTGGGCCATTCACATTTCACCCCGACAGAAGGCTTGTTCGTGTATCATGTTGATCCTGACTCTCTGCTGTTATGTAAAAATTGTACATGTACCCAGACACTTATTTACAAGTTTCTATTTTTAAAAATTTGGGTGAGGTTTTTTGAAGGATATGTGGCCAAAACCAAATGAAAACTGTTACCTGTATGTGCATAATAAAAATCTGTGATGTAGATAGAATGGAATCACAGAGTGATAGCATTGACTTATCATCAGGAATTACTGTGTTGACCATATGTATTTGTGCACTATAGCTCACAATTACCTTTTCCACCACCCTCCTCTCTCTTTCCTCCAATGCTTTTTATTAGTTAGTTTAGGTTTTTGTTGATTTTTCTATTTTCTCTATGTTAGTTAAAGTTATCTTCCTATGGGAATGATTTAGCCTTTTGGACATATTCGGTAAGCTTAATTCCTTTGCAGACTAGAGACTATAAATTCTTTGGGTACCATAATCAATTGGTACCATGATGTATTAAGTGATTTTATGTTGAAAATTATACAATGGTGGACTAGAATCCATTTCTCCCAGGGTCTTAGGATAAGTCTGTACAGTTTATTGAAAGAATAATGGGATAGGTTATGGACATGGAAGCCAACATACTGTTCTGGCAGGGAGGGAATCCAGCATCCTGTTCTGACATGGAGAAGGAGGTCCTTTGTGCCTGTCTTTTCATCTTGCTCAGAGAAATCACTGAACATTTTCATTTCACATGGGAGAAGAGCCCACCCCATGCCTAACCAGCAGTCTCCATAATCTCTTCAATAGGGACTCATTACAACTGTTACTTAGAGGCTGCTAATAGTGGGAACCACTATCTCCTCCTAAGGTAGCCCATTCCACTTTTGGCCATCTCTAATTGTTAGGAAGTTTTTCTTTATGTCAAATCTAAATGTGCCTCTTTGCACCTTCTGCCTGTTTCTCCTGATTCTTTCCCCTGTGGCCAGTTTGTTGTTCAGTCATTTTTCAGTCATGTCTGACTCTTCATGACCCCATTTGGGGTTTTCTTGGCAAAGGTAGTAGAATGGTTTGCCATTGTCCAGGTCATTTTACAGATGAGGAAACTGAGGCAAACAGGGTTACATGACATGCCAAGGATCACACAGCTAGTAAATTTCTGAGGCCGGGTTTGAACCTGGGAAGATGAGTCTTTCTGAATCCAGACCTTGCTCTCTACTGTGTCACCTAGCTGCCTTGGCCAAGTAGGATAAGTCTAATATCCATTAATTCAACAAACATTTAAGTGTCTACTGTAATTAGAGTACTGAAATCAATAGTGCCAGTTCAGTGCTAGACTTTTAAGAAAGGTGTTTTGTGGAAGAACAGAAATGAGTTGATTTTTGTTGAAAGACAGTAAATTTCCAATTATGTGCATTGTCGGGGAAAGAGTATACAGACAATTCTTGCTTTATATAAATTCACATTATGCAAACTTGACTTTATGTAAATAATTCTGAAAGAAATCTGCGTTCCAAAGAAAAAAACTGTTAACTTTACTGTACGCTACTGTGCTCTCTCTCCACTCCTGTCCCTCAGCTCAGTGCTCCACAACCTCTCCCTCCCCCCCCCAAAATTAAACCCTCCAATTGAAAACAGAATGGATGTGCAGATAGACCTCTACTGCCAGTGCCAGACTGGGGGCTTGGCTTGAGACCTCTGGTGCTGAGAGATAGGAGACTTTGTCCCACTCTGCCCACCTGCCCGCATGTCCAGACTGCATATCTGTCTTCCATCTGCACTCAGGCACTGTATGTCTGTCCCTGGCACCTGCTTGTTGCCTGTCCTTTCCTGTCTGTGTCCATGTCTGGCCCCCAGGTGTCCCCTCTTTGCATATTCTTACTCTTGCTTCTAGGCAGACCCTCCTTATAACTGGCCTCAGCCCTAAATGTCCCTCCTCCTGCTCTCATTTCTCTTTCTCCAGCCCTT
Source organism: Phascolarctos cinereus (assembly GCF_003287225.1). NCBI lineage: Eukaryota > Metazoa > Chordata > Mammalia > Diprotodontia > Phascolarctidae > Phascolarctos > Phascolarctos cinereus. Next base: position 231,962,554 of record NW_027555958.1, on the reverse strand, counting down.
ATGTGTCCCTTGAACTACGTGGCAGCTCCCTGCCCCTGTGGGCACACAGCTGCCTTCCTGCCTCCTTCCTTCCCTCCCTTCCCGATGTTTATGGGCAAATTCATATTGCATAAAAATCACTTTACCTGGAGGTCTGCAGAATAATCCACTTAACAGAAAGTGAGAACTGTCTGTATAGATTGCCAGGAGCGCCTGTGTCCCTGGCTGTGGTCTGATGCCGCAGAGTGTGAAGAGAGAAAGAATCACGGGCCAGGTGAGAGCAGTGAAGAACAAACTCTGTTTATTGATCTGAGGGCTCAGGCTTATAGAGTACTGGATCAAGCAATAGTAACATTGTTATTCATGAAAAGTACAAATCTAATTAGGTGATTTCCTTACTTCCTTGTACCTTGTCTGTTACATTCTTTCCTGCATCCTGTCCTGTACCCCATCCATTTCCTCCCTTCCTGCATCCTGTTCTCAGGACTCAGAACAGGGGGGTGGTGAGCCAACATCCTGAGTTTCATAGCTGTCAGGCTTAGTACAAGCTGCAGGTAAGACCCGGGCTGGCCTAAGCCCTCCAGCTCCCCAAAGCCGGCCCTCTACAATAGATTATCTAAAAAGATAAATAGATGAGAGCATTTATTAAGTGCTTACTATATGCTTGGCACAAAATGAAACAATCTCTGCCCTCAAGGAGCTTACATTCTACTGGATGTAATTCATTGTTTTATTTGAACACTTTATAGATCTGTGATTTCATTTGTGGGTATCTCCTCTGCTGAGAATCTCAGCACATCTTAGTATATGAGATTCCTGAGTTGCATTAAACAAAAAAACAACTAGCTGATAGCCCACTTTCTGGTAATAAGCCATCCATTCTAGATTTTTTTTCTTTCTAACAACTGAGTTATTTTCCTAATTCTGTTATATTCAGACTGATAGGGAAATTAGTTTTTATTCCTTGAACACAGATTGGCTGGTAGCGATGGGTAGTAGGAGCCCAAGTTCAGGCAAAGGTGAGTGTAAAGATGGTTAGTACAGCTGACTTGAGAGTTAAGAAAGGCAGCTATGATTTAATGGAAAGAGCCCTGGACTTTGATACTTACTGTGTGACCTTAGGCAAATCAGTTACCCTCTCTGAACTTCAGCTGAAAAAATGGGGATGGTAATATTTAAAACACTTAACTCCTAGGGTTAGAAAAGTGCATTATGGGCAGCTAGGTGGCACAGTGAATAGAGCTTTGGCCTTGGAATCAGGAGGACCTGAGTTCAAATCCAGCCTGAGACACCTAACACTTACTAGCTGTGTGACCTTGGGCAAGTCACTTAACACTGATTGCCTCAACAAAAAAAAAAAGAAAAAGAGAAAAGTGCATTGTAAATTGTAAAGCATTATATAAAATGAGTTATTATAATATCACTCTCAGAAATAAATTCTAACTATACAAGTTAATCTTGAGTCTCTAAGGCCCCCTGTAAAGATCTCTTTTCTTGCTAACTCTTTCTTACTGTTACCCTGATTTGCTATTTTAGGTGCAATCAGTGCTAAAGAGGATTAAGTCATGTCCATGGTAAAAGTGTGGTGCAGTGGAAAGAGGACTGAGGTCAAACCCCACCTTACTCTTTGTCAGATGTGTGCTTTTGGACAAATCACTTCCATTTTCTCTGTCTAAGTTTCTTCATTTTTAAGTAAGGGCATTAGATTAGTTTTAAAATCACAGATTTAGAGCTCCACAAGTCATTTAATCCCCTCATTTCACAGATGAGGAAATTGAAATCTTAAGAAATAGCATCCCCAAGTAATATTTTTAGATTCCCTCTAGCTTTTAAATCTTGTTAAATCCTTCAGAAAAATCACTAAATAAATAAAATGAAAGCAATTCCAGAGGAAAAGAAATAGTTCATCGATAATTACACCTAGAGTCTCACAAAAGAGATTGTAACAGCAACAAGAAAGCTGATGAAAAATTTAGCAAAATAATTACATTTTGAGAGAGAATCAGTGATTTGGAAAAAATAGAATATTTAAAATATATTCAAGATATCCTGGAAAAAAAAGGATGGAAGAAGTGGAACTTGAAAATATTGAGGTTCAACAAGAAATAATAGAGCAGAGAAAAGACAGCAAAATTGGAAGAACAGATGAGTCTCAAAGCACCTAATCTTAAAGACAGCTCCTGAAAGGGCAATCTAAGAAGCACTGGTCTCCCAGAATAGTGTGATAAAACAAAAAGTTTGACGAGCATACTCTGATAAAGCATACATGAAAAACTATTCAGATATGTTGAAACTGAAGAGCAAAGTAGAGTTTAATGGAATTCCATGGGCATTAATTGAAAGGAATCCCAGCTTTAACTCACCCAGAAATGTAGTTGCCAGGCTCTTGCACTTCAAGATCAAAGAAAAATAATCTTGCAGGAAGCTAGGAGAAGATAGCCCATTTATTAAAGGACAGAATCAGAACCACCCAAGATTATAAGAGAAAAAAAAAGTGGATATAATGCAATGAAAAATAACAGGGAAAACCTCTGAGCCCAGGGATATCTTATTTCAAAACTGGACATAATCCTACAGGAGGAAAAATAAATTTTCATAGAATTAGCTAAATTGTATTCTGTTGTCTCGTTAGAATATTTTTTTTTGTTTCTATGATCTCATTACTTAGGATAACATAGAATCTCCTTTTAAGTGTTTCTTTTGTTCACATTTCCTCTTATCAATTCCAATTTGTATTGTTACAGTCTCTAAAGAATGAGCTTAACATTTCTACTCTTCTGCATTTTGAGCACATTTCTGATCTGATTCCCTGATTCATCAAGAACTCTTTGTCCAGAAGCCTAGTCCCCAGAGCCTGAGAGAGTCTGGAACGGTGGGACAGGGGAATAGTGTAAGAGCTAAGAGACTGAGCTGCCTTTGGGGAAGCAATGAAGACACTGGCCTTTGGCAAAGAAAGTGCAAGTAATACTAAATACCCTCTTAAGTAGCCATTCATCCAGTGGACTGAGAGTAAAGCCATCTGGTGGCCAAACGATATACTATATTGCCACCCTGTTTAATTAAATGACATCCTGATTCTCTGAGGACTGCAGAAAGGAAAATGAGTCAGGTTATAGCTTCTGCAGCACCACCAAGTATACACTTAGCACCCACCAGTCATCACAAATACAACCACAAAGTAATATTTTCAGAAATGAAGGAAGGCCTAAATAAGTTTGTTATTCTCTTCAAGAACTAGATTACTCAGGGGCAGCTAGGTGATGCAGAAGATAGAGCACCAGCCCTGAAGTCAGGAGGACATGAGTTCAAATCCCAGACCAAACACTTAACACTTACTAGCTGTGTGACCCTGGGTAAGTCACTTAACCCTGATTGCCTAAAAAAAGAAAAAAAAAACCAAACCAGTTTACTCACTGTAAAATGAAGATAATAATACCTACAGGACCTTACAGGACTGTGAGATTCAATTGAATTGATACATGTAAAATACTTTGTAAAACTCAAAATGCTGTATACATGCCTTAATAGGAATGAATGTCCCTGAGGTACATGGACATTCACTCTTCATTATTCAGTCATTTCAGTCTTGTCTGACTAGTTCTTCATGACCCAATTTGGGATTTTCTTGGCAAATGTACTGGAGTGGTTTGCCATTTCATATTCCAGCTCATTTTACAGATGGGGAAACTGAGGCAAACAGGGTTAATTGACTTGCCCAGAGTCACACAGCAAGTAAGTGTCTGAGGCCAGATTTGATCTCAGGTCTTTCTGACTCTAGACCCATTACCCACTGCACCACCTAGCTGCCCCTCTATGTTCATATCCATGATAAAAATGATAAAACTATCCCAAGCCCTCTGTGGACCAAAGAAAAGAAACAGACATTTAGTAAGTACTTACTGTATGCCAGACACTTTACTAAACCCTTTAATAGCACTACTGCTACTACTACTACTACTACTACTACAACTACTACTACTACTACTACTACCACCACCACCACCACCACCACCACTACTACTACTACCACTAGCTAACATTTATATATGGTTACTATGTGCCATGTACTTTGCTAAGTGCTTTATCATTATTATTATTATTTTCATTTGATTATTATCTCATTTGATCTTCACAACAATCCTGGGAGGTAGGTGCTATTATTATCTACATTTTATAGATGAGGAAACTAAGGCAAATAGAGTAAGTGACTTGCCCAGGGTTACACAGCTAATAAGGCAGGATTTGAACACAGACTCTTCTCAGGGCTCTATCTGCTGCTACCAATCAAATTACCAAGGAAATGTTTTATAGAGTTAGACAAAAATAAGAAAACTCGCACAGAGGAACAAATAACAAGGGAGTTTTTTTTTTAAATTGGCATGGAGGTGGTCTAGCTTTATAAGATCTCAAATTACATTACAAAACAGAATATGATTTTTCCCATTTTGCAGATGAGGAAATTGAGGTCCAACGAGGTAATTTGCCCAGCTAGTCAGGATTTGAACCAAGATCTTGTGGGGATCTTTCCATTCCTCCACAGCAAGCTAGGGAAAGGGAACACACTTAGGGATTCCTACTTCCCAGCCCATCCATGCAAATAATTTAGAACTGGAAGGAATATTAGAGTTTGCTTTGTTTAACTCCTTTATTTTGCAAATGAAAAATGAGGCCCCTAGAAGAATAAAATGGCCCAAAAGAGCCTTTCCTAACCATATGGATCAAATGAGATAATAATTGTAAGGCACTTGGCACAGTGCCTGGCACAGTAAATGCTATATAAATGTTAGCTATTGTTGTTGTTGTATGGGCCCCCATGAGCCACCACAGGTTTTGGATAAGAATGACATGCATTAGTGGGACAAGGGATTTGCCAACAGGGGGCCCCCTATTCCTTTCAGTGTTTCTTGTGCTTTCTTAGAGGTTTTATGAGTGCCTGGGGATAGTTAGCATGCCTGAGTGCCCGGGGTGATGTGGAAATCACAGGACAATAGCATCCTAGATTTAAAGTTAGAAGGAAACTGAGAAGTCATCCTCAGTTTCCTCGGCTGTAAAATTCAGATAATAATAGCACCTACTTCACAGGGATGCTATGGTGAGGGTCACATGAAATGTTTATAAAGTGCTTAGCACAGTAGGTGCTTTACAAATGTCTATTCCTTTCTCCTTCATCCAGTCTAGCCCCTTCATTTTACAGATGAGGAAACTGAAGCCCAAAGAGGTAAGTGACTTAGCTAGGGTCATGTAACTAATAAGTATCTGAAGTGAGATTCAAACCCAGGTCTTTCTGACCTCAAGTGCTGCACTCTACTACACAACTGTAGTGGTGGGTAGGGCAGCTAGGTGGCAGCAGTGGCTAGAGTGCTGAGCTTGGAGTCAGGAACTCCTTGAGTTCAAATCCCACCTCAGACACTTACTAGCTGTGTGATCCTGGGCAAGTCCCTTAATCTTGTTTGCCTCAGTTTCCTCATCTGTAAAATGAGATGGAGAAGGAAATGGCAAACCACTCTAATACCTCTGCCAAGAAAACCCCAAATGGGGTCGTGAAAAGTTGGACACAACTGAAAAAAAAGCAACTGAACAACAGTGGTGGGTAGGGGGAGAAAGATGGGGAACTGAAAAAAGAGATTAGAGTGAGTCCAATCATCTTGTTCCCTTCCATCTCCCAACACTCTATAACTCCAGGGACTCCCTAGCACCTCTAGGATCAGATGTAAACTCCTTTGTCATTGCAAACTCTTCATAACCTGCCCTGTCTTATCTGTCTAGCCTTAATAGCCATTATTTCATTCCAGGAACTCTGTAGTTCATCCATATTGAACTTCTTTTGGTACCTCACACATCCTTCCACCTCCCATCTCTGTGCCCCTGCATTGGTTGTCCCCTGTGACTACTGCTTCCCTCTTCACTTTCGCCTCTTGGCAAAATCCCTGGTTTCCTTTTCAAACTCAGCTCAAGTGATACTTTAGGCAGGAGGCCTTTTTTGATTCCAACAGCTAGCACTTTCCTCTTCAAGGTTACTTTGCACGGATTTTGTACATACCTCAATAGGTGAAAGTTGTCTGCCCATTAGAATGTAAGCTCCTTGAGGTCAGGGACTATTTCATTTTTCTTTGTATCAACATCAGCTAGCATAGTGCCTGGCATATAGTAAGCACTTAATAAATGCTTGTTGATTGATTGTCTTTAGCCTCAGAAAGACCCCTGGTGGTGCATCTTAAGGTGGGGAAGAAGTAAAAAGGAATTCACCTCTAACTTGGCTAATTATGATACGCTCTTAAATGGACAGTGTAAAGAGCTGGTCTACCAACTCATGTAGACAATGAGTTGGGCCCTGAATTAAACAGGAGAAGTCGTGGAATCTAGATTGACTTTGAGAAATTGTTCACTTATTTTAATGATCCTGAATTTCTACCTGAAGCAAATCCCCATCCCTTTGACATCATCAGTCTTCTAATGATGGGATGTGGTTGTGAGTCATGGAATACCACGGTTTCAGAGGAAGTAAAGTTTTATGTCATCCAAAGGGCAATGGAGAAGCCACTGTGTGTAGCACATTACTAAAGAAGGGTTATGCAGGAGAAGTGGAGGGAAAGGTATCATAACCAGAAAAGAAGGTGAGTGGGTCAAGTGGTAAGAATGAGGGACAGCCAATGGACAGTCCACAAGCTCCATGTAATGTCAAAAGAACTAGAGGAAGGCTTCTTTCTTCTAGCACCTTGGATAGATCCTCTAGGAGAGCAATCACAGGAGGAAGTGGACCAAAGTCTCTTGGGATGACAGGGCATGGGCTGGTTGTGTTCCTCCTTGTTGGAGGGAGTGCCCATTGACGATGAGATCACATCTACCAGAATAGCTCAGCTTAGATTTAGGGTTATGACTCTCCTATGATGAAGGCATGGACAGTAAGTTCCATGGCTGCCTGAGCAGGGCTACGGAGTGGAGGCTAGAAGACAAATAATATTGCCAGAGATGGTCTAATATCTAGCTAAGGCATGGAACCCAGGGGTCTCATTGCAGGAAGTGACAACATTCCCCAAGGCAGCAACAGCAATGATGGTGATAAAGTGACAGAGTTTTATAGATGACAGAGAAATATGATAGCAGGAACAGCAAGTTTCCAAGTTTTGAGGGGGAGAAGATGCAGGAGGGTCCCTGGACCACAGAGTTAGTTGTACAAGTTCAGGCAGGAAGAGTGTTAGCAACAATGTAAGGCTGATGGCATGCAAAACCCTTTTCCCGAGTTGGATTAGGGAGTTTTCTGAAGTTGTTCCCTATGATTCCTTCCCCAACAGTTCATGAATCTAGGAGAGATCACTTTGCATTCTGTCCAAATTAAGTATCTTGTTTGATTTATCATTCCTGCTTGGTCCTATAGGTAAAAAATGCATTGGATTGGGACGTGAGTCTTCACATTAAAATTTAGCCTTTACATTGAAACCAGATCTGAATAGTAATGCAATTCCTGAAATAAGTGGGATACACATAGCCTTATATCTGGTCCCTCCTTCCTTCCCTTAATCACCCAAATCCCAAAGCCAGTATTCTGTGATCATTAAGATGATTAACTACTGTGACCCCAGGGCTAGCCCTAAGTGATTCATTTGTCAAATACGGGCTATATCCTCCCACCTGCCCCACCCCACCTCCCCCAGGGCATGAGTCAGTCTGAGCACAGGCCTCAGGGCCTGCCCTTAGAAAAACTATGAAATAGAAGTTTGTCTTCCCCTCTCTCCTGGTGGTGTTTTATCTCTCAGTCTTTCTCTCTTTGTTTCTGTCTCTGTCTCTCTTTCATCTACTGTAGTTTGTCCACAGAGGCCCAGTGTTCTCATAATAATTTACATGCATATAGTACTTTGCCATTTACAGAGTATAACATGTATATTTTTCATGAGAAACTTATAGCCACTATTGTATTGTTCTAGGTTTACAGATGAGGAAAACTGAGGCCCAGAGAGTTAAAGTAATTTGCTTATGATCACATAACTAGAAATGGGCAGATGGAGGATTTGAACAGTTCTCTGTACTTCCAAATCCCTTGCCTTTTTTCCACTACACCATACTGTCTTGTGGTCCCTTTTTGTATTTACTCAACCCTACCCATACATGTCCCATACCCTCCCCATACTCTCTCCAAGTGCTGGGTGCTCTGGACTTATTTCTTTCTAATCCTCTTTCCAAACTTGCTCCTAATTAGTTGTCCCAGTGGCCCGGAGTCACTTACTGCTAGGGGAATTTGCATACTAATAGGGATGAAAAACCTTTCGTGGTAGGATGCTCCCTATTAGAGCTGAGCTGAGTGGAGAAGAGAGTTTGGGGAAGGTAGGGGTTATCTGCCTGCAATGGCAGGCCTCGTCGTAGATAGACAAAAGTGTCTTCTGCTTTATCTTCATAAAACCAGCCCTGCCTGCCTTACCATGCTCATAAGGATGTTGTCATTACAAAATGAGACAGTTATGTGAAAGGAGTCTTGTTCTCATTATTGGGATAGGAATAAGGATTGAACCTTTGATGCCACTAATATGTAGTTGACTGACTACATAATATGTCGTGTCTGACTCTTTGTGACCTCATTTGGAGTTTTCTTGGCAGAGATACTAGAGTGGTTGGCCATGTCCTTCTCCAGTTCATTTTACTGATAAGGAAACTGAGGCAAACAGGGTTAAGTGACTTGCCCAAGGTCACACAGCTAGCAAGTATCTGAGGCCAGATTTGAACTCGGGAGTCCAGGCTCAGCACTCTGTGCGTTATGGCATCATCTAGCTGCCCCTGTAGTATAGGGTACTTCCAATACCAGTGCATGTTATCTTCTCTGCAATTTATATCTTTAGAATGTTGCTTAGGGCACTGACAGGTTAAGAGATTTACCCAGGGTCACACAACCAATATGTCTCAGAGGCAGGACTTGAACCCAGGTTATCCCAATTCCAAGGCTGGCTCCCTGTCACACTATGTGCTTCAATTTTTTCTTTAAATCACTAATAAAGTTGTTCACATCAATCTGGCACTTCCCAAAATGCTTTCTTTAAAACACTCCTGGGATATAGGTAGTGCAAATATTTTAATTTTTATTGAGGTCTTTTATTTTTTACATTTCATTCACTTCTGAATATATTTCCCCCTCTTTTTACCTAGAAAAAGAAAAAAAGTTCAGCAAATCCAATTAACACGCCAGCCTTATATGCCAATATATGCAATATTCCACACCCATAGTCTCCCCTCTCCCCTTCCCCTCACCCCCACACCTTCTGCCTCTGGAATGAAGGAAGGTGCATTTTTTCAACTTTTTCTGAGACCAAGCTTGGTTGTTGCAATTACGCAATATCCAGCTTTAGTTTTCTTCCTGCTTAATATTGTTGCAGTCGGAGTGTATGTGCAGCTAGGTGGCGCAGTAGATAGAAAGCACCAGCCTGCAGTCAGGAAGTTTGTTGTTCAGTAATTTCTGTTGTGTCCGATTCTGTGACCTCCATTTAGCATTTTCTTGGCAAAGCTAATGGAGTGGTTTACCATTTCCTTCAACAGCTCATTTTACAGATGAGAAAACTGGGGCAAACAGTGTTAAGTCACTTGCCCAGGGTCACACACACCTAGTAAGTGTCCGAAGCCAGATTCAAACTCCAGAAGTTGAGTCTTCCTGACTTCAGGCCCAGTACTCTATCCACTTCCCCACAGACATGACTGAAAGTACCAAACAACAACAGTCAAAGTGTATATTGTTTTCTTGGTTCTGTTTACTTTAAAGGTCAATCTCTGAAGAGCAGGGCTGAGAAATGGGATTTTCTCCTAGCCATCAACACATATGCGCATTAGGCCAGACCCCACCCAACTGGTAGATCTAATTTCTGTTCAGAGTATAAACAGAATCCAATCTGGGCAAGACTTTTGCCTGGGGGAGGTACCCCTGTCTTTGGTCCCCTCCATTCGAGTTTAAGGCAACCCAGCTCATGAAGGAGAAAATGAGCCAGAGAAGTCCTGATGGAAATGGTTTCCCCTGTCCAGATTCCTTGAGGCTGCTTACAAGCCACATTCCCAGCAGCAGGAGCTCCAGATTTTTAGCCCACCTCCTCATTAAGTGTCCACCAATCAGGGTTGATTTTCACTTGTCAGGGGGAGTTCCCTTTCAGGAGGGATTGAAAGCATTTCATGATCTCCCTTAGGTTTGGTTACCCAGAGAAACCACTGGTCATCAATTTATTGATTGCTAGCTAGCCTAATTAATAAATTGATTATTAATTACCCAGAAACTCTGTTGCTCTGGGTTTTCATTTGTCACAGCAATCTGACAGTGTGTGTGTATGTGTGTGTGTGTGTGTGTGTGTGAATGAGTCCCTCCTTTTCAACGTGGGTGACAACAGTGGAGACTGGTGGTAAGTGGATTGTAGTAGATAACAACACTGACTTACACACAAGGAATGACATCCTGGGAAATGTATGATTGGAAAAGGAGGTGGGCCAGTCTTCTAGCAAGAGCAAGGAATAACAGATGGACAGCCCCAGTAATACACTGGTATCCATGGGAAAGACCCAGAAGAGGGTCTCCATTACCTTGGGCAGGTGCTCAACGGAGAATAAGAGTCAAAAAGGCTGATGGGTTACAATTGACACCATTAGAGGAATTACTTCCAATGAATGAAATCACAGATCCAGTGAAATACTGATATACAAGAAAAGGTTGGTTCTAGAATTACCGATTCATGTAGTCTATTTGTATGATACCCAAAGGGGCTTAATAGTCAGGGAGAAAGGGAAGGGAATACACCTTTATTAAGTGCTTATCGTGTACTAGGAATTGTGCTAAGTACTTTGAAATTATTATCTCAATTTGATTCTCACAACAACCCTAGTAAATGCTATTATTATCCCCATTTTACTGGTGAGGAAACTAAGGGAAACAGAGGTTAAGTACATGCCCAGGGTTATGTAGAGTTTAGCACGCTGCTTAATAAATGCTTATTCTCTTCCCTTCTCCCTACTTAACTATATAATGCTGGGTAATTCACTTTATGTTTCTGAGTCTTACTTTCCTTATCTATAAATAGATGAACTTTAAAAAAAATTGGCAGGGGCAGCTAGGTGGCGCAGTGGATAGAGCACCGGCCCTGGATTCAGGAGGACCTGAGTTCAAATTCGGCCTTAGACACATGATACTTACTAGCTGTGTGACCTTGGGCAAGTCACTTAACCCCATTGCCTAGCCAAAAAACAAAACAAAACAAAAAATTGGATCCATGATTCTGGCAGTAAGGTGAAGAATTTCTTCTCCTGATGCAGATCTATATCTATTCTGTAATTTATAATAATAACTGATCCAATACAATCAACATTTATTGCCTATGATGTGCCTTAGTACCAAGTGCTGGGGATACAATTAATAAAAAGAAAGACAGTCCCTGCCCTCAATGAGCTTACAATCTAAAGGGGAAGGTAACCTTCAAAAGGAGACAGGAAAGTTGGGGGGGGGACTAATAATAACAATAATAACTGGTATTTATACAGCACTTTAAGGTTTGCAAAGTGCTTTACAATTATCTTATAGTGTTATTATTGTCCGCATTTTACAGATGAGGAAAGTGAGGCATGAAAGTGACTTGCCCTGGGTCAAAGAGCTAGTAAGTGCCAGGTCTTCTTGACTCCAGAAGTCCCAGTGCTCTATCTGCTGCACCTGCCTGGAGGCAGTAAAGGCTAAGGGTCTAGCTGAGGGTGCCACAGCCAGTTATGTGTCAGAATTTAGACCAGATCATCTCAACTCTGAGGTTAGTGTCTTATCCACCACCTCGCACTCCCTTTCCATCAATGAGTTATTACTTGCAGGATTGACTAGAGACCGGTAGAAATTGGAGGCAGTGAGAACCAGCCTGAGAGGTGTGCTAGCTAGTATATTATCTGCATGTTTGAACTGATGTGGGGCATGAATAAATCAAGGAAGAATTTAAATGAGCCCTCTGTTACTTATTACCTCTGCATCCTTTGGAAAGTCATGTCTTCCTCTGGGCCTCAACTGCCTCTTCTTTAAAATGAGAGGGTTGGAAAGAATCAATTTAGCAGAGTGAACGCTATGGTGTTGTTGTTAAGTCATTTCCCATCTTTTTTTTTTTTTAGTGCGGCAATTGGGGTTAAGTGACTTGCCCAGAGTCACACAGCTAGTGAGTGTTATGTGTCTGAGGCCGGATTTGAACTTAGGTCCTCCTGACTTCAGGGTGAGTGCTCTACCCACTGTGCCACCTAGCTGCCCCGAGTCATTTCCAATCTTGTCTGACTCTTTGTGATCCCATTTAGGGTTTTCTTGGCTAAGATACTGGAGTGTTTTTCCATTTTCTTCTCCAGATCATTTTACAGATGAGGAGACTGAGGCAAATAGGGTGAAGTGACTTGCCCAGGGTCACACGGCTAGTAAGTGTTTGAGATCAGATTTGAACTCAAGATGAGTCTTCCTGATTCCAAGCCCAGTACTCTATCCACTGTGTCACCTAACTGCCCAAATGTGGATGCCATAGCTGGAGTCATAAAGATCTGAATTCAAATCCTTTATCAGACACTTACTAGCTGTGTGACCCTGGGCAGGTCACTTAACTTATTTCAGCCTCAGTTCCCCCAACTGAGAGGGGATGCTAGCATTTTTGTGAGGATCAAATGAGAAAATATAGGTAAAGTGTTTTGGAGACCTTAAGGTGCCATATTAATGTTAGCTATTATTATTATTGTTACCTCTTTGAGTCCTTGGAGACATTACTTCCTGTTTCTGGACCTCAGTTGCCTCCTTTTTAAAAGGAGAGGGTGAAAAAGAGGCAGTTTGGTGTAATGGATAGAGAGTGGGCCTCAAAGACAGGGGAAGACCCAGGGTCGAGTCTTACCTCTCTGACTCATATGGACTGTACTGCCTCAGGCAATTCACTTAAACTCTCGGTGAACCCAGGTAACTGTAAGTTAGAGAACACTGGCAAATCTGCATTTGTAGAGGGAGTTTCCTCACTTAAGGAGTTCCTGGAATGAAAGTCCAGACCCTTCTGCCTCCCTGTCTGAGACGAGAGAAAGAGAGAAATGCAGAGAGAGAGAAGAGGGAAGCAGAAGGGAGGGGAGAGGACAGAGAGGAGTAGGGGGAGGAGAGAGGAAACAGAGACAGAGTCACACATACATAGGCTGAGAGACAAACAAAAAGAGAGAAAAGGAAAAGAGAGCAGAGGCTTGGTCGGGGGAGGGGAGGGCAGAGAGGAAAGAGAAGAGAAAGGGGAGACAGAGACAAAGAGAGAGAGAGTTGAACAAGAGTAGGGGTTCTTAGTCTGGTGTCTGTGAATTTGTTTTTTTAAAAATATTTTGGTAACTGTATTTCAATATAATTGCTTTGCTTAGTGATCCTATGTATTTTTATTTTATGCATTCAAAAACCTTACTCTTCCAAAAAAAACCCAAAACAAAACAAAATAAAAAAACCCCAAAACCTTACTCCGAGAAAGGGTCTCTAGGCTTCAGCAGAGGGCCCAAGGGGTCTGTGACACAAACAAAATTGAGAACCCCTGGATTAAATGGAGTGTGAAGTCCCTTCCAGCTGTGACATTCTGTGGGATGATCAAGCCCAGGACTAGGATGGTGGCAGCAGGAATGAAGAAGGGGCATAGAGGGCAGACAGAAGAAAGAATCAACAGGACTCAGTAACTGATTAGATACAAGAGAGGAAGACTGATAAAAGAATAAGCAGGAAAGGAAGCAAAGAATTCAGGTGACTGGGAATCTTTACAAGAGAAGTGATTAGGAAAACAGTAAGCTTTCTGAGAAAGAGAACATTTTAAAGAAGCTTGTACTAATAGCTTAAAGACATGGAAGAATGATCATGACAATAGTACCTTCTGGTGGCAGAAGAGAAAAGGCATGAAGGCAAGCCCATTTTCTAGGGAGAGCGATAATGACAGGCGAACTGGCAACAGCTCACATTTCTCTAGCACTCACAAGGCTGATGAGCCCTGCCGGGTAGGTGCAGGGGGTCTTTAAGCAGAGCCTGAGCTCTGTTCTGAGGGAAGCTGTAGAAGGTAAAGGCTCAGACTATGCTGACCTGTAAAGTCCCTTGTAACACTGAGAGTCTAGCTGAAGTCACTAGACATTATTCTCCATTTTATAGATATGGAAAGTGAGGTTCAGAGACAGGAAGTGACTTGTTCATAGTCACACAGCTCAGAGATACCAGCTGCCACTCAATCTCATGTCTCCTGGATCCAGGGCCCTTTCTACTATACAAAGTGGGTGGGCACTCAGTCTGCTGATTGAGTGCAGAGTTCAGTTTTTGAGATGTTCTGTAAGACTGGCAATATGTAGTTGCATATTGTAATATGTAATTGTATCTACAATGCAGATGAGAAGAGGGCTAGAGTTGGAGGGAATCATCCACATAGAAGGTGATGGTTGAAGCTGTGAGGATGGATCAGTTCTGTGAGAAAGAGTGTCATATAGATTAAGGATCAAAGGTCATCGAATTTCAGGGAATGGTTATATTAAAGAGATGGGAAGGAAAGAACTCAGGATAGGAGAGATAAAAGGAGTAGTTAGAGGGGTAGGAAGTGAACTAGAAGGCAGCAGTGTCATGAAAACCAAAGAGGGGAAAGGAAAAGAACATTAAACACAGCGATTAAGTCAGTGAGTGGTGGGTACCAAAGTGAGATTACAGAGGGCTAAGGAGTGTGTATGAATGTGTACAGAAGAGACAGGGGGAGAAAAGGGAGAAGAAAAGATAGACATGAGAGAGATAGGGAGAGCTACTAATTTAAAGAATTTCTCAGTGAAAGAGGACAGTAATTAGAGGGTAAACCATGAAGTTCTTTTAAAGATACCATTGGAATAGAAAAAGAGTCAAGAATTACTAACTGGCTATGAGAACTTGAGAAAGTCACTTATCTACTTTGAGTTTCAGGCTTTTCTCTGTGTAACTTGTTTTTGACTAAATGCCAAACTTGGGAATAGGTGTAAACCACCTATCCGGCGGTCAGTCCCCTAGTCCGGTCTCTTTGCTCCCCGTGGGAGTGGCTAGAAGGGGGTTACATTCAGAGGCTGCTGGTCTAGTTAATCATTAAAGGTCCCTGACAATTCTTAACCTTTATAGGAAACCTGAAGATTTCCTGGTAGCAGCCAGTAGAGACATGGACTTGTTGGAGAAGGGAGCCTCAAGGAAGTAAAGACTCCTGGAGACTGCTAGTCTCTGGCACAGGTGGAGGTTTTAGTTTTGAGAGAAAGGACACAACTTTCCCTGAGAGTTGAGGATTGGATCTTAGAGGCTGAGACAGTTGATGTGAAGAGAAAGAGAAGAAACTTTATGCTTGACAGCCTCAGTCTTTTCCAAAGACACAGCCCCTCCTATGTTGCCCCTTCAAGTACCAGATGGTCTTGTGGGAAAAGGACAACTCATATCCCCTAATTACAGATCAATAGCAGCTCCTGAGCCCAACTGGGGAAGCACATACTATCTGCCCTATGTACTAATGATGGAGTGATGGAATGTGCTCCAAGCTTAAAGAGTGAAAACAGCCAAGGGTCAGGAAGCTGTCATTAGCCAGAGAAGAGTTTGGGAAGGACTGGAGTCAGGTACCAGTGGATATGGATGGGTCTGACCAACCTGCTACCAGGTACTTTATGAGTCAGCTTTGCAAGGAGCCACTGCTCCGGTTCTCTTACTCCTTGTTTATCCTAAGGAGACTCCAGCTTCAAACTTTCAGAGCCAGAATTCAAACCTAGTTCCTCTGAATCTGAAGGTTCCTCTGAATCTGAAGGGACGGGTGGGTTGGTATGGTAGAAGATGTACTGAATTTGGAGTCAGGATCCAGGCTCAATTTCCTTGCTCTTTTCCTTGCCACCCTTGTGACCTCAGGCAAGTCTCTTCGTTTCTCTGGACTTCATTTTCCTCATTTACGAAATTATGGGTTTGAGGGGCAGCTAGATTGCGCGGTGGATAGAGCACCAGCTCGGTGTCAGGAGGACCTGAGTTCAAATTCAACCTCAGACACATGATACTAACTGTGTGACACTGGGCAAGTCACTTAACCCCAATTGCGTCACCAAAAAAAAAAACCCAAAAACAACCCCAAAATGATGGGTTGGAACTAAGATGATATCTGAGAACTCTTTTAGATCCTATGAGCTGAGTGACCCTAGACAAGTCACTTAATGCCCTAACCCTCAGTTTCTTTGTCTGTAAAATAGGAATAATACCTGCCCCAAAAGTTTGGTGCAATGGGAAAAGTACTTTGCAAACTGTAAAAAGATATATTATGGGTTATAGATATTCTATTATATAATTATATATTGTAATATATATGAGTTGCTTCTAGGAAATTCTGATTTTAGAACTGTTGAGAGCTAGGAAATAGCCTAGGCTGGAATTCTCTGCTATCTCCCAATGTTTAAGGGCTGTCGTCTACCTCCATTTACCTGGCTCCACCTTCTCCAGCTTCCCACCAGATCTCAAAATCAAAATGGTTTGGTTGATGTATTGGCACTTGACTGTAGCAAAGGTGAGAGAGTAGGCCTCACCCTAGTAAAATACTTCTGAGTATGACAGTGAGTGAAAGTACTAAGTTGGTCTGGGAGGCCCCTGGGACCAGCGATCACTCCAGGTACATCCCCAGAGGCCAGGGTGCTGCAGGGGAATTTTCTAGGGACTCTCCCCTGCATTGTAGGTTTCCAATCCTGCCATTGTAGGCCCTGGGATAAATGTCCTACAGCCCCAGTGGGGAGTCCCGAAGGGTTATGAGAACATCCTCCCCTCTCCTCAGTGCTCAATGCTCCATCTACTTGCAGTTGACTCACCTGTCCACAAACCCTCTCTGAGCAGGGCTTGGCCTGGGAGCACCCTGGCTTAGGGCTCTTTGGCTGAGCTCCACAACGGTAGCAGTTGACTGCAGAAACTCCAGGTGAAGTTAATGTGTCCTATTTACGACAGCTGGCTCCACCCCCTACCCCCCCTTTCTGGGAACTGGAGCGAACTGACAAGTTCAGTCCCTCTTTTCTCATCACAGCCTTCCCTAATGGGCTGGGTTGAGTTAAAGCTTCCTACCCACCCCTTCCCCATCAAATTTCTATTTGGGCACGATAGGAACGCTTGTCAATTGCTTGTTTAGGGGAGCTGTCAAGGGCCCCAAGTGTATGGGCAACCCTGACCTTTACTTCCACCTCCCCTGGAACCGACCAGGACTAGCTTAGGGCTGGGTTGTGAGCACCCCAGAGAGAAACTGGCGCAACCTGTCCCAGCTCAATGCATCTCTGCACAATTGGGTGTGTGCTTCAGGGGTCTGGTGGAAAGCTGCTGAGAAACTAGGCTAGGGAATGAGGAAGCACTGAGGACAAGAGAGGCCGGGAAGGCCGTTTAAGCTGGTGGAAATTTTTCACATTCCTCCCTCTGAGGTACAAGTTGATGTGCAATCAGGGCATCTTCCTGTTTTCCCTGCCCCCAGCACCAACCCTCTGCCAAAAAAGAGGAGGAAACATAAACATCCTCCCCGACATGATGGCTTGGTCACAGACTCATTGTGACTAGCTCGAGGCTGTTTGGCACAGTGAAGAGAGTGTGGGATCTGGGGTCAGGAAGATCTGGGTTCATATCCCTCCTCTGACACCTACTGGCCATGTGAAGGCGGGTGATTCCTAGCCTCTCAGCTTCACTTTCCCCACCTGTAAAATGGGAACAATACCAGTAATTTTTACCCCACCTAGTTGTTGCAAAGGTCAGATGAGATATATAAAGTTCTTGGCCACCTTAAGGCTCCCTATTATTACTTTAAATCACCAATCATTATTTAGTCTTGGAAGGGATCCTTAGAGCTCATGAGCATTTGGTCCAGCTTCTTTGTTTGATGAAAAAGCTGAGGCCCAGGAAGGTCAGTTGACATGGCCAGCAAGGGACTAGGCCTAGATTCAAATTCAGGTCTCCCTACTCTAGGATTTAATGCTCTTTTACCTAAGCCACACTGTCTCAGCCTCTACTATCTTCAGTGTTTCCTTCTAATATTTCCCTGGCCCAACTCACCTCCCTGGGCCTCAGCTTTTCTTCTGTAAAACTGACTTTGCTAGAACATGGGATTTTAGAATTTTACAGACACAGAGACTAAGACTCAGTGAAAAGTGACTTGTCCAAGGCCTTTATGCTGCCAATAGCTTTCTTAAAATGTTTAAATATAAGGCATTTATCATTGTGACTGAGCCTCAAACCACTCTTCTCACCCTCCACCTGGGATAAAGAGGAGAAGGTAGTAGGAGTAGAAAGAATTCAAGGATTTGACCTCCAGGAACAGAAATAAAAGGATCTACCCAATTTCTCCTCCCACCTCCCTTTCCCCTCCATCATAATAACTCCAAATGCTCAGCGCACAGCTAGAGAGGCAGTCAGGGTCAATAATCTCAAACTAGGCCTGTTTATTTCCAAAGTCAAGAAAAACCCACTCTTTGCCCTTTCTAAATAACATACAACAGTTAAGCCCACACCCTACCCCTCCTGTGTGTGCCTTAATACAGAATATAAGTTAACAGACTCTTACAAAACAATGTGCAGAGCAAATACACACAAATTTCATATACATAGAGCCAGGGCTAGGCTTGGAGGTAGAGTCAAGTACATTTCTTATAAGGAGATGGGCTGATACCATCCCCTGGACTCAGCAAGGGATGTTTTAAGTTCTCTAGCAGGCTGCACATCCATTCCTCCGCTCCCTACCTTCTCACTGCCAAACTGTGCCTTGTTTCCTCAATGCTTCTTCTGTGCACTCCCCACTGGGCATGACTAACAGTATCCACACACTGACATCATTCATAATTCTTATCACCTAATGGAGCACTCTGACTCCCATGGGCAGCTCCCCTGGCCCTGGACTGGGTTCAGGAACATCACTTACCTGAGCCTGGGGCCTAAGGTAGGATGTCCGGGGGAAATTGCTTCCAAAGCAGATGTCCCTGTCTTGAGCCACACAGGCTAGACATAAACCTTCTTTTCCTCTCTCTTCTCACTTATCAGTTAACCATTAAACCCTTCTGCTACAGATCATCCATTGACACTACCTCCCCTTATTCTCAATCCCTTAGCTATAGGTTTTAAAACCCCAGTGATATTTGTGGTGAACAGTTTTTTTGATGGGGTAGGTTGGGGGAATAGGGAGAGATCTGTGAGGATTCTTCCTCCTAAGCCCATTGGAAGGCCTGGCAAAGCAAATGACTCCAAAGCCAAGCCCTAGAACCTGAGTCTTCTGGCTCCTTTGTGTTCTGATCCCAAAATCATGGCTAAGAAGACTTAGACTTGAGTTGTAAAGCAAGTCCCATTCACCATCCCCCTCAACATATGACTCATCTTCCCCTATTCCTGGCCTAAGGAAATGGAAAATACAGCATCCCTCCTCCCTTCCCCTACCCAAGGCAAACAGCAGTCCAAGACACTTCGATCTTCTTGGGCCCCCATGTTAGTGGAGTAGCTCTGGGTGGGAGTGGGTCAGAGGGCTCTTCCATTTTGGGGAGTGAAAACTTTGGGACTGGCTGTAGTCAAAGATAACCCTCTCCCAGAAGTAGTGAGCACTTAGAGTAAGATTTGAGGGCCAGCCAGATGTAAACTCCACCTGCTCTACCAGGCCCATTAGGAATACCACGGGGTTCCAATCAGGACTTCTAGCCCTTAGTAGACCAGGGGACTGGGGACAGTATGCATGCTATTATAGTCTGCTCACAGACTATTTATGGTTTAAACTTTTAAAAACCTCATAAAATTTTTTGCATACATTTTTGGGGGTGGGGGAGGGGCATAGGTCCTAACCTACCAGAAACTTGGGCTTTGGCTAATCAGGGATCCTAGCCAAGTGTCTTCCCCCTTTCCTTCCCTCCCCTCCAACACCTAAGTCAATCCAGGTGTTAATGACAGTGTTTTGTCAAACAAAACCCAAACAGGAGACTTTCATTCTTTCCAGAAGACTGCTTCTCATTGTCCATCTCTCATCTAAGTTCCAGCCCATTGAGGCAGGCAAAGAGCTCAGGATGGGGCTTTTCGATGTGCTCCAGAGTACACGTAGGAAATGGGTTGTCGGGTTCCAGGCCGCACTGTGAAGGTGTTGAGGGGACTGCTGTATTGAGCACTGCTGGGGGAGGACCTGGGATTGGGAAAAGAGGCAGTCAGAGCATTGTAGGCAACTAGTCTGATGAGTGTATACACACACACACACACACACACACACACACACACCCAGGCCCGTGGTGCTACATTATTGCCAGAGAAAAGAAATTCCATGAGTATTTAACTGAAGCATCTTCAGCCTAGCCCCAGGTTCCCAGTCCCAGATCCCTCGCTCCTATAGCCTGGGCCCACTTTTCCTCAACAGTGTCTCATAGAAATGGGCACTTACTGCGGCTAGGGGTGGACAGGGATGGCCCAGAATAAATATATGTTGACAAAATTGCCAGCCCCTGGAATTCTAGGGTTCTACACCAAAAACTTAGCCTAAAGCTATTGGATTTCAAGGAGAAGGAAGAGTAGAAATAGAAGGGTAGTGGGTGGAAAAAGAATCTAGGAAAAGAGGTGAGGAAAGTAAGGCAAGGTGAAGAGGCAATTGCAAACAAGAAGGGGATGGCACTAGTTTAAAAAAAATCCTATTCTCCCCACTGGCTCTTCCAAACCCTTTTATCCCTCCTCAAACCTTCCATGGCTCCCACTCCCCTCACTGTCTCAGCTGAGATCCTTGACTCATATTTTATATAAAAAATTTAGGCTATTTGCCAGGAGCCCTTTTCTCCCCTCTTCCTCCTTTCCTATTACTCAGATGCCTTCTCCCATTATCTCTCCATCCCCATCTCCCATGATAAGATGGTCTTACTCCTTACCAGGGCTAGCACTGCTACCTGTTCTAGCGATCCCATTCCATCTCATCTCCCCCACCAGATTACTCTCCCTGAAATCCCCATTTTGTCACTTATTTTCAATCTCTCTCTATCTACTGGCTCATTCCCCACTGCCTACAAATACACCTGTCTACCCTATCCTTAAAAAAACCCTCACTTAGGGGGCAGCTAGGTTGCACAGTGGATAGAGCACTGGCCCTGGATTCAGGAGGACCTGGGTTCAAATCTGGCCTCTGACAACATAACACTTACTAGCTGTATGACCCTGGGCAAGTCACTTAACCCCATTGCCTAACCAAAAAAAGCCAAACAAACAAAAAAAACAATCCAACCTGGCCTGAGACACTTGACACTTACTAGCTGTGTGACCCTGGGCAAGTCACTTAACCCATGGCCTAGCCAAAAAACCCTGACTTGATTCTTCCATCCTAGAAAGGCAATAGAAATCACCTATATCTCTCTTTTTCTCTATGTAGCTAAATTCCTTGGAAAAAGTCATCTTCACTAAGTGTCTCCGCTTTCTCTTCTTAACCCTGTACAATCCAGCTCTAGCTTTATCATTCCACCATAACTGCTCTCTCTGAAGTTGCCAATTTCAATGGCTTTTTCTCCTTCCTCATTCTCTTTGACCTCTCTGCAGCCTTTGACACTGTCAATCCCTCTTTCCTCCTTGATATCTCTTCCCTCTAGGTCTTTTTTTTTCTTTTTCTTTTTTTTGGTGAGGCAATCAGGGTTAAGTGACTTGCCCATGGTCACACAGCTAGTAAGTGTTAACTGTCTGAGGCTGGATTTGAACTCAGGTCCTGATGACTCCAAGGCCAGAACTCTATTCACTGCACCACCCAGCTGTCCCTTTCCTCTAGGTTTTTGAAACACTTTTCTCTCCTGGTTGGCCTCCTACCTATCAGACTGCTCCTTCCCGGCCTCCTTTGCTGGATCTTCTTCCAGATCATGCCCTCTAAGCACAGGTGTCCCACAGAGTTCTGTCCCAGGCCCTTTTCTCTTCTCCTTCGATACAACTTCACTTGGCGATCTCATCTGCTCCCGTAGGTTTCATTACCATCTCTATGATGACAATTCTCAAATCTACCTTTCCTGCCCCAACCTCTGCTGACCTCCAGTCTCACACCTCCAACCGCCTTTCTGACATCTCCAAGTGGATGTCTAGTAAACATCTGAAACTCAACAGCTCCAAAACAGAATTCATTATCTTTCCCCTAAAAATCCTCTCCCCCTACTTTCCCTTTTATTGGAGCAGGCAGCACCTCTGCGGGCTTAGAACCGTGGAGCTATCTTCCACTCCTCACTCTCTCTCGCCTGCCATATCCAAACTGTTGCCAAGGCTCGTAGATTTCACCTTTGCAGCATTTCTTGAATATGCCCCCTTTTCTTCTCTGACACTGACACCACTCTGGTGCAGTGCCTTATCATCACCAGCCTGCCTCAAGTGTCTCCCTAATCCAGTCCGTCCTCCTTTCAACCACTAAAGTGATTTTCCTAAAGCACAGATTCGATCATCCCTCCCCCACCCCAGTACTCTGTTTGGTATTCAAAGCCCTTTATAACCTAGCTGGTTCCTTCCTACCTTTCCTGTCTTCATACAGCTCATCCCTCTAACGTGTATTCTTTTAAGAACAAGACACTACACCTTTCCAGTCCAGGCATTTTCTCTAGCTGTCCTCCATGCCTGGAATGTTCATACTCCTCAACTCCACCTACTGACTGCCTTGGATTCCTTTAAGTACCAACTAAAATCCTATCTTGTATAGGAGGCCTTTCCCAACCCCTCTTAATTCTTTCTGTTCATTATTTTCCATTTATCTTACACATAGCTTGTTTGTTTAGATTTGTTTGTATGTATGTTGTCTTCCCTATTAGATGGGGAGCTCCTTGAGGGCAGGGACTGTCTCTTACCTCTTTTTGTATCCTCAGGCTTTAGCACAGTGCCTGGCATATAGTAGGTGCTTAATAAATGTTTATTGACTAATTGATTGATTCCTCCCCTCCTCCCCCACCACTGAAGGAGCAGGTTGTGGGAAGGAGTAAATTTCTTTACTCTCTTTAATAGGTCACACATAGCAGAGCTGCTGAAGCAATAGCCCGTCCTCACAGTGAAAAGAACACTGATTTGTAGCCAGAAGCCCTGGATTTGCACCCTTATCCTACCACTTATTATGTTCTGTGAGTTTAGGCACACTACTTTTCTGGGCTGCGGTTTCCTCATCTGCACCATGGGGATAATACTTGAGCTATTTATCACCTGCTTCTTTTTTGTAGGAGGCATAGTGGAAATGTGAGAAGTTTTCTCACCACCTTAATGATATCAAGAAACAGGCCCTTAGAGAAGCAGGTGCTTCTGATGGATTTGGGGTTTAGGGGGAGAGGAAGAGGAAGGCTATTCAAGAGGCCCAGAGGCCTAGCAAGGAAGGGAAAAATGGCAGAAGGTATCACTACCCCAGTAGTTCTGTCTTGTGATTTGTATTTGAGAGCAGAGAAAATACCCTCAAGGAGGGCTGGCTGCAGCTGGGGTCTGGTGGTGAATGCTGGTCTCTTTCTTTAGAAGGAGGAAGGAAAAGAGAAGAGAGGGATGGTGGAAGAAAAAGAGAAGAGGGGAAGAAGATATTTCCAACATCTGAAAATCATTACTGGGTATGAGAGGAGAACACCCAAAGGGTGCCTAGCAAGTCACCTCTGATGAGGTTGCTGTAAGTAGCTTATCGCAGTCTGGCCTGGCTCAGCACCTCTCCCTTCCCAATATCTTCCTGTGTCTACCCCAGGACTCACCTGCTGGCTGCTGGGGCAAAGCTGTAGTCCATATTAGATACTTTGTATATATTCTCCCCAGGTCCACCACTGCCAACTCCCCCTCCTGCATAGGGTCCATTCCTTCCATTCCCTTCTAGGGATAGCTTTCGGGTATGCAGACCCCCGGGTGCCTGGCCTGAAGAATTAACACGTCTCATCTCTGTTCCTCTGTGCCCTGACCCATAGGTTCCACCAGGATGAGGCCCAAAGGCATTTGGGGTACTCAGACTTCGAGCAGTTCCACCTCCTGGACCACAGCGTGGGGGTCCAGGGCTCCTCCGAGGCTCATTGAGGTAGAGGCGTTTCTTAATGAGGGAGCGGCCCCCACTCGAGAAGCGTTCCAAGCCCCCACTACCACTGTGGTGGACACCAGGGTAGTAGTGGGAGTAGCTATTTCCCGGGGATCCTGCGGGTGATGGCCGCTCGTAGCCTGGAAGGCCCAGGTCCAGGGTCTGGCCATAGTCTGAGAAACTGCTTCGCAGAGGAGAACCCCTATGGCCCAGGTAGGCTGGGGTTGGGACTGGAGCTGGGGCTGGAGCAGGAGGCGTGTTGGAAAGATCAGCATCATTGCTGAACTCAGGGGGTGGTGGGATGACCTCAAAGTCAAATTCTTCCCCCTCGTCCTCACTTCCCTTGTGTGAAGGGGAGGATGGTGAAGAGAAGGACTTGGGCAGCAGGTGGCTTTGGGGGCTGTAGGAAGAGGTTGACCTCTCCTGACCCAGCAAGGCCCGAGTCTCCTCCTTTGACCATCTCTGCCTGGGCTGGGACTCTGAAGTCACTGCACCTCTTGGGGATGGGGAGCCCCATTTGCTGGTTCTGTCATGCTGAGTTGATGTGGACATCTGGGGAGCCTGTTCTACCTCCCTCGTGGGTTTGGGCACAACTGTGAAGGAGTTAGGCCTGACTTCACTGTAGATGATGCTTTCAGAGACAGACTCTGATTGATTTCTGTTGCCACGGAGACTCCCTGGCAATGAGGACCGGCCCAGGTCACTGCCCCTAGCCCGTCCCTTCTGGGCCCTCTGTTTGGCAGCGAGCAGTAAGGCCATTGGAGATCCTCTTTCCACCACCTCCCCTGTCACTGGGTGTCTGAGGACCTCCCTGTCTGACCGATCTTCTCCAGGGGTCTTGACTGATGGGCTTTCATTTTCCCATACTTCTTGAGGCTCCCTCTTGGCAGGGCTGGGTGTTACTACAGCAGCTTCCTGGCCAGAGTGTGCCTTGTCTTGGCCCTGGTGGGGTTTGTAGAGAACCGGCACCTCCTCTTGGGCTAGGGGAGTCTTTGGTGCAGGGGCAGGTGAAGGAGGTGTCCCCATCCTATCAGGTTTCGGAGGCACCAAAGGGGAATCCTTAGCCTTGGGGGGAGAAGATATTGCTGATGGTTGAGACTCTGTGGCTTTCTCCCCTGGTCCAACAGTTCTGGCTGTGGGGACGCCCAAGTCCTTCTCTGCTTCAGGTTTGGGTGGGGTGGGCAGAAGTGGGAGCTTCTTGGCCACTGGCTTAGGAAGCTTGGCATCCCAGCCCCATTCTGGACTATCCTTCTGGCTTCTGGTGGGGGCTTCGGGGATACGAGACCTATAGCTGGCTTAGCTTCCTTCTCCAGTGAGGGGGACATCAGGGCTTCCAGCTCGCTCCTGATGCGCTGGACACTTGGAGTTGGGGGCTCTGCCGGGGTGTAGTCCACAGGTGGGAGGGTCAGGTTTGGAGGAGGCTCTTTCTTGGGTAAATTGGGGCTCTTGTCTCTGTTCTCTCCAACTCTGGAGGGAGGTGTGGAACTAGTCCCATTGCAGGGAGAGCGTTCTTCTCTCCTTGAGCCACACAGGTAGGCAGCCAGCTCACTTCTCAGTTTGTCCATTTGTTTGGGATCCCGCCAGTCCACAGGATCTGAGGAGTCCTCAGCCACTGGGGTGGCAGTTTTGGGTTTGGGGATGGGAGAACTTGGTTTGGGGCCTTTCCCAAGCCCTGTCACTGGTACTGGGACCTTTTCGATCACAGGCAGAGGGGGAGCCTCTGGAGGGAGAGGAGGTGCTGGGGGTGGCAATGGAGAGGCTTGGGGTGGCATTGCTGTTCTGTTTATTTTGGGGCTAGTTTGGCTAGGCTGAGGACTGGCTGGCACAGTGTCCTGAAGCTTCCTGGGGCCATCTGGCTCCTGAGTCCCATCAGGGTATGCCTGGGATGCAGGGCGGATATGGAAGCTGGGTGGTAAAGGAAGCCGATTTGAGATCTTCTTAGGAGTCTCCATCTCTTGGGGATCCCTAGGAGACCCCTGAACTGGGATTGATGAGGTCCTGACAGGTGCTGGAGGGGGCACCTTTAAGGAACGAGGGAAGGTAAGATGGGGGTCAGGCTTGGACTCAGTAGGAGGGGCAGCAGGGCTTCTTGGAGGGCTGTTCTTGTGGGCCTCAGACTGCCCCCCATTGAGCACAGTCTCTGATTTCCATTTGGAGACACCAGTAGAAGGGAAGGGCCAAGGCCCTGTTGGGGTACGAGGAGGCTCAAGGACAGGGGGTCCTGGTGCTGGCATAGGAGGAGGTGGGGGTGCCAGGAAGGCTAGGGGTGGGGCTGGAGGGATAAAGTCCGGAGGGGTGGGGGTCGGTGGGGAGGAGAGTATAGATGGGGGAGACAGAGCCCCAGGCACAGGTGGTGGAGGTGGGGCCATGTTGGGTGGTGGTGGGGGTTGCGGTTCCAGCAGTAAGGGAGGAGGTGGGGGTGCCATGGAAGGTGGGGGAGGGGGTGGAGACTCCGCCTTGAACATCGAGACATCAGGAGGTGGTCCTGGGGCTGGGCCCACAGGGGGTGGAGGGATGATGGGCTCTTCACCATAGTGCCCAGATCTCAGGTCACCCACAGAGCTGTATAGTCGGAGGTTACCATTGATTTGCAGGCTGCTGCCTGTAAAAAAAGGAGAGGAGTGAAACAGGTCTAGAACTTCCAGGGTACCCCTCTCATCATTCCCCACTCCCAGGGAAGGCCACCCCTGAAGGTAAATGATCAGCTTCTGTTTCTCAGGTAGGAAAGACTGGGCAGCAGCGGCCCGAGCCTTGCACACTCGGCAGCATGACCCTCCTCTTAACAGCAGGGTAGGAGGACGATGTGACTTAATGGGATCTGGGAGAAAGTGGCCAGCACAGCCCCATTCTCAGTCTACCTGACCAAGTTGTCCTGGCACAAGCAGAAGAGACACAGTAAAGGGGTTGGGAGGTGGGGCAGTGAGGAGGGGAAAAAATGCTACTGATTAGGGATAGGAGGGCTGGGCAGGGGATAGGCCTAGATGTTCCCTTCCTCTCCCTCCCCAGAAACAGGCTTTTCCAGCTGTGTCTTCTCCCCCAGACCCCTCCAGTTCAGTTTTGCTACATCTGGAGGCAAAGGACAGCAGAGTATCGGGGCTCTCACAGTTTGGGCCTATTTGGAGGACAATAGCCAGTGTCTGAGAGCCCCTCAAGCCTGAAGGCAAGGGGACCCGAGGTACCTTTATTTGTCACTTCTTTGCCCACAAAATCCTCAGGGACAGATGGGGTTGGCACAGCCAGTCCATGGTTTTCCTGTGCATTCTAGAAGAAACCCAACAGTGGTGAGTAGGGAAAGATATAGATTCAAAATTTTTTTTTTAAATGATTTCTTTCTGCTGAATTTAAATCTGTCCTCAGACACTTGACACTTACTAGCTATGTGACCCTAGGCAAGTCACTTAACCCCAACTGCCACGAAAAGAAAAATAAAAGACTTTTATAAGGTAACTCCTCTGACTCAAGAGCTTAAAATGGTTCCCCATTGCTTGTTTTTTTTTTCTCGAGGCAACTGGAATTAAGTGACTTGCTCAGGGTCACATAGCTAATAAATGTCTGAGGCCATATTTGAACTCAGGACCTTCTGTCAGGGCTAGTGTTCTATCCACTGTGCCACCCAGGTGCTTACTGGACAAAATTTAAACTGTTGAGCCTAGCATTTGAAGCCTTCCGTAGTTGGCCCTGACCTACCTTATGGACCATTTGCTACAGTCAGACCAACTTCCTCATTCTCTTCCATTTGATTCCCTGGGTTTGCCCCTCACTTGGAATATGTACCATTCCCTCCTCTAGCTGCAGCAAGACATAGATCAGGACAACTGGAGATGGTCCCGGATGCAGTGGGAGACCTGGTGACTTTGCACATCCGTGCCTCACTTAAATCCAATTCATTCGCAAGTCATGACATCACCTTCCTGATGTCATTGGTCCTTAGGACAAACAATCACACTCTCGCTGTGCAAGTCCTATCCTTTAGAGCTCAGTTCAGTTCTTGAATACTCTGAAAAGTCTTGCTCTCTCAGACACAATGACTTCATTTCACCTGTCCAGCTTTGTCTCTTAGACAGTTAACTCCTGGGGGGCAGGGATAACATCTAGAATGCACAGCCCTCATGGTGCCTGGAGAGGTGCTAGATATGTACATAGTTGCTGTTTGCTGATGGACATAGGCAGGCCCCTGGAAGGATGGTACAAAGGCTCCTAAAATATAACATAAGAAATTCACTTTCCAGTGAAACTGGTCTACTTGCTATTTCCTATTCATGACATTTCACCTCCTCCCTCTCCCTTTTCCGAAGCTATCTCTCCTTCGTGGAATGCCCTTCCTCTTCACTTCTACCTCTTGAAACTCCTACCTCCTTTCCAGGGTCTGCTCAAGCGCCATCTCTCACGGGAGGCCGTTTCCAATTCCCCCAGTTCTTACTACCACTTCCCCAAATCATTTTAAAATTTCACATCTGATTGTGAGCTCCTTGAGGGCAGGGACTGTCTTTTGCTTTTCTTTGTATTCTCAGTGCTTAGCCCAATGTCTAACACATAGTAGGTGCTTAATAAATGTTTGACAGAATTTGTTTTTGTATATATTTTGTATTCACTTATTTAGATATGTATTGAGGGGTCCCTCCCAATGTAAACACTTTGAGGGCAGGGACCATTCTATTCTTGTTTTTGATCAATACCCAGTAGGTAGTTCATAAACGGCTTGTTTTGTTGGAGTTAGACATTAAGGAGAAAATAACTTAGAAAGTGTTAAGAGACAGAATTGGAAAGGGCTTTAGAGCTGATCTAATCCAAATTTTCCATTGGATTCGTGGGGAAACTGAGACTCTGAGGGCTAATCAGGATCCAGGGACCCCTAATTCAAGAAATCCTCCTGGACTGAGCCTGAATTAGCTTCCCCATCTTCCCCTAATCCCAGCCTCTCACGTGCTATTGTCTTAGCATCCTTACTGTTGGCTCTATCCTCCGTACCACAATCTGCTTCCATTTCTCTTTTATGGGACAAAAGCTGACATCAGTTATAGAGCCAGGAGGAGGCAAACTTTTATGGAAATTAGATGTAGTCCTTGGCAAGTTGCCTGGACAAATCTGGTTACAGGGTTTACCTTTGGGGCTTCCAGCTGGAGGTTTGGGGGGAGGGAGTGGTTTGCAGCTGTTTCTACAAACAGGCCACAGGCCTCCAGGCTGGAGGCTTCTGAGGGTTGATGTCTTTATGGGGGCAGCTGTTGTAATCTTCATCTTCCAATACTACCCTACACCAAACCTCTGGGGAAGAAGTTGGCCTCAAACTCAGGTCATAGAATCATAGAGCTTGGCACAGAACTGAACACATAATAGGCATTCAATAAGCCATTTGCTGAATGAATGAATGGAATTTTAAAACTCTGGAGTGGTCAAAGCTGGAAGGGACCTTAGAAATTAGTTAAATCCAACCTGCTCATTTTATAGTGGAGAAAATTTTGTCCAGAGAGGGGAAGAGATTTGCCGAGGAGTACAAGTCTAGTGAGGGGGAAAGACCAGATTTGAACCCAGGTCTTCTCCTATTATTTTCACTATACTCCAGAGTCACTTTGGATGGTCTATACACAACTCTAGAAGCCAGGCCTCTGTGACCTTCAGCTTCACAGCCCTTGACCTCAAAGTGCACTTAAGTTTCATTACACTCAAAAACCACAACTAATGCAAACCCATTCTCAGACCCAGTTTGCAACACTAGCCTGGAGAGATTGGATGCTTTTTAATAACGCTTTTAATACCCTTCTTAAAAACACCATGAGGATTCATGGGACACACCCTTCATGCCTTCCTTTGTTAGAGAAGCAAATGCTTTCAGGGTGTTCCGGTCACATAGCACAGAGGGCAGGACACCCCTTTGAACTTTAGAGTTTGGGTGAGGCTCAAAGTCAGCCTCTCACCTCCTCACAAAAGCCTTCCTAGATGGGGCCTAAATTGGCTCACCACCCACTCGTCATCCAAGACACCACCCACTCCCTCTCTTCTACTCATTCAGTCTTTATACAAACAATCAACTCAATTACTCACTCCCTTGATGACGTCTGTGGCATGCTTTAAAATTCCTGGCTAACTTGCCTTTCTCACCCAATATACTCTTCTGGACCCATCTGTCAATGCTCATTTGCTCAGACAATGCATATATAAATTCATTTAAATATCCGCCCAAAAGGAACCCAACTAGGAAGGTAGGGCCGGCTGCCCTCTAGCAGGAGTTGGGTCCTCACAAGTATGTAGACCCAGAATAACATTACCATATGCCTTCCTGCAGAATCCTAAGGCCTCGCCTTTCCATCTGACTTGTAAGCTGCACGTACCTTCCTATGTTCATTGTCCCCCCATTAGAATGCCCTCACCTTCAGAGCAGGGATTATCTTTTCTATTTGTATTGCTGGAGCTGTAGCACATAATAATGCTTAATAAACATCTTTTCATTCATTCAATAACAGCTCACATTTCTATAATACTTTATGATGTATAAAGTGAAGTGCTCCCCTCAAAACACATAGGCAGTACAAGATTATTGCCCTTATTTTGCAGAAGAATAAACAGACAAGGTGAAAAACAATGATTTTTTAACATGCATACACACACATGTGGATATGTATATATGCATATATATATACATGCTAATTATTTTTATTATTCAATATATTAGTAAAAGCACTGCACAGAAGTGGGCCAAGGACAAACCTTATGTCATGTCACTAGAAATCCTCTCCTGGAGAACCTTCCAGGTCTATTAATCAACAATCTTTGGATTTAGTCAATTCTTTTCTTTTTAAAAGAGCATTCATCAAAAACTACTACGTGCCAGGTACCGTACCGTACTAAGCACTTTACAAATACACCATTTGATCCTAACCACTACCCTGGGACATAAGTGCAATTATTATCTCCATTCTACAGTTGAGGAAACTGAGTCAGGTAGTGGTTAAATGACTTGCCCAAGGTCATGAAGGTACCATGTGTCTGATTTGAACTCAGGGCTTCCTAACTCTAGGCCCAGTGCTCTATACGCTGAGACATCAAACTCCCTGCTTGCCTTGCCTTGATTGCCCCCATTTTGCAGAAGAAAAAGCAGGAAAAGAGAGGTGAACCAGGTCCTTGCTAGGTTGCATTCTTGGAAGAAAAATAGGAAGCTTCACTTTTCTAACCTCGTCACGTCTCATTAGGACTCTGAAATAGCTTCTAATTGGTCATCAACAGATGGATGCCATCGCTTTATTGGATGTTTTTGCTTGATTGGTTTGCTTTGCCATAAGGGAGGAGAGTTCTGAAATGACTGCTGTTGAGATAAAAGGCCATAAAACATTTTTTAAAAATGAATTGGAAACCAAATCCTGGAAGGGGGAGTTACTGGGCTTCGTTGGGATCTGGTTCTTCATCAGGACTCTTAGCTGACCCCCTCACAACACAATTGAAGGGAAAGCCCACGGAACCAGAAGCTGGGGGACCTCAGTGGTCTGGCTCCCTCACTAACTCACTGTGTGACCTTGGATGAGTCATAGTTCCTCTTCTGTCAGATCAAAGACATGATCTCTAAGTTCTTTTGCAGCTCTACTATCATTAGAGCCAGTCACATACTGGTTGGGGATAGCAGAGGCTAGACTCCTGATCTCCTGCCTCTAAGTCCAGTTCTCTTCTCACCATGCCCCGCTGCTCCTACGTGTCTCAGCTTGTTTCTATATATGCCTGCACCCCTGAACCTGCATTTCCTTCACTGGCCCTTTCTTTGCTAATCTAGAGAATCAAGAGGGGGAGAAGGGACTCATCTTTGGACTTTGGACTTTCTTTGGGGAGCCTTCAGAAGTTTTTCATTCCCCAGAATACAAGCCAATTCCCTTTCCTTGCCCTGTTCAGGCGTTGGCAGTAGAGCGAACATTAGATGTGGAATCAAAAGGCCTGGATTCAAATCTTGTTTCTGCCACTCGGGCAACTAACAGGTGATGCAAAGGACATAGTGGAAGAACTGGAGTCAGGAAGACTTGAAGCTGTGTAACCCTGGGCAAGTTACTCAACTTCTGTGTGCCTCAGTTTCTTCAACTGTAAAATTAGGACAACGATGCCTTAAGGTCAGTACAATTATCCCTTCCACATCGACACTTTCCCCATCGAAGTTTTGATATATCTCAGTTTTGATATATTACAGATCAGCATAAGAAATGAAATGGGAATTTTTGGGGGGAATTTTGCAAAGCCACAGATGACAAAACAAAAGCCAGCAGATGACACAGAAAAAGTTTAGAAACTCAGAAATGCATAAAAGAGTACTGTGTAGTACTGTAAACACCCCATAAAAGAAAAAGAAAAGACTCAGACTCCTACTCTGATACAAAGGGAGGGCCAAAAAAATTTCAAGCATTTTCCTAATGGAGGGGGCACCTCGCCCCAAACCCTCTCGATGTGGAAGAGAGAACTGTAGTATAATTATCACCACTCCTATTTGATAAATGAAGAAACTGGGACGAAGAAGAGCTGGAAGGGACTTTAGAATCCATGCAGTCTGGCCTCTAGAGCAGGTAATGGAGAACTACAGAGAGGCAGAGACCCACCCAGGGTCACACATGGTAGAGACTGTGAAAGGTTGATTTAAACTTGTTCAAGGTCACATAGCTGGTAAATATTAGAACTGGGACTTGAATCCAGGCCCAATGTCCACTATTAGGTAACTAAGTGACATGGTGGATGAAGTACTGAGTCTAGAATCAGGAAAACCCAAGTTTCTTACCAGCAGTGTGACCCTGGGCAAATCTCTTAACTTTCATCTGCCTCAGTTTCCTCAACTGTAAAAAGAGGATAATAATAGTACTTAACTCCTACGGTTTTTTTTGAGGACCAAATAATATTTGTAAAGCACTCAACACAGTGCCTGGCACATAGTAGGCACTTAATAAATGCTTGTTCCTTTCCCCCCTCCCCAATTTTCCCACTATACTCTTACTGCCTCTCAGGAAGCAGTCCTATTATTAATAGCCATGCCCTGGATTTGAACTGAGGTTGTCGAAGGCCCCAAAGCAAAGTACTAATCGCTCTATCCCACTGTGCTCCATGAGGGCTTAATCACCTCCTCTCTCTAAGCCTCAGTTTCCTCCTCTGTAAAACAGGCTGGTTGGACTGGATGATCTCTAAGGCCTCTTTCGGCCCTCCAGAGGATTCCTTTCCTCCCTGGCCCATGGTGACAGCTTTGCATGTGAGTCACTCTGAAGTCCTCCAGAGAGCTGTCAGCAGGCACCTGGGAGCTAGAAGGCATGACTCAGTTACAGGAAAACTGGGAGAAGGAACAGAAGAGGAGACAAAGACAGGGATGACTGGGATTTCCCTGTCCCCTGGGCCAGGAGAAAGCCGCTGGGGCTCAGTGCTGGGGACCATTTCCTCCCACTGCCCTTTTTTATGAGTTCCAGACTTGGTGCCTGTGGATTCAAAGTCCTATCTGTTAGAAGAACAGGAGTGTCTAGACCAGGGGTAGGAAACCTGTGGTCTCAAGGCCACATGTGGCCCTCTAGGTCCTGAAGTGCAGCCCTTTGACTGAATCTAAACTTCACTGAACAAATCCCCTTTATAAAAGGATTTGTTCTTCAAAACTTGGACTTAGTCAAAGGGCTGCACTTGAGGACCTAGAGGGCCATATGTGGCCTTGAGGCTGAAGGTTCCCCACGCCTGGCCTAGACAAAGCATGTTGGAGGTGATTAGGTTTCATAACCTCGCCTTCCTCTCAGGCCATTTTGCTCCTTTCCTCATATGTACAGTCTAGGCATTGCTACATTCAACCTAAGAGTTTAAGAAGGATCATAGATTTGGAGCTGGGAGGGTACTTAGAGTTCATTTAGCCAAGCCTTCTTACTTTACAGATAAGGAAACTGAGGCCAGTATGGTTAAGTAACTTACCCAAGGTCAAACAGGTAGTAACAGAGTTCAGATTCAAACTCAAGTCCTGAAACTCTATGGCCTGGGATTTCAGTGGTTCCCCCCCCCATATTCTCTGTTGCCCCCCGCCTTGCCCCTTGCTGTCACCTTTTATTTGGGAAATACAGGAATATAGCCCTCCGTAGGGCTACCTGCCTAACTTTAAGAGTCAACAGATTTGAGGGGTAATCAAAGCTAAAGAAATGAAATTTGAGCCAGGATTTGAACCCAGGTCTCCTTACTCTAACACTAACAAACCGTGTATCTGTGGACAAGTCATTTTCCCTCTCTAGGTCTATTTCCTAATCCAAAAAATGAAGGTAAAGTAGATTAATTCTAAGGTTCCTTCCTACTCTAAATTTTATGATTCTAATACTGAAACAGGTGCACAATTTGCATGTTCCTCATTTGAAGTCCAAATCAGGGTCTGGACAACCCCTCGGAGGCTGGGCTCCTAGGCAGAGTTTGCAGGTGTGTGAGGCTACTGCCTCTTTCTCCGTCCTCCACCCTTCTAAAGGTGCAAATGCATTACTCCTTGCTCCACCTGTGGCCTGTCAAGTCAGGCCCTGATCTTCATCTGATGTCCCTCCCCTAGGCCTGCTCTCACATGGAACTACTCCAGCCCCAGGAAACTATTGGTCCAGCTGTTGACATCAGTGCTCCAGTACTTTGCAGGAGGCAGTTATGGTACAGTGAAAGCACACTGGCTCTGGAGTCAGAGGTGATTGTTGTTGGTGGTGTTCAGGCCTGTCCCAACTCTTCATGACCCCAGTTGGGGTTTCTTGGAAAAGACACTGGAGTGGTTTGCCATTTCCTTCTCCAGCTCATTTTATAGATGAGGAAACTGAGGCAAACAGGGTGAAGTGACTTTCCCAGGGTCACACAGCTAGTAAGTGTCTGAGGCCAGATTTGAACTCGGGTCTTCCTGACTTCAGGGGTAGCCCTATGCACTGAGCCACTTAGCTCCCAAGGGCAAGGAGTCAGAGGACCCAAGGTCAAAGCCTAATTCTGATACTTCCAGGGGGATTTTGGGCAAGTCACTTAATCTATCTAGGCCTCAGTTTTCTCAATTCTAAAAAAAAAAAAGGAGAAATGGACTACTCATCTCTGAGGTCCCCCTCTAGCTCTAGAGCTGGAAAGACCGTCAGAAAGCATAGCATCTAACACCCTCATTTTGTAGATGGAGTTCAAGTCCAGAGAAGGAGCACAGCACAAAAGAACCAGAGACCAAAAGAACCTCTGAATCACATAGTCTGACCCTCTCACTTTTACAAATGAAGAAACTGAGGTGCAGGGAAACTAGGTGATTTTCTTAAGGTCACAAAGAAAGTAAAGATTGGAGTTTGCTTCCCATAGATCACAAAGCAGAGTCAGAAGGACCCATCAGGCTTCAGGTTCAGGGTTCGGGCCATTAGACCACCTTCAAGTGCAATTGTGGCATCCAGGGCCATCTCCAGTCCTGATCTATATCTTGCTACTAGACCCAGATGGCTCAGGAGGACACAATGAGAATGGTGACTTTGCACAGCCTTGTCTCACTTAAATCCAATTCACTTGCAAGTCATGACATCACCTGTGCGATGTCCTGGTCCTGTTTGAGAACGAAGGACAAACAAAAATAACAACCACTACCACCAGTAGCATTGTGATTGGCCAAAGAGGCCACAGTCCATTCATGGGGTACAGTGGGGAGCCACACAACCCCACACATATAATCGGGCTCCACAGCCTGCCTATCCCAGTTCTTGAAATCCCCTCTAAGAATATAAGGTACAACTAGTATAGAAAGCAATTAAGTTGTTTGCCCTGGAGCATGGAGGGAAAAAGCCTGATTTCAGCCCAGGAGGAAGGGACAATGTAATGTCTTGAGCCCCCAGATACTTTCCCCTTTGGCTCAGTTTCTTGAAGAGAGTGACAGAAGCTGTTAGTGTAAATCCATCAAGAATCTCCCTATATTCCTTCGGTTTAGAGACACTCCTTACTTTTCTAAATGACTTAAGTGATGAGGCTCATTTTTTCTCCCTGGAAATCCCAAGTCAGAGTCACAATCCAGAGTTTACTTGCCCCTAAACTACCCCAACCCACCCACCCAGCCACCAGTTACACACACACACACACACCCCTTTTCCTTCTTCCCTTTCCATCCACTTTCAATTTGATAGGTATTATTAAGCCTGAGGTATGTGCAAGGTACTCTGCTAGGTGCTGGAGATATAAAGACAAAATTAAAAATATTTTCTGCCCCCAAAGAGCTTCCATTCTACAAGATATATTCAACATATACACAGATAAGTAAAGACAAGACAATTTAGGAGGTAGAGAATCCTAACTGGGAGGGTTAGGAAAGGCTTAGAGTAGAAAGTTTTGTCTGGGCCGGGCCTTGAAGGAAACTATTGATTCTAAGAGCTGACTGTAAGGAAGGAAGGTGATTTGAACTCCATTTCTTCTGATTCTGGAGCTGGCACTCTATCCACTGTGCCACCATGCAACAGTCCTAGAAAGGCAGCCTAGCCCAACCATAAAAGGCTTTAAATATTACACTGAGGAGTTTTGCCTTTTATCCTGGAAGCAATAGTTGAGTCTCTGAAAATTTGTGAACAGAAGAATGATATGGTCAGAAGTCTGCTTTAGGAAGATGATTGTGGCAGTTGTGTGGAGGCTGATTAGAGAGGTAAGAGACTGGAGGCTGGAAGGTCAATTAGGATGTCCAGGCAACAGATTATGAGGGCCTGAACTGGACTGGTGGCTGGAAAAGGGGAAAGAAGGGAACAGATTTTGTATGTATAAACTATATCAAATTGCTTACTGTCTCAGGGAGGGGAGAGGGGAAGGAAGGAGAGAGAGATAGATTTTGGAACTCAGAACTTTAAAAAATTTAAAAAATTGTTTTAATATGTAATTTGAGAAAAACTCTGTGTGTGTGTGTGTGTGTGCGTGCATGCGTATGAAAGAGATTTGTAGAGTAGGAATTTATCTTCCTTGGCAACTGATTGGATGGAGAGAAGTGTGAGGCACAGGGAAGAGACAAGGATGATGTAGACCATAAACCTAGACAATGAGAAGGGTGGTGGTACCTATGAAATAAACACGGAGTTTTGGAGAAAAGAATATAAAATGTTTGAGGTGTCTAAGAGACATTTAGGTAGATGTCCAGCAGGAAGTTGTCAATATGAAATCAGAGCTCAGGAGAAAAATTAAGGATGGAAATGTAGATTTTGAATTCATCAGGCAACTAGGAGGAACAGCAGAGAGGAGCACTGGACCTAGAACTGGGAAGACTTGAGTTCAAATCCAGCTTCACTTCCTAGTTGTGTGACAACCTTGGGCAAGTCACTTAATTTTACCTCAGTTTCCTCATCTGTCAAATGAGCTGGAGAAGGAAATGGCAAACCATTTCCAGTATCTCTGCCAAGAAAACCCCAAATGGGGTCATGAAGAGTTGGACATGACAAACAATTGAACAACAACGTATCAGAACATAAAATGAAATATTTGTAAAGTGGTTTGCAAAACTTTTTGTTGTTTAGTTGTTACAGCCATGTCTGATTCTTGGTCAGTCTCCCTGATTCCTAGCCCTGCAGTCTAGGGCAGCTAGGTATCTCAGTGAATAGAGCTTAGAATGAGGAAGATTCCTCTTCCTGAGTTCAAACCCAGCCTCAGACATTTACTAGCTGTGTGACCCTAGGCAAGTCATTTAATCCTGTTTGCCTCAGTTTTCTCATCTGTAAAATGAGCTGGAGAAGGAAATGGCAAACCACTCCAGTATCTTTGCTAAGAAAATGCCAAATGGGGTCACAAAGAGTTGGACATAACTAAATGAATAATGCAAACCTTAAAATGCTATAAAAACGCTATTATTACTATCTGCAGAGAAATAAGTAAGAAATAAGAACCCATGAGAACTGATGGGTTCCCACTCCTTGTAGACTTTGGAACCAAAAGGAATATTAGAGGTGAGCCAATGCCATGCCTTCGTTTACAAAGAGGGATAAAAGGAGCTCAAGGAGGTTAAGTGATTTTCCTAAGGTTCTCCAGTAACAGGGCCAGGATTCAAACCCCAATCCTCCAAATCTAAATGCAGAGCTCTTTTTAGTAGATCTCACTTGCTGTTCCTTGCATCTCTTTACTCAGTGCCTCTCGTTGGCTATCCCTCGTGGCTAGCATGGTCTTCTGGGTTCCTTCCAATTTCCAGTAAATTCCCATCTTCTGCAAGAAGCCTTTCTGGGGCCCCTTGATGCTCATGCCTTCCAGTCTGGGATAACCTCCAATTTACCCTCCATAATATCTTGTACAATTGTACATAGCTGTTTGCATGTCATCTGCCCTATTCGAAGGAGAGTTCCTTCTGTGAAGGGCCTATTTTTTGACTTTCTTTGTATCTCAGGTGCTTAACACAGTGCCTGATATGTAGTAAGTGCTTAATAAATGTTGTTAACTCAATCACACTGCCCCTAAGGGCTGAGGATTCATACTGTTGTCCTTTTATATCCCTAGTCTACAGATTCCTTCTCAGAGATATTAGAAACAAGTTTATGGACCCCAGTTTAAGAAACCTTGCCCTAGAGAAGGAAGACACAGGGCTCTGCCTATTGAGTGAGCCAGGCTTCCTCACCTCTGTCCCTGAGCCATGTGTTCCTTTAGTCACTTTCACAAAGCTCTTTGTTCTTGGATACCCTCTCCCCACACCCAGGGCTTGGTGTCATACACACACAGATCTTCATTCTTAGAATTCCTTGCCCAGCCAAGCCCTGGTCATTCAGGCTGAGAGATTGGTTGGTAGGTAGAGGCTTGGCTGGACATCATAACCACAGTTGCTCTTTCCACCAGGTCCCACACCCTTGGCTACCCTGCCCTATGCCACCCATCCAGGCTCCAGATGAGGTGCAACTTGTCTACACTAGCCTGGGGGGTGGAGGAACATAAGGGAAAGAGTCTTGAATTGAAAAGTTCCCATCCCTATCCCTTGACATAGTTCATTTGGCCTGGGAAGAGATTTATCCTAAGAAGGAGCAAGGGAAGGGAGGAAGCATTAAATGCCTATTATTTACCAGCGCTGTGCTAAGTACTTTAAAAATATTATCTCATTTGATTCCCACAACAACTGTAAGAGGTAGGTGCTACTATTTTATAATTTTACAGTTAAGGAAACAGAGGCAGACAAATTAATTCACTTGCTTAGAGCCATATAGTTAGTTTGTGAGGCTGCATTTGAATTTAGGTCTTCCTGACTCTAGGCCCAGAACTCTATCTGCTATACCATCTAGCTACTCAAGTGAAGATCATAGATATCAGAGTTCCTCCCTATTCCGCCCCCAAACCCAGCACTGATGGGAAGGCTTTTCATCACTACTGGGTGAAACAAAATCATTGTTTTCCCACTCTGGTCCAATATCACCAGGTCAGGGCCCATGGAGAAGAAATGAAGGGCAGATGTCCTTCTATATGACAAATAGCATCTCTGCTGCCAATTCATGAATTTTGCTTGTGTGTGTGTGTGTTTATGTGTGTGTGTGTGTTTTAATGCCCTAGCACATAGTCAATTTTTGCAAAGGTGAGAAAGAAGTATACTACTTTCTGTTCCCATTCAGTAATTTCCACAGATCTGACAGATCTCAAATTCTATTTGGGTCCTTAACTTTTCTTGTTTATACTATTTTGATAAGATTTGTCTAGCTCTGAGAGCAGTAACATTGAGGCCCCTTATTTTTATAGTTTTACTATCAATTTCTTTTGTAATTCAATGAACTTTTCCTTTGAATATTTAGATGCTGTGCCATTCAGCACCTATGTGAGTGTTGCTATTAATTCACTGTCTATGGTGCCTTTAAGCAAAATGCAGTTTTCTTATTCTTTCTTTTGTGGTCAGTTTTTTGTGGTTGCCTTGTCTGAGATCATGATTGCAATCTCTGCTTTATCAGCTACAGTTTTTGAAAAGAGATACACTCTTTACTTCAACCCACTTCCAAATTATGGATTGCCCTCTTTCCTCATTTTTCTAGAGGATTCTAGTTCCCATCTTCTTTCCATGTCTTTTTTCTCCAATGGCTACTAGATAGAAGGAAGAGGAATAACCAGGCTGCTTAAATAATCCACAAGAGGGATATAACCAAGGATGTGCTGGAGCCAGAAAAGAATCAATTGCTAAATTTTCAGTGTGAGTATATATACCTCTGAAACCAGCATACACTACAAATCAAGGCTTGATTTGTTTTGTTGCTATTCTAGACTTAAGAAAGTGATGGAGAAAATGTTAAAATACAGATTAAACTTAAAAGTACATTATGCTTACTTTTTTTTTCCACTCAAAGAACTGGTTGTTAAACATTTACCAGTACAACCCTGGATATAATTTCTCTCTTATAGAGCCAGGACCCCAGGAAATAGCTTTCTATCTGGGGAGGTGCACTCAGGAGTAGATCACTCCCTCCCAGCAAAAGTAGTGCCTTACCCTAAGGTTCCCTCACTTTTCTCTCATGCCAGATGATATCAGCTACATTACCAGCCAAAATCAAGATTGCCACCCATTTCCCTACCCAAATGCCAACTGAGCTCAGGTAAGCACTATATATGAAGTAAGCTTAGTCCCAAAGAAGAAATATAAGAGGACATCTCTTCCCACTCCTCCCCAGAAGGCAGGGACAGGGTTGGGGGGGAATCAAGTGGTGGTAGAACAATGCATATGACATCAGATCTTTTTGATAGATTGATAGGTTTTGCTAATTTTTTTCTCTTCTTCCTCTACTTCCTTTTTCTTCTTTTTAAAAATTCTTTGTTATAAGAGATGGCTCTGGGGGAAATCTAGGTGACACAAAATGAAAGACTGAATAAAAATCTATTAAGAAAAGATATAGCTGAGTGCAATGGGGCTTCATCTGATTTTGGTCTCCCTATTAAGTAGAGATAATGGTCCAGAGGGTGGATGGGGTGATCAGAATGACACCTTCGGGGCACAGCCCAGAACACCCCCTCCCCAACCATTATCCAGCCTGACTCAGAGAGGGTGGGGTGACTGAAGTGCTCTCGCTGCCTCAGGCACCAAGGACCTGTCTGGCCAGTTCCTTATATCGCATTGGTATTAAATGTTTAATTCCCTGCCTATACCTCATTTGTGGATGATTTGATTTGGATCTGGAGAGGTCAAGGGGGAGGCCCTGATAAGGGAAAGTACAAACTCATCTCCAATTTGTTAGTTCAATCCCAGTGACACTTCCTCTATTTTTGCCAGGAAGCTCCAAATTAGAGGGTGGGGTACAATAAGGTACAATGAATTCTAGGCTTCTCACCTTGAAGTTCATGGCATCAGAGGCTTAGAGCTGGACGAGTCTTCAGAGGTCAGATGACTTTCATTTTACAGATGAGGAAAATGAAACCCAGAGAGAAGTGACTTGCCCAAGGTCA
The DNA here is from genome assembly GCF_003287225.1 of Phascolarctos cinereus. NCBI lineage: Eukaryota > Metazoa > Chordata > Mammalia > Diprotodontia > Phascolarctidae > Phascolarctos > Phascolarctos cinereus. The sequence continues at coordinate 231,921,326 of NW_027555958.1, read as the reverse complement.
TACAGATATGACCTATAGAGGAGTTCTCAGAACCATTTTTATTGTTGTTCAATCACTTTGGTCATGTCCAACTCTCTGTGACCTCATTTGGGGTTTTCTTAGCAAAGATACTTAAGTGTTTTGCCATTTCCTTCTCTGGATCATTTTACAGATGAGGAAACTAAGGCAGACAAGGTTATGTGACTTTCCCAAGGACACATAGGTAAGAAGTATCTGAGACAACATTTAAACTTAGATCTTTCTTTGACTAGTGACTCCATTTAGGATTTTCTTAGCAAACATACTAGAGTGGTTTGCTATTTCCTTCCCCATTTACAGATGAGGAACTGAGGCAAATGGGGTTAAGTGACTTGCCTCAGGTTATATAGCTAATAAGTGTCTGGGTCAGATCTGACCCCTGGCACTCTATTCACTGTGCCACCTAGCTGCTGCTCAGAACCATCTCAGTTGCTAAAATATCTCTAACTTAACATAGATCCTCTCGTTCCCCGGCTAAAGCTGAGGAACAAGTTTTCCACAGCTACTCTTGGCATCGTGGTTCTTTCTCCTCTTTTTTTTTGGCTAGGCAATGGGGTTAAATGACTTGCCCAGGGTCACACAGCTAGTAAGTGTTATGTGTCTGAGCTGGATTTGAATTCAGGTTCTCCTGAATCCAGGGCCGGTGCTCTATCCACTGCACCACCTAGCTACCCCGCTTCTTTCTCCTCTTGTCCCCACTTCAAATGGAAAAAACCCCAAAACTTTAGGGGAGAGGTGCAAGATGGCTGGTTCCCACCTTCTTCTCCCTATTTCCAGGCTTATCCTTCCTCCAAAGCTCATTCCGTCCCTCTTTCTCCTCCTTGTCAGAGAGCTGCCCTATAGCTGGAGGGGTATCCAGATAAGGGGAAAGGGACAGTCCCCAGTGAAAGAGACTTTTCTTCCCACTTGCCCCAAATACCAATCATCCCAAATATTCTTGGTAGCAACTCTGCCCCTTTTCCCTCCTTTTATGCCCTGGACTAGGCCCTCTCTTTTCTTCTTCCCTCCCACCCCATGCCAGAGAAGCCTGGAGGAGGTTTCTAGTGAGTGTGAGAACCATGCTGCATGGCTGGCACTGCCAACTTGGTATCAACTTCCAAGTGAGCAAGTAGGCAGGGCCCTGGGCATCAATCCAGTTACTCTACCCGCCCCCAGCCCAGGGCAATGAAAGAAGACTAACGTGACTTGACAGGGGTGTGTGTGTGTGTGTGTGTGTGTGTGTGCGCCCTCCTCACGTCCCATTGCCTGGGTAGGGTGACGAGGAGAAGAGATTTGATAGGGACAACAGAAGTCATCTCGTCAAAACCCCTCAGTTTAACCCAGGGCCCCTCTGTAACCCAGACGGCAGAAGTGTTCTTAGGGTATGCTGGATCTGTGGACAGGGAAAGAGATGATGGGTTTTCACTGCTTAGGGGACCACATAGCTGAGTGGGGAGTCACAAAAGCGAGAAAGAGATGCTCTTACAAGTTGCTTAGAAAAAAAAAACAACCTGAGGTTTATATATAGTCATCCCATATACTTCCTTTATCACTATGAGATTAGGGCTGACAGTGAACATGCCTCCTATATTACATACAGGATCATAGATCCAGAGGCAGAAGGGACTTCAAAGGCCCTCTAGTCTAACCCTATCATTTTTACAGATGGAGAAACTGTGCCTTAGGGAGGCTGAGTTTCCCAAGATCCCACAGGTCTGGTCAGAGGTAGGATTTGAACTCAGATCCTTTGACTCCAAAGCCAGTGCTCCAACACCCCCTTTCCTCTTTTCCTTTCCTGTCTTCTTTGTGACCCTTCAAAAGAGCCCTTGATGTATAGTGTAGTTATCAGATTTGTTACCTGGGCAAAAATTTGGGAGGAGAACATTGGAATTTGCTCACAGTAGAATTTGCTCATGATACCCATACCCTTAAGGAGGATTCAGTCTCCCAGCAATGGGCAGAGCCGTAAAGAAGCATTTTTCCAGTAAGGAGTCAGCGCTTTAGGATTCTAAACCTGACCTGCAAACTAGGTTAAGCACTACTCTCTTCTGGGAGTCCTGTCTATAGCCTCACAACAGTGAGTCACCCATCAACTATATACAACCACTGATTTGGGTTAGACCCAAATGGATGGTTGAGCTGGGAAGGCAGGAGTCAGCTCTCTCCCAAGTCTTTCAGGATCAGTATTAGTAGTCAACATATCTAGTAGGGCCTGACCCACCCTGGGAAGTGACCACCACCACCATCAGGGATGCAAAAATCAATTCTCAAAATCAATTCTCCTTGCTACCAAAAATCCAAATGCCTTCACAATCCAAGCTTCTTTTCTAGCTCTGAGCAATTTCTCTGGCTGCCCCCCTTGCTTGGACTGCTCTCTCTCTTCGTCTCTTCATGGCTTCTCTGGCTTCCTTCATTTCCCAGCTAAAAATCCCACCTTTTACAGGAAACCTTTCCCAATTCCTCTTAATTCTAGTGCCATCCTTCTGCTGGTTATTTCTGATTTATCCTGTACATAGCTTGTTTGTACATTTTTTTGGCATGTTGTTTCCCTCATTAGATTGTGAGTTCCTTAAGGGCAGGGACTGTGTTTTGCTTCTTTGAATCCCTAGCCCTTACTACAGTGCTTGGCACATATTAGGCACTTAAATACTTACTGATTGACAATCATCTAAAACGTATTTATCTAATCAAAGCCCACTCTGTGCCCAGAGGATAAAAAAAAAAGGCACAGTTCCTGCTCTCCAAAAACTTAAAAGTGTATATGTATATGTGTGTGTGTGAGTGTGTGTGTGTGTGTGTGTGTATATTTATATATATTATATATGCGGAGATAAGATCTGTAGATATCTACATATCTATATATCTACATCCATATCTATATAGATATGTGTGTGTGTGTGTGTGTGTGTGTGTGTGTGTATACATACACACACACACACACACGGGAAAAATTCAAGAGAAGAGGTGGGATTCCAGTTGAAAATTGAAATAGATGTTATCTGGTGGTGACTGTTTTTGACTGGAGTGCAGCAGTGAAGGAATAAGGGTAAAGTGTATCTTTCAAATATGTTGAAAGAAGGAAAAATAAAATAAGTAAGCCTTTCATAATCCCTAGAAGTGATTGATTTAATGTAAACCCAAGTTCACAAAATATCTGTTTTCTATCATGGTGCTCAAGGTTCCCACTATCTATCCCGATTTCCTGTGCACATCTCAAACTCTCCCTCCATCCTGACCCCCTAGCACTTGTCTCAACACTGTGGGATTTTTGTTTTGTTTTGTTTTTGCCTTTCTTTGTGTCCTTGGAGCTTAGCCCAGTGCCTGGCACATTTTTTTTTTTGGTGGTTGTTTTCATTTTTCAGTCATGTCTGACTCTTCGTGACCTCATTTGGGGTTTTCTTGGCAGAGATACCAGGGTGGTTTACCATTTCCTTCTCCAGCTCATTTTACAGATGAGGAATGAAAGCAAACAGGGTTAAGTGACCTGCCCAGGGTCACACAGATAGGAAATGCCTGAGGTCAGATTTGAACTCAAGAAGATGAGTCTTCCTGACTCCAGGCCCAGCATTCTACTCACTTTGCCATCCAGCACATAGTAGGTGCTTAACAATGTTTGTCGACTTGACCTGACTTCACCCAGACGTCCAGAAGGCTAGTTGCTGACTTCTTCATGGTTAGTGACTGCTGTCCTTCTCTGGTAATGGCACCAAGGACAAAGATGACCTCACAAGTCAAGGGGAGGAGGGGCCTACCATAGCAGCCACGTGGCTCCCACCCCCACAGCCTCAGGCCAGCAGGCCTGGTGCCTCCTTCTGCCAGCCCACACTCCAACAGGCTGGAACTCCGTACTTACCAGGGGTAAGAAGGTTAACAGGGGGCGGACTCTTGGCCGAGGCTTGAGGGTGGCAGTTCCTGATTCACTCACTGTATTAAAGTGATTGTCTCCATAATAAATTCCATCTAGAGGAGATAAAGGAGAGGGAGATGATGAGCTAGAAGATCAAAGACTTCTGGGCACCCCGCTCCTGATATGAACCCACTAGATTTCCAAATCCTTCCTGGCCAAATAAAAGTCCTGGGGTAGCTCCTGATTTGACTCAGACAATATTATCTCATCTTATATAACAGGCTTGAGTGGGTAAGTGAGGAGGACAGACATGCATACCACTCTGTTTAAATGAATCTGTAGGGTTGGGTGAAGCTGGCCTGGCCCAGTTGATTTTTTCTTTAAACATTTAAAAAAAATGTCTTATTGATGGTTTTTGTTTTTAATAATAATAACAGCTCAAATACAGAACTTAAACCTGTCTTTACAAAGGGTTTTACGTGCATTATCTCACACTCACAACCCCCCTACACAGTAGGTGCTATGGTTATTCCCATTTTTCAGTATTCATATAGATAGTGAGTCAGTGGCAAGATCTGAACCCTGGAGGGAAAGGACTGTCTCTGTTTTGTATTTCTTTCCCTACTGCCTAGGCATAGTGTCTGGCTGTACACAGTAGGATATAGAACAGGAAGGGAACTAAGAGCTCATCTAGTTCAATCCTCTCATTTTACAGATGAGGAAACTGAGGCTCAGAGAAGTGACCTGCCCAAAGCCACAAAGGTAGCAAGCAGCAGAGACAAGATTTGAACTCAGGTCCTTGAAATCCAGAGTTGGAGCCAATGCCACCCATCCCCAGCCTGAGGACCCCTTTTGGGTGCTGGATATCCACTGCAACCAGACTGGAGGCTGAGATAGGTTTAACAGCTTGTCCAGGGTCATACAGTGTCAGAGGAAGCAAACCCAGGTGTAAGATTCTTCTGGACGCACCATGAGCACTCCCTCTTCCCACCCCCAACGCTTCACACACATTGAACTTTCCCTTGTAACTAGGAAAAACAGTTAAACAAAAATGTCAGATACCGAGAACACATCTAGATCTCTGCTAAGAAGAGGGAGGTATGTCGCATTCATTTTTTTCTAGCTCTTCAGAGCTCAGCTTCCTTTTAGCAGCCTTTTCATTAACATCATTGTATTCATTGTGTACACAGTCGTCCTGGCTCCATTTCAGTTCATACAAGCTGTTTCTCTGAATTCCTCATCCTCCTTATTTCTTACCACACAATAATACTCCTCCATTCCCTTATGGATGGATGGCCTAGTTTAATAGGTGAGATAGGGATTTATGAAGTCAAAGCCAGAGCTTTAACAGGAAATTCTGGCCTTGGGCCAAATTCAGTTGGTGGTAGTGGGATAGGGGGTTGGTGGTGGTGATGGGAACCCTCTGCCCTGGTTGGGTCATGCTGGTAGGGAGGGCAGCCTGTCCCTCAGAGGCTAGTGCGTGGTTGATGATTCCTGAATGTCCAACCCCTAGGAAAAGCTTAGGATGGGATGTGCTGCAGAGGAAAAAGGCAGGAGATCAGCAAGGAAGGAGTGGCAGTAATGTCTTGTGCCATAGGGCTAGCCAGGTGATAGACCAACATGGGGAAAGAAGCCTGCCCTCTGATTGTCATCTACACTCCTTGCCTGGGACAAAACCCCTGATCACTCTGTTCCCAATAGCTCTGGGCCAGGCCAGTTTCCCTAGGTCTCTGGCAATTCAACTTTTAGGGATTTTATAGCCTAATGAAACTCATAACTTGTCTGTCGCTCCTGGACTAGACTCTCTCTATCTGGTCTTCCCTCTCAAGCCTGCAAATACCCTTCTGAGGGCAAAGCTAAACACCCAGCCCAGCTTCCCAGCCGAAGCTTATCTCCTAAAGAGAGAGAAAAACAAGAAAGGTTTTTTTTTCTCAGGTGCTTGAATTTCTAGCTGGGATTGATTAGATGAGATCCCTCTCCTCCTTTCTGGCCTCCCAGATCCTGCCCTACTTAGAATCCAAACCTTAACTTTCATGTAAATGTGTTTATCCCCAACACTTATATTACTAAGTATTAGCATCCCAAAGTACTACCCTTCCTATACTATAATGATGCTAATGACACCTTCCCACTATCGGCAAGCCTAGAGACTGAGGCTTAGACTCACTTGCTTTCACATAATAAAGCAGCAGAACTAAGACTGAATCCCATCCCAGAGCTCTTTCTGTTGTCTCAAAATGGTGAGAGATTCAAGATCACCAAAGAAAAATTTCTTTTGCTAGCCCTAGCATTACGAAAAGTACCACACACACACACACACACACACACACACACACACACACACACACAGAGTCTAGCAAAATTTTCAACAAGGGTAGAAACAAATGTCTTAATCTCTAGTTATGAAGAAAATTCAACTGCTCAGTACAGCCTGTTTCTTAAGTATTCTAGTTAATCTAGATTTTCCTATCAGGAAAATTCTCTATGCAAAGCAGCCCACCAACATTTGGAATGAGGGGTGAGCTGGGGCCAGTTCAAGCTGGCTCAGGAGAGCTGATTGTTAAATTTTCAGTGTGAGCATTTATACCTGTGAAACCAGCAAATACTATAAATCATAGCTTGATTTACTGTTTTGTTGATTGTCTAGACTTAAGAAAGTGATGGATAAAAGTTAACAATTTGGATTAAACTTAAAGTGTCTCCTGCATAAAATTTTTTTTTTTTGTGAGGAGAGCCAGATGTTAAACATTTACCTTCACACTCGGGCCTGGAACACACTCTCATCTTCTCTTTTCAGAATTCTTCTCTTCCTTTAATGTCGACCTTCTTTTAAGATGAAGGCTTCCCTCATGCTACTCTCTTCCCTCCCTTGGCTCACTTAGGTCTCAAATTTTCCTAGACCACTTTTTCTGGATCTTTTTTCCCCCTTTTGTCATACTCTGCTTTGTTTTCTTGTACATGAAGTACCTTCACCACCACCCCCCTTTTTCTTTCTTTTTTTTTTTGTCTCTAGAAAAATGCTATTTGTTATACAGGATGATTCTCTGGGAAGAGATGGGGAAAATAATAAGGGAAACTATGGTGACTAAAAAACCAAAATACATCAAAAAATTTTATTTAAAAAATAAATCTAATAGGAGGATTACAGGACAAATTCATAGCCACAACCCAGGTCACAATCCAATGTTCTCTCCACTTTACCATCAAGTCCATAGTATCATCCTGAGGGGAGGGAGAGTGGGGAATGTTCCCGGATGAAGGTGTCTGGACGCCTGGGTTCTAGTCGCAACTCAGCTACTAACTCTCTAGCTCTTGGCAAGTCTTTTACCCTCATTTTATAGACAGGAAGGTGCAGACTGCATATATCTAGGGTCGGATACATACAGAGGATGGTATAGATGCTAAGAAGTAGAAGCCATCATCCTTGCCCTCAAGGGGCTCACCAGTCTGCTGGGGAGAGGAGATCCCCAAGAAAAGATAACCAGGTTGTCCATTCTAAGAGCTCAAGAAGTGGAACAATAAATGCTCTAGAAAGCTCAGAGGAGGGAGAGAGCCACTCCTACTCCTTGGCACTAGGGAGGGAGGAGAAAGATAAAGGTGGAAAAGATAACTGGATTATAAACTAGAAAATTGGGACAGTTTTGTCTTTGTTTCCACTTATACATAATAGCTGCTTAATAAGTATTTTTAAGGTCAAGCTACTCACGGAATTACACCTGGGAAGGACCTTGTGGCATTGTTTTAGTCATGTCCAATTCTTTATGCCCCAGTTGGGGTTTTCTTAGCAGAGATAACTGAAGAGATTTGCTATTTCCTTCTCCAGCTCATTTTACAGATGAGGAAACTCAGGCAAACAGGATTAAGTGACTTGCCTAGGGTCACACAGCTAGTATCTGAGGCCAGATTTGAACTAAGGAAGATAAGTTTTCCTGACTCCAGGCCTGGTGCTCTAGCCACTGGGCCACCTAGTTGCCAACTCCCCTAAAGGACCTACGAGATCATCAAATCCAGCCCCCTCATTTTATAGATGATGAAACCAAGGCCTACTGAGGTAAAGGGACTTGATTAGGGAGGATTTGATCCTAAGTCTTATCCCTTATTGTACCTTACTGCCTTTCTACTCAAGCTTCTTGAAATCAGTAACTATATCTCTATCAACAAAGAATCTTAAAAATACTTATTAAGCAGCTATTATGTATAAGTAGAAACAAAGACAAAACACAGTCCCAATTTTCTAGTTTATAATCCAGTTATCTTTCCCATCTTTATCTTTCTCCTCCCTCCCTAGTGCCTAGAGCACTGCCTTACTTACATATAAGAGGCATTCCATAAATGCTTGTTCAAAGAAGGCTTGCCTGTCAAATGAAGGCTTTGGACTAGATCACCACTAAGATGCTTTCCATCTCAAAGGACCATAATCTTACTAATTACTGTGGAGTAGACTAATTGGTCTTTATGGAAAACATAGGATCTGAGATGGGTCTTGAAGAATGGGAGGATTTGGAAAGGTAGATAAGAGGGAGGAAAAAAGGGTTCCAGAAACGGAAGTGTCCAGGGATGAAACTAGGGAAGTACCAAGAGTATTAGGAGCATAAGAAGGAGACTGGCCCAGCTTAAACATAGGGGTCACTCAGGGGAATAGTGGGAGCCCAGTCTGGAGAAACTGTTTGGAGTCAGATTGTGGAGGGATTTGAGATTCTACAAGCAGTGGGAAATTGACCCTGCAGGGAAACGCATGAAACATATCTGGATGGGCCAACTTAAAAACTCTTAGTTTGGAGACAGTTCTGGATGTCTTTCTATGTTCACCCCCTGGTAGGCCCGACACCGCCAGGGTTCTCAGCTTGGAAATGTGGACACTTTCGTGTAGACACTTCCCCAGGTTAGATTTACGAGGAACTCAAGTTCAGGGCTTTCTTTACCTCACCCAGAGCCCAGGATGAAAATAATCTCCCTACAGAGACTTATTTCAGGGAAGAGGGCCATCTCCAGTTGTCCTGATCTATATCTTGCCACTGGACCTGGATGGCTCTGGAGGAGAAAGTGGGGCTGGTGATCTTGCACAGCCTTCCCTCCCTCACTTAAATCCAATTCAGATGCATGTCATGGCATCACCTCCCTGATGTCCTGGTACTCTTCGAGAATGAAGGACAACAATAACCTCTGTAAGTAGCAGAAGCTGCTCCGCTGGGGACCCAACTAGAACTTACCAGTTGGGTCACAGAGCTAGCTCTCGCGCTCGCTTGTGCTCTCTCTCTCTCTCTCTCTCTCTCTCTCTCTCTCTCTCTCTCTCTCTCTCTCTCTCTCGCTCTCTCCCCTTTCCTTCTTTCCCTTCCCTTCCCTTCCCTCAGTCCACATAGGTTATCAAACCCTTACCTGCAGGTTGCTCTGCCCAAAGGAATGTAAATTTTGACAGCAGAAACCTAGAAAGATATCTTGGGGCTTATGGGCTAGATTTCTTTCTTAAGGACCGGGCCTTAAACTCAAATCACTCTGGCTCTTATAGATTGGCCAACTATAGGTCCCAGGCCAAGTCCCACTTGGTCATTGTTTGGGCTTTGAATGCCTCAGAGTGAAAGTAAATAGCAACTGTTTCTCTTTTGGCCAGAAACCCTGAGGGTCTTCCCCTCCCAGATTGATGTTTTGTTCTTTTTTTTTTTTTTTGACTAGGTAAAGAGGTCTTTCTCCACCTCATTTCTGACCTAGCCTTAATCACTGATTGGGCATTGCCTCAGTCAAACTGAGACCTGTGAAAGACTTTCGCTTAAAAAGCCAAGGTGTCCCACTGCATCCCGGGCCATCTCCTATTATCATTGCCACCGAGCCCAGATGGCTCCAGAGGAAAAATTGAGGGTGGCGGCTTTGCACAGCCCTGCCTCATTTAAATCCAATTTACTCACATATCATGGCATCACTTCCCTGATGTCATGGTCCTCTCTTTGAGAATGAAGGACAAACAAAAATAACAATTTCAGAGGCTGACATCAGGGAATAATAACCTAAGATCACTTCCCCAACATGAAGTAGGAATATAATTGAGATTAAAATAGATTAGAGCTTCTAATTTTTTGTACTGGATTTGGAGTCAGAGAAACTGGATTCCAATCCTACTGCATTTGCTTATTAACTAGGTAATCCTGGGCAAGTTACTATGCCTCTCTGGGCACCCGTCATCTGTAAATGAAGGGATTGGACTAGAGGGTCTCTAAGATCCTAAATGTTTCCCCTAAAAGGTCTTGATATGAGGATGGCATACAGTTCCTTCCACATCCTGGTGGTAGGGGTGCCGTGTCCCTTGTATCTGGAAAACCTGCGTAAAAATTTTTGTCCTTCCCTTCGTACCAGAGAAGAAGTCTGAATTATTATGGTATTAAAAGATAAAATATGTTGATATTATACAATACTGTACATATTTTTATGCATTTCTGAGTTTCCAAACTTTTTCTGTGTGATCTGCTGGCCTTTGCATGTCATCTTTGGCTTCTACAAAACTCCCCCCAAATCACTATTTAATTTCATATGCCAACCTGAGATATACTGAAACCATGATGGGGAAAGTCTCGATGTGAAAGAGATAACTATATATGTATTGGTGAGTTCAGCAGGGTGGGATGGGAATGGGGAAGAGATGGGGGTGATGGTTTAGGATGGGAATTTGCTTAAAGGGAGAGAAAATAGGAGAAGCCACAGGTTCTGAAATACTCAACAATCAGATGATTTCTAAGATCCCTTCTTATTCAGAAATGCTATGATTTTAAAAGAGCTTGGTTGTGAGGTGAAAGAAGAGGCTGGAAGAGAAGATAAAAACAATCCTAGCCCATTTGCTTCTAAGGAACACCAGGGACAACCTTACTTGTGATACTTTGAAACTCAGACTTTTCCTTTTTTTGTAAATTTTATGCCATCTGCTTCCTTGAAACTACTAGCAGTAAAAATTCTTAGAATACTTCTAAAAGCCGATGGACTTGTTTCAGAGACAAAAGAAAAATGTAGGTATTAGGGTGTTATCCATCTATTCCAAAATAGACCTGCCTCTGAGAATCATAGGATTTTAATAGATGGGAGGCATGTTGACAATCATCTAGTTTAACTCCATCTTTTTCAGTCATTTCAGTTGTATTTGACTCTTTGTGACCCCTTGTGGAGTTTTCTTGGCAAAGAAGTGGTTTGCCATTTCTTTCTCCAGCACCTTTGACAGATGAGGAAACTAAGGCAAACAGGGTCAAGTGATTTGCCCAGGGTCACAGGGGAAGATGAGTCTTCCTGACTCCAGGCCTGGCACTCTATCCACTGTGCCACCTAGCTCTCCAACGTCCTCTTTTGCTAATGTAGAAAATAGAGCCCAGAAAGGGGAGTGATTTGCCCAAAGTCACAGAGCTGGTTAGTAGAAGAACCAGGAGTAGAAGCTGAGAGTCAGGAGGGGGAAACAAAACAAAACAAAACAGTGGAGTAACAGGGAGTGGCCCCTAGAAACACACCAGCCAAGTCAGTCCCTGGAGTGCGAAGGCAAAGGAACAAAGGATAAGTAAGTGACTTATGCACTACTCCAAGAGGGTCTGAGCCAGCAGGACACCACCTGACTCCAAAAATGGCTCTGGATGGTACTTAAGACACACTAAATTGCAGAATTCCCACTGACAGGTTGCCTCGCAAACCTTTAGAGTTCCGTTCTTGATCAGGCACAGTTTAGGGCCTCTCAATTAATACAGTAAGTGATTTTCCTCCCCACCCCATTTTAATTTTCTAAATGATAAAAAATACATGTATATGTATATATAAAGTATATATACATACTATTTAAAGCAAACTCCATTTCTGAAAAATACAGAATTCCAAAAAGATAAAAATTAAGTTCACTTTTTTTCCTCAAAAAATAAAGGCTTTAGGATAGGATTCCTTTTAAGTTCCCCTAATGCACTGAAAACAGGGTTTATTTTATACTTCGATTCAAGTGGAAAGCATCGGATTTGGAGTCAGAACACCAGGGTTCAAATCCTGGCTCAGCTACTTCCTGCCCCTAAAACTGGGGGGTGGGGAGGGGTTGGTGGATTAGATGATTTGTACAATCTGTTCCAGCTCTAAATCCTATAATTGCATGATCCAATTCAGTGTGTATTTATTGAAAGCCAGCTACATGCTAGTGTGGAATTCCCAAATATTCAATTAATGAAGGACTTTTCAGGAATGTGCCTTTCGTATGAAAATGAGGGACAGCTGCATTTGTGGCTTCCCAACAGATTGCAAACTAGAGTCTGGAGAACCTGAGACAGATGGGCTACTGCTCATCCTTAGAAGGGGCCCTGGTCAGGGCTGTTGGCTTCAAATCAATGCTGTGGTGCTAAAGAATCTGGTCCTGTCACAGAATCGGGGAGGAAGGCCCTTGGAACTCCATTCCTACCAAATCCTGTCTCTGACTACCTTGTCCAAGTCCCTAAACCTCTCTGGCACTCAGTTTCCCCTATGCAAAATTAGGGTATAGGATTAGGTAAATTCTGAAGTCCTTTGCGTTTTTAAGCCTATGATCCTACTTAGCAGAAGTGGCATTGGCCTAGGAATCAGGAGACCTAGGCTGGAGTCCCAGTTCTGCTGCTAATCTGCTGTGTGACCTTAGACAAGTAAGTTACTCCCCTCTCTGGGCCCAAACTTCCTTCTGGATAAAATGAGGGGCTTAGGCCAAGATGGCCTATAAGATCCCATGACTTTAAGGTTCAAAGTGTGGTGGAGCCAAGAGAATGATGCTATTGACACTACAGGGAGAGGATTTCTAGGAATACCATCCCCTAGTTGCTATAAGGTAGGCGTTCTTAGCCTTGCTCTTTGACACTCTGGTGAAACCTATAGAGTCCTTCTCTGAATAATGTTTTTAAATGTCTAAAGTATAATACATAGGATTACAAAGGAATCTATTTTGAAATAAGATGTAATTTTTTTCCCATCTAAGTTCATTTTATCCTAGACCCCAAATTAGGAACCCCTAGTTGTAAGGGAAGGCAGAGCCATCCCTCAGCAACTCTGGCATACTAAATGGTTACCAATAAAAACCCCCTCAATCCGTGGTCCCCAAGTTTCATGCTCTTTGCCTCCTCAAATTAGATTTTATTTTTTATGTCCTGGTATCTCTGGCTGCCGCTTGTTCAGAGAAGATGCTTAATGATGTTTATGGAACTCACTCTGAATTAACATGGATTCAGTGATTTCCTGGATCTGAAGGCTGAGATCTCTGTTGCCCAATTCTCCTCACTTACCCCTAGTGAAACCTTCCTTCCAGGAGGGTTCATCCTAGGTTAGAAGCAGGTCAGTCAAGCTGCATGCAAAACAAGGATTCATGGGGAGCAGGGACAGATGTCCAATTCTAGACATTTGCATGCCATTCATTAGGCAGGCCCAGGGAGAGCAGTCCAGACCCTACTTTAAGTCAGGTTCCTTGAAGAGAACTCTTCAAATCACTGACTAAGCAAGTTAAGTGAAGTCTCTGTGTTCTCTAGGGGCAGAGGAATGGAAAGGGTGATCCCCTTGGGCCCTGTTCACTTCTGAGAAATCCAGATAGAAAACAAGCTTCCTATAGGATGTAAGCTCCACAAGGGCAGGGACTTTATCATTTATTCTTTGTATCCCTAGCACTAAGCCTGACACAAAGTAGACATTTATGAAATGCTTGTATTGGGGGCTGTTGGGCGGCACAGTGGATAGAACACTGGCCCTGGAGTCAGGAGGACCTGAGTTCAAATCTAGCCTGAGACGATTGACACTTACTAGCTGTGTGATCCTGGGCAAGTCACTTCACCCTGATTTCGAAGAAGAGAAGGAAAAGGAGAAGAAGGAGAGGAGAAGAAGGAGGAGGAGGAGGAGGAGGAAATGCTTGTATTGGATTGCCCTAAAGCCCTCCTAGCCACTCCTCATTCCCAGTCCTGCCCTTCCCTCCCTTTGCACGGCCTCCTGAGATCCTGCCGTAGATTTTTATTGAATTTCTCTTAAAAGTACGGTACTGTGAAAGTTAGCAGTAACCTTAAAAAGAAAATCAAATAAAACTCTCCCCTGTCTTTTTTCCCCTTCCTCACCCTGAAAGCTGCCTTTGAGTCTAAGTTAGGAGAGGGAGGATGAGGGTCTGACATCAGCAGTCACTATGTCAACCTGGAATGCCCTTCAAATAACACAGAGGGAATAAGGAGGGAGGAAATCTGCAGTGAATGGAAAACCCAGACATGGGAGCACTCCTCCCCCTATCAAAGGTAAAGAAGCCTTGTCAGAGTCTGAATCCGAGGGGCTTAGCTGGCAGGAGCCACATGAAGACTTGGGGACAGCTGTTTGGCCTATTCCCAAATCCTGAAGGGCTCAGATCACACAGAGAGCTCCAAAACATTGTTCTCCCAGGGACTTTGGTAAAAACGCCAGACCTTTACGTGGGACACTGTGTGGAAACTGATATGAGACACCCATCTCCACAGGCTCCTTGGGAAAAGGGAAAGGAAAAGGAAGAGAATTTATTAAACACCTACTATATGCCAGGCATGCTAAGTGAATTACAAATATTATCTCATTTGAGCCTTACAATAATCCTGTGAGGTAGGTGCTGTTATTATTCCCATTTTATAGTTAAGGCAACTGAGGCAAAGAGAGGTTGAGGGACTTGCCCAAAGTCACTCAGCTAGTTATCTGGAGTTGGATTTGAACTCAGGTCTTCCTGAGTCTAGCTAGGTCCAGAGCTCTATCCCCTATGCCAACTAGCTGCCTTGGTCAGTTATCTCCTTTGAGTGAGAGTAGAATTCATTATTATTATTTTTTTTTTTGGAGTCACTTAACCAGTGACTTGCTCAAGGTCACACCACTAGTATGAGGCCATAGTTGAACTCAGGTCCTCCTGATTCCAGGACCAGGAGGCTACCCACTGCTGCCCCAGTAGAATTCATGATTAATGATAATGGTAACCACACTAATATATTTACAGAGCTTTTTAAAGTTTACAAAGTGCTTTCTTTACAACAGTCCAGTGAGCTCGACAGTACCATTATGATTAATCCTATTTTTCACATGAACTTGAAGCACAAATGACTTTCCCAAAATAAAATGGAGAATAAATGCTGAAACTGGGATCCAGACCCAGGTCTTCTGACTCCTGGTTCAGCACTCTTATGACTATACTGTATTCCCTTTTTTTAAAAATTATTTTTTGGGGGCATCTAGGTGGTGCAGTGGATAGAGCACCAGCCTTGAAGTCAGGAGGACCTGAGTTCAAATCTGACCTCAGACCAAACACTTGACACTTACTAGCTGTGTGACCCTGGGCAAGTCACTTAACCCCAATTGCCTTAAAAAAAAATTATTTTTTTTTAATCAGCAAAAATCCATCTTCTCTTTCTCCCATCCCCAACTCCCCCCAATTGAAAAAGGAAGAAAACCAAAACTCTTGCTATAAACATATATAGTAAAAGCAAAAAAACCCCAAAACTCCAAACATAATTGCTATATCTCCCCTCCCCCAAATCTCATTTTTGCATTCATTTAACTTTGCATCTTTCACCTCTCTATAAGGAGGTGGGTAGCCACCACATTCCTTTTTTTTTTTTTTGCAGCACAATTTTATTGAAAATACTTGAGTACAATATTAGAGGAAATAACAGGAAATTCATTTTGTAACAGTGACCTGATCGACATAAGCACCACAAATAATACAATTCTTGGACATTAACAATAGCTAATAAAGGAAAGATATGGTATAAATACTTACTGATTGATATGACAAAGTTTTGGGGTGAGCAACTTTGGTATGATCATGGTTCCCTAGTCATATTATTTGGAAAGTGACATAAGCTGGTTCTACATGCACGTAGATGAACTGGATGTAAATAAAAGACTTGGCTAGTTTCATTTACTATGGGCCAATCTAGATAGACTCACAGGAAATAGAAAATCTAAAAGTATCAGTATCTTCTCTTGAAGCAACCTTTACAGACTATTCGATCTTTCACATGTACCTGGTTCTACCTGTATATATGTAAACACAGCCATATTTAATATCATAAATTTATTTTAAAAATAGGCAAAAAAAAATAATGTTAAATAAATGATAAAACAATGTTTTCTCATCAGAGCAGGCTGCCTATACCACATGCCTTTTTAAGCTGGGTAAGCAGCAGAGGAGAACCTGTGGCCTGAGTCAAGGGCCAAGATCCCTCATCACGGCCTCCTCCCTTCCCCTCCGCTCCCTCAGGACTAAGTTTAGGAGTTTTCTATTTTCACTTCCCCAGTTCTCCTCATCCCTACCCCCCCCATCCCCTGAACAAACTCCCTCAGCTACTACAGAGACAAAATAGCAGAAGTAAATGACAGACCAATGCAGATTTCCTCTGCCCAGCCAAGAAGCATTTATTAAGTGCTTACTATGTACCAGGTCCTGTGCTAAGAGCTGGAGAGACACAAAAACCCAGTCCCCTACAGTAAAGGGGCTTGCATTCTAGAGGGGGCTGTCTCGGCAGCTACACAGACCACCAGCAAGGTCTATTGGACAAAGGTGCCAGGACTCCAGAGTCCTATCCTCAGCCCTGCCACCTGGGGGTAAGTCTCTTCTTCTGCCCTGGGTCTGGGAGTCCTGTGACTGGCCAGACTCAGGCACCACCTCCATCTCACAGGTAGCCTTCAGTGAAGAAAAGTGACAGGCCGTCTTGGAGGGAAGGGCAGGGACAGAAGCAAGAAGCAAGAGCTGGAACGGCATCATTAGCACTCCAGCTGTTTGTGGTTCTTTATGAGTTTCCTACAGACTCCACTTAAGAAATCCTATTCCTGGAAAGTTAGAGAGAGGGGGAAGAAGAGGAGGAGGAGGAAGCCCAGCAATGAGTCATGAGGCTGGAGCCCCATGGAGCCAGGGTGACTGCCGGCCCTGAGAGCATTTCTCTATGACCCTTTCCTCCTGCCTTCATCTTTCATTTCTGGCTGGCCAATAGATCCAGGCTCCGAGTGATCAAATGCCCTGATCCACCTAGTATTCACTAGGTACCACATGCAAAGGCACTGTGTCAGGCAGTGTGTGGGATGTTGAATTCTATTAGCATTCCCTAACTCTTTAGGATCTTTAAAAACTACCTAATAATTTTAGCTAACAATAGTATATAACAAATAGTTATATTTGTTTATAACAAATGGTTATAATAGTTTTAGCTAACAATAGTATATAATAAATAGTTATATTTGTTTATAACAAATAGTTATAATAGTTTTAGCTAACAGTAGTATATAACAAACACTAACTGAACAGTGGCAGTCCAGAGAACTGGGTTCTACTCCCAGCTCTACCATGAATTTGCTGTGTGGTCTTGGACATGTTGCTTTCCTTCTCTGGGCCTCACCTCCTCCGTAAAAGCAGGGAGTGGACTAGAGTATCTCTAAGGTCCCTGACAACTCTGACATTCTAGGAAAGGGCGATTCCACAAGTGGCTCAGATAATGAAGACTGAGAGCTAAGAGGATGAATTATCAGTGTGGGCTGAGGCAGTCAGGGAAGGTTTCCTGGAGGTGCTCCTGGGACCAAATCCCCAGCTAGGATTCTAATAAGCAGGGAGGTAGGGGTGGGGTGGGATAGGTAAACAAGCAGAAGGAGGGCACCAAGTGGTCCCTAGGTAGAATTTCCAGGCTCTCAGGCTCCTGTTTCCCCCCCTTTTTTTTCTTTTTGGTGAGGCAATTAGGGTTAAGTGACTTGTCCAGGGTCACACAGCTAGTTAGTGTCATGTGTCTGAGGACAGATTTGAACTCAGATCCTCCTGACTCCAAGGCTGGAGCTCTATCTACTGTGCCACCTAGCTGGCCTCCTGTTTTCCCTTCTTCCTTGACCTTTTTCATTTTTGAAAGAACAAACACAACTTCCCTACCTCCTACTTTCTCCTCCCTCCCCCTACCAAATCTTATCCTGTTGGGCAAATAGACTCTAGGGTCATGTTAATCCTATATTTATTTGTATACCTAATTCATTCTCTCCTCACCCCCAGAATGAAAGCTCTTTCAGGACAGGGTTGTTTCTCGTATTTATTTTCGAAGCACCTAGGATAGCGCCTTGGACGTAGTAGGTGCTTAATACTTCTCAGCAGAATGGAATGGAATAAATGCTGGTTGACTGAATATTCAGAGAAGGCGGAATCGCCTTCAGGGCAGGGTAGCGGTGGGGTTGGGGGTGGAGAAAGAGTTGGGGGCAAAGACAGTGACCTTCTGAGCCCAAATGACCCCAGAGCTACAGGCTGGAGGGCAGCCTCTAATCGGATCCTGGGGAGTTAGTTAGGGACAGAGGCTTAATTCTGTTGTTGTAACCCAGAATAATCCCAGTGACCCCAGTCCCGCTTATCCCAGGTCCTACTTTAATCCACAGTCCCTGCCAGCCAGGGGGTAGCCACAGCTTTCCCAGGGGGAGGGCGACAAGGGGAAGGAAAGGATGCAGCCAGTAACTGACCATAATGAAATCCTTCCTTGGTAATTAGCAGGTGAGAAGGACAAGAGGTTAAAAAGCCCCAGCCCTTTCCAGAGGGACTCCTGAGTAATCAGTGATTGCCTCACGCAAAAGCAGAGAGGACGGATTAGTCCAAGGACAGAGGGAGCTTTAGAGGGCATGGGGAGTCTTAAGGGGGTGGTCCCAGGAGAATATAAAGGAAAGATTGGTTGGGCTAGGAAGGGGGCCATGGGCTTATGTGACCAGAAGGGAAGAGAGATGATCATAGATGGGTAAGAGATAGTATGGAAAGGAGGAAACCACAGAGGGGCTATGGAGTGTATATATGGGGAGTGGGTTGGAGGGAGTCAACCTATCCTTCCCGGAAAATATAGAACCATAGAACTGAAAAGGGCCTTAGAGATCTTCTAGTCAAGAGAGTTCTTAACCTTGTTGGGGTAATAGATCCCTTTGGAAGTCTGGAGAAGCCTATGCACCCCTTCTCAGAATCACATTTTTAGATGCATACAATAAAATACATCAGATTCCAAAGAAAACCAAAGATATTGAAATAGTTATTAAAATAATAAAATTTCCAAGTTCACCCTGCCCTCCCCCCGAATCTATCCATAGCTTCCCTCAGGGATCTGTGGACCTCAGGTTAAGACCCTGTGATCTAGTTCAACCCTCTTATTTTAAAGATGGACTGAGAGGTCCAAAGCAAAGGAGTGGTTTGCTCAAGGTCACACGGACAGCTAAGATACTGAAACAAGATTTGAACCCAGGTTGGAAGACTTGAAATCTAGGGCTCTTTGGCCAGCACCACGTAAATTGGCTACAAAAACACAACAAAGGATTATATAATACATGTACTGCAGAGGGGGAAGTTGGAGGGAGGAAGGGGGTGGCAGGTTGAGGGTGTATGTGCAAAGCTCC
This sequence comes from Phascolarctos cinereus, assembly GCF_003287225.1. Taxonomy (NCBI): domain Eukaryota; kingdom Metazoa; phylum Chordata; class Mammalia; order Diprotodontia; family Phascolarctidae; genus Phascolarctos; species Phascolarctos cinereus. The sequence goes on along the minus strand of NW_027555958.1, from coordinate 231,902,140 downwards.
AGGCAAACCACAGAACACCTCCAGGAAACAGGAGCACAAACAAAAGTCTCCTTCACACCCCCAGAAAGAAAGTCACAGGTCAGCCTTCTCTGCTGGTGCCAACCAGGTCTTGGCTGAGATTAGCTCAGTTCCACCTATAAAAATGCACCTCCAGAGGCCCAACAAGAACTGAACCCTAGACCAAGTACTCTTTGAGGTTTTCTTTAATCCTTTATTACAGGAGGCTGTGAACTTAAAAAAAATTGTTAATAATTGTATTTCAATATAATTGGTTTCTTTTGTAATCCTATGTACTTCATTTATTGAAAAACTTTATTTTGAGGGGTCCATGAGCTTTATGAAACTGCTAGAGGCATCCATGACACAAAAAAGCGGTTAAGAACCCCAACTCTAATGAGATGTAGGAGAAAGAGCAGAAGACTTTTGTTCCATCCCTGAACCTGCTTGCTATTTGCTGGTTGTGCAACCCCCAGAAAGTCTCATGAGCCTCTGTTTCCTAATCTACAAAAGCTAGAAGCCAGGTGGTACAGTGGGTGGAGTGCTGCATTTAGAGTCGAGAAGACTTTGAATTCAAATCCTGTTTGATACTGGGCAAAGTAATTTTACTTTTCAGTTGCAGAGTGCTTATCTGTAAAATAGGGATAATTATAGCACCTACCACATAGATTATTGTGATGATCAGAAGAGATCACCTATACAAAGTGCTCTATAAACCTGAAATTACTATATAAATGCTAGCCATTATTATTGTTGTTGTTAATATTATTATCATAGTAATATCTGTACTAGGTTGATGTGGGACCAAAATGAGAGAGCATGTGTAAAATATTATCTGAACATTAAGAACAGTAATGATAGATATACACTGCAGAGATTTTGGGGTGGTGGCCTTCTCTCTACTTCACTCAGCCAAATGGCTCTGGGGTACAAGCCAATTAGAGAGGTATTAAGGAAACCTACAATGGGCGGGACTGGGTCTGGCATAAAGGAGAGAACACTGGCCCTGGAGTTAGAGCTCTTGGGCTCAAATCCCTCTTCTGATACTTTATAGCTGTATCACCTTGGGCAAGTCACTTTGGTGGGTCTCAGTTCTCTCATCTGTAAATTAAGGAAGTTGGATTTGATGACCTCTGAGGTCCCTTCCAGCCCTAGAACCATTAGCCTATAATGTTCATGTCACCTTTGGGTCCTGGGCATCCATCTACCAGACACAAGGTAACCAGGAATCAGAGAACCATACTCTGGACTCTCTAAAGACACTCAAGGCTGCTTCTCCGCCTCAAAGTCAGGGTAGAGTGGGTGGCCACCCACCAGGAAGCTGACATGCGAACAGTATAGCTCTATTGAGCAAGGAGGAGGGTGATGATGGAAGGATGGAGAGGACTCTGGGGAGCACAACTTCCCTTCCCGGGCTTCAGGAAGCAAGGGAGCAGCCTGGCTTAAAAGGAAGAACCACAACTATGAACACAAGAGCTTAAAGAGTGCTTTATGATCACGAAGTGCTTTCCCATTCATTATCTCGTTTTATCCTTACCACAACCCTGTGAGGTAGACGGGGAAGGTATTATTCACATCAACCCCATTTTACAGATGAGGAAATTGAGGTGCAGTGGTGTCGAAGGATTTGCCCAAGGTCACACTGCTAGTAAAGGGTAGGGAGTCATGACTCAAACCTGGAATCTTCTGACTCCAAACACAGTGTTCCTTCCACAAGACTCATTAGGACAGGAGATCTTACCTAGAGTTAAGGGGTCTGATGGGCATACCAGGGATAGTTAGGCAACCATGCCAATAAGAGAGGATTCTAATATTTTTTTCTTAAAATTCTATCAGCAAAAATACACGTACATTCTAAGCTGCATTCTCCTTGTGCATTTGGGTAAGGGGACAGGGGTGGGAGGGTGGGGGTAGAGAGTGAGGACTTCCCCAATCCATTCCAAGTTCCTACCACCTTCGCCCTAAATTGATTTTTCCACCACATCTCTATTACCACTGTCTCCCAATGGGCCAAACCCCATCACCCTAGGTTCACAGGCAGAAGGTTGAGGGTCTAGTCTTTAGCTATTTGTGTGACCTTGGGAGAGTTGCTTCATCTCTCTCAGCATCAGTTCTCCCCCCCCCCCATGTCTAACAAGACAGGAAAAAAGAGCTGAGGAAACTTGAGCAAACAATGCTGGAAATAATCTTTAGATAGGACTGGTAGAAATAAAACCCCATTTGTATAATTCCTAGTCCTTTTCAAAGTACTTCCAAGTCAATTGTGAGAATGTATGATTCTCCTAATTCTGGAAGACTGTCAGAATAGATATTAGCCCCATTTGAGATGAGAAAATTGAGTGAAGCGCAGAGCCAGTCAACAGCAGTCAGGATTAGAATCTAGGGCTTGACTCCCAGTTCATTCTTTTCATACTTGGGCTTTGATATATGCAATCCTTCCCCCAACCCCCATGCCATACATACCCACCCACCCCAATTCCTGTTTGACAGGGTGGAGGGCCAGCTGCCACACCCACCAGCACCCAGCACCTCCAACTCAGTTAGCACACAGGAAACCCTAGAGAACAGACTACCCAATGCAAGCTTTATTTTCCACCCCTACTTGTGCTGGGATGAGCCCAGGCTGAGTCAGCTGTGTGCCTGGGCCCTGCCCTGGGGAGAGGGAGCTGCCCTGATGAGCTCCTGGACCTGCCCAAACCTAAGAAGGATACTAGCCACCTCTTGCATCCAGGGTTTCCTCTTCTACAGGGTTCCACTTCCCTCACTAGGTTCTAAGTGTCAGGGAAGACTGAGGCAGAAATGTTTCCTTCTCCTTCCTCTTCTGCAGTTGCTACCTTTGGCTAATCTCAATCGGCCTACCTATGCCCTCTGCTTTGCCCAGCTCAGAGCTCAGAGCTTAGATGAGGATACGGAAAGAAAAAAGTTTCATACCCATTTCCTTCCTTCTGAATTAAGAACCAAGAAGGTCCTGTGAGCTCTGCCTGGCACATGAACACACAGGGTGTATCAGGGCAGACCTTGGGCTCTACCTCCTCCCCCAAACACACAGCTTCAGATCATAAGATCTGGGACAAGGGAACTCAGAGGCCATCTGGTAGAATCCCCTCCTGCTACATATGAAGAAACTGAGTTCTGGGAAGTCATATGACTTGCTCAAAATCAGGAAGATGGTAAAGCAGTCCCACGCCATCATCTTGCAGATGAGGGATGCTCATTTTGAGTTCATCCTCATAATGGCTGCCCCATCCCTTCCTCACCAGCCCTCTTTGCTCACTGACTGCATAAACTGCAAATATCTGGGGTATGTTTTGCATTTGCAGAGTTTGTTTCTGTGTTTCACATGGTGGGGGAGGGGTCGGGGAGGCTGTGCTTATAAATACCTCAATGTCAGGGGTCAGGTCTACACAACTTTTCTCTCTATTTACACTATCATAGATTCCTCAAGTCCCCCTAGCCCACCACTAGTGCAAACCCTGCTGCCACTGACATAGCTCGTAGTAAATAAAGGATCCCTGAAGCAGGAGACTAGAACCAGCCAGTGTCCAGTGACTGCAGGGGCCCCAAGTGGGGTTCTTACAGCTTGCCCTTGCTATATCTCCAGGGGCCCAAGCTCATCTGTGACTGGCCCACAACTGAACCTTCTTTCCCTCCACTCTCCATTTCCCCCAAATTAGAGGAAGTGCAAATTGCAGTGAGATGGATTGATAAGGTGACACACAGCCCCAACCCTGGGGCTTGGCTGAATTGTCCACTAACTTCTTCCTTTCTGACCTTGCTAAGCAGGGAGTGCAGCAGGGGCGTGAAGTAGAAAGGGTCAGGGGATCTGGGTGACCTTGGATAATTTACTAAAACTTTCTGGGCCTTAGTTTCCTCACGTGTAGAGTGAGAGGGGTGGAATACATGGCCTTCGAGCTCTAAATTTATGATCTTATGACCACTTTTCCCACCTTCCCAGCTCCTACAAATTTCCTCTCTTGATCCAAGCCCTTTTCTTTCCAAGAGAGTCCCTTTAGACCACTAGAGAAATCCAGACCCCAGAATGACTCTAATGACAGGGATGGAAGCAGGGGGAAAGTCAGTATTAATAAGTGAAAATGTGAGTCATTTCTTCACATGTACTGGCACCAAGGGCAGTCAACCCCCACCTCTATTGACTTTTTCCGCTGATAGAAAACCCAAACATGCCAAAGTGGGAGGGGCAGCATGAATAGAGAGAATGGCTCTGATGACCCGGGAACAGCTGGCTCCCCTGCGGCTCCTCTGACCAACCTGGACAAATGTAGCAACACTAGGCAGGGCCTGTGGCAAGGTCAGGGCCTGGAAGTGAGGGGTAATGGCAAGGCAGGGGAGTCAAGAGAGTCCTTAGGCACTCTCCTTGATTGAGTTAGAACTTTAGAGCTCATTTAGTAAAAACCTCCCCCCCCCCCCCCCCGTGAGAGAACTGAGACTGGGAGAGGGAAAGTGATTCAGAAAAAAAAAAACCGCTTCCAGATCAGAAAGACAAAGGGGGTGGGGAGGTTAGGAAGTTCCATTGGCGGGTCCTGCTACAAAGCCTCGGACAGTGAGAACTAAAAAAAAAGTTACTTAACCAACACAGGGGAAGAAAAAACAGTCCAGAAAGAGGACTGTGGGGATCTCAGGAAGGAAGTCCTGTGTTGGGACCCTTTGGGATCCCCTCCATGCACGCTTCAGATATAAACACACACACCCCTCTGGATTCTAACAGCACCTCCTTCTCAGAGCCCAGCCCAGTAATCAGTCCCCTAGCTCTCCTCCCCCTTCCCCAGCAGTTTCTCTCTCTCCCCAATTCACAGGTTCTAACGCGTCCCTTTCCTGTCCACCCTCTTCTTCGAGTCTCACGTCTCCCCTACTGTGCACCGAGCCCATGGCGAGAGCCTCAGACTCGCGCTCTCTGGGCACATGCTCAGATCTCTGCAGGGAGAACGGGAGCGAAGACACTGGGCCAAGTCCTTCAGCGGGGGCTTTCGAGGGACCCTTTAATTCCCTGGCCCCACCCACTGGCAGAGCTCTCCCCTTTCTGGCCCCAACTCCAGAACCGACTTACCAAAGTTCCTGCTCCCCTCTACGGGGACCTCCTGGGTGAAGATCCAGGGCGGGTTGGTGGCATACAAGGAGGTGGTCGTGGGAGTCGTATGTTTCTTCCCAAAGAGTTTGCTGAAGGTCCCTTGCACGGACTGGTTCTTCTTCATCTTGCCTTCTATCTGTGTTGGGGTGCGGAGGACTCCCTCCTCCTCTGCGCTGAGGCTCCGGTTAGTTTGGGTGAACTCTGCCCCGGCCTGTCCCCGACGGGAAGATTCTAAGAAGCCATGCCCCCGTCCCCGGTCCTTACCCCGTCACAGGCTGCAACGGGCTGCAGGTGCTGTCGGCTCCGCAGCCCTTCTGGAAATGGGAGGCACCTGGACAGGTAGAAGGGCTGGTTGCTGTTGCCTGGCCCCGCCCAGCCGCCGCGCCACAGCAGCCGCCCCACCACCCAACTCCCCTGGTCACATTCCTGCCTGCCTCCTGCCTACAACAAGCCATTGTTCTGCTGGCCTAGCTCTCAGGTGGTCTAGGGATCTCTGCCCAGCAAACCTCTTTTTCTCGATGGCCATCTAGGACCTCCCTGGCAAGTCTTTGGAAGACCCTTTGAGTTCATGTTCCTTCACATTCTCTGATTTCTCCCACTGCCCCAACACCTATTGAGGAGAGGGTTCAAAGTCCCACAAGACCCAGGTGCATTCATGGTGGTTCATAGGACCAAAGGTACGATTTAGAACAGAAACAGAGCTTAGAGAAAATCTTGACTTGTCCAGTTGTCCCAGATAATAAGGAATAGAAGAAGATTTCAAACCCAGGTCCTTTTTCTCAGTCCTTCAATCTCATTCCACAAATGTTTACTAAGTGTGAGCTAGAGGCAGCATCATGGCCTGGTAAATAGTCCACTGAACTCGGGAAGGCTGGGCTTCGACTCCCAGGGACTCTTACCAAGCTGAAACTTAAGGAGCTCAGACACTTACTGTGTGACCCTGGATAAGTTACTGAACTTCTGAGTGCCTCAGTTGTCTCATCATGTAAAATGAAAAGTTTAAACTTGATGGCCTCTGAGGTCACTTCCAGTTCTAAATCTGTTCCTGTGACCATGCAAGGAACAAAGAAAACTGAGGTTTCTTTGGGAAAGCCACCAGAAGCCCGAGCAAGTCCCAGGACATGCACTGTTGCCTTGGGTGGATATAACACTCTTCTGGGTCCTGTTTGCTCCAGGGCCTGGAAGGGAGAGGGAAAGACAAGGAGGAAAGGGCAGGAGTCAGGCTTATTATGCCTCTTGACAAGCACATCAGCTGGGGAGGCTGAGAAGTGTGTGACTCAGTGACAGAGCAGATACTGGACTTTTCCCTGAATTACCCACCTAGCAGCCCTTCTTTCCAGTTCCTTTGTCCTCTAGCTGACTTACAAAGGTCCAGAAATGTTCCAGGCATCCAGATACTTGTAATTTTGATTTGGCTTTACCAGTGATGGCTCGATTGTGTGGCATGGACCTGAATAAACTAAGTGTCCCCCAACCTTTGAGACATCTAGGACCTGATGAGGTCCTGAGATTAACTGTTCTTGTTCCCCATTCTGTAAGGATGCTTGTTGTGCCACCCACTCATGTCCAAAGCCCATGTTTAATTAGAGTACCAAGTATTGGAAAGAGCAAACAAGTTAAGTCATCAAAGCTTTTGTGAAGTGCTTACCATGGGCCAAGCACTGTACTAAGTACTGGGAATACAAATAGGAGCAGAAAGAAAGTCCTGGCCTTCAAGGGGTTTATACTCTAATTAGGGAAGACAGCACATGAAAGGCAGCAGAAAAGGAGTGGGGATGGGGGGAGAAGGTAGCCATGAGGTAGGGAGAGGAGTGGAGCCTGTAGAGGAATGGAGATATGGCTGGCTTGGGATCTTCCCTTGCAATGGAGGGTCTGGGAGGGTGGAAGCAATCAGAGGAAGGTGTTGAGAGGCGGTAGTGTACTTCCAATATGGTGAAGTCCAAAGGAAGAGTAAACTTCCAGAGAGAGGAGGCTTCTGTGGCCTTGGAGAGGCAGGAGTGGAGGGGGCAGCTAGGTAGTGCAGTGGATAGAGCATTGGCCCTGAAGTCAAGAGGACCTGAGTTCAAATGCAGCTTCAGACCAAACATTTGACACTAGCTCTGTGACCCTGGGCAAGTCACTTAACCCCATTTGCCTAAGGGGAGGAAAATTCTGTCTCTGGTGCTCTGACTAAAGATTAGAGAGGGGTGACCAGAACAGGGGAATGCAGATGGCCCTCCAAGGGGATACAAAGAGAGGCAAAAGACAGTCCCTGCCCCCAAGGAGTTTACAATCTATTGATAGCAGGGCTGTTGGAGGAGGGAAGGGCTTGACCGAATTTTTTCCGCATTCTTCCCCTTCCCTCCTGTGACCATGAATGCATCACTTATCTTTTGAAGTTTCCTTCTCTGTAATATGGGATAATAATACTTGTACAACCTCCTCACACAGGAGTGGTTTGAGACAAAAGTTCTTAGACCTTAAGATACTAAAGAAATATGTTGTTTAATAATAGAAAAGAATGTACCGAGTGCCTGTTATCCACTATCAATCAATCAGTAAGCATTTATCAAGTGCCTTCTATGTGCCAGGCACGGTATTAGTCTGGGGATGCAAAGACAAAAGTAAAACAGACCCTGCCCTCAAGGAGTTTTCATTCTGGTGGGGGAGGAGAGAGACAACATGTACATAAGTATATATAAATTACATAAAATAAATGCAAACTAAATTTTGATGGGGAGGGCTCTGGCAGCTGGGGGTCAGGAGGGGCTTCACAGGAGAAGGTGGTGCTTGAGCTGTTTTTAGAGGAAGCAAGAGATTCTATGAGGCAGAGGAGAGGTGGACAGCCAGTAAAATGGCTTGGAGTAGCTGGGAGATAGAAATGTGTCCAGTATGGCTAAGCACTATGTGTAAGAGATTCTTGCCCCAAAGGAGCCCAGTCTCATCATAGAGAACAAGATATTATACATACACATATATGAATCTATGTACATAGATAATAGATCAATTGATAGATAGGAACTGGACCTATTATTTCATTGACATAGGGAGCTCCAGGATGAGGGAACTCTTTCTGCCAGTGCAGATTGACACTGTCTCTGCAACTTATAGTCTTAGGGAGTTTCCTAGAGTTCTGAGAGGTTAAATGACTTGCCTAGGGTCACACAGTCAGTATATGGCAAAGGCAGGACTTGCTAGATCTTCTTGGCTCCCAAAACAGCTCTCTATATACCATATGCCTATATATTGTTGCATATATCGATATTGCATATCCATCTATCATCTATCAACCCATCTCTATGTCTCTATCTACCTGTCTGTCTCTATATCTCTGTTTATCTGTGTAGCTATCTAATACCTACCTATTTCTTTATATCTATCTGTTTCTCTATATCTATGTATTTGTATCTATCTACATCTATCAATCTATGTATCTATACTGTTTAATTAGCTAATTTCTATATCTACCTATTTTTCTATCTATATCTAGCTACATGCATCTGTATTTATGCATCTGTATCTGTCTATATATCTATATCTAATTATCTACCTATTTCTGTATCTATATCTGTCTGTCTGTCTCTATCTATATGTATCTGTAGATATTTGTCTATATATCTAATTATCTACCTATTTCCGTATCTATATCTGCCAGTCTGTCTCTATCTATCTCTATCTGTCCCTATCTATATGTATCTATAACTATCTGTCTATATATCTATATCTATCTGTCTCTCTCCAAAAATGAGAAAGGCATGCAGGATGTAATGTAAAGAGCCCTTGGGTTTGGAGTCAGAAGACCGTTGCCACTTCCTGGCGATGTGACTGTGGGCAAATCACTTCCTCTTTCAGGCTCTCAGCTTTTTAATCTATCAAATGAGGGGGTTGGAGTGTGTTCTCTGAAGTCCCTTCCATTCTGACACTTTGGGATCCTATGGGCACAGGCAACACATGCAACAGGAATTCAGAGAAGAGGACAGATTTTTGTGCCAGCTGGAGTGGCCCAGGAAGCTTTTTTCGAGTAGCATTTTGTTCTTTTTTTTTTTAAAGGCAATTGGGGTTAAGTGACTTGCCCAAGATCATACAGCTAGTAAGTGTCAAGTGTTTGGTCTGAAGCTGGATTTGAACTCAGGTCTTCCTGACTTCAGGACCAGTGCTCTATCCACTGCACCACTTAGCTGCCCCTATGATTAGCATTTTAAGATAGGAAGAGAGAAGTAAAAGCATTCCAAGTTGGGAACTGGTAGGAAGTACATAGGTGCTGGGAATTTAAAAACAAATACAGGATTCCCCTCAAGAAGCTTACATTTGTGGTTGGGGAGGCAAGCTCAGCCTTCGTGAAACACCGAAGGGGAAACTGAGGACTAACATGGGAGGTACTGACAATAGGCACCGTAGAGGCAGCCAGGTAGCACAGTGGATAGAGGGCTAGACTTGGAATCAGTGTAAACCTGTGTTTGAATCCTGCCTGAGACATTTACTAGCTATGTGACCATGGGTAAGTCATTTAACTGGTGCCTGCCTCAGTTTCTTCATCTGTAAAATAGGAATAATAATGGCATGTACCTCATAGAGTTGTTGTGAGGATGAAATGAGATAACATATGTAAAGTGCTTTGCAAACCTTAAAGTGTTAGTTCTTGTTATAATTAGGTATTCTAGGATTTCAGAGAAGGGGAGGCCATTGTGGGCTGTCGGTGTTCAGAGGTCGTCACAGAATAGGTGGGTAGGATTTGTATGGGTGGAAGGAGACCAACCATTCCAAACAGAGGGAACAACAGGAACTAACTTAGCATGGAGATAAAAACAAGCAAGAGGTAAATGTGTTTAAGGGGAGATCAGAAGGGAAGAGGCATGGAGGTGTAGTGGACAGAGTACTGTTCTCCGAACTGGGAACCACTTGGGTTCAGGCCTCATCTCTGACAATTTCTGGCTGTATGACCCCAGGTAAGTTACTTAACCTCTCTGTGCCTTATCTACAAAATAAGGGGATTGGACTCAGTGACCTCTAAGCTCCCTTCCAGGTGTAAATCAGTGATCCCATGACCTACCTAATGGGAAGAGAGGACTCATAAGAGGAGTGGTAGGACTAAGACTGTTAGGTTAGAGGTAGCGAGTACATTATTTTTTCTTTATTTTTAGTTTTCAACATTTACTTTTACAAGATTTTGAGTTCTAAATTGTTCCCCCTCCCCAAGATGAGGGACTGTATTTCTTGAGGGTCTCAGTTTGGACTTGATTTGTGATTCAGTGGAAGGAATACTAGACTGGGAATCAGGAGCCCTGGATTCCAGTTCTGCCTCAGACACATGTGTGACCTGGAGTTAGTCATTAGAGCTCCTTGGCCTTCAGTTTCCTCATCTATAAAATGAAAGATTTAGACTAGATGGTCTCTGATGTTTCTTCCAACTCTAGTTATTATTCTATGACAGATAATAAGAAGAAATGTAGATTCTTGAGCAAGGGCATGATGAAAGTAGCTGGTGTGTGCAGTCAGGATTGGAAGAGCTGGGACTAGGAAGAGGCAGGACAGACAGAGAGAGAGACAGCCCCCTGAAGCCTACGCAGATTTGCCAACCAGGGCTTGTTAATTCATTTTTCTTTAATTTAATTTGTTGTCCTAATACTTTTTGGTCTTTTATGAGCTATCACTTTCACTTCCCAGTCACTTCACTCTTCCCTCTCCCCCACTTCCAATGGAACCTTTCCTTTTAACAAGGGCAGCTCGGTGATGCAGTAGATAGGTGATGGACCTGGAGTCAGGAAGACCTGAGTTCAAATCCAGCCTCAGACACTAGCTGTGTGACCGTGAGCAAGTCACATAACTCATTTGCCTCAGTTTTCTCATCTGTAAAGTAGGGCTAATAATAGTACCTACTCCCAGGGTATAGGGATCAAATGATATGATAATTGTAAAGCCCTTAACATGGTGCCTGGCACATAGATAACATCTAACAGGGCATGCTTCATTCTCTTGTCCACTACCTCTTTCTGGAAAGAAAGGTCATATTTCAACCCTTTCCAGCAATGCAAGGATCTAAGATATCTTCAAAGGCCTCATGATGGAAAATGCTATCCACATCCAAAGAAAGAACTATGGAGTCTGAAAGCAGATTGAAACATACTATTTACTATTTTTTTTTCTTCTGTTGAGTTTTGTTTCCTCTTTCTGGTGGTTCCTCCTATTGGTTCTAATTCTTCCTTACAACATCACTAATGTGAAAATATGTTTAATAGGAATGTATTTGTGTAGCCTATATCAGATTGTTCACCATCTTGGGGAGGGAGGTGGGGAGGGAGGGGGAGAAAAATTTAAAACTCAAAAGCTTATGGAAGTGATTGTTGATAAATCAAAATAAATTAATTTTAAAAAATAGGCCAGTGTAGCTGCATCATGGAGTTTGTGGAGGAGATATAAGAATACCCTGTGGCCATGGGTTTTGTTTTGTTCTTATTTTGGTAACTTTGGACACATTTGGCAGCTAGGGTTCAGTGAGGGGCACTTCTTTTTTTCCAAAAAACCTTGTTTATAAAATTAGTTTGGTTTTTTTTTTCAGCCAAGGGAAGGGGGAGGATTACATACCTTCCAGTCTTGGCTGGAGAAGAACTTGGGGTTAGGCAGTTTCCCTGTACGGACCACCAAAATGATGTGGTTTAGAGGTTCAGGGGTTCTGGGAGCCCAAAATCACAACACACGGGTCCTGTCTCAAAGAATTCTACCCAAGCCTTCCTTCAGTCAAAGACAAGGTTTATTAGAACATCCATCATATTGGGCAGACTCTTAAGGAGTCTGAATATTAGTAAGCTATTGGCTAGATTATAAGAATCTGAGCCGTGGCTAGATTATAAGAATCTAAGCAATGGCTAGATTACAAGAATCTCAGTCTATAAAATTAGTTTTTTAAAAAAAAATTGAGTTCCAAATTCTCTTCTTCCTGCTCCTCCTCCATCTCTTGAGCTGACAAACAATATGACATTGATTATACATGTGAAGTCATGAAAAACATATTTCTCTATTTTTGTTGTTTTTAAGTTGTTTCAGTCATGTCTGACTCTCTGTGGCTCCATTTGGGGTTTTCTTGGCGAAGATACTGGAGTGCTTTGCTATTTTCTCCTCCAACTCATTTTACAAATGAGGATACCGAGGCAAACAGAGTTAAATGAATTTGCCCAGGGTCATACACCTAAGTAAGTGTCTGAGGCCAGATTTGAACTTAGGAAGATGAGTCTTCCTGGTTCTCGGGCCAGTGTTCTATCCACTCCACCACCTAGCTGCCCCTATTTCTCTATTAGCCATATTTCAAAGACATGTGTGTGCACATACTCACATGAATACACAAACACACGCATAAAACAAGAAAAATAAAGAATGTAAAAAGAATATGCTTTAATTTGGATTTAGAATTCATCAGTTCTCTTTCTGGAGGTGGATAGCATTTTTCATCATGGTTCTTTTGGAATTGTCTTGGATCATTGATCAGAGTAGCCAAGTATTTCAGAGCTGATCATCCTTACAATATTGCTGTTAATGTGAACAATGTTCTCTTGGTTCTGCTCACTTCACTTTGCATCAATTCATCTAAATCTTCCCAAGTTTTTCTGAAACCACCCTGTTCATAATTTGTTACAGCACAATAGTATTCCATCACAATCATATACCACAACTTGTTCAGCCATTCCCCAATTAAGGGGCACTTCTTAATAGTGCTTTTTAATAAATGTACTCCCCTACGCTATCTATAACTATTTATTTGGTGGTATGTCTAATTGCATGCATTATCGTGAAGGCTCAAAGCCTCCATTGGACAGTCAAATACAAGAGATGCAACTTTTACACACAGAAGTTTCCCACCTTATGTAGGACAAACAAAGGTCACATCATGGCTGGCTCTGTGAACTCAGAGTAGGGAAATATTGGAGGCCAGATTCTGTTGCAATCAGTCAGGCATAGGGGGTTGGATCTTGGTGGTCTGGAGGAAATGTGAAGAAAATGCTTAATTTTTTTTTATAATCTTTAGGAAGAAAAGGTGGTAACTTGGGAATAGCTTGGATGCAAGAGAAGAAGGAGAGGAACTGAAGAATAAGATTGGCATGGTGCGGTTTGATTGAGAGTCAGAAGACCTACCTTGGACAAAGGAGAAGGAGAAGGGAATAAGCACTTATTAAACACCTACTAAATACCACCACTTTGGAAATATTATGTCATTTGATACTTACCCTGGGAGGTAGGTGTTATTATTATCCCCATTTTACAGATAAGAAAACGGAGGCAGACAGAGGTTAAATAACTTGTCCAAGGTCACACAGCTAATAAGTGTCTGAGGCTGGATTTGAATTCATGTCTTCTTGATTCCAGGCCACAGGACTCTATCTATCCACTGGGTGACCTATTAGTTGTCTCAACCTCTCTGATCTTCACTTTCCTTATCTCTAAAATGAGGGAGTCAATTACATGACCTTTAAGATTTCTTCCAATTCTAAATTTTTGATCCTTTGACATCTCTGAAAGTTCTCTTTTTTGTTTATTTATTTTATGCCCATGCCAGAGGCTGGAAAAATAATACAAACTAGTAAAACTTCAGGGGGGTATGGGTGTAATGTCCTTCTTGACATCTTGACCCTTTCACCAGAATCTCCTAAAGTATTTCTCAAACAGGAAGCTGTTACACTTCTTTTATAGATGGTTGAACAAAGCCTAGAAAAGGCCTTGCATCCAAGCTGTTACCGAGGCCGTCAAAGTGACTGAGGTGGGGAGCAGAACCCAGGTTTCTTAAGATTTCACCCACCTCCAGCATCCTCCCTCTGTCTCTTTCCCCTGGATTTCATCCTCTTAGCTTGGCAAGTTTCAAGATGGGGAGCACAGGGTAGGAGTAGGGGTTCCTTAGGGCAAGGATGGGGCCTAATTCTGCATCCAGTTCAACGCCCTTAGTGTTGTTTATGTCAGCCCCAACTACACTCACCTAATAATAACAATCCACACCCCTGGTCCCCCTCCCCACCCGAAGTAAAAGAAACAGTCAAATAACAGGGCTCCCTCCTGGAAACAGACAAAAGCACCATTCCTATGATTAAATAGCCAGCTTCATAATTACCTTATAACCCAGCAGAGCAAAGTTTATTGTCAGTCACCTGAGATCTGAGATGGAGATTATGGCCTGGAATCTGTGGTTCTTCTCTCCCCAGAGCCAAGGACAGATTTCCAGCATGGGATTTCCTGACCGAATAAGGAGGGCATTTGAGAAACAAAACAAAACAGGTGGACATTTCTTAGGTGTTCAGTGGACAGGAATGGCCTGAGGTAGACCCTGCTGCCTAGAGGCAGGGGAAGAGCTAAAATGATATACTAAAGTCACTTTTCCTCTTCCAACACAGGACCACAGCTCTAAGAGTTCCAACTGAGAGTCTTAGATCTACCCTTTCTATTCAAAATGCCACCACCAAGGTCCAGAACTTCATCAGTTCACATTTGTATTAGGAAAGCACCTTCCCAGTTGACCTCCTCTTTCCCTCCCTCTCCCCTGCCGATATTTCTTGCACATTGGCACCGGAGGAAAGAACAGTGGGTTGTCGTGAGGGAGCAGTGCTTAGTAATCTTTATAGTGATTTCTGAATGTGAAATTTTATTATTCAAATACCACTTTTATCATGGGACCATAGATATAGAACTAGAAAGGACTTTATAGGCCACCTAGTCCAATCCCTTCATTCTATAGATGGGGAAAATGAGGCCCAGAGGAGCTGACTTGTCCAAGGCCACACATCTCTGCTCAAGAACCTTACAATAGCTACCTATTGCCCATGCAAAGTAAGTTTAGCTAGAGGGGGACCTCAGAGGTCATCTAATGGTAGGATTTTAGGATCACAGTTCTAGAGCTGGAAGGACCCTTGGAGACCATGGAGGTCTGCCCCTTCATTTCTCCCTGAGAGACCAAGAGAAGTTGGTGAGTTGTCCAAGGTTACACTTTGTTGTCTAGGGTCACACAGCTAATAAGTGTCTGAGGCTGGATTTGAACTCAAGTCTTCTTGATTCCAGGTCACAAGGCTCTATCCATCTACTGGGCCACCTAGCTGCCCCTAATACTAATAACAGCTAGCATTTATTTAGAACCTTAAGGTTTGCAAAATACTTAACATACATTAACTCATTTAGTCCTCACAACAACCCTGGGAAGTAAATGCTATTATTATCTCTATTTTACAGGTGAGACGACTGAGGCTTAGAGAGATCTAGAGAACTTGCCCAGGGTCACACAGCCAGTAAGCATCTGAGGAGGGATTTATATCCAGGTCTTCCTGACTCTGGATTCTTACAGAGTTCCAGCACTCTGTCCACTGCACCATCTGCTGCCACGGTAGCCTTCTAAATGGATTCCCTGCCTCAAGTCTCTCCCCACTCCCATCCATCCTACACTCGACTGCCACTGTGATTTTTCTCAGGCATAGGTTTTCCTTGTCACCCCCTGCTCAATGATCTCCAGTGGCTCCCTATTACCTCTGGGATCAAATATAAATTTCTCTGGTTGACATTTGGCTTTTAATATTTTGGTCACTTGTGGTTTTATCAATAGGTGTTATTTTCATGTTATATCTACCTTCAGATTGCTTCCACTTTGTAATGGAGGTCTCTAACTGGGTCCCTTACTACTTTTCCAATCTAAGTTTACTTTATTCTGCTCTGCAGACTCTACAATCCAGCTAAACTGACACATTTCCTAGTCCTTGAACCTACGGCTCCATCTCCCATCCCCACGCCTGGAACACTTTTCCCTCCTCACTTTAGCCTTTTAGTTTCCCTGGCTTCCTTCAAGTCTCAGTCGAAGTCTGACTTTCTGCAAGAGATCTTCCCTTTTGACATTACCAGCCATCTACTGAGTAACATATCTTGGCTGTACTCCATTACATACTTGTTCATTTCTCCCATTAGACAATGAGTTCTTTGAGATTGGAGACTGGTTTTTTATTTTTATTTTTTGTTGTTGGCCTTTTTCTGTCTCTCCAGCACTTGGCACAATCAGTGCCTGGTGTATGGTAAAATCAACTGAGATGTGATAGATGCAAAAAAAAAAACAAAGCCCAGAGAGAATTAGACGTAAAATTGCAGGAAAACCTGAGCAGGAAGAGAAGGCTTCGAGCTGATAGGATCAAGGAAGGCCATGGAGGAAGTGCCTGAGCTGAGCTGAGCAGGAAGGGAAGAAGGTGGAGACAGTGAATGGAAGGCAGCTTGAATATTGCAGCATGGAGGCAGGAGACTTTGGGAGGAGATAGGAAGGGGAGGGGAAAGCTGGAAGTGTTGGTTGTATTATCTATCATAAAGTGTGTAAAGGGGCATAAAAGAAAGTAACGACGGAAAAGTAAGTTGGAGCAAGACTGTGGAGGTCCAAGCCGAACTATCCATTAAACAACAGGAAGTCATGGAAGACTTTTGGGCAGAAAAATAAAGTGGTCAGACCTATGTATCATTACCCCAGGTAAGTCACTTAACCTCTCCCAGCCTCTGTAAAATGGGCACAATAATGGTACCTACTACAGAGGATCATTATTTTTGTTGTTGTTGTTGTTTTGGTGAGGCAATTGGGGTTAAGTGACTTGCCTAGGGTCACATAGCTAGTGTCAAGTGTCTGAGGCCAGATTTGAATTCAGGTCCTCCTGACTCCAAGGCCAGAGCCCCATTCACTGCATCACCCAGCTGCCCCCAGTTGTTAGGCTCAAACAAGATTAGCCACGTAAAGAACCTTGAAAAAAAATTTTTTTTAGGCAATTGGGGTTAAGTGACTTGCGCAAGGTCACACAGCTAGTAAGGGTCAAGTGTTTGGTCTGAGGCCAGATTTGAACTCAGGTCCTCCTGACTTCAAGGCCAGTGCTCTATCCACTTCGCCACCTAGCTGCCCCAAACCTTGAAAATATTGAACCACTATTTGAAATGCTAGCTATAACAATGATGAAGATGAATGTGATATTGGCTTTTATGTAAGTGGTGGATCAGAGTGGGGAGAAACTGGAAGTGTGGATATTACCTAGTAGGATGATAGTCACCATCCAGCTCATTCTCTCTCCCCTTCTCCATAATCCTTGCCTTTGTCATCCACCTGGAGATAACATCAATCTCAGAGTGCTTTGAGATCCCAGATCTGAGAGTCAGATGAAGCAGTAGTTGTTATGGTGACTTCTCTTGTTATTTCTCCCCCTGGGCCTCCCTCTACTCCCTCCTCCCCAATTTCCATCCTCAGCCTTGCCTTTCTTCTCTATTATTAGAGGTCATTAACATCAGAATATAAGATCTGAACTCTGGGACCAAAGCTATTAAGACCCAAATCTCTAGGCAGCTTGGCCCCAAAGTCCACTGGTAACCAACACTCATTGCTGACTAAGGACAAATAGGTAAATAAATAAGGTGTATTCCCCTGCCTGAAGCCAGCCTGGCAGAGCCAGTGAAGCCACCCACCAATTGCGGCTGTTATTTTTTCCCCTCCCTCCCTTTGCTGCCCTGGGGATGTATGTCACTCATATCTTTAGCATTCCAGGCACACTTCTAGGAGGCACACAATCCTGATGGGTTTGAGGGGAGTAGGAGCACCCTAGGAAGGCCGTTAGTCAGGGCCGTGCTGGGGCCAGCTCTAACCCATACACCTTGGAAATGCACAAAAGCTACAAATCAGAGCTTGATGTAATGTTGTTCTGTTGATTGTCCAGACTTATGAATGTGATAGAGAAAATGTTAATATTGCAGATTAAACTTAAAAGTGTGCATGCATTTCCCCATCTGGTTGTCAAACATTTACAAACATACCAGGGTAGGTTTGTTAAGGCTGGGAAGTCTATAGAATTATAGCTCCAGAGCTCGACGGGAACTCAGGGGCCATCCAGACACGTCTCCCACTACCCCCATTTTACAGATGATAAAACTTGGGTCCAGGTAGGTGAAGGTCACCCAGGTAGTGTAAGATACAGAATCTGAACTTAGGTCCTTTAACCCCAGAGTCAATGTCTTCTTTCCATTGTACCATGCTTCCTAGAGAGCCCTCATACATTTGGGAGAGGGAATGTGGAGGATAGTTTGAGAGGGCTTCCTAGGCAAACAGTGAATTTTTGTGTGGTAAGGGGTATGTGTGCCTTGTGGGCACAGCAGCTAGGTGGCTGAGTGGATAGAGTGCCCCAGACATTTAATAGCTATGTAACCCTAGGTGAGTCACAGCTTCAGTTTGCCTCAGTTTTCTTGTTTGTAAAATGGGGATAATAGCACCTATGTCCCAGGGTTGTTGTGAGGATTTAATCTGATAATATTTTGGAGCACTTAGCACAGTTTCTGGCACATAGTTGGTGCTTAATACTTATTTCCTTCCTCCCTTCCTCCCTCCTTACTTTCTTCTTTCCCTTTTCTTTCTTCCTTCCCCGTTATTTACCTTCCTTCCTTCCTTCCTTCCTTCCTTCCTTCCTTCCTTCCTTCCTTCCTTCCTTCCTTCCTTCCTTCCTTCCTTCCTCCCTCCCTCCCTTATTTATCCTTCCTTTCTGCCTGCCTCTCTCCCTTTTTTTCTTCTCTCCTTTTCCCTTCTTTCCTTTTCCTTCCCCTTTCCTTCTGCTCCGCAGGTCATATTCCAGAACCAAACAGTGTCTCTTCTCCCTGTGGGGGAGTGTGTATGTAGTGAGGGAGGGGTATGAGCTAGATAATGCAGAGAGGATAAGAAATAGCAGAGCAAGATAAGTCTAGGGATGGGGGCAGTATGTGTGTGTGACTCAGGTGGGCATGTCCCCTACCCCCCAGGTCCTGGCCCTAGTGTCAAGAGTCACAATGGACTCTTGGCCCCACCCTGAGATTACCCACACTACCCAGAACTTCATGAGACCCCTTTTTGATAGGGTCCTATACCAATAGACGCCTCTCTTTCCTTCCACACAGGCTTTCCACCTGCCAAGCTAAAGACACACCAGAGAGTTGTGAAAGATGCCTTACATGGTATGATGTCCTAGGACCCCAGGGTGGTGAATTTAGTTCTGTAAGATCCCAGGAGCAGCTTGGGGGGAAGTGGAGGTCCTCTAAACAGTGCCATGTCACCCACTGTTTCCATGTGCATTATATTGGCTGGGGGTGAGTGGGTCTGTGAGCTTCCTGCAAAAGGATTCTGGGATGGGCAAGCAGGAGATAGTGGAAAAAGTCAGAAGATCTGGGTTTAAATCTAGGTTTTCCATCCTGCTACCTGTCTGACTTGGGGACAAGTCATTTTATTTCTTTGAGCCTCAATTTCTTCCTGTAAAAATGAGAGGATTGGATGAGATGCCCTTTAAGGCCCCTTATAGCATTGTGGCTTCCCTTGATCTCTAAGACACAAGGTAATAGCCGCTCCAAGCCTCTTTCTCTAGCAGTTCAGATTGCTATGTTGCTGGACCCAGCCCAATAAAGAAGAAAGGGCCATTCCATATTCAGTGGAGAGGAAAAGTCCTCCCTCTCCTAATATAGATTTCTCTCCCAAGGCCCATACAAATGTACCATCTTCCCCCACCCCCACATTATCCTTATGGGTTCTCCTCCATATCAATCCCAGCTCTCAGGGAAGTGTCTAATAAACATATCCATACTGAAATAGACTTAAAGTATTTCCCTTTCCTAGGGAAATTGACATTTTAATTAAGACCCTTTCTAGAAGCCAAAGGAATGAATCTCTAATGTTGGAATTTTAGTCATCCCAGTAGAATGAAGGAGAAAGTATGGGGGAGGGGCACATTTCCTGGAATCCCTAAAATCCAGTCTTTGGGTATTCTCCATCCCTCTTTTGCTCACTTGTAAGGCAAGCTTATAGATCTATACACCAGAATTCCCAATTCAATGGACAAGAGCACAGGAGCCAGAATTGGACTGAGTATTTGGATAAACAAGTTTAGGGACTCCTTCATTTGGATTTTCCAGGGGTGTGCTGATAAATATTTAACAATCAGGTTCTGGGGAGGTATATGCATAGCTGTTTAAGTTTAATTTGAATTATTAACACTTTCTTAAGCCTAGACAGTAAAAACAAAAACAACAAAAACCCAGTACCTCAAACCCTGATTTCAGAGTCAGTGCTGACCTCTGAAGTGTAAAATCTGGTTAAGACTTGGCTCAACACACCCTTGGGTCTTGCCCCAGGGAGGGAGGGTTGGGCATGGAAGGTAGGGGAGAACTAGGCATGCCTGAACAGTGAGGCATCATCATGTTCCAGTGCTAGGTTGATTCTGGAGTGGGAGAACCTAACTTCAAATCCCACCACGGATGCTTACAACCTGTGTGACCTCAGGCACAGCTATCACTTAACCTCACTGGGCTTTGGTTGCCTCATCAATAAAGTGAGGGAGGGGTTGGACTAGATTAGGGGTGGGGAACTCCTAGGTTCCCCTTCTAGGTCCTTGGGTGCAGTCTTTTGATTGAGTCCAAGTTTTACAGAACAAATCAGGTTTGTTCTGTGAAGTTTGGATTCAGTCAAAGGGCCGAACTTGAGGACTTTCTGAGGTGCTTTAAGCCTCTAATCTATGATCCTATGAACTGCAGGAGGGCTCCCTTGAGGCCTGCGCAGGAGTTGAATACTGAGAGTAGAGAGACCAGGAGGAAGCTGGCTTGATTTCTTCTCATGGAATTAAAGAAATTTATCTTCTTTTTCATCCCTCCCACCCCCTTTCTCCCCCTAAAGAAGGGAAAGACAGGAAAGACCTTAATAGTTTTTGGAGAGGAGATGGTTAAATGAAACCATCAGTTAACCTGGAAAGTATGTGAAAAGGCCCCACCCTCCCTTAGCAGAGCCTTCCCTCCAAGGTTAGTCACCTAGGGCCTGGCTTGTTGGCCTTTGGAAGGGGCAGGGCCAAGAGCAAGACTTCCTGGGTTCTTCCTCTACCCCTCTAGTCTTTTATTCGTTATCCTTACTCCTTCTCACTTTTCTTCTTCTTCTCTCTCCCTCTCCTCTCTCTCTGTCTCTCTCTGTCTCTGTCTCTGTCTCGCTCTCATTCCATTGTTGGATTGATTTCAGAGGGTAAGATCCCAAGCCCCTGGTCTAGCCTGGCTTGGCTTTTGCCATCTTGGCCTTTGCATTGAATATGCTTGATGCTGAGCAAATAAATCACTCACCTTCCCTGGGACTTACTTTTGCCATTTGTAAAATGAAAGATTAGACTGTACAGTTTGTCTCTTAAGACTCTTCTGACTCTGATATTCTAGGATTCTACAGTCCTACCTCCCTTTTCTACTCCTTTGCCAGATTAAATAATGTTATGATAGCCTGAGGAATGAGAGCCAGATAGTCTTGAGAACCCAGGTCCCGAAGTAGGGGTTTCTTAGCTCAGTCTTCTCTATAGAATTTCTTCTCTTAGCTCTCAGAACCTCTGACCAGAGCCTGCCAGAGTATGGTACCTTGCTTCCTCTTGTCCAACCAGGCTGAGCAGTGATTCCCCAGAATCACAGAATGTGGAAGACACTTTAGAGACCATTCAATCTGACCCATTTTACAGAAGGAGAATCTTGAGGCTGAGAGAGGTGAAATGAGTGGTTAGTAAGTGGCACATTTGTTAGGGTGGCTACCAGCTACAAGGGGATGAAGGAATCATTCCTCTAATCTACTGAAACATTAGGGCTTGGGCTTGAAAATCTTCACAGATTAAGCTAAGTGAAAAAAATGTTCACCTTATTGTGGCTCGGGACCCTGGAAACTTAAGACATTAGGGGCATCTCAAGAAAGTCTTGTAAGCTGTGGTTATGCAAGCACTGGTCCTGATAGGCCAATGTGGAGTAGAAGGAGAGGACCTAGCTAGGGACTAGCTTGGGTATGAGGAAGAGTTCATAAAGCTTTGGAGCTGAAAGGGACCTTAGGCATCATGTAGACCAAGCCACTCTTGTAAAGCACTTTTAAACTATAAATGATGCTATAAATATAAACTATTATTAATATTATAGGTAATTAAAATGAGTATTATAAGAAGAGTCCCCTTCCCTGTCACTCCCACAACTTCCAGGCCTTGAGCCCCATAGTTTGGAGGGAACACAGGGGAGAAAGACCAAAGGTCCCCTAAAATATTGAAGTAAATCAGCCAGAGGCTATTTTTTTCTGTATTTATCCCTGTGCAGCATAAAAGGGGCCTGGAGTTTCAATCCTTTGATAAACTTCTAAATACCAAAGATTATTATTGTTGCTGCCGCTCAATTGTTTTAGTTGTGTCTTACTCTCCATGAACCCATTTGGGGTTTCCTCAACAAAGATACTGGAGTGGTTTGCCTTTTCCTTCGTTTTACAGATGAGGAAATTGAGGCAAACAGGATTAAGTGACTTTGCCCAGGTCTGAGAAGTATCTGAGGCTGGATTTGAACTTAGATAGGTCTTTCTGAGTCTAGGCCAAGCATTCTATCCACTGTACCACATAGCTGCCCATAAGATACTAGGGTCATATATTCATGGTTCTGGAACCATGGGCATCTAGTCATTTTGCAGATGAGGAATCAGAGGCCAAGGAAGGTGAAGTTACTTGCCCAAGGTCAAACTTATCAATAAGCATCAGAGGCAGAATTTGAAATTGTGTTCTTTGACTCTGGTTAGTCAATTAATAAATATTTATTAAGCACTACCATATTCCAGGTACTGTGCTAAGCATTAGGGATATAAAAATAGGCAAAAGACAGTCTCTGCCCTCAAGGAATTCACAATCTAATGGGGAAGATAACGTGCAAATAAATATGTATAGACTATATACAGGATAGATAGGAAAAACATTACAAATAGAATGAAGATGGTCTGGGAAAGGCTTCCTGTAGAAGACAGAGTTTTAGTTGGGAGCTAGAGGAGGTCAGTAGGCAGGGTGGAGGAGTGAGAGCATTCCAGGCATGGGAGACAGCCAGAGAAAATGCCCAGAGCCTGGAGATGGAGTGTCTTGTTTGTGGAACAGGTAGGAAGCCACTGTTACTGGATCAAAGAGTACTTGGTAGGGAGTAGGGTGTAAAAAGACTGGAAAGGTGGGAGGGGGCTGGGTTAGGAAGGGCTTTGAACCTCAGAGGATTTTGTATTTGATTCTAGAGGCAATGGGGAGCCATTGGAATTATTGAGTAGAAGGGGATGATGTGATAGGATGTGTACTTTAGGAAAATCACTTTGGTGGCTGAATGGAGGATGGATTTGAGTGGGGAGGCACTTAAGGTAGACAGACCCACCAGTAGGTTATTACAATTGCCCAGGTATAAGGTGATGAGAGCCTATACTAGAGTGATGGCAATGTCAGAGGAGAGAAGGGGCCATATTTGAGAGATGTTGCAAAGGTGAAATTGACAGACCTTGGCAACAGATTGGATCTGGGGAGTGAGAGACAGTGAGGAATCTAGGATGACTTCTAGGGAATGAGAGAGTGATGACCTGAAAACCTAGAGAGAGGAGAAGGTGAAAACAATCTCAGAAGCTGCAGAGAGGTTGAAGAGAAAGAGGATCAAGAAAAGGCCGTTAGACTGGGCAACTAAGATTATTAGAAAACTTTGGAGAGAGCAGTTTTGGTGGAATAAGTCAAAAGCTTGATTGTAAGGGATTAAAAAGAGAGTGAGTGGACAGAAGGAAGCATCTATAGTAGATGGCCTTTTCAAGGAGTTTAGCCACAAAGGGCAGAAGAGATGTAGGACAACAGTTAATGGGGATGGGAGGATCAAATGAGAGGTTATTTTTTAGGATGGAGTAGACAGAGCATGTTTATAGGAAGTAGGGACAGAGCCAGTAGACAGGGAGAGATTGAAAATAAGTGATAGAGTGGGAATAAAAGTAGAGACAATCTGTTGGAGGAGATGGATGGAATGGGATTGCTTGAACAGGTAGAAGGGTTAGTCTTGCTAAGGAGTAAGGTCATTTTGTCATGTGAGACAGAAGGGAAAGAGGAGAAAGTGACAAAAGGCATATAATGAGGAAGAAAGGAAAAGAGGGAGTTCATGGCAAATGGCTTCCATTTTTCCTGTAAAACATGAGGCAAAGTTGTCAGTTGAGAGGACAGGAAGATGGTAAATCATGGGAATTTTGAAGAGGGATGGAAAGGTTTGGAAGAGCCACTGTGGAGTGAATGAGTTGATAGGGAAGTAAAATAGGATTGCCTAGCTGTAATGAGGGTGCAGTTGAGGTTGTATAACATAAATTTGTAGTGGACCTAAAAAGAACAGTTGCATGAATATCTCTACCTACACTGAACATCATGTTTCTAAGTGTGAAGGTGGTGAATGGTGGAAGTGACCCAAGGTTGAGGCTGACTGAGGCAACTTAATAAGGGAGCTAGGGATTCAAACAAGGAGGACAGTGTAGACTTGAATTGGTTCACCAAGGGATCAAGATGGGAAAAAGAAGGATAAAGTGGTTGGTGCAGGGGAAATGGCCTGAGAGAGAATAGAGGGGTCAAAGGGAATGGAAGTCAGTATGCAGAAAAAGAGAAGAGTTTTTGTAAGAGTCGGAAGAGGGAGAGGTGAAAAGATTATGGTCAGATAAGGGAATTTGGAATTCTTGGACATAGAAGTCGTACATTTGTGGTTGATGGCAAGATCCAAGGTATGACCATCTTTGTGTGTGGCTGAGGTAGAGTATGTCACAGGCAGTGAGGAGGTTGAGGAACTGAGTGGTTAGGATATTTGAAGGAGAATCAATGTTGCAATCCTTTAGTATGAGCATAGGAGTTGGGAAGGAGATAAAAATTGTGAGCTATCTACTTGGACTCATTGAGGAAGGAAGGGGATCAACCTAGAGGTCTGCAGAAAATAGCTAGCAGTAGGGCATCTAGGTAGCATAGTGGATAGAGTACCAGCCCTGGAATCAAGAGGACCTAAGTTCAAATCTGACCTCAGACACTGGCCACTTATTAGCTGTGTGACCCTGTGGAAGTCACTTCACCTCATTGCCTAGCCAAAAAAAAAAATAACTAGCAGGATTTTGATTAGGTGGTAAAGATGAAAAACAAAGATCTAAAAGGAGAAGTCAGGAGTGATGGAGATAGAGAACCTGGAAGTGGCAATGGGGAGCAAAGAATATTTTTTTGGGGTTTTGTTTGTTTTTTCAAGGCAATCAGGATTAAATGACTTGCCCAGGGTCACATAGCTAGTAAATAATTGCTTGTTGATATCTCTTACAGCTCTAACAGTTTATGATTCTGGCCACCTAGCATCCTCTTTTCCACATCTGTGTACATGTCACTTCCCCATGTAGCAAATGTAGTAACCTCTCAAATTTCTATAGCACCTTAAGGTTTATTCAGAACAACCTTGTGAGGCAGGTAATGCAAGTATTATCCCCATTTTACCGATGAGGAAACTAAGGCTTGGAAAGATCGAAGTGAGTTACCCAAAGTCACAATGTAAGCTGATAACTGGCACTGGGCTTGGCATCATTCACTAGCCCAGTGTGGAAGCTTAGTCGGTAATAAAGAAATGAATTCAAACTCCCTCCTCCCAACCTAATTGTTAATGTTGTCTGTTCCCTTCCTGCTTCTCTCCTGTGTCCCCAGCTACCAAGGAGAATCCGAGTGCCTCTAAAGGCCAAACAGGGCAACAAGCCTCAGCTACGAGGCTTCAGGCTCCCAGACAAGCAGCAAGACCCTACCTATTCCCACAGGTCCTTGGCATTCACCACCTTGCCGGTAGTGGTAGATCCCTGGAAGCAGCAACAGAAGGTCATCAACCACCGTTTTCACACTCAGCAGTACACCAATTCGTACACGCCTTTCTACACCTTAGAGAAACCCACCTGTGGCTACCTCTACTGCCGGGACACCGACCACACCCGCAAGAGGTTGGACGTACCTTATACCAACGTTACCAAGTGGCGGACTGATGCCATTCTGTAGTCACCAGACCCTCACCACCTGAGGACCCCCTCACCCTTCCCACGCTCCTCATCTTGGGAAGGCTAGGCCCTCAAAGAGGAGGGTGTGTTTGCTAGGGGAGGGAAGGAGGTGCTGCCTTGGCCGG
This sequence comes from Phascolarctos cinereus, assembly GCF_003287225.1. Lineage (NCBI taxonomy): Eukaryota > Metazoa > Chordata > Mammalia > Diprotodontia > Phascolarctidae > Phascolarctos > Phascolarctos cinereus. The sequence continues at coordinate 231,876,153 of NW_027555958.1, read as the reverse complement.
CTGGGCTCATCGGGGTGGCCGCTTACGGGCTTATGGGCGGTGAGGGGAGAACTCTTAAGCAGCAATTAAACATTACCCGTCTTTAGCCTACAAATTGAGGCTTCAGGGGGACTTGCGTCCAAGCTATTTACCCTGGATCATGTGTGATAAACTGCTGGTGGGATTGAACTCTTAAGTGTTCCTCCCTTCCCCCCTCCGGAACTCCTACTTTCCATTAACTCTCTGTCTCAGAACAAGGTCTTGTTGCACCCTGCGCCTTTGGCATGGCACTGCTTTGAATATGCTCTCATAAATTAGGAGAGTCATCTTCCTTCCTTCTGTAGATTTCCTGGATAGTTGGTTAGAAAGGACCTTAGAGATAATCTACTTAAATCCAGTCTAGTGGGGCTCAGGGGAAAGAACTCTGATTCTGGACTCAAAGGGCCTGGGTTCAAATTCCACCTATGATGTTTAGAATATAGGATAGATTTTAAACAAGTCATTTAACTTCCCTTGCTTATAGATTTTTCTTGGCCTCTGACATCAGTTTCCAAACCTAGATCTATGTTGCAATAATTCCCCGTTTTAAAGAGGAGGAAACAAAGGCTCACAGAAGGGGATTCCTATGACTTGCTTACTCAAACTCAACCCTACTTTAAGGTTGTCCCTCAAACACCCCCCCTCCCAACTCAAAGATAAAAAATTGTTAAGGACAAGGATGTACTGAGAAAAGATCACTGGATCTCAGAAGATCTGCAAGACAATCATACTTGTCCTACCTGCTAGCTGGTATGTTTCTGGGCACATTGCTTCCATTCTCTAAGCCTCAGTTTTCATGTTCCTCAGGGTTCTGAGAAGGTTCCTACCTTTGGTTCCCTACTCTCTGATGGCTCTGATTGGTGAACTTTCCACCTTAGCTTACCCAGTCTAGGGCTTGCCATGACACTTCCCAAATGTTCCCAAGTCATACTGTTGTACTCATACCACCTCACCTTGCCCTCTTCTGCTTTCCAGCTCTTGCTCCCCTAATATGTTGTCATCCCCAATTAGATTGTAAACTCCTATCTTGTCTCACTTGTATTTGTATCCCCAGGGTTTAGCCCTGTACCTGGCTCGTGCTAAGCACCTAATAAATGCTTTTTTCATTGAAAATGGGATCTACATGGTTCTTGGAGTTCTAAACTCTACTCCCATTTTGTAGATGAAGAAACTGAGGCTCAAAGAAATTAAATAGCTTGATCGAGATCATACAAAAAGCAAGTGGATTCAAACTCCAAATACTGCCTGGCAGTGGTTTTATGGGTTGGACTAGAGTAGAGGTTCTCAAAGCTTTTTAGTCTTGGGCCCTCTTTATACGCTTAAAAATTATTGAGGACCCCCTCCACCTCAAAGCTTTTATTTATGTGAGTTATAGCTCAGGCGACAGACAGCTAGCATTTATTAATTTTTCTGTTAATTATTTATTTGTCATTTTTTTTTAATTTAGCACAGTGTCATGCACTGTGTTAAGCACTGGGAATACAAATACAAGCAAAAAAGACTGAACCTGTCCTCAAGGAGCTTACATTCCAATGAGGAATGACAAAATATAAAAAGAAGTTGGAAAAGGGGGGAGGTGCTATTGATAGTTACCATAGTAGAATTACTAAGATACTTTTGACCTCATAGGACCTCTGAAAGGATCTCAGGACCTCCAGGGGTCCCTGGACCACATTTTGAGAACAGCTGGACTAGATAATTTCTAGTCCATTGGATAGTTGATTTCAACCCTAAATTCTATGATCTTATGATCCTGTCTCTTCGATAATAAGTCAGTAGTCCTGGGCCACACTAAAGGGGAAGGAACATACAACTTCTGTTGGAGGGCGGTGGTGATTCTCTTTTCTACCAAATCCAAAAGTCCTTTCCTCTATATAATTTTGTTTTGTGGGAGAGGACTGCTTTTCCATTCCTGTCCCCTCTATCTCCCAGAAACCAGGATAGGAAAACTTTAGAAAATATACAAGGTGTTCATGATGGGTGTATGGAGAAGAGGAAGCAATTACCTTTGGCACTGACCTGAGTCCCTAAATATTGCCTGGTATCTAAGCTTCAGGGGAAGGGTTGCCTAACAGGTTTCATGGAAGTCAACCATTATTTCCTGGGCTCCACCCCTCAGTCCAGAATGGCTGAACTATTTAGTGAGACTGAACTTGTAGAATCTAAGGACAAGACTAGATTTGGGGGGAAGAATTATGGTGTGGTGGAAAAAAACATTGCAAGTGGAGTCAAAAGAGCTGTGTTCATGAGGAAGAATCGCCCTCTACCACCTGTATTCTGTGTGAGTTTGGACAAGTCATTTCCCTTCTCTGGACCTGGGTCATCTCTAAAATGAGAATTATATTATACTAAGGTCCTTCCAGCTCCAACATTCTGTTGTGATTTAAGATTCTGTGGCAGAGGGAAACCTATACATGATAAGTAGCCAAAGAGTTTGATCAGGCCTCCCCAGGTCTTTCCTCATTGGGAGAAAGATAGCAGCAGGATAGAATTGACAGCCTGAATGATATCTTCACTCAGAGGAGAGTCTGAAGTCCATAGTTCATGTATCAGAGTTGGAAGGGACCCTAGAGGACATTTGGTACAACCCACTCATTAAAACAAACAAAAAAAAGGCAAAACTAAAGCCCAAGGTTTGCAATTTGCCCAAGGTTACACAGGTAAAAAATGTCAGAGGTGGGATATGAACCCAGGTCCTTGGGATCCCAATCCAGCACTTTTCCTGTCACACCACGCTGAGATTTAGTCCTAAGTGGGCTGGAGGCTGGTCAGCATCTGGAATCTGATTCTGGGGAGAACAAGAAGTAGGGGCTGAAGTCATTGTCCCTATATATTTTCTTCCCCTCATTTGGTCACCCATGATTTGGTAGATGGAGGTGGATGGGAATAGGATGAGAAGGGAAGGGGGCAGGTAGGTGGAGGAGGAAAGACCCACTTCTCTGAAACCAATACAGTAGACATTAAAGACTCTCTCCCTCCTGTGACTGCATCGAGTACATGGGCATTTCTGGCCCCTCCTGAGCCTGATTAGGACAAACCCAGAGGCCAGATGGGCAGGGGCTTGTGGGAAGATCTCTGTGTTCTGCAGTTTTGAAGCTGGAAGACACACAGCAGTGGCCTAAGCCTTTGGAAAACTGCCCAGTGGGCTGGTCACCATGTGGCTCTGTTCTGCCAGGCATCCGGCTGACTATACTACCCTGCCTCTGACTGGGACGCCATCCCATGCCAGCCCAGCCACCTGCCCCACCCTTTCTCTCCCACTGGCAGCTGTTCAGCCTTGTGGATTCTTTTTCTCTGGTGTAGAATCTGTCCCAGAAAGGATTTCTGAGCAGAGAGAAAACAGCTGGAGGAAACCACAAGGTTTCAATGCTTCACTATGAGATTCTAACCCCTTGGGGAAAAAAATAACCTTAGAAAATCATTATACATTCCTTTCTCTTTACTTGCTCCCCAAGCCTCAGAGGGGATGGGGGCTAAAGAGATAGAAAGTTGAATCCTGTGCTATTACTCCATAGGGCCCCTTCACACTCACAGTAGAATAAGTGAGTGAATTAAGTCTGGCTGTGGCCATCCATATTACTGGTTCTGAGGGCCTCTTCTGACTATTTAGAGGATCCCAGATAGTCCGAGGAGAAAGGGACTTCATAGGCTAGCCAGTCCAATCTTTCCTTGACTAGGAATCCCCTCTATGATATCCACAAGTGGTCATCCAACCTTTGCTTGAACACTTCCACTGATGGAGAACTCACCGCCTGCCAAGGTAGCCCATTGCACTCCAGAGGCCGTGGCCCATCTCTTATCCCTAGCTCTAACCGCATCATCAGATCTCTCCCAAATACATTCAGTTTTGCTGCAGACCCCTTAGTTACCTCCCTAACTCCCCAAATATCGCCCTACTTGATTGGCAAGCCTTGCTGAAACTTCTGTATTGTTGTTGATCAGTCATTTCAGTCATGTTGTGACCCCATTTGGGGTTTTCTTGGCAAAGATACTGGAGTGGTTTGCTATTTCTTTCTCCAGCCCATTTTACAGATGAGGCAATTGAGGCAAACGGAGTTAAGTGACTTGTCCAGGGTCACACAGCTAGTAAGTATCCAAGATCAATTTGAACTCAAGAAGATGAGTCTTCCTGACTCTAGGACCAGCACTCTATCCCTTGTGCTACCTACCTGCGCTTAGGACAAAAACCTTTACTTCACCATGAGAGCTAAAAAGCTGTGACTGAACCTTATATAAAGTATAATCAGTCTTTGAGGTCAGTGGCCTATCTCACTCCAGCTCGTCTCCATTTTAGATAGGGGTCAGGGAACTGGGCACTGGTCACCCAAAGAGAGGAGGGATTATGACCAAGGTGGAAGCAGGGTACGGTAGAAGAGGCTGGGGCCAGAAGACAAAAGTCAGGACAAGAGTACCCCACTGGCCTTCAGCTAGACTAAGACAACAGTAAAGACATCTCTGCATTGAGATATTTCCCTCCCCAACCTCAAGTTGCAATCTCAGCCAGTGATGTGCAATGAAAGGCTGGTGAAAGTGCCTGTGTTTTAAAACATGGACATTTCATGAAAGAGAATCTGTCCCCGAGGATTCCATGTACTGCTTTTATATCTCCAATAGGGCACTTAGTATACTATTAAGGCCTCCTGATGTGGTTGGAAAGAGCTCTGGATTTGGAGTTGGAGGACCTGGGTTCAGATCTTACCTTTTCCATTTCTTACCTGTATAACCGTGGGCACTTGCCATACTTCTCGATGTCCTCATCTGCAAAATGAAGGGGCTGGATTATATATGAACTCTAAACCTAGGGTCTTAGTGGGCAGCTAGGTGGTGCCTAGGTAGAGCACTTGACCTAGATTCTGGAACCCTGCCTTAGACACTTACTGGCTATTTGATCTTGGGCAAGTCTCTTTAGCTCTGCCTCAGTTTCCTCAACTGTAAAATTCTGATAACAATAGCAATTGACGTCACAAGGATGTTGTGAAGATCCAACAAGATATTTGTAAAAGCACTTATCGCAGTGCCTGGTACATAGTAGGTACTTCACAAATGCTCGTTCCCTTCTCCTTCTCCTATTGAATTGGTCATAGGTAGACAGCTATGAATAGTGGAAGGGACTGGCAAATGAATTACTAGAAAAACACCTTATTAGATTGTTCTCAGATGCAAAGCCTGATCCTATGCTTCTTAACAGAAGGCATATGCTTTCTACCAAAAGTTGAGAACACAGTGATCTTTCCAAAATAGCTCAATTACATGTTTATATAGTTTATACAGGTTATTTACAGCTTGTATCTGAAACATTCTGTCTAGGTTACCTCCTTACTCAGCACTAACAGTTGGGTTGCTTTCCCAAAGGGCTAATACTTCTCCCAGGTTCTAGAGTAGTCTGTGAAGGTTTGTACTCCTAGCTCACGGATGGGATCCCCATCAGTATGTTTCCCTTTAACAGTATGGCAGTAGATAAAATTACCTCAAAGTAAACACATTTACTAAGACAGCATAATAAGAATAGTCACTATAAAACACTTCCCCCCATAAAACTGGGGTACACTGGTCCCCCAACTACAATGCCTATATTAAGTGGAAAGACTAGCCCCAAGCTTAGAATACAATGGTAGAGGCATAAGAGACCAAAGGCATTTTAGGCCTCTAGTACTGAATGGCCTCTGGTTCTGCTTTGGAGAGGCCTCATGAGGCTTGCCTCTGGATCCAGCATCTCTGGTGGATTGCTCAGCTGAGATCCCAGGGTTTGCTTCTTTCCACTTTTGATTGCCAGGCCTAGTGATCTCTTGAATTCATAGCCTGCTCACTTCTCTGCTGTCTCAGGGTTCACATTCCTTGATCCTTATATACATATCTGTTGGGAGAGCATGTGTCTACTCCCTCAACTGTCTCTTAAACTCTCGTAAATTGGCTCTCCAACAGATGGATGAGTTGCCTCCTACTGGGTGAGCAGCTTCTCTGCTGGATGTCATGGCCAATCGGGAGTGGTGATGAACAGAAATCCCCTTCTCTTCTCTTGCTGACCCCTGGTGGAGGCACAGGACTCATGCTCCACCTACCTGCTCCTAGAGCTGTGTGTTGGTTCCATAGTTGACACCTCAGCTGTTAAGTGTCCTTTCACGGCACCAGGCTGCCTCTCAAGGAAAAGATTAAAACTATTTCTGCTGTGATGCACTATTACCAAAGCTAAAAGATCCCCTTTTGGAACACATGGTTAAAAACAAAAATAGCACGTACCCATGAATAAAGGTCTTACCAAGAGTCTTGATGGAGAATGCAGGCATAGAATTTAAAGTCTCTCTCCCTAACAGAGGACATCTCTAGATCCCCGTGAATGGGATTCCTTTCTTGGCATCTGCATCTGTGGCCAGCAAAAAATGAAACAATTAGAAAAGACTGTTTCAGCCATCTGAGGTACTGATTTTCAGACAGTAGGAAGGTATAGCTGTTCAGCAAAGAGAAAGACTGCATATACATCACAATATTTTTAGCAGCACTTTTTGGGATAGCAAATTACTGGAAGATTGGGAAGGGAATGAGTATTAAGCTTCTACTATGTGGTAGGCATTGTGCTAAGTACTTCACAGATTCTGTCTCATTTGATCCTCACAATAACCTGTCAAGTGCTAATATTCTCGTTTTACAGTTGAGGAAACTGAGGCAGACAGAAGCTAAATGATTTGCTCAGGGTTACATAGCTCGTGTCTAAGGTCAGATTTGAATTTAGGTCTTCCTCATTCCAGGCCTCCTCACTTCTTTACCTAATGCCTGGGATTGGGGATTAGCTGAACAAATTGTGTCATTGTGAATAAAAAGCAATATTGTACTGTAAGAAGCAATTAAGGCATTCAGATGAACATGGGAAGATTTTTATGATCTGATATAGAGTGATGTAAATAGAGCCAGGAAAACAATATAAACAATGACTACATTAACACAAGTGAAAGTAACATATAAGGCAGCCTAACTCTGATTGATTATAATGACCTATGTTGGATCTAGATGACAGATAATGAAACTGCCAGAAAGGTCCACGTATCATAGATCTAGAGCTGCAGGCGCCTTAGAGACTGTCCAGTCCAACCTCTCATTTTACAGATGAGGACAGTGAAGCTTAGAAACTTTAAGTGATTTGCACATAAGGGCCAGAGGGAGGATTTGAACCTAGGTCCTATGACTTCAAAGCCAGTGCTTTTTCCACTGCCTTCCTCTATAGTAGGGTGAAAGACTATAGTTACAGAATATTACATATGCTGCCAGATGTGTTCATTTTGTGATAAGTTTTGTTTAATTTTTTTTTCTATCATATAAGTGAAGGTTTTATGTAAAGTGATATATTGGGAAATGACTGTGGTATAAAAAGGGGGCAAAAATGAGACCTCTGTCTCTCCCCTTGTGTCTTTCTTCTCTCTCCCCCTTGTGTCTTTCTTTTTATTTCTTATTTTCTTTGTTTCTTTCTCTCTCTTTCTCTTTTCTTTTCTCCTCCCTCCCTTCCTTCCTTCCTTCCTTCCTTCCTCCTTCCTTCCTTCCTTCTTCCTTCCTTCTTTCATTCTTTCTTTCTAGGAAAGCTGTATTGTTCATGATTACAGTGTGGTTAAATATTGCCAAAATTAACAGCTTACAGAAAACTTCCAGGTCTTTGAACCATTGCTCAGGCCATGGAGTACAGAAGAAAACATCAACATACAAAGGCATATCACAAAGAACTTGAGTTAAGAAGCATTGATCTGATATCAATTCTCCTTCCTTCAAACTAGACTTCACCCCAGACAGATAAACCTAGATATGTCTTCTGCTTAATGTTTTCTAGAAAGAAGGGATTACCCCAAGCTCACATCATTCAATACCCCCTTATTAGCCTCCATCTCTCATAAAATCATAGAAATGAGACTTTGAAAAGGACCTCGGGGGGCAGCTAGGTGGCACAGTGGATAGAGCACCAGCCCTGGATTCAGGGGGACCTGAGTTCAAATCCAGCCTCAGAAACATAACCCCATTGCCTAGCCAAAAACAACAACCAAAAAGGGGACCTTAGAGATTACCTTGTCCTGAAACCTGTCTCATGCAGGAGCCCCTTTTGCAATATCCCTGTGGGTGGAGGAGGGAAGATTGGTCTTTGAGTCTTCGAATACTTGAAGTGATGAACTCTCAACTTCACATGGCAACCTGTTCTATTTGTCAGACAGCTCTAATGGTTACAACATTCCTCCTGATATTAAGCCAAGATCTTCCTTCCTACAATGTCTACTCCTTGTTCCTAGTACTTTCTCTGGAGCTACACAGAAAAATCTATTCATAGCATCATAGACTGTCAGAGTTGGAGGGGACCTCAGCAGCCACTGAGTCCCACCTGTCCCCCAGGAAAAATCCCCACTGTGACAGACCCAACAAGTGGCCATCCAGCTCTGCTCAAAGACCCCCAAGAAGGCTACAATCCATTGTACTTTTGGATAGATCTAATTATTAGGGAGTTTTCCCCTGGCATGGAGCCTATGTCTTTCTCTCAGTGTTTCTCATTTTTGTTCCATATTCTTCCCTCTGAGATAAACAGGACAGATCTGATCCTTCTACCATGTGACAGCCCTTCAAGTATTGAAGACAGCTATCAAGCCTCTCTAGATTTTTTCTTTTCCAGATCAGACATCCCTAGTTTCTTCCACCAATTCTCCTATGGCACTGTCTGTCTCAAGGGCCCTTACCGTCCTGGTTGCTCTTCTCAGGATTCTAGCTTCTCAATGTCCGCCCTCAACTGTGACATCTAGAACTGAACATCACACTTCAGATGTGGTCTTGGCAGGGGAAGTTAGGCCAGGACTATCACTATTAATCTCCTTATACTCCTTCCACATTAAAGCCCTTCAAATATTTAAAGACAAAGATTGCATCCCCCCAACCCTCACTCTCTCATTCTTCTCCCTACTCTGAAATTATGATTAGCTCTCTTCAATAAGTAGTTATGAGGCATCTGATAGAAATTCAACCGAGTATCAGGCTCTGGGAGGGATACAGAAATTGGGAAGCCCCTCTGCTTCAGAATACTGAGAATGTAATTGGGGAAACATTTATACAAGTGAAATAATTAGGGAAAGATGTAGGCAGGGGTGGGTAAGTGCCCAGAGCTGTGTGTAGGGTAAAGACAGTTAAGTGCTAAGCAGTTCAGAAGAAGGTGAGAACTATGTAGGTTGGAGCAGTCAGAGGTGTCATCCAACAGAGCAGGTAAAATTCAAAGGATAGATAAGATTTGGCTAGTAACAAAAATGCCTTACATTTATATAATTTCCTTTGTCCTCTCCTTCCCTTCCTCACTTCTTCTTTTCCTCCCTCCCTCCTTCTATCCTTCCTTCTCTCCTTCCTTCCTTCCTTCCTTCCTTCCTTCCTTCCTTCCTTCCTTCCTTCCTTCCTTCCTTCCCCCTTCTTCCTCCCTCCTTCCTCCTTTCTGTCCCTCCCTCCTTCCTTCCCTCCTCCCTCCCTCCTTTCCTTCCTTTCTTTCTTCCTTTCTTCCATAACACAAGTCTATTCACTAAAACACTTAAATGGGCTAGCAGCATCCTATCCATCCCCTTGTACTGACTGCCTATGGGAATATCCTATTAATTTCAGCCATATTTAAAGCTCCTTTGTGTTTTCTATTTCTATAGTTTTTGAAGTGCTGTCGTGTTGAAATGGAAGTCAGAAGACCTGTATAGGAGTTCTCTTTCAGCTGCTTAATAGACATTGGGCAAAAGCAGGAACAAGACTTTAATTTAACAGACGTTTATTTCTAACATTTGCCTTGTTCTGAGAGGAAGTGTGTGTACTGTATAGATGGCCCATCCTGGTGTCAAGAATACCTGTGTGTTAGGCAGTTTTTTTTCAGCTGTGTCCAACTCTGTGTGACCCCATTTGAGGTTTTCTTGGCAGAGATACTGGAGTGGTTTGCCATTTCCTTCTCCAACTTGTTTTACAGATGAAGAAACTGAGGCAAACAGGGTTAAATGACTTGCCCAGGGTCAGTCAGCTAGGAAATGTCTGAGGCCAGTCTTTGGACTCTCTAGGCCCAGGCCACCTAGCTTCCCTGTCAAGAATATCTACTTAGGTTCAAATCCTACCTTAGACACTTACTCTGTGCATAATTCTGTGAAAATCACTTAATGTCTCTGAACCTCATTTTGCTTATCTGTAAGAATGGAAATAACAATAGCACCTGTCCCACAGGGGTGGGAGGATAAAATGAGACAATATATAGAAAGCATTTTGTAAACCTGCAAGTGCTAGTTAAAAATGAGTGATAATTATGAACTACTTTATAAGGCTGATTCTTAGTTTCCTAATCTGTAAGATAATTTAAATGATAATTACCATTATAAATGGCATTTATATAGGAAGTATTATTATGCCATTTACATATGAGGAACTGAGGTCCAGAGAAGTTGATGGTTTCACAGCTAGTAAGTATTGGAGACAGAATTAGAGCCCAGTCTTCCTGACTCCAAGTCTAGCACCAGAAACTTAGACAGATGGTGTCTAAGGTTCTTTCTGGCTCTAAATCCTACAGAATTTGAGGATCAGATTAGGTGATGTGAGTGAAAGTACTTTGTAAATGATAATGGATTCTACAACTATTATTATTATTATATATTGTGTCCTTTGATTTTTATAGACTGAGAGGAAGAGGAGATGAGGAAGAGTGTGTGTATATGGGATGGGAAGGGGACTGAGAAGCATACTGCATTGAAAAAGTAAATTTAAAAAGAGAAATGGAAAACAGGATCTGGATTCAAATCTTGACTCTGTCACTTAATACTTATATGACCTGAGAGAGGTGATTTTCTAGGGTTGTTTTTGTTCAGTCGTGTTTGACCCTTTGTAACCCTTTGTGACATAATGAAGTTTTCTTGGCAAACTGGAATGGTTTACCATTTCCTTCTCCAGTGGATTAAGGCAACCAAAGGTTAAATGGCTTGCCACTTAACACAGCTAGTATCTGAGGCTAGACTTGAGCTCGAGTCTTCCCTTTGAAGTCTAGGACCTTTCCTAAAGGTCCAAGCAGGAGTGGGGAACTTGTGGCCTCAGGCCACATGTGGCCCTCTAGGTCCCTGGGTGCTGCTTTTTGACTGAGTCCAAGTTTTACAGAACAAATCCTTTTGCTAAGGGGATTGGCCCAATGCCTTATCCACTGCGCCACCTAGCTGCCCTTGCTTGTAAGGAGGCTTCTTACATTCTAACAAGCCTTACCATAATAACCAGTGTTAAATCAGGGTTTGAGAGCAAGCCTGATTTCAGCTGCCCTCAGTTCTGGTACAAGAAACAAGACATTGTGAACCCACTCGGAGCTCAGAGGGAGCAGCTGGGGGGGGTGTCACCCTAAAGGGAGCTGCTGCCTAGATCTTCTGGTCCTGTTTCCCATCCTGGCCACCCTCCCCCATCACAGCAAGAGGAGATTAGGAGATTATTCTTCTTTAAGAAAATCTGAGCACCCCTTCTCCAAGGGTTTTAATCCCTGGCAGTCCCTTCTGGCACCTTCTTTCTATTTTCACCCGATCTCCCTTAGAGTGTCAGTCCCATTGGCCACTCAAGGATTTAGCGAGGACTTTTAACACCCGCTGTGGGGACAAGGTGAGGGGGGGTTGTCAGAAGATAATGGGATAGGTCTGAACCATCCTGGGCCTGGGGGAGGGGAGAAAAGAAGGCCAGACACTAGATGTGGGAATTAAGGATAATGTGCTAGTTGTACACCCCTTCCTCCTTCCCTTCAGCCCCTTTCTTTTTCTTTGCCTCTCCTCTGGATGATTTAAGCAGCCATCTCTGTCTTTCATTACTCTGTCCAGAAGTGTCTGTGTGCTTGCTGCATGAAAGAGAAAATTTATCTGTGTCTGTGTGAATGTGTGTATTAGCTTAAAAAAGAGTGCATGTCCCATTGAGAAGGAGAAAGGGAGCAAGCCCTGACCCTAAGCCCAACCTTCCCATCAGGACATCAGCGAAACCTTGGGAGAGAAGATGGGGAACGTCATGGAAGGGAAGACGGTGGAGGAGCTGAGCAGCACCGAGTGCCACCAATGGTACAAGAAGTTCATGACCGAATGCCCATCTGGCCAGCTCACGCTATATGAGTTCAGACAGTTCTTTGGCTTGAAAAACCTGAGCCCCTCGGCTAGCCAGTATGTGGAGCAGATGTTTGAGACATTCGACTTCAACAAGGTGAGTGGGGACAAAGAAGGCCAGGCATACCAAGGAGTCTTGGAAGGCAGGTTATAGCATCATAGGAGGAGCAAATCACTTCACCCCTCTGGGCCTCAGTTTCCCTCTCTATAAAATAAGGAGGTTGGAATAGATGGCTTCTAAGATTTAAATCTATTATCTTAGCAATGATAAGGAAACTTAGAAATCATAAGATCAAAATCTAGAGATGCAGGAGGCCTCAGAAGCCACCTTAGTCCAACTCTCTCATTTTACAGTGGAGGAAACTGAGGTCCAGGGAGAGTGAGTGGCCCAAGGTGACACTGGTAGTATACCCAAGACTCAAACCCAGGTCCTCTGACTCCAGTTTTAGTGGTCTTGTTATTCTATCACAGTTGTACTAGTTGGAAAAAGACAAATGGGGAAGCATTGCTTTTGTTTGTCCAAGGACAAGGCAAGAAGGAACTCAAATTGCAGCAAAAGAGACTGTGGCCTGATGGCAGGGAGGACATTGGTAATTGGAGGCTCTAATCCTTGACCCTCTTCTTCATGTCCTTGGGCAGTGTGCTGTCCCAAACCAGGTATGGGGACCTAATAGGACCCCTGAGAATTAGAGGGAGTGGGGAAGGAGAGGAACAGCCGGAAGCCAGTTTCCTAACTTGGATCCTGAGAGCTTGGGGTCAGTTTGACCTTTCTTTTGGATGAGGTCTAGACCTGCACAGGGGGTCACGTTACCAACTTAAATGTAAGGGATCCTGGAGTGGATAGGGGTACAGGCTAAGGGAATTACTCTTGTCCCAAATTCATGACTACCTGAGTTTGTTCCCAGCTACTATATAGTTAGCTCTGTGTCTCTTGGATCCAGAGATGACCAGTGTTCCCTCCCAGCACACAGTTGCTGCCCTGACCCTTACAGGTTTTTGTTATTGTTGAGTTGTTTCTGTCGTGTCTGACTCCTTGTGACCCCATTTGAAGTTTTCTTGGTAAAGTTACTGGAGTGGTTTTCCATTTCCTTTTCCAACTCATTTTACAGATGAGGAAACTGAGGCAAATAGGAGCAAGTGACTCACCTAGGGTCACACTGCCAGTTATGTGTCAAAGGTGGAACTGGAACCTAGGTCCTCCTAGACAGTTTGTTGTAGTGGATAGAGAAACTGCCTTGAAGCCACTCTCTTGCTGTCTGGCTTTTGGGTAAATTTACTTAACCTCTCTGTGCCTCTGTTTCTTTATCTGTATGGGAAATAAAGTTCCATTCTGATGCTTCATGGTTTGTGGAGGTGACCCTTGGGTCATGCCATGGAAGACAAGTTCTGGAGGGTCCTCCCAACCTGGCATAGCCTTTGAGAACCCTAAGGAACCTTCATGACACCGGGGACTATTAGAGTGGAACCTTATTTCCCTTTTTCAGATAAAATGAGGACCAGAGGTTGAATAACTTCCCCAGAACCACGTGGAGTATCATCTTTTCACCAGAGGGATTGTTTGTTCTATAGGTATTTGCCTAATGTACCACACGAAAAGGACATGACTTGGAGGGATTGCCATTGGCATTGGCTGGGGGGCTGGGAGTGAGAGAATTACCCATATAGGCAAAATCCCAGCTTTTTCAAAGTATAAAACCTTTTTAAAAAATGAGATAATACTACCTGTCCTGTTTGCCTCACTGGATTGTTAGAGGCAACTAAGGCAATTGAAACTCTAATGTAAGTTCTTATTATTAAGACTGACTTTTTCCACTGTCCTGTGGAGCCAGGACAGATTACTGAATTGCCCTCAGAAAAAACAAACAAGCTTAAATCACCCTTTCTCTGCCTCCCTGGCCCAGGCAGTAGGCTTCAGGCCCTTTCAAGTGAAATTGTTCACTGAGCCTCATAATGCAATAATGAGTCTTTCCTTATTTTTTCCTGGGGCCAGGATTAAGCAGAAAGGGTGGGAGAGGCTGACATGAGTTCTGTTGGGTCGGACCTGGGTCTGCAAGAGACACTGGGGAGCCTCTGGGGGCTGGTAAGGACTCAGGGCTATTTTCAACTCATATAAAGCAGATTATGGGTTTGGGGCAATGGAAATAGAAAGGACTTCAGTATGGTGCTTGAAGCTTTTTCCTGGAGGAGTTGCGGGGAGGAAAAGTAACCAAGGTAGGAGGGAGCTGAGTCATCCAGACAGTGGGTGAAAACAAGCAGAGAAAAGAACAATCCAGGCAGAGAAGCAGCTGTAGGGAAATAGGAGTTACCTGTACTGGTGTGGACAGATCTCTAGAACCCAGAGGTGAGAATATTGGAAGGGGGAAGGTAGGAGAGTGACCTCAGCAGAAGCACTTTATCAGCCTGACAGCTCAGACTGGAGCCCTAAAGAGCTCATGGGGAACGCTTGGAGCTCACACAACAGTAGGAAGCGCTTCCCCAAGAGAAGAGAGCTGCACCCTCTGAAAAGCAGTGATGATTTTGATTCATACGTACTGTCAGCTGAGATCACCCAGTAAAGGTCAGAGGAAGAAGAAATGAGTGGTAGTGGTCTTTGACTTCATGCTGAAAGATACAGTCTCTGATAATAATCAGGCAGCTAGTGGTAGAGGCACTGGGCCTGGAATCAGGAAGATCTGAGTTCAGATTTTACCTCAATCATTTACTGGCTGTGTGACCCTGGGCGAGTCACTTAACCTCTTTATGCCTTCCACTTTAGGGAGATAATGATAGCGCTTACCTCACAGGACTGGGGAGAGGGGAAGCTGTTAACACAGTGCTTAGCACATAGTAGATGCAATATAAAAGTCTATTCCTTAATCTGTATTATCTAGAAATTCTTTACCTGCTTCTATTCACTTCCATCTCTAATTTAGATTCTGTGCGGGAACATGTGCATGAATAAGTAAATACAGAATGAACATATATATATATAATATATACACACACACACACATACAAAATAAATTAATTTTGGAGATAGTAGGTTCTAATAACTAAAACGAACAGGATAGGCATTCTATTGTTGTTGTTCAGTGTCAGTCGAGTCTGACTCTTTGTGACCCCATTTGGAATTTTCTTGGCAAAGAAACTGCAGCGGTTTGCTGTTTCCTCCTCCAGCTCATTTTACAGATGAGGAAACTGAGGCAAACAGAGTTAAGTGACTTGTGCAGGGTCACACAGCTAGTAAGTGTCTGAGGCCAGATTTGAACTCAGGAAGATGAGTCCTCCCGACTCCAGGCCCTGTACTCTAACCACTGTACCAACTAGCTGCCCCTAGGCTTACTATCAGCTTTCAACTGATCAAAGGATCATAGATTTAGAACTGGAAGGTACCTCTGAGGCCATCAGGCCTAACCCTCCACATTTTTTTTTATTTTTATTTTTATTTTTTTTTATTTTTTTTCCCATATGCTTTTGAGTTGAAAATTTTTTCTCCCTTTTTCTCCCCCCTCACCCTCCCTAAGATGGCGCACAATATGACATAGGCTTTACATTTACATACCCATTAAACATATTTTCACATTAGTGAAGTTGTAAGTAAAAATTAAAACCAGTAGGAGGAACCATCAGAAAGATGAAACAAAACTCAACTGAAGGTAAAAATAAGTGAGAGCGATTTGACTTCCATAGTTCTTTCTTTGGATGTGGACAGCATTTTCCATCCCGAGGCCTCTGGAGATGTCTTAGATCCTCGTAATGCTGAGAAGGGTTCAGTTTAACATTCTTAGTCATTGCATAACGTGGCTGCTATTGTATACAAAGTCCTCTTGGTTCTGCTCACTTCACTCAGCATCAGACCATATAAGTTTTCCCAGGTTTTTCTGAAGTCAGCCTGTTCATCATTTCTTATAGAACAATAGTATTCCATTACATTCACATACCACAACTCTAACCCTCCACATTTTACAGCTAAGACTGACCAAGTCCAATTTGGCAGGACCACAGAGTACAGGGATGGAATAATAAATGCTAAGTCAACTCCAACTGTTTTACTGTCAGCTTTCCCTGGCCTTAGATGGACCTAGGTCTTGATTAGTGTGAACAGTGAATCCGCTGAAGTGGTCGAATGTATTTTAATTTACATTATCCAAAATTACACTTCTCTGTAGAATATGGCCATTGCTTCCAGCCCTATGGAAACGTGCAATGAGAACTTGAATAGTGAGTTCACATCATGGAGATTCATTATCCTCGTTAATGGAGACTTAGTTGTATTCAGTCCTGGACAGCTCCCATCGATGCCATCCTGTAGTCAGCAGGGAGAGACAGGAAAGACAGGAGAGACAGAGCCCTGGGGAAGAGAGATGGGCATCAGTTCACAGTAATCATATTTAACACTGTCCCAGGATGGGCAGTACCCTCTGCTGGCTGTAAGTAGTAAGAGGCCCACGCAGTGTGATTTCAGAGCCTCACCCCCAAGTACCTTCCCTACAATCTGTCATAGCAGCCTCTTTAGTTTTTTCTTTGATGGGCAGCTAGAAGGCGCCATAGTGCACAGAGCGCCAGGCCTGGAGTCAGGAAGACTCATCTTCCTGAGTTCAAATCTGACTTCAGACACTTGCTATGTGACCCTGGGCAAGTCACTTCACCCTGTTTGCCTCAATTTCCTCATCTGTCAAATGAGCTGGAAAAGGAAATGGCAAACAACTCTAGTATCTCTGCCAAGAAAACTTCAAATGGGGTCATGAAGAGTTGGTTGAAATGACTCAATGACAACAAAACTAAAATATACATTTGTTATCTGGAAAGAGGCCCCCATTAACCCATAGCATGGATTAGCTTATCATATGAATTAGCCTGTCACCTTGGAGGGTAGGACATGGGACAAGTAAATTTTGATTCTTGGCTTCCTTATTTCCAGTCTGTCATGGTTCAGTTCAGGTAACAGGAGTCATACATGAATGAAAATTACTAAACAAAACAAAACAAAACATATATTTGCATATACATATATATACACACATATGTGTGTGTGTATATATATATATACATGTATTCCTGATATGTATACAATTATATGGGCATCAGTTCACAGTAATCATATTTAACACTGTCCCAGGATAGGAAGCCTTTCTTGATCTCCCTCGTTATTTATGCTCTTTTTCATCAAATTATCTTATATTTACTTCTCCGTGTATTTGGAGTATCCCTCTCTCCAGTCCACCCCCTGTAAAATGTAAGCTCCTTGAGGGCAGGGACTATTTTTCATTTTGGCTTTGTGATAGGCCCAGTTTCTCCTAAAGTGCTTTATGTAACATATGAAAAAATTTCATTTTGACATTGTGATAGGCCCAGTTTCTCCTAAAGTGCTTTATATAACATATGAAAAAAAAAACCAATATGACTGAACAGTAGAGAGTAGCTAGGTGGCACAGCGGATAGAACACTGGACCTGGAGTCAGGAAGACCTGAGTTCAAATCTGCCTTCAGACACTTCCTAGTTGTATGACCCTGAGCAAGTCACTAACCTCTTTCTGCCTCAGTTTCCATAAAATGGAGATAATAGCACCTACCTCCCAGGATGTGAGGATCAAAGGAAAGAGTCTTTGTAAAGCACTTTGTAAACCTTAAAACTCTATATAAATGCCATATTATTATTGTTGTTGTTGTCAGAAGTGCTCAGTACCAAATGAACAGGACAGGTAGTAAAGGCCATGGGAAGATAGATCCCCGAGGGTTGAAGTCAACCTCTGTGGAAGGCTTCAAATTGCAGGCAAAAATTAATATGGCTCTTTTTGATATGTGACATACTTGGATGTTGTCCTTGGGAAAATCTGTTTCTCCTAACCCTCCCCTTGGGACCCAGGAACACCAATATGAGTGAACTTGACATATTTAGCAGCAGCATCTGGTACATTCCCTATCCCAGTGGTCTGCTGGTAAATGTTCAACTACCAGCTCCCTGAAAATTCCTGAAACATTTTAAAAGCTAATTTGCATCATTATTTTCTCTATTACTTTCTTAAATCTAGAAACCAACAAAACACTAAATTGAGCTCTGATTTGTAACATTTCCTGATTTTCAAGATGTAAATACTCATACCAAAAATTAAATAATCCTCAGGAGCCTGCATAAGCTGGCTTCATCCTCATCTCTCTTTCCAGATCTCATCAGTAGAATCAACAGGGTTGAGTAGATGGTCTTTTCTAGGGTAGAGTTTGAGGGACACCAGTAAAGATAACCCCTAAATACTAATAACATTACACCTTCTCCAACATACAAAATCTCCTTGACTTGGTTAAGACATTGTTGTTGTTTGTTTTGTTTTGACTGTAAACATATATAGGATCCTAAATATAGAGCTGGAAGAGACATCAGAAGACATCAGGCTGACCCTCTCAATTTTACAGGAAAAGAAACTGAGGTCTTTTTATTTCATTTCAATTCAACAAACCTTTATACCAGGAAACAATCTTAGCGGTTAGAGTTCTTCATGAAGGGGTTGGCTTATCTCTTAAAGAACTGAGTTTCCCATAGTGGAGGTCACTGAACGTCATTTTTAAAAAGCACATACGTTATCTTAGAAAGGCATTATTTGTCATTAACATCTTAGTATGGATTAGTGTATCAGGTTAGTCTCAGGTATGGAAGGAACCTCAGAGACTGCCTAGTCCAAATGTTCTGTAAAATTTGGATCCAGTCAAAAGGCTGAACTTAAGGATCTGGAAGGCCACATAAGGCCGCAGGTTCCGCATCCTGGGCCTAGTCAAATCTCTTCATTTTATATACTGGTGAGAAAACTGGAGACCTGAGGCAGGGTGTGACTTGCCTAAAATCACAAGTTGATTTAGAAACAGAGCCCAGACTAGAATCCAGTTCTCTTGATTCCTGGTGGGTGTTTTCATTTATTCAACAAAAACTTGTTAAGCACCTGCAGGGTGCGAAGCATTATGTTCCTTGCTAGACACAGTAAGAGTAGGTGGGTAAGAGACTTGTACTCAGACTCAGAAAGACCTGAGTTCAAATTTCCCCTCAAACACTTGCTAGCTGTCTGACATTAGGCAAGGGCAAGTCACAAGCTCTCCCAGCCTCAGTTTCCTCAAAATGGGGATAATAATAGCACCTACTTCACAGGGTTGTTGTAAGAATCAAGTGGGATAACACGTATTATGCTTTGTAAAGTACTGCATAAATGGTAGGTATTATTCCTTTTCCAATCCTCCTTAAGACTAGTGCCTTCATTATTTCCAATTTATGAGGAATATGCACATTATGGTATAGATTTGTATACATTGTATTATACACATTGTATACATATATACATATAATTGTATACATATCAAGAATATGTATATATACACATATGTGTGTATATATATGTATATGTAAATATATGTTTTGTTTTGTAATTTTCATTCATGTATGACTCTGTGACCCCTTTTGGGGTTTTCTTCCTTAAGATACCAGAGTGGTTTTCCATTTCCTACTTCAGCTCACTTTACAGATGAGGAAATTGAGGTAAATGGGGTTAAGTAACTTGCCCAGGGTCACACAACCAATAAATGTCTGAGGCTGAATTTGAACTCAGGTCTTCTTGACTCCAGGCCTAGCACTCTATCCACTGTGCCATATATATCTATATATGTATGTATGTGTGTGTGTATATATATATATATATATATATATACACACCTATATTTCATATATAGTTGTGTATTATATATATAATATATATATATATATATATATATATATACACACCTATATTTCATATATAGTTGTTTTCATGTTGTCTCTCCCCCTCCCCGCTTGGACTAGGAGGTCCTTGAGAGCAGGGATTATCTTTTACCTTTCTTTGTATTCCTATAGTACGTATTTTTAATAAATATAAATTAACTGACTGACTAGGGGTGATAGAAAGTTTAAATAATATGTCATCATGGAACTTATAGGAGGGAGGCGACTAGGGAGTATATTGGATATAGCACTGGACCTGGAGTCAGGAAAACCTGAGTTCAAATTCAAATTCAAATTAAATCTTCAATATCTTTGCCAAGAAACCTCCAAATGGGGTCATGAAGAGTTGGACACAACTGAAAAATAACAACACTCTTGGATAAGTCTGTGTTGCAAAATAGTATAAGATAAATACGTTAAAGAGTTGTTGATCAAAATGCCAGTAAAGGCCAAGAGGGAGAGGAGGTTGTTATTGGCATGTGTGGTGGTCAGTTCAACTTGGAGCTCATATAATAGTGCTCTTAGCAGAGAGTAGGTCTTGATAGAATAGGACACATGGACAGGCAAGTGTTGGTATTTTAGGTAAGGAGGCCAAACAAGGTCTCTGGGGACAGACCATCCTAGCTAAGTTACATTTCTATAATAACTCATATTTCTAAAGAGCTTTGTGGTTTTCAAAGAGATTTCCTCAAACAGCCCTATAGAGTAGCTTGTGAAAGCATTATTATTCCCAATTTACCTAAGGCTCAGCAAGGTAAAGATTGGCAGATCAGATGGGAGAACAGATTTACGTGTCCTCACACAGCTAGTGTCAGAGAAGGTGCTCAAACCTGGGTCTCTCCTGAGTCCAGGTCAAGAATTCCATCCATTCCATCATACTGCCTACACAGTGGGGGCAGAGGAGAAGGAGAAGGGCAGGACAGGGCATGGCTTGGAGCTACTGCAAGGGCCCATGGGATCTGAAGAAGAAACACCCAAGGAAAAGGAGGTATAAAGGGATGGTGGTAGGGTGGAGGGAGGGAGGGATATGGGTCCCAACTAAGCTTTGTGTATCTATTTTAAATCCTTTAGGTTGTTAGTTCCTTAAGGGGGAAGGGACCATGGCTTAATTATTTTTGTTTCTTCCTTCATACTTAGCACATTGTTGGGTATACAGTAGGAACTCAATAAGTGTTCGTTTTTAAACGTTGGATGAACTTCATACATTTCACCATGGTGTCCAAGGCCCAGGTACTCCCTATTGGCTCTAGATAGGGTCAGATCTCATTGGGACAAACATCTGAGACCTGATTAGTGGGCAGAAGTGTGAGCTGGGCCTGGGAAACTCATTCTCTGTCCAATTATGACATCAAAGGACTGACAGTGAAATGTTCCTACTGCCTCTTGCTAGAGAAGTGGTAGACTACAGGTATGGAATGAAGCACACGTTTTCACTTAGGGCTAACCTGTTGATCTTTTTTTGCTTAATGAATTTATTTGTTACAATTTTGTTGTTGTTCAGTCATTTTGGTTGTGCCTGACTCTTTGTGACCCCATTTGGGGTTTTCTTGGCAAAGATACTGGAGTGATTTGTTATTTTCTTCCCCAGCACATTTTTACAGATGAGGAACTGAGGCAAACAGGGTTAAGTGACTTGCCCAGGATCACATAGCTAGGAAATGTCTGAGGCTGGATTTGAACTAGGAAGATGAATCTTCCTGACTCCAGGCCTGGCACTCTATCCATTGGGTCATCTAGCTGCCCCTTTGTTATGATAGCAGGTTCCATTAGGGGTAGGAAAGTAGTGGTAGGGTAGGGGTCCATACACAGTGATTATTTTTTTTAAAGAAAAAGAACATGCTTGAGCTAGGAATCCCCTAACAATCCTGTCTGTTCTTGCCTAGGATGGTTATATTGACTTTATGGAGTATGTGGCTGCCCTGAGCCTCGTCTTGAAAGGGAAGGTGGAACAGAAGCTTCGCTGGTACTTTAAGCTATACGATGTGGACGGCAACGGCTGCATTGACCGAGGAGAGCTGCTCAACATCATCCGGGTAACTTAAGGTGACCAGATAGTCTGGTTCGGCCCACACTGACCCAGTTATCTCAATAACCTGGGCAAGCATCCTGGGAAATTCCTGTTTGATCCCCTGCACCAGGAAAATAGCTGTAGACCAACTGTGAAGTCCTCTTCCTTACTCTGTGAATGACCATATCTAAGCTGGCCCTTCATAATGCTTAAGATCTGACCATTTTTCTAGTCCTTGCTTGACATTTCAGACTAGGAGAACCCCTTTTGGGGTTTTTGGAGAAGCGAGGACATTAAAATAATCTGTGGCATCCTACTTAACCCTTGGTCAGTGGTATGTTGGCAAATATTTAACAACTGGCTCTGTGAAGAAAAAATGTACCCATGACACACTTTTAATTTTAATTTGCATTTGTTGTTGTTGTTCAGTTGTTTTAGCAAGTGTCCAACTCTTCATGACCCCATTGGGGGTTTTCTTGGCAAAGATACTGGAATGGTTTGCCATTTCCCTCTCCAGATCATTTTACAGTGAAGCAAACAGAGTTAAGTGACTTGCCCAAGGTCACACAGCTAGTAAATGTCTGCAGCCACATTTGAACTTAGGTCTTCCTGACTCCAGGCCTGGTGTTCTATCCACTTGGCCACCACATTGTTGAACTGGAAAGTGTCCAGAGAACAGTGACTGGTAGAATGTAAACTCCTTGAGAGTAGGGACTGTGTGTGGTGAAGGGCTTTGAGTCCATGTAATATGAAGACTGATTAAAGGACATAAGGATTATACACTGGAGGAGAGAAGACTCAAGAGACGTCAGGTATTTGAAGGGATGTCACAGGGTAGAGGGATGGAATGTTTTCTGTTTAGCCTCAGAGGACAGATCCAGGAGCCATGGGCATAAAGAATCGTAGCTCTGGAGTGAGATTTCAGACTTGGGTTCAAATCTCATCTCTGATGTTTTTACTACCTACATGACTTGGGGAAAGGTGATTACCCTCCCCGGGCCTTAGTTTCCTCACCCATACAAGTAGGGGGTCAGAGTCGAGGGTCTCTGAGGTATCTTTCAGTGCTAGATCCTACTTTTAGGTAAGACAGTGTGGTGTGCTGGTTAGAGCACTGGACTTGGAATCAGGAAGATTTGGGTTCAAATAGCTACTCAAACACATAATAGCTGTCTCAGGGCAAATTACTTCTCCATGCCTCGACTTTCCTCATCCATAAAAAGACAGAGTTGGTTGGATTCAGTGGACTTGAAGATCAAGTCATTTAACTTCTCAGTGCCTCAGTTTCCTTATCTGTAAAAAGAAGGGTTTGGAGTCAGTGGCTTCTAAGGTCCCTTTCACATGTAAGTCTATGATTCTTTGAAGTTGTAAAGAGGAACATTTAAGCTCGATGTTGGGAAAGACTTCCTCAACAATGACAAATGTCCAAAAGTGGGGTGGGCTGAATTCTGTCAGTAGTTGCCCTGCCCTAAAAGTCTTCAGGAAAAGGCCAGATGACCATTTATTGAGGGTATTTATTGTGTAAATTCTTTTCTGCCACGGGGTGAACTAGATGACTGCGGAGATCTCCTGCACCTCTCCAATTCTGGGATTTAGGTATTGAAGACCTGCCTCTCTCCATCAGCGATTTGCTGTGTGTCCTTAGGCAAGTCACTTGGCATCTGAACCTCAGTTTCTTCGTCTATAAAAAGGGGATAATGATTCTACTACCAAGCTCACGCTGTCATCGTGAGAAAAGTGTTTGCAAATCTTAGAGCTCTGTATACATGTGAATGATTTTTATTTTCATTGCCTCACGGGTTGTTGTGAGGAGCAAATGAGAATCGAGGTGAAAGAAGGAAGGTGAGGTCACATGATTACACTGTCATAGGGACCAAGCTCCTTGAGAGCAAGGATTATCTTTTACCCTTCTGTGTATCCCTATTACTGAGCACACAGTAGGTGCCTAATAAATGTTTATTGACTGACAGAGAATGTTAGAACACAGAGCATGGAATGTCAGAGCTGGAAGGAACCTTAGAACATAGAGTATTGGAATACAGAGCATGGAATGTCAGTAGGGCTGGAAGGGATTTTAGAACATAGAATGTTAAAACACAGAGCATAGACCGTCAGCTGGAACACAGAATGTTAGAACACAGAGCATGGATTATCAGGGCTAGAAGGGACCTTGGAACACAGTATGTTGGAATACACAACACAGACTATCAGGTCTAGAAAGACTTTAAAACAGAATGTTGGAACATAGAACGTAGAATTCCAGCACTGGAAGAAGACTTAGCACCTAGAATGTTAGTACACAAAACACAGACTGTCAGAGGTTGAAGGGACATTGGAGATCATTTAGCCAAACCCCTTCATTTTACAGATGGGGAAACTGAGGCCCAGAGAGGAAATTAACTTGTATGAGGTCACAAAGCAAATAACAGAGGTGGGATTCAAACTCAGGTCTTCTGATTCTGAGCCCAGTATTCTTCTTTTATTGTTTTGCACTGAGCACATTTTGTGTGTCTGGCCCTGGGTGAGGCACTATAGAGAATATAGAGAAGTATAAGGCATGAGAAATATGGGAATCCTGTACTGAGTGATGGATGAGTGGGACTGGAGCAGTCAGTAAGTCAGAGAATCATTGAGCTGCAAGGAAACTTGGAGAGGACCTACTTCTTCATTTTACAAAGCTTCCGAAGGCTGTTCTAACTCCTAATATTCCATGATTCTATATTGTATTTGCCCTCAAGGAACTCACACTCTCAGAGGAAATAACCTAATTGTCTCTATCTGGTTTGGGTTTCATCCTTACCCTCTCCCTGCTCCTAAACCAAGCCCTCTCCCTTCCTCCCTCTCTTTTTCCCACATCTAAGCCACTGTTCCTCTTCTCCAGGAATAAGGATTGGGGGAAATGGAGAGAAGCAGCTAAGTTCAGAGACCCCACTAACCACAGCCCATCAGGATGGACTGTTGTGTCTGACTCTTCATGCCCTCTTTTGGGGTTTTCTTGGCAGAGATACTGAAGTGCTTTGCCATTTCCTTCTGCTCATTTTTAGATGAGGAAACTGAAGCAAACAGGGTTAAGTGACTTGCCCAGGGTCACACAGCTAGTAAGTGTCTGAGGCTGGATTTCAACTCAGCTCTTCCTGACTCCAGGCCCAGCACCTATCCACTGTGCCACCTTGCACAGTCCCCAGGCTGGACTAGATGATCTCTACAGTTCCTATCCTGTCTCCCAGCAGCATCAGACATACTGTGACTTGAGCAGCAAGGTACTACTCCCCGGTAACAAAGCTAATTTCCTCCTCTGTATGAAGAGGAACCTCTATACTTTCTGTTCTGGGGAGTCTATCGACTCTGTGGGATACACAGTAATAGTCCCTCTTATAGAAAGAGCAGTCTGCCAAGAAGTCCAAGTACATGGTAATCAAGTCATTCCTTCCAACGCACAAATGAAGAAGGCAATTATCTTTCTCAGTCCTGCAGCTTGCAAAGGCAAAGGCAGAAATCTTTTTGAAAAACACTGCTCCAGTTTTACACTTATCTGGCATGGATGTGACTGTAGTCAAGGCAGATTTTGAAGGACAAGTTAAGAAGCTACTAGAATTAATAGAAAACTAAAATCCTTCCAGATCTAAATGTAGGTGCCGTGAAACCCTGACAGCTTGTCCTGCTCTGCCACCTGCTGTCTAAATCTTGATATTGCATCCTTCTCCAGGCTTGTCCTCTTGGAATCTTCGATCATTCCAGCCCTCCCTCTCCCTTATCTCATCCACTCTTCTGTTATTTTCCTGTAGGCCATACGAGCCATTAACCCCTGCAGTGATTCAACCATGAGTGCAGAGGAGTTCACTGACACAGTCTTTGCCAAGATTGATATCAATGGGGACGGTAAGGAGTGGGATGAAACAATGGGACCTTTCTCCTGCCACTCTAAATCTGTTCTCCCTAACCAGTGTCTGTCTACATAACCTTCTATCCACCCATTCAAGCCCTGGTCCACAGGTTCCATATTGACTTTTAGAGGGTATACTCAACCCTGGCCACATGTCCTGGACTCTTCTTCCACTTCCCAACTCTAGGATGTTGACTCCTGTGTCTCCACGTGCTCTCCTAAAACTTTAGCTGGCTTCTCCATCTCCCACCCCCAATTAGCCTTCCTTCTTCTGACCCTGCAGCCTTCATGCTGCCTTCTGTCCTTTGTCTCCAGACTTCTTTCCTTTGCCCTAGACTTGAGCCTTTGACCCCTCCTCTACTGATTCCCATGCCCCACTCCTATACCCTGGATTCCTTCTTCCAACTGGTTCATTAGCTCTAACTCTGCTCCTTGCTCTAGACTGTCACCGCAGCCACACCCTCTATCCCCTGCCTTCCCACTGGATTGTAAAACCACATTGCCCACTCAGAGATTGATGCCCTCTTCTTCCCTCCCCTTTAGGTGAGTTGTCTTTGGAGGAATTCATGGAAGGTGTCCAGAAGGACGAGATGCTGTTGGACACACTGACCCGAAGCTTAGACCTTACCCACATTGTTCGCATGATACAGAATGGTGGGCAGAACTTGGACAAAGGACAAGGGGAGGATGGGGCAGCTGGGTGAGCCCAAAGGGGTCTAGGCTACCATCTCTGAGGGCTAGTTTTGTATTTTTTTTTAAAAATATATATCATGCACCACCTACATGGGTTTCCGTTTACCTCCTTTCAGAGTGCTGATGGGTGGTTAGGCCTGTTCACCCTACAGGCAGCATGGTGTAGTAGATGGAGCTCTAGATTTGGAGTCAAGAAGATCTGGGTTTGACTTTTGCCTTGGACGCTCACTAGCCATATGACACTGGGCAAATCACTTAAACTCTTAGATTCTCATTTTCCTCATCTACAAAATGAAAGGGTTGGACTCTGTCCCCTCTAAGTCCTTTCCAGTTCTAAATCTGTGATCCTGTGACTGATTTCTGAGGGTCATAAGGCCTGATTCACAGGGTGTAATCTGGACAGGTCTCTAGTGTGGGGAGGAGGGAGAGACCAGTCATTTGCCCTGGCCTCCTAGAGTGAGTTAGATCAGTTCTGGGGGCAGGGTTTATTTTGCAGTGCTAGAACCACAGTATCTCAAAGTTGAAAGGCATCTCAAAGGTAATTTATTCTAGCCCTGACCTGAGCACAAATGCCCTCTACAGCATTCCTGATAAGTGGTCTTCCAGCCTCTGAAAGCCAATCCTAGGCTTCTCCGCAATCTTGTCATTCTCCTTTCTCATCCTTGGAAAGCAGGGATGGGGATGAGTGGCTACTGAAGGGGAGGGTGATGTGGGAAAAGACCTCCCAAGTTCTACCTTCCTTCAGGGAGTTCTCAACCTATCCTGAGTCACTCACTCACTCATTCAATAAACATTTAGTAGCTCCTTATTGTGCTGAGCTCTGAGGTGGATCTGGAAGACCCGACATTTCAATAAAACACAATCCCTACCCAAAGAACCCAGTAAGAGTAGGATGGATTCTCCTTCTTACCTATTCCCTGCTCCCGATTCTGCTGGCCGGTGGGACCCCTAGTAAGGGCAATGGATCCTGTTCTTCAGGGAATATAACAAAAGGGAAGAAAGGAGAGACAACCTGTCCTGCTTCCCTTTTTCTGAGAGGTGGGGAGAGAGCCCTCAGTCACACCCAGGACATGACAGTGCTATTTCCTTCTCATTGCTACAGTCACTTAGCAGCATCCAGAAGTTTGTGCATCTTTGACTCAGTGTGTACTCTTTGTGTAATATATGTGTGTGTATAGATGTTGGGCATGTATGTGAGCTGTGGATTTGTATGCTGGATGTGTATATCTAGGAGTATGGGTGTAGATCATATATATGTATTTCACATTTTAACCAGTAGTGTTCCATAGGATTTTTATTTTCACAAACCTTATGAAGACTAGATCACCATATTTATTCAATAAGTGTTTTTGAACACCTACTATGCACTACGTGCTATTCTAGGTATCCTCCCCTCCACAATCCATCTTCCACACAGATGCCAAGACAATATTACTAAGGCACAAGTATGTCCATATCACCAATCTACTCCAAAGCCTGGAGCAGCCTGACTTTTCTTTTGTCTATAGGATAAAATATAAATTCCTCAGCCTGATATTAAAAGCATTTCACAGTTTGTCGCCAAACCTTCCCAGACCTCCTTCCTTCAATGCATATTCCAGGAAGATAAGACTATTCCCTGCTCTCCAAACTCAAAATGCCGTGTCTCATTTCCATTTTTTCACAGAGGCCACCCCCACCCCGGTCTGGTTTGCTCTGGTCCATCCATCTTAGGACCAGGATGTTATATTTTATCTATACTCAGGGTTCTCTGGTCCCCTCAGGGGCTTGTAAAGATCTTTTCTCTGTCATTGGCTCAAGTCCCCCACTAATTATGCTCCCCTTATTTTAGGCACCCAGTGACAAGCACCCCAGTTTCATTTAACTATTTAATATCAGATTAACTTTTACTAAAGGATATTAGCCTTTCTTAATGCCCCTTAATCCTAGTGCCTTCTCTCTGAGATCAGCTCCAATTTATTCGAATATATTTGGTTTATTCATATTTATTTGTATTTTGTCTTCCCTATTAGATTGTGATCTCCTTGAGAATAGGGAATATTTTTTTTTGCCATTCTTTATATCACCAGCATTTAGCACAGTGCCTGGTACATAGTAGGTATTTAATTTTTTTGGTCTCTGGGAAAGGGAAAAGGAAATTAAGCTTATTGTTTAACTCAGTTGCTATATAGCATTAGTACCACCAAGTTCAAGTCCAAAACTAGGAGTGCTGGGTTCTACTAAGTTCCCAGGTTACTCAGGGCCTCAGTGCTAGGCTGGCTATGCCACCCGGCCTGGATTCTTGGATTCCCATATCTCTGTGGTTTGAATACTTGGCTTTATTGGAGACTCCTCTCCCTATAACCAGAAGGGAAAAGATCAATGTAAAGGCCAAAACTCAAGGCCTAGTGTTTGGGGTCACATGACTTAAGGGGAAAAGGGGGAAGGAAGTGGCCTTTAGACCACTTAGCACATGTGAGTGACAGTCCCTCACCTTCAGATGGAAATGTCCAGAAAAGCCCTGAAAGTGCTCAGTCAGGCAGTTTTAAAGATATAGATAGTTCCAGCTATGTATCCAATGGAAAAAACTGCTCCCAACCACATGGTAAGCCAACTGCAGACTGTCCACATGTAAGCCAATTGGCACCAGCCTTTAGGAAGCAGATCCTCCAGTGCCTGGTGGGTGTAACCATCTTAATAGGTAGGTGGCCTAAGCATGTGCCAAATCTCCATTATACAGAATGTACTTCCTCCTAAACTCTTCTCTGAATCTTTTTCTTCTTTTGAGGAAGAAGGTGGCTCAGGTACCATTTTTTAGAAAAATATTTTCCTTGGTCTTTCTAGGTGTTAATCTCTCTCCAACTAACTTATATAGCCAGCATGGTACTCAACTCTTGATTCTTATAAACTACTGGACTCAGTATGGAATATCTGGATTCTAAGTGTACCTTATTTGTCTTAAGCCTCAATCCCACCTTAGCTGGAAACTTTTAAGGTCACCTAACCTCAGTTTTACCAGGTTAGCTGGGAAGAAAAGGAATAGGCAAGACAAAAGTAAAATATTTAATCAGTACTAAAACAATTAGTAAAGTAATAAGATAGCATTCTCATCACACGTACTCTAAGGATTAGGGTTTCATCTCCAAGAAAATCATGGGAAAACAGTCTTCTTCAAGATCATGCTCTGATGAATGGAGCATATGACAAATGTCTTTTGTATGGCTGGACCAAAGATGGCAAAGATCCCTTCATGGAGGAACTGAGTCTATGATTTCAGCATCCGTTGCTTTCATCCTTTTCAGCTTCCATCTCCCCATTCTTAGCAGCCAGCAAGAGGGCTACACTGTAGCTGTCCTCTTTCTTTCACCAGGCATCACGATGAGCAGCTTTCCACACAACTTCTCCTTCTTCCCAGAAGTCTCCACTGCCCTCCTAATAGAATCTCTCTGTACTGTAGACACACAGTCTTATGGGAATTGAAGTCCTAGGCCTTTTAATCAAGCTTGTCTTTGAAGCCCAGAGCCTCATGAAAATTCAATCCTTTCTCTTGGATGTTCTCCTATTTCCACTCCAAATATTCATATGGATTATTTGTGTCTGACCTGTGGTAAAGCCTTTCCAGTTCATTTTTGGTCTAATTAGCCACGGTTGGACGCACTATACCTTGACTCTGCCATAGTGATGTTTATTTTGGTCCTCTTCAAGCACTAAGGACAACACCAACCAATTACCGTCATATTGCGTGTATCTGCGCACATGTTGTAGTTAGCCCCTGAGTAGAATACGAATTTTTTGAGAGCAAAAAAATATTGTTTTTGTCTTTGTATTCCCTGTATCTTCAAAAAATATAACTCCAATGCCTCATCATGGCATGGTGGCCACTTGTGTTATCAAAGGTTCTGCCAGTAGAATGCCCTTTCTGGCAAGTTTCACCACACTGGAAAGGCTTTGAGTACAGTCCTAGTAATAGATGTGTCTGCTTTACAAGGACTAGCCCAGTTAAGTACAGGGAGGTTCATAGCCAGTCTTCATTATCATTGGTGTTGAATTCTGTGGCTATGGTTACTCATAAAACAAAGAAAAATACACTATGGTCCTTAGTCTTATGTAACTCCTTTATCTTGGTGGTAGAGTGGGTGAAATGTGGGCAGAAGGCATTAAGAATCGGATGCTTATTAAACGATCTATAAGCCTGAACTTACCTAAGGGTTGCATCCTTGTCCAATAACCAACAAATGGACATATTAACAGAGAAAATGAATTGTATACATTTTCAGCAAAAATAAAACCAGAAGACTAGCAAATCTTAGAGTTAAATGGAAGACTGGCTCACAGGCCCTCTTTGAAGAGGCAAATAGCAAAGTTTGTATAATTGGTTTTATTGTGCACCCAAAGGCATCAGTCATGTTACAATGAAATATGTAAAGGGACCACCATGAAAATTCTTGCCCCTTATGCATCAGTATCTGTTGCAGTAGATGAAGAGATAGAGAAATTCTGTACAGAAATCAGTAAGCCACTCCCAATGACATCAATCCATACTTTGATACCTGGTGACTACTTTTATCATGCCTGTAAACATGGCTATGAGTGAGAATGGTGAAAAAGATGTTGGAAGAGAGGTTCAAGAGTAAGGAATGGGGGAAGCTAAAGACCTGTGGACTGCCTCATTCTTGGATGTCATGAATACTTTTTTAAGGGAAGAATAAAAAGACAAAGGATGTACTGAATATCGACAAACATTACAAAGAAGGAAAGTGATTATATTTTAATAGACAAGAAATAACTTGTTACTAATGTGGGAATCATTCTTGATTCAACTGTCTGTGTGTAGTCATACCACTGACTTGTTAAATCAGAGGTCAAAATCAGGACTAAGTGAGGAGAATGAATAAAAATAAAAAGAAATGGCTTGTAATTAAAACAGTTATTTATACAAAGTCCATCAATAGATGATGTCTATCTATCTATATACATTATCTATGTATATATACATATAACAATCCATCCATATGGTATGTGTATGTACCATACATATGCACAGTGGGCATGAATAGGTTGCACACATTCTAAAAAAGGAATGAGGAAGAAGCCATATAAAAGATATTATCAAAGAAATATATAATCAAAAGAGAAGATAGACAAAATACTATCCTGGGGATAGGCCAGAGGTCAGGAGAAGGGCCAGAGCCAGGCCTACTACCCTGGCTGGGTATTGCTACTTTCTTACATGAGGCATGTGAGAAATTGAGGGGTGTGGAGAAGAAGGTAGTAAAAAATAATGTCGGGGGAGAAACTTTCTACAAGCTTCAGGAGCTAGGTGAGGAAAGAAGCAGTCCAAGGGGATCTTCAGCTAACACTTTTACCTAGTAACTAATGAAATTACTGATTCTTGCCTGCTGATTGGCCAGTGCAGTCCTTTGGGGAACTGAGGTTGGAAAGTCCCCATTGAGCTAAGCTGTATGAAAGAGGAGCTGAAAGTGTGTAACTTTAGCTCAGGCTAAGTGTTAATGGATGGAAAGGGGGTGATTCAGATTCCTCAGAACTCACGCCCAAGTTTTTCTCCTTAACCTAGCTGTTTCCTTTCCTGTCCCACTGCAGTGGGAACTTAGCCCCTTGAAAGATAGAATTCATCCCCTAAAAGAGTCCCCAACATCTGGTCACCACAAACTAGAGTCCTGGTTCTGCTTTTCTTCTTCCCTCTCAAGACATTTCCTTTAGAAATTTGGCCTTCTTCCTTCCTCTGAAAACATCACTGTCCTTCCACCTCCATTCTCTTTTTGGAAAGGCAATCATTACTCGCACCTTGGACACCAGCTAAGAGCATTCCTCACCTTTGGTGCTGATGTTGAATGAAGCCTGGGCCAGTCTGAGACTGAGATTCTGGAGTTTCCTCCACACCCCCTACCCCCATCCCTGTCTGTCTCTCTGTCTCAACCCCCCCCCAACACACACACCCATACACTTGCAGGAAGAATTCAAGGTATCAGCTTGAGCTCACTCTCAAAGCTGTTTCCTCTGCTTGGGATCTAGGTTGGAGCAACTAGAAATTCTTTCACCTGGTGGACAAACAGTTGTGGGGTGAGGATTGGAAGGAATGTAGTAGGACAAAGCATAGCAGGAGTCACAAAGTGAAAGGAGATAGATCATTCGTCAACCTGCCTGACTCATGCTCCTTGAGTTCTAGAAGAAAGTGACTGTGTCTGGGGTATTTTTTATTATTTTTTTCCTTTTGTATCTTCAGTGCTTAGCAAAATAGCATATAGTGAGCACATAATAAATGCTTCTTGACTTGACTTCACTATAAAATCTTAGGAGTCATAGCCTGGGATCTAGGAAGGATGCAGGATCCCATCATGCATTGCAAATCTGTGGAAGTCTTCAAGGTATAGGTGTATGGGGAGGAAATTCCCCCTGTTCCCAGGAGCACGCTCTGGTTGCCCCGTCCTAGTTAAAGTTCTAGGATCTGAGAATCAACGGAAAGAGTTAAGAGGACTTCCCCAGGTCCATTGTAAAAGAGAAGACCATTTTTAGCCCATATAGTTTGTGATAAAGAGCAAAAAATAAGGAGGGCACCATGAAATTACTACAAGTTGCATGAGTGACTCCCACATCACTGGCCCTTGTTTTCTTCTTTCTTCCTCTGGCCCCAGTTTCCTCCAGTTCTTACAAGTGAGACATCCTCTCCTGTCTGTCTCTAAGGTCCCTTCCAGCTCTATTGTTCTATTGAATTCAAGACTGCTTTGGAGTCCACTTCATGAAGAGCACTAGGTTAGAGCCTGTCTGGATGCCTGCTTTATGAAGCTAAATAGGATAATATGCTACATAAACAAAGAAGTGTAGTTCAAAACCATCTCTTATGAATGCATCAGAGAGGCTTCAAACCAAGTATGATTAGGTGAGATCCAAAGGGAGGAAAAGTGATTCCTGATGGGGGAGGTCTGCCTGTAGGAGTGGCACTTCATTGAGATTTTAAAGAATGGATAAGAAATCAACAGGTGGAGTGGATGGGGGAAGCCTTCCCTTCTTGGAGGTGGCTATCTCTTCAAATCCTAGCTGACTCTATTTTGAAGTGGGAAGGGGTTTCTTTGCTCACTTAACTCCTTCCAAACTAATAAGGACATCCTCAAAACACAACCTGAATTGTGTTAACAACCAGGTCGAACCAATAGTCTGAAAGAAGAAATTGTATGTTACCACTGAAAAATGTAAGAATTAGTTCCATCACAGCCTGGGGAAGCTTTTCAGCCCATGATCACTTGTGTGTGTGATAGCTATCTTTGAATCTTGATTGATCTAAAGATAACTGGGTTTTCAGAGGCAGTCCAGTTGTATGGCCATGAAGGAATAAAAAAATTGCTTTATTTATGCCTTTTAAAAATCATTATTATTTTCCAATCTCCCTCTCCCCATATTCAGTTTGATTCAATTTAGCATTTCTTAAATGGCTATTGAGTACAGAACTCTGTGCTATGTGGTAGGAGAGATGAAAAGTTTAGATAAGATGTACTTTGGCTTCATGAAGCTTAAATTCTAGTAAGGATACCAGGAGAAGTCAGGGCAGGTAAGTAGACAATGTTAAGCTGTTAGAGAGAGAAGTAAACCAACCTGGGCTCCTGGTTTTTCACTTTGGAAAAAAAGTGTCCTAGAATATAGTTACGTGGATATTAATGGTGACTCTGATAAGTCTTGAAATAGATGCCTTATGAAGGGGGCCTAAGTCACTAAAGATCCTAAAAAGAGGAAGCAATCCTTGGCTCAGAACTGGGAGGTAGATTTTTTTGTTTTGGTTTTTGTTTTCCTATTGGGAGTTTTAAATCTTTCTGGAGAGGGAAACATGTTAATTACTGGGTTTTATTATGAATTGTACTACATGCACTTTCCCCAAGACTCTTCAGTACAAGTCACTGGGAAGCATGTTCCAAAAGGGTAACGCAGAACTTCCCCAAGTCGCTAAAGAGCTACCCAAGATTTGAGACTTTAGACTTAGCCAAACACACTCTAGTAGATTTGCAGAGGGCAGCAAATCTTAAAACTAGGTCTAGAGTATAAGGGTCAATCAATTACCTTACTCCCACTTAAAGTGAAAAGATGTTACACCCTTTGTCAGATGATATCAATCAGAGGTGTGAATCAGGAGTGGAAAAAGACTTAGACTTGTCAATCCTAAACTTTAGAATAAATGCAAAAAGTCATCTAGGTGGTGCATGGATGGAATAGGCCCTGTCCTTCTTGAAGTCAGGAAGACTCATCTTCCTGAGTTCAAATCTGGCCTCAGACACTTGCTAGCTGTGTGACCCTGGGCAAGTCTTTAACCCTTTTGCCTCAGTTTCCTTATCTACAAAATGAGTTAGAGAAGGAAACAGCAAACCACTCCAGTATCTTTGACAAGAAAACTCCAAATAGGCAGTCCAGCATAGGCCAAGCCAGTATAGCCCCAGCCCCAAGAAACTAGAAGCAGGCCTTGGGAACTACTGAATCAGCAGCAACAGTGGCTGCTTCCAGAACTCTCAGCCCACTGGTGACAATGAAGTTGAAAAGCTGGTCCAAGAAAATTACAAGGGTCTTTTTACTAGCACTGAGGCAGGACTCTGTATTCAGATCCGAGACACAGTCTTGGGTGGCAGTCCCAGGGTGAGGAGGAGCAGAGCTTGTGGTCGTAGTGGAAAGGGGACCCTTCTCACAGTTTCAGAGTAGAAAAGAGTGCTTGTGATTACTCACAGACCAGAGCACAGGCCAGGAGAGTAGTAAATACCTTTCTTTAGATCATATCACATTGGAAGAACTGAAAACTTATAGGTCCCTAGAAGTATCTCTGAAAACAGTTGCACAAAACCCCTGAAGCTTGGGACAATCTGGAAGCAGAGCCCTACTTTATCAAAGAGTTAAAAGTTAAGTAATAGGCTGAGGAAAATGACCAAACAACAGAAAGACTCTGAATATAGAAAGTTACTATGGTGACAAGGAAGATCAAAACACACATTCAGAAAAATACAACAAAGTCAAAGCTCTTACATCCAAAGCCTCCAAAAAATATGAATTGGTCTCAGTCCATGGAGAAGCTCAAAAAGGACTTCAAAAACCAAGAGAGGTAGAGGGAAAATTGGGAAGAGAAATGAGAATGATGTAAGAAAATCATGAAAAATGTATCAACAGCTTGGTAAAGGAGACACAAAAAATATACAAAATAAAGGAGACACAAGAAAACAACACCTTAAAAAAATAGACTAGGCCAAATGGTAAAAGAGGTCCAAAAAGCCAATGAGGAAGAATGCCTTAAAGGAAAAGGAGGACCAAAAGCTCACTGAAAAAAAATAATTCCTTAAAAATTAGAATGGAGCAAATGGAGGCTAATGACTTTATGAGAAATCAAGAAACAATAAAAACAAAAGCAAAAGAATGAAAAATAGAAGACAATGTGAAATATCTCACTGGAAAAAGTAATTGATCTGGAAAATAGATCCAGGAGAGATAATTTAAAAATTATTTAACTACCTGAAAGCCATGATCAAAAAAAGAGCTTGGACATGATCTTTTAAGAAATTATCAAGGAAAACTGCCCTGATATTCTGGAACCACAGAATAAAATTTCAATTGAAAGAATCCACTGATCACCTCCTGAAAGAAATTCCAAAATGAAAACTGCCAGGAATATCATAGCCAAATTCCAGGGTTCCCAGGTCAAGGAGAAAATATTTCAAGCAGCCAGAAAGAAGTGTGGTGGAACCACAGTCAGAATAACACAAGATTTAGCAGCTGCTACATTAAAGGACTGCAGAGCTTGGAATACGATATTCCAGTGGGCAAAGGAGCTAGAATTACGAGCAAGAATCACCTACCCAGCAAAACTGAGTATAATCCTTCAGTGGAAAAAATGGATATTCAATGAGATAGAGAACTTTCAAGCATTCTTGATGAAAAAATCAGAGCTCAATAGAAAATTTGACTTTCAAATACAAGACTCAAGAGAAGCATTAAAAAGGTAAACAGAAAAGGGAAATCATAAGGGACTTAATACAGTTAAATCATTTACATTCCTACATGGGAAGATGATATTTGTAACTTGTAAGACCTTTCTCATTATTAGGTTACTTAGAAGGAATATATATACACATACACATATATTTGTGTATGTATGTATATGTATATATATATATATATATATATAATATATATATATATATATATATAGAGAGAGAGAGAGAGAGAGAGAGAGAGAGAGAGAGAGAGAGAGAGAGGGCACAGGTGTGAGTTGAATATGAAGGGATGATATCTAAAAAATAAAATTGAAGGGTAACAGAGAGGAATGTACTGGGAGAAAGGAAAAGTGAGAAGTAGAATGGGGTAAATTATCTCACCTAAAAGAGGCAAAAAAAAAGGTTTTACAGCGGAAGGGAAGTGGAGGGAGATGAACGGGAGTGAGTGAACCTTCCTCTCATCAGAATTGGCTCAAAAAGGAAATAACATATGGACTCAATTGTGTATAGAAATCTATCTTACCCTACAGCAAAATAAGAGGGGAAAGGAATAAGAGAAGGGGGAGGGTGATAGAAGGGAGGAAAGATGGGGGAAAGGGGTAATCAGAAGCAAAACACTTTTGAGGAGGCACAAGGTGAAAGGAGAGAGAGAATAGAATAAAGGAGGGCAGGGGAGGAATAGGATGGAGGATAATATAGTTAGCAACAGTAACTTTGAAAAATATTTTGAAGCAAGTTTCTCTGGTAAAGGCCTCATTACTCAGACATATAGAGAACTAAGTCAAATTTATAAAAATAAGAGCCATTTAGCAATTGATAAATGATCAAAAGATAAGATATGTTTTCAGATGAAGTAATCAAAACTATCTATAGCCATATGGAAAAATACTCTAACCCACTATTGATTGGAGAAATGCAAATTAAAACAATTGTGAGGTACTACCTCAGACCTATTAGATTGGGTAATAGGACAGAAAAAATAAATGACAAAACGTTGGAGGAGATATGGGGAAAATTGGACATTAATTCATTGTTGGTGGAGTTGTGAACTGATTCAACTACTCTGTAGAACAATTTGGAACTATGCCCAAAGGGCTATAAAATCATACATACCCTTTGACCTAGCAATACCACAACCGGGTCTGCATTCCAAAAGAAATAAAAAACAAAATAAAAAACTAAAAAACACCTCCCCCTATTTCCACTCCACTGTAAGAGCTTTTTTTTTTTGCCTCTTTTAGGTGAGATAATTTACCCCATTCTACCTCTCTGTTTTCCTTTCTCCCAGTACATTCCTCTCTGTCACCCTTTAATTTTATTTTTTAGATATCATCCCTTCATATTCAACTCACACCTGTGCCCTCTCTCTCTCTAGATACACACACACACGCACACACACACACACACACACACACACACACACACACATATATACTCCTTCTAGCTAACCTAATAATGAGAAAGGTCTTATGAGTTACAAATATCATCCTCATTGATATATGTACAAAAATATTTATAGCAGGTCTTTTCTGGAAGCAAGGAATTAAAACTGAGAGCATGCCCATCAACTGGGGAATGGCTGAACAAGTTGTTGTACGTGATCATGACGGAATACTCATACTATAAGAAATGATGAACAGGATGCTCTTAGAAAAACCTGGAAAGACTTACATGGGCTGATGCAAAGTAAAAATGTACTGTGTATAAAATAACAGCAATATTGTAAGATGATCAGCTGTGAATGACTTAGCTATTCTCAGCAATACAAAGATCTAAGACAATTCTGAAGGACTTATGACGAAAAATGCTATGCATCCCCAGAGAAAGAACTGATGGTGTCTGAATACAGACTGAAGCATACTTTTTTCCCTTTCTTTATTTTTCTTGAGGTTTTTTTTGTCTATGTTTTCTTTCACAACATGACTATTATCGATATGTTTTGTATGATACACATGTATAGCCTATATTGAATTGCTCGTCTTCTCAATGAGGGGAGTGGGGAAGGAGGAAGGGAGAGAATTTGGAACTCCAAGTTTTATAAGTGAATGTTAAAAATTGTTTTTACATGTAACTGGGGTAGAATAAAATACTAAATTAAAAAAAAGAAAACCCCAAATGGGGTCACTAAGAGTCAGACATGACTGAAAAATTACAGAACAACAAAAACTCTTTGATCAATTTAGAAGTCCTTGAATGCCAATGGATAAAAGAGAGTGTTAGTCCAAAGAAATGGCTAAGGAAACTTGGTCATGGCACTTCTATTCAAATTTCTTCAATTATTCACAATCTGTGATCATTCTATCTCCCTCTGCCTTGTAACCCTAATCTCTGTTCTTTGTCCTCACTATGATGATCAATCCATCCAACCCTCAATTCTTTCCCAGGCCATCACAAGTGATTCCATTCAATCTCATCTTCAGCAGATTAATTCCACTACCATTCTGCCTCTCACTTATCTTCAGTCTCTCCCTGTCTATTGGCTATTTCCCTACTGCCCACAAACATTCCCAAGTCTCCCCTATCCTAAAAAACCCAAACCAATATTTGATCTATCTATCCCTGCTAGCTCTCTTCCCATATCTCTTCTTCCTTTTGTGGCTAAACCACTTGAAAAGATAATCTACACTAGGTGCCTTCATTTCCTTCCCTCTCACTTTCTTCTCTGGTCTCTGTAGTCTGGCTTCTAACCTCATTATTCAGCTGAAACTACTCTCTCTAAAGCGTCAGTGAGCTCTTCATTGCCAAATCTAACAGCCTTTTCTCAATCCTCATTCTTCTTGACCTTTGACACTGTTGATCACCCTTTTCTCCTTTATACTCTCTTCTCTCTAGGTTTTCACCACACTACTTTCTCCTGGTACTCCTTCAACCTGTCTGACTACTCTTTTTCAGGCTCTTTGCTGGATCTGCATCCAGTTCACACTGCTAACCATAAATGTCCTCCAAAGCTCTGCCCTGAACCTCTTGTCTCCCCTCTGCTCCCCTCCTCCTCCTCCTTCTCCTTCTCCTTCTCTTCAGGACAGAGTTGTAGAGGACACTCATGGTTAGCAATGTGAACTGGATGCAGATCCAGCAAAGAGCCTGAAAAAGAGTAGTCAGACAAGTAGAAAGAGTACCAGGAGAAAGCAGTGTCATGAAAACCTACAGAGAAGAGAGTATAAAGGAGAAAAGGGTGATCAACAGTGTCAAAGGTCAAGAAGAATGAGGATTGAGAAAAGGCTGTTAGATTTGACAATGAAGAGCTCATTGGTGACTTTAGAGAGAGTAGTTTCAGCTGAATAGTGAGGTCAGAAGCAATATTGCAATTTTTTTCCACTTTATTTTTCTTGGTTTTTTTTTGATATGACTAATATGGAACTATGTTTTGAATGATTACACATGTATAATTGATATCCTATTGTTTGCTTTCACAATGAGTGGGGGAGGAGCTGGAGGGATAGAATTTGAAACTCAAAAAAAAAAAAGAATGTTAAAAAATAAATAATAAACATCTTTAAAAGGGAAGCATATGTCCCTTAGGTGTTAGGAAGGAAATATTGGTGCTTCTGTTCTTGCTATATTTGTAAAATAAATACTGCTTTTGTAATGGCTTATTGGTGTGTACTGGAACTGGGATATTAATCGCTGACAGTTAACAATGTGGGAAGGATGAGAAGAGGATGCAGAATGGGGGCTTGAGCCAATAATGTTAGAGAAAGACACCCCAGACCTTCTGAGGGCAACCCTAGGAAGAGATGAAGCCTGGCTTCATTGTAGAGGAGTTAAGTCAGAGTTAATTGATACATGTGATTTTCCTACTCAGTTAATACCAGTGGCTTCTGATTAAAATATCAGATAAAATAAAATCTTTTCTGTTTGGCTTATAAAGGTCTATACAACCTTGAATCGCAATGTTTCCATCCTCATTGGAAATTACTCCACCTCCTGCATTCCAGGTATAGGGAAGGTATGAGTAAAAGAACAGAAGGAGGAGAGTGCAGATTATTTTCATGGGGTACAAGATGGTCTAGTTTACTTTGAGCCAAGGACCTTGAATGACAGGCAAAGTAATTTGAATTTTACTCAGTAGGGATTAGGGGTCACTTGAAATTTTTGAGCAGAGGCATGACATTCATGTTGATACTCCTCCAAGCTCCCAATTGTCCAGCTACAGATCCAGGATTAATTCATCTGAAGGAAGCTAGTGGGCAGATCCCTTAGGATGTGGGGCTATGCCTTAATTTTGGAAAGCTATGCAGGCATTCACAGTATGCATAGCTTGGGATTGGTGGGGAGGTGTCTTTCATTTCTTAGTTGGTTCATTGTTACCTGCTGAACTCCTGAAGTGCCAGCAGGGGACAACATAACAACTTTCTAGAATCCTGTGGTGACCGGGCATCTTGGCATTGCTGGCTGTGCTTTTTAAAACAGGCAGTGAGTTTCATTTTCAGTCTCCAAGGGAAAGTGAAACTACTCTTCATCTTTTTTTTTCCCTTTATTTCTTTATCTCTATTTTTCAGAAAGAGTTGAAGTGAAAAAAAATTTCTTAAACCTAAAGCCAACAACACACACTTCAGAAAGGGCTGAGATTCTATGCCAGGAGATCCTTTGTTCCTCTTGCCCACCATCAGAACTTCATCCTAATAGGAATCAAAGAAACTCATATTTCAGGAAGTAGAAATGATATTCGGACACCACGACTCTGACCCAGAGATAAAGATCTGTCCACTGAGCCACTTAGCTGTTCAATCCAGAGAACTGACCAGACCAAATCCTAAGTAGGAAATACAAGAAAAAAAATCACAGTTAGTCATTTTTCCAGTCCTGTTGACATAAGTGGACAGAGAGGTTTGCAGACGTTGTGGATAGAATCTGCTCAGGAGCTCAAATAGGGAATATTCCAGAGCAGGAAGAGGCTGTATAAGTAGGCACGTAGGGCTCCTATATCTAGCAGAGAGAGACCTAAACCTGGGTAGGATGCAGGAACAGGTGCCAACTGGCAACAATGTTGCTGCAGATCATAAATCTAGGGTGGACAAATGGGGGGACCTTTGCTTAGGGATGGCAGTTTAGGATGAGGAGCAGATATAACGAGGATCGTATCCCTACAATTTGTTATTTGTATGGGTCAGAATTTCTGTTTCATTCACAAGATGAGGATCTACAGTTCTCTCAAGTTCTCCAGGACTCTTCAGGTGACAGCTTGTCATTCTTGACTCTGTCTCAGAGTTGTCTGGGGATTATACTTTTCCTTCAAATATACCACTGACCTTTTAAAAAAATCTATGTATCTATGTATCTATGTATCTATTTATCTATCTATCTATCTATCTATCTATCTATCTATCTATCTATCTATCTGTCTGTCTGTCTGTCTGTCTTTTATTTATCTATTATATATAATACATGGTTCAGATACAAGCACCTTCAGGGTGTCTTGGCCCTGGGATGATCCAATTTCTCTGCCTCAGTTCTCTGGCCCTGAATCAATTCCCAGCTCTGCCTTGGCTAAACTTTTACTTCAACCCACAAATAGGAAGTAGATATTTAATACTGACTAACTTAGTCCCCCAAGCCTTATAGACAGTGAAGAGTTAATCTCCAGACTCTACATTGTACAATGGGGCTCTTCCTCTTAGAAATGGGAAGGGAGCAGTATGAAGGGAGAGTTCCTCCCTCCTACTCAGCTTTTTTGTTCCCAAGCCTAGTGACAGGAAGAGCCCTGCATCCATTGGTTGATTCTGCTGCTTCCTTTTTACCCCTTGACTGACAATAACTGGAGTATGAGACTCCTTCTCACTTTCAGTGTCTCTGACCATGCACACCACTGCTAGACCAGAAGAGAGAGTCATATCTTGAAGTCTGGCCAAGGGACTTTCCAGAGACACTCAACAGGACCCAGGCAACCTGTCTCTAGCTCTTTCCATTACCATATGAAACCATGCTTCACACCCAATTGGAGACCTTTACTCTATAACCTCGATCCCATGTCCTCTTCAGAACCCAAGAATCCTGCTTTCCAAGCTCCCCACTTCATTTTCCCCCCACACAACATTATCTTGGCGAATGCAGGCAAACCTGCTGCTGGGACCTTCTTCATTCCTCTATCGTCTGGAGACAAGTGATGCTGCCTCCTGCTCATTTCCCATTGGCTAAAGAACAATACTTTTAAGAGAAAAAAAAGAGTACATTTAAATACAGCTAAGAGATCATAGTTTTAGAGTTGGGGTCTTAGAGCTTACTTTATCTGACTCCCAATTAAA
The DNA here is from genome assembly GCF_003287225.1 of Phascolarctos cinereus. Taxonomy (NCBI): domain Eukaryota; kingdom Metazoa; phylum Chordata; class Mammalia; order Diprotodontia; family Phascolarctidae; genus Phascolarctos; species Phascolarctos cinereus. Next base: position 231,833,559 of record NW_027555958.1, on the reverse strand, counting down.
AAACATCCCTGGCAATGATCAAAGATCACATCTGCCAGCTCTTTCAGTACTAAGGCTGTTGTTCAGCTGGATCAGGTGACATGAATTAATCCAGGGCAGGGTAGTGCTTTCATATTAAAGCCTTCTTTATCTTATACCCTGCAAAATTTACAGATGGGCTCCATGAGGCCAGAGGGGGAAGTCACTTTCCCAAGGTCCATGGCAATAAGCAGCAGAACCTGAACCCAGGCTTCTAGGACTCTAAATTTGATGCTTTGGCTCATGTATCACACTGATGGGGTTACCCCAAACTGTCCTCTGTCATGAAAAGAGCCTCCCTCCTTGAGACTTTTCCTGTGGCAATGCCTACTGACCAAGGATTCCTTTTTCCTTCCTTTGCCTATGAGACAGGAAAGAGGTAACAAGTTTCAGACTAAGAACTTTTCCCTTTCTCTCCAGACTTCACTGTGTTGTGGGCCGGGAACTTTTACCATGACAGACAGAACCTGGAGCACAGGCTGGGGGGGGCTGGAAGCTGAAGACAGGGGTCTGGAAGCAGAGAAAGACCCTGGGTCAGAGGCTGTCAGGGTTGCCCCTGGGTAGGCTGCGTAGCATTTTTTGAGTCATCTCTGTCTTGGTGGCATCAATTAGCCTTCCATTAAAGCCTTCCACTGATGTCTCATCCTAGTCCAGAAGTGGACCATTATAGGTCAACTATAAGTTCTTTTTTTTTCAGCTATAAGTTCTTGAAGGCTGCAATGGAGCACAAGCTATGGTGGGTCCCACCAAACTGGGAACTAGTCAAAGTCAGCCCCTTTGATGAACTATACATTTAAATACAGCCAAGAGATCATAGTTTTAGAGCTCCATTGATTGGCCAGAGCTTTTCAGCAGAAAGATGCCTAAAGGTGATGACTTGTTTTGTCCATAGCAACTGATGAAACTTAGGCATGGGGATGGTTGTCCGCATCTGTGGAAGGATTATCCTATAACGATGAAGTCATAGACCTTTTGAAAAATCTAAATAAATAATCAGGAAGTCTAGGCTTTAGGGGAAGTACTTCATGAAGGATGATATGATTTTTGCCCTATAGGATAAAGTCCTCTGCTTCCCCCTTGGCAGCTTAGCATTTAGTTAATCTTTAATAGATGTTACTTCTTCAGTCCCACTTCTACCACCCTAGTGTCATGTTTGGATCAGAGGACTTTGGTTCAAATCCTAGTCATCATCACTTGCTACCTGTGTGACCTAGGATGAGTCATTCCCCTGTGGACCTCAGTTTCTTTATTTATAAAATAACGGGGTTGGACTAGATGATTTCCAAGGTCTCTTCTAGCTCTAAATAAATAATCCCATGATTCTATGAACACCCATGCCTGAGATACTACAATAATTTTCTACTGTTTTACCTCTAGTCTTTCTCTCTTCCCCACACCTCCCACTTATCAGACAAACTCCCCTTAAATACTACTTCATTCTGTGACCACCCTGCTCAGTAACTTACAATGGCTCCCATTATTAATAACGTCCCGGCAAATTCTACTGTCATACGTTATAGGTCAGCTATAAACTGAGCAAAACCTGCTCTACCTATCCTGACTGATTCCTCCCTACTTTTTTTTTTTTTGCTTTTTGGTGAGACAATTGGGGTTACGTGACTTGCCCAGGGTCACACAGCTAGGAAGTGTCAAATATCTGAGGTTGGATTTGAACTCAGGTCCTCCTGACTCCAAGGCCAAAGTTCTATCCACTGTGCCACCTAGCTGCCCCACTACTTCTTAATATTAACCCTCTCATCCAGTCAGGTGGGTTTCCTTACTGGTCCTAGCAATACTCACAGTCATTCTCATGCATTTGATCGTGTTTTTCCTTTCCTCTTGTAACGTCTTCCATTTTTCCTTCCCTTTTATACAAATTCTGCCCATCTTTCAAGTTCTGCTTCCTTCTCAAAACCTTCCCTCATTGCTGTAGTCCAAACTTATACATTTTTCCTTTGAACTCTATGTGTGTGTGTGTGTGTGTGTGTGTGTGTGTGTGTGTGTGTGTGTGTGTTTTAACATAATTGCCTTTGTCCCTTGTTTGGTTAAGGATGCACCCTCCACCTACAGCTATGAAGGAGAAGGGAATAAACATTTATTAAGCACTCATTACATACCAGGCATCATGCTAAGCACTTTCCAAGTACCATCTCATTTGATCTTCACAACAACTTGTCAAATAGGTGTTATTATTATCCCATTTTAGAGTTGAGGAAACTGAGGCTGAAAGAGGTTAAGTGACTTGCCCAGGGTCATAGTAAGTGGCTGAGTCAGGATTTGAACTCAGGACTTGCTGACACCAGGTCCAGTGCACTATCTACTGCGCCACCTAGTCCGTAGGACACAGAGTCAGGGCCATACAGTTTAGCACTTAATTTTCCTTTAGTTATTTATATACATTCCTTTTGTGTTTCCAACTAGACTATTAGCTCTTTGAGGGCATGAATCATGTATAACTCTTTGTCACTTGTAGCAGCTAGCACCATTCTGGGAACATGGGAAGTCTTCCATAAAGATCTGTAATTTAGAGCTGGAAGAGATTTTAGAGACCATCTAGTCTGATGTTCTCATGTTACAAATGGGGAAACCTAGGCCTAGAGAGGTTGAGTGGCTTCACACCTTCATTCTACTTTTGGCTTGTGCGGGAGAAGTTTGTGGGAGAAGGAACAAGAGAATATGTGAAAGACTTGAACCAAATAAGAAGGGGAAGAAAATCACGCAGGTGACTTGGAGACACGTGAACTAGTGAAGTAGCTCTGTGCTGAATCTAGGGAGGAAAAATGTGGCAAAATTCTGGAAGGATTAAGGGCAAATTGAAAGGGAACAATATCCAGGCCCAGATATTGTTACAGATCTGCTCCTGAGTTGTAAGAGAAGCAAGATCAAAAACAATTAAGGAGAATATAAAAGAAAGAGAAATAAAGAAGATAAATAAGGATTAGTGAGTTGAACCTGGAGAGAGAGTTTCAGGAGAAAAAAGGAGAAATTAATTGGCAAGACAAGGCAAGCTAAATGGAATGAAGAAAAGGTTAAATAAATTTATATACTAGATTTGTGGGTGGAGCAAATTGGTTGTAAAAAGCTTTCCTTTTTAAAATTTAATAATTGTTTGTAAAAAAAAAGTTTTAACTAAGGGTTTTGAGTTGGGCCTACAAATACCCACAAATAGTTTCAAGAAATAAGGCTGAAAAACTCAACCATTATGAACAGTAGCGAAACTGTGAGTAAGGGTGGTGGTGGGGGTCAACTGAGTCAATTAATTATCCCACTCTGTTGAAAGTGACAAGATAATACTCCTTTGTCCAGTGAGATCAATCAGTCATGAATTCATTTGATATGCTGAATCTTTTATTGCTCCAAATGAATTTTGTTATGATTTATTGAGTCTGTAAAGTATCTCTTTGATAGTTTGGTTGATATAATCCATAAATTAACTGTGATTACATTGGCATGACCCATCCATGAGCACTGCATATTCCTCTATTTAAGTTTTCCTTAAAGGAACATTTTGTAATTGAATCGATACAAGTATTCTGTGTGCTTTGGTAGGTGGTGGTGGTTATTGCTGTTTAGTTGCTCAGTCATATCCAACTCTTTGTGACCCCATAGACCCTACATTCCAGGCCCTTCTATCCCCAATATTCTCAAAGTCTGTCCAAGTTCATGTTGGTAGATGGATTCCTAGGTAATTTATGACTTTTGTAGTTATTTGGAATGAGATTTACCTTACTATTATTGTCTCTTGGATTTCGTTTTTATTATACAGATCCACAGTTCATTTTTAAGGGTTTATTTTGTGGTCTAAAACTTTGCTGAAGCTATTACTTTCCTCAGTTAGTAACTTTGCTGATTCCTTAGGATTTTCCAAGTAAACCATCATGTCATCGACAAATAAGGATAGTTTTATCTCACTTTACCCATATTTATGCCTTTAATTTTTTTTATCTTATTGCTATTGCTAACATTCTCGTAGAATTGTGGCAAATGATATTGAGAAGAGTGGGTGTTCTTGCTTTACGCTTATGTTTATTGAGAAAACTTATGGCGTGTCTCCATTGCCTGTGATATTGCTTAAAGAGACATTTTGTGATATTTAAAAAATTCCTCAATGTCTATGCTTTGTAGGATTGTTAGCATAGAAGAGTGGTACTACATCATCTTTAATGACATTTCCATGCATAAATTCCTATCTGTTTCTGATTTTGAACCACCCAACAGTACTAAGAACTTTGCTGGAAAGAGCTTTCTTTTCTGGTTATTCAGTATCTGTGGCTGCTGAGGAGACAGGGGCTGTAGCACTTTCCAGGCTGGATCTCTACAGGGATTGCTTCCCAGGATGATGGCGTTGGGGACTCAGCAGGATCACTGGTCTGGGAAATGCTGCCACTTCCAGGGCTCTTGGGCCTACCTGTCATTGGTGGCAATTGGTTGGTGGTGGCAAGGAAGGTGGCATAGGAACTGCTTCCCTCAATCATGGCTGCAAGTCCTAGCCTGAAGAAGGAAATGGAACTTACCAGGAGAAGTTCCCATTTGCGTTGCAAAGGGCTGTATTTTTTACTATCTTAGTTAAATCTGTTCAGTGTTTAACAAGGTCCTGCGAACAGCCGATAGGGAAGTAGCATTAGTATTTGGGAATTAAGTGACTGGAGGTGGGAGGAAATGATATAAGATATTTTGACCAAAAGATTGGAAGAAAGTTTCTGATTGTGTGGAGGGGAAGGGTTTGGGTGGGGATAAAGCAGTAGAGAAAAGGTCAGATCTCTCCTTGGGAGGCTGAATTTGGAGGAACTAAAGTGAGGGTTCTTAATATGGAGTCTTTGATCTTATTAAATTTTTTTAAATAACTATTTCAGTGTAATTAGGTTCTTTTGTAGTCCTATGTATTTTATTTCTGCATCTTAAAACAAGTTAATTGTTAACCACCTGATCCTAGGTGCTTTCTATTGCCATTTGGAGCTTTTCTCTTTTATTTTTCTCCCCACTTAATTGCATTTCATTTTTTCAAATTACATGTAAAGATAGCTTTCAACATGCACTTTGTAAGATTTAGAGTTCCAAATTTTTTTCTTCTTCCCTCCCTCCAAGCAATCTGATATAGGCTTTACATGCACAATCACATTAAAAACATTTCCACATTAGTCATGTTGTGAAAGAAGAATCATAATAAAAGGGAAAAACCACTAGAAAGAAAAAACAAACAAAAAAGAGAAAATAGTATGCTTCGATCTGCATTCAGACTCCATAGTTCTTTCTCTAGCTGTGGATCTTTTGGAATTGTCTTAGGTTATTGTATTGCTGAGAAGAGCAAAGTCTATCAAAGTCGGTCATTGCACAACGTTGCTGTTACTGTGTACGATGTTATCCTGGTTCTGCTCATTTCACTGTGCATCAGTTCATGTAAGTCCTTCCAGGTTTTTCTGAAATCTTCCTGCTCTTCATTTCTTATAGCACGATAGTATTCCATTATATTCATATACCACAACTTGTTCAGCCATTCCCCAATTGATGGACATTCCCTCAATTTCCAACTCTTTGCCAAAAGGGCTGCTATAAATATTTTTGTACATGTGGGTCCTTTCCTCTTTTTGATGATGGAGTTTTTCTCTTTTAAAACAATATTCTGAGCAGGGATCTATAGGCTTCACCAGAGAGCCAGAGGGATCCATGGTATGGAAAAGATTAAGAACCGCTGGCCTACTCAACTGTAAATTCCTATCTCACTTTTGCATTTGTAACCGTAGTGCATAGTATATAGTAGGTGCTTAATAAATGCTTGTTGCTTTATTGCATTGATTTGGGATTCCTCCAGGGATGAAAACCTGTCTTGAAGGTGATGAATTCTTATTGAATGGGATAGATTTGAGATAACCTAGGGTAGGCTCTGTGACTAGGGTGTAACCTTTTTGTATAATGGATCCCTTTGACAGCCTAGTGAAGACTATGGACCTCAACTCAGAGTAATGTTTTTAAGTGCCTAAAATAAAATACATAGGAATATAAAGAAAGCCAATTATAGTAATACAATTATAAAAATATTTTTAAAACAGGTTTCACAAACATCAAGTCAGGAATCTCTGCCTAGGGAAACCAATGCTTACACACCTACATCCTCTCTTCCTTTCATGGTTTCCACTGCTTCTCTTAGCAAGGACTTTCTATGCTTAAGCGCGGACCAATTATCAGGTAGAGTTTTATGACATCATCGGTTACCAGGTGAAGCTGTTATGTGAAGAGGCTTTTTCTGGAGGGGAAGGATGTGGTTTGTCAGGCAGCCTGAGAAGGCATCTAGAGACATGCAGTGTCTGTAAGAGGAAGCTTTGGAGAAAGAAGAGAAAGGGCTGTAGAGAAATCTAAACTAACAGGAGGATTCTATGGACAAGTCCAACAGCTTTGAAGGTTGAGTGGCAGAAATATTAAGAATCTAAAATAAACAAATTTATTGTTAACTACTTGATCCTAAGTATTTTTTGAGGTCATTTGGGTATTTTCTCTCTTTTTAAAATGTTTTATTTTTTTTTAAAGAAACTTACATTTTGAATTTATTACATTCTTGCAAAGGGTACATAAGAAAGATTCATAGTTTAATATACAATCCTCTTTTACTTTTCTACTATGTATATGGAAGTGCTCGTTTTATCTGGTGTTTATTAAATTTAGAATAAATGTTTTAAAAATAATACAAATCTTATAAAAAAGAAATCTAAGTTTAGAGTAGGGAAGAGAATGAGATGGTCAAGATGGGCAGAGGCTATGGAGGCAGGAGTGTGGAGAAAATCAGTGGGGCCCTGGGCAGGTGCTTAGGAGGGCAGTGGTCAAGGCCAAGACTAAATGGTGGAGGTGCGGGGCTGGAATGGAAGAGATCAGTATGGGGTAAATGATATGACAGAATTTCAGATGGTCATGCTGAATGGGACAGAGGGAAATGCTGAGATACTCAAATGAGGAAAGAACAACTGGATAAGTTAATTGAACAAAAAAGATCACATCTGCATAACATTTTGCAGTTCCCAACATTTGTGGGAGGTAAGTAGTACAAATATCATCATCCATATTTTCAATGTGAGGAAACTGAAACTCAGAAAGGTGAAGCAATTTTTCAGTCACACAGCTACTAAGTGTTAAATAGTTGGGAATAAATTATCTGAAGACAAATTTGGAGTGGGCAGGATAGAGGTGGCTTGAAGAAAAATCATGAAGAAAGTAGAAAACAGTAGGAGGGAAAATGAATAATTTCATGGATTATTAGTTTATACTCAAACACATACCCTGCCCTTTTCTACCTCTGTGGCTTTGCCTACACTGTTCCCTATGTTTGGAATGTTCTTCCCCACCCTCTCTATCTGTCAAATTCCTATTCAAGAGTTGAAATGCCACCTCCTTCAGCAAATCATCACATCATTGATAACTGATTCATTGATCCATCATTGGTAACAACTTCCCCCCCTTGCTCCTCTCAGGTATATTGCTCATAGCTGGTTTTGTTTTATGATTATTTATGTATTTGTTATATTCCCCTATTAAGTTCCAGAAAGCAGAAACCCACCTAGAACCCTATTTGATAGTCTTCACATAGTGGATACTAAGGCAATGTTTAATTGAATAGAATGTTAGAGTTAGAAGGGAGAAAGAAATAAAAAAGATGTTTAACTTGAAAGAGTTGGAAGGGAACTGGGGTGAGAGGGAGCAAGAAGAAAACTTGCTGGTGAAAGTGATGTGAGAATTCTCAGGCTCGTTAACATTTGGGTTTTCCTTGGCATGATATTTACTGGTCAACAGAAACTACAATTCTTAAAATGTTCTCTCTCACTGGGGCTGGACAATATAAGAATAAATGAAAAAAAAATTTTATTATGTACTTGTTCTGTTGTTTTAGTCATATCCACCTCTTCATGGCCTTATCAGGGATTTTCTTGGCAGAGATCCTGGCATTGTATGTCATTTCCTTCTCCAGCTCATTTTTTACAGATAAGGAGACTAAGGCAAATGGAGTTAAGTGATTTGTCCGGGGTCACACAGTTAGTTAACATCAGAGCCCAGATTCGAACTCAGGTTTTCCTGATTCCAGGCTTGGCACTCTATCCACTGCACCACCTAGCTGCCATACACATACACACATACACACACATATCACTTATTATGTGCCAATCACTCTGCTAAGTGCTGGGGACATACATATGCAAGCAGGACAACCCCTGCCCTCAAGGAGCTTACATCCTAAGAAGGAAGATAACATACACAGGGATATAGATACCCCTATTTCATTTGCCACTGGCTGCTCTGCTTGGTTTTAACTCCACCATCATCTTCATCACGTCCATTCAGGATTAACTCATCACCAGATAAACTCAGCATCAGAGAACTCAACATCATGGAGATTGCTTCAGCTTCTCTGATCGTGCCTCATCAGCCCCCTTAGTCACTGCTGCCTCTCTGATTGGAGGGCTAGACAGAGGAGCAAAAACCTCCTCCCATCGCCTCCCTTCATAGAGAGCTCCAAATCCCAGCCAGCAGAGATCTTCCTTTGCCACTGGCTGCTCTGCTTGATTTGGACTCTATGGGTGTCTTCATTACACTCCCATGCCAGTTGTTCTCTGGCACTGTTGGCACTGTTGTCCTCCTCACCCTTTCCTTTTCTGTTTTGTCTTCCACCATTAGATTGCAAGCTCCTTGAAGGCAGGGACTGTCTTTCTTTTTCTTATTTGTACGCCTTTGCTTAGTGCACATTGCTTAGCCTGGCACATTGTAGGAGCCTAATAAATGTATATTGTATTGTATCCTTCCTTTGATTCCTGGATCCTAGAGTTGTGGCTAGGGAAGGACAGCTGGAGCTTTGCCCCAGGGTGCTGACACCCAATGTGAACTTCCTTTTCATAGACTTGTTTGTGTTTCTCAGTCCTCTACAGGCATACACTGCATGCTATGACCCTGCATCATTTCCAGCCCATGGCAGCCACTCCCAAGGTCCCAGAGCTGTACTATTCCCTTCTCTCCAAGCACAAGAGAGTGTTGGCCAGACTCTTTGGGGAATGATCCATTTCCTTTCCCTGTGTGATGCCTCTGGAGCTGAATTATCCCTTTGTGGCACCACTTTTCTTCCACACCCCACCCTCTATCTGTTTTTATCCCAAGCAAATGAATTTCTAGTAAATGCTGTGTTGGATTCCTCTCTTCCACCCCACACCAACTCCAACCTGGCCCTCTATATATGACTCCTCTCAGTGATGAAACAGCTCTTAGGGCAGGAATTTGCAACCTTTTTGTGTATCATGGACCCTTGGACCATCTAATAAGCTTATAGATTCCTTCATACTATCTTTTTAAGTGCATAGAATAAAATACACGTGACTACAGAGGAGACTAATTAAATTGAAATAGTTATACATTTAAAAACCCTTGTCTTAGGGTGCCCTTGGTTCTGGGATCTGATGCCACCAGCTTGAGCTATTCTTGGTGAGGGGTGGTGTTGTAGAAGGGGCCCTGCATCTCAGGCCCCAGTGGTCTCAGGCTTCATTCAGAGCTAATAGCAACTGTGAAATTTGCCTCCAGGTGATGTCCAAGGCCTGACGATCATTACTCTTCTGGGAAGGAAATGGAGGTGGAAGGGCAGAAATGTCCCCAGAGGAAGGAAAGGCATCAGTACTGGAAAAGAAGGCTTTTGGAGTGGGGAGAAAGGCCAGAGCCAGGTATGGAGTTCATGGCAACTGTAGGAATCCTATCTGCCAGGGGGATAGCTCCCCACTGACCAGGGCCAGCAGGGGAAACACTCTAGAGAAGGAGAAAGACTGGGGGCAAGATTCTTGCCAATTGGCATCACTGACTTCTCATCTATTCTGCTTGTTCTGGGCTAAAGTCAGGTGCTCTCAGCTCCTGTTTTGTGCAGCCTTGCTGTATAGGAACTTTCCTCAATTCCCTAAGGGATTGTGCTGGCCAATCAGAAGCCAGAGCATCTGCAACTTCATTAGTTACTAGAGAAAACTGTTACTTGAAGTTCCTCTTAGCTTGCCTCTCTCCTCCCCCACACAGGAAAGGTGTGGCTCCTGTGGCCTCCAGAAGGCGTCTTCCCCAATATTTCCTTATTATCATCCTTCCCCTGGCCCCTCCAGTTTCTTACACACTCAGCCTAAAGCAGGGTAGGTCTGGCTCTGTCCCTTGCCATTTGTAAAGACCACTAGCCCACCCAGGATAAACAATAGTGATAGTGGTGATACCTTACACTTGCACAATGCTGTGCACTGTTTGAAGAGATTTACTGACTTTATCGTATTCTATCTTCACAATGCCCCAGTGGTCAGTAAGTATTCCCATTTTGCATATGAGGAAACTGAGGCTTAGAGAGAGAAAGTGACTTTTCCGAAGTTGCACAGCTAATAAATGGAATAGCTTAGATTCAAACCCAGTTCTTTTGCTTCTAAGTTTAGTACACTTCCCACTAGACTGAAATGGAGGAATTCAGTGAGATATATGTGTGTTATATTATGCCCCAAACTGCTCTCTGTTATTTGCCAATCTCTCTTCCATTGATCTACTCTCTGAAGTCCAGTCTTCTTGCCAAGGCCATCTCTTCTTCTGGTGTTTTGGATCCTATCCTCTCCCTAATCCTCTGGAAATTTGTCTTTTAATCACTCTCTCTCTCTCTCTCTCTCTCTCTCTCTCTCTCTCTCTCTCTCTCTCTCTCTCTCTCTTCTCTCTTTCCCTCTCTCCTCTCTCTCTCCCCCCTCCTTTCTCTCATCTACTGGCTTCTTCCTGATGCCAGGTTTTTACCATTCTTGAAAAACCTTTATCATGCCACTCCTTCAGACTAATTCTATATCTCTCCTCCCTAAAAATGGTGTTTATTCTCATTGCATCTACTTCCTCACTCCTACTTCCTTACATATCACTCAATTTTAATTCCTTGAAATATGACTTCTGACTCTACCACACAACTGAAACTGTTGTGTGAAAAGTTATCAACCTAGTCAGGAAGCAGCGAACAGAATTTTTCTCAGTTCTTGCAAAAAAGGGTGGCAGGATTCTGAGATTCCTGAGGGGAGAGAGTTGCAGATTGCAGAACAAACTTTGAGGAACCTGTTTGGGGAAAACCCTCTAGTCATGCCTTGGAGGATCTCCTCCAACCAATAAGAAGAAGAGGAAATGGTAGTATCATCTGTCTCCAGCAGAAAGCACCTAGCAGCTGGTCTATTCTTGGGGCTTAAATAAATCATAGTGTAGAAAGAAGATATTTGGAGTAGTTGGTCAGAGGAGGGAGGTGGAGAGAGAGACAGAGACAGAAAGAAACAGAGATGGAATGAGACAGAGAAAGAGACCCAGAGAGAGACAGAACACAGAGAGATAGAGACAGTAAATACAGTGAAAGAGACAGACACAGAGAGAGACAGAGAGATAGGGGGATAGATAGATAGATAGACACAGAAAGAGCGAGAGACAGGGACAGAGACACACAGAGAGAGACACACACACAGAGAAAGAGAGACAAAGAAAGAAGAAAAGAAAAGAGAAGAGAAGGGAAGAGAGAGGATAGATAAAGAGGCAGAGACGACCACCAGCACCACCACCACCAGCACTAGCGCGCGCACACACACACACACACACACACACACAGAAAAGCTTGATTGCCTACAAAGCAGAGAAGTTGGCATCTGGGAGAGATCTGGAGCAGTGGAGAATCAGGAATTGTATATGAGTGTTTACTGAGGTCTGGAGACTGTAGATGGAGGGAGCTAGGGATGGGAAGAACTGGGGGCAAGATTGTGGCCATATGAAAGCAACCTGGCTAGTTCCCTGTTGGCTGGGTGCCAGGGTCTGTGTCCAACATGGGAAGTGAGAGGGAGATGAGTCTGTGCTCAGGCCTGCTTCAGTCATAAGAGAGAGCTGGGGTCAGCAGCCTAGCGTCAACACCAGCAACAGCATCAGAATCAGCATCAAGTATTTACTAGGTGATGAGGTTCAGTGACTCAGTGACTCAGTGTCATTGATCATTTTGGTACTTGGGGATTAAGGACAAAGATGAGCAAAACTTGACCTAGGATTGGCCATAGAGGCAGAAAAAAGTCTTCTTACACAGCCAAGCCATGAGATCACCCCATCCCAGTGATGTATGTAGGGAGCCTCATGCCCACTGTAGGCTTCCCCAGTGACCTGGCACGGGTCAGCTTCTGATGTACACTGGTCGTTGGTGTCTTCTTGCAATTTGTCCCCATTCCTATCTCTCTCCCTTTACTCTTCCCCTCTATTTACAAAGAACCCTTGCCTCTCTATACTTTCACGTTCCTCCCAGAACAAGGGCATCTTATTTTTCAGGCCCCTAACTCTTTCTTACCATCCAAGCCCTGAACCATTCATTACAGACACCAGGTGCCATTTCAGTAAGTTGTCTACTTGTGGCCTCGTGGACTAATTAACCCTCTTTTAGTTGTTCAATCCACCCAATAAGCATTTATTAAGTACCTACTGTGTACAGACACAGTTCTAGGGGTGGGGATACTAAAATAAAACAAAACATTTTCTCTTAAGGAATTTACATTTGACTGAAGGATCCAGCAATTGCATTTAGCACCTGTGACACCTCCCCCTCCCCTTTCAAATAAGGATTAAGCTGAACAGCTACCCTAAATTCAAGGTTATCTATGGGTCCTTGCTGCATAGTTGTGTTTGATTCTTTGTGATCCCATTTGGGGTTTTTCTTGGCAAACATACTGAAGTGGTTTGCCACTTCCTTCTCCAGATCATTTTAGAAATGAGAAAACGAGGCAAACAGAGTTAAGTGACTTGCCTAGAGTCACACAGCTAGAAAGTGTGAGGCCAGATTTGAACTCAGGAAAATGGGTCTTCCTCACTTCAGGCCTGGCCTACTCTATCTATAGATCCATAGGTACTCAAAACAGCCCCCAGACCCCAATCCACATGGCTAATTCTTCTCTAGCCAGTCAGAGGACACAATTAGCTCAAAATAAAGGGTGAAGGGATTATCTGGAAAGGAAGCCTGTGGTTTTGGCAGGCCAGCTGAAGGGCCAGCCCCAACCATGGCCTACATCTAAAGGGAAGGTTTGGAGACAGGGGAGAAATGACTGGTGAGAAATCCAAGCCCAGGCCAGAGGAGGGATAAAATAGTCAAGGGGGTGCAACTGTTATACAAGCAGGAGACTAGAGAAAATCATTGAGGCCCAGGGCAAACGTTCAGGAGGGCAATGTTTAGGTCTAGGACTGAATAAAAGAAGAAGGGATTGGAATGAGGAGGTCAGGATGGGGTGGGGCAAGTGATATGACAGGTTTCAGACTGGAATATGGAATGAGGGCAGAGGAGAGAGTGAGATACTCAAATGAAGAAACAACTGGATTAGTTAATTGAGCAAAATAGCTCATGTTTACATAGTACTTCGTAGGTATGATTATCTTCATTTTACAGAGAAAACTGAGGCTAAGAAGAGTTCAGCAGCTAGATGGCACAGTGGATAGAGTGCAGGGCCTGGAGTCAAGAAAACCCAAGTTCAAATCCAGCCTTAGACACTGACAAGTTATGTGACCCTGGACAAGTCACTTAACCTCTGTTTGCTTTGGTTTCCTGATCTGTAAAGTGGGGACAATAACAGCACCTCACTCCCAGGTTGTTGTGAGGATCAAATAAGATGATAATTTAAAAAGTGCTTAGCACAGAGCCTGGTATCTAGTAAGTGCTTAATAAACATTAGCTATTACTATTTTTAAATAACTTTCATAAGTTTATACAGAGTAAGTGTCAGGTCATGGTGAATACATTATCTGAAGACCTTTCCCTAAGGTGATGGACAGGACAGGAGTGAAGTGAGGAAGCAATATAAAGAGGGGACAATAACTTGAGGGGGAAAATTGAGAATTTTGTGGATTATTAGCTTATACTGAGACATGTACCCTGTACTCTCCTTGTTCTGTGCCTTTGTCTACACCTGGGGCAGCCAGGTGGTGCAGTAGATAGAGTGCTGGCCTTGGAATCAAGAACGACTGAGTTCAAATGTGGCCTCAGACATTTCCTAGCTGTGTGACCCTTGGCAAGTCACTTAATCCCAATTTGCCTCAGTGCCTCACCTGTAAAATGGGGACACATTGGAGAAGGAAATGGCAAACCACACTGGTATCTTTGCTAAGAAAATCCCATGGACAAGTGAGTCCATGAGCACAGAGTCCAACACAACTGAACAATAACAACAACAACACTGTTCCTGTGCTGGTAATGACTTCCCCCACCCATTGCATAGGTTGAATTCCGATCCATTCTTTTTTTTTTCTATCTATTCTTTAAAATCTTGATGACTGAAAAGCCATTTCCTGCAGGCAGGCCTCCCCGTCAGGAATTGCTTTTCCTCCCTTCAGATCTCACCTAACCAGCACTTGGTTTGAGCCTCTCAAATGCATTCATTAGGGATGGTTTTGAACTACGGTTCTTTGTTTGTGTGGCATATTATCCTGTTTGGCTTCATAAAGCAGGACCCCAGACAGCCTCTTTATGTGAGTTGTGTATGTGTGTGTGGGGGGGTGGGGGCAGACAGGCAAACAGACAGAGACAGAGAGATACACAGACACAGAGACAGAAAGAGAGACAGACAGAGAGGTGGCGGTGGCGATGATGGTGGGGGTAGTGGTGGTGGTGGAGGAGGAAAATGAAATCTGTCTCCAGCTGCCCCGGGCTTCATTTAGTATCAGCACCAAACGTGAGGGATGTTCTCAGCTGATGTCCAAGATGTAATGATTGCCTTTCCAGGAAGAGAATGGAGGTGGGTGGACAGGGATATTTTCAGAGGAAGGAAGAAGGCCAGCAGTGCTCTGAAGGAAATGTTTTGGGAGTGAGAAGGAAGAGCAGAAGCAGGACTCTAGTTTGTGGTGACAAGATGTTGGGGATTCCTTTAGGGAATGAATTCTATCTTTCAAGGGGCAAATTTCCCCACTGTGGTGGGACAGGAAGAGAAACCCCTAGGTTAAAGAGAAAAACTGAGGAATCTGAATCAACCTCTTTCCATCCACTCCACTTAGCTTGGACTAAAGTTACATGCTTTCAGCTCCTCTTTCATATAACTTAGCTCAATGGGGACTTTCCAACCTCAGTTCCCCATAGGGCTGCCCTGGCCAATCAGCAGCCAAAGAATCAGCAATTTCATTAGTTACTAGGTAAAATTGTTACCTGAAGATCCCTTGGGTTGCTTCTCTCCTCCTTTCCTAGCTCCTGAGACTTGTAGAAAGTTTCTCCCCAAACACTATTTTTTACTACCTTCCTCTCCACACCCCTCAGTTTCTTACGTGCCTCACTCCAGCCAGGGCAGTAGACTGGACTCTGGCCCTTCTCCTTTGTGAAGACCACTGGCCTGTCCCCAGGAGAGATAGTGATGATGATACCTTACACCGTGGGGCAGCATATTGACTTAGAAAGCTACAATTGAACATTATCCATGTTGCAATGTATTTTTATTTATTTCGTTAAACTTTCCCCAGTTACATTTTAACCTGATTTGATTCCACTCAGGAGTTTTGCAGGTGAATGGCAGCCTCCAGCTGTGAGTCTGATGCTTCTGCTTTACACTACAATGATACTGTGCAATTTACAAAGGGTTTTACTCTTCATCATGCCCTGTGAGGTTGGTGAGTACCCCCATTTTACATGTGAGAAAACAGGCTCAAAGACAGGAAATGACTTGTCCAAAGTCAAACAGCTACAAAATGGAATACCTCAAATGGAACCCAGTTCTGTTGATGGCAAATTCAGTGTACTTCCTATTATTCTGCAGTCCAGGATTCTGGTGCTCTACACCCAGTTCTCTGAGCCTTAGGGAGTAAGCTAGGGAGTATATTCTTCTGGTCCATAGGATTTTACCCTCTTCAATTTTTTAAAGAACTCTTTCCTCATTTCTTTTTCACTTACAGGAATAGCAGGGGTCTCCCTCAATTCCACCTTCTGGATTATATCAATGGATATATTGTGCCCAAGGAATTCGAGGGCAGGGCCCTTGCCCCATTCTAGACTTACTTTCTCCGGTTAATCAGTCAGTCAGTCAACAAGCATTTATTAAGAGCTTAATATGCTCCAGCCACTGTCTTCCTTGACTTTTGATTTTCCAATCCCTTCATCCCCAGTCTATGTTTCTTCATCTGTCTTGCCCTATAGATAGGAATGGAAGGGAATAACTATTTATATAATTCCCACAGTGTGCCAGACACTGTTCTAAGTGCTTTTCTATTTTTTTTACAAATATTATCCCATTCGATTTCAAACTTTGAACCTTTTCTCATTTCACCCCTATATACTTTTGTCCCCTACACCTATCCTCCAAGATATCACCTCCTGCCTTACCATGAAAATGATTATAATCTGTTGTAAGCTCCCTTTTCTCTTTTTCTCCCCACCTCAAAGTCCCTCTAGGTTATCCTCCATTCTTCCCCTCTTTGCTCCAGCCTCTCAGATGGTCCTTCTCACTGCCAGGGCCATCCCCTCTTTTTTGGGGCATAATGTTCCTTCTCCTCCTCCTCCTCTGGGAGCTAGCCACTTTGATCATCCTTTCTCCTTCCTCAGTCTTTCTCTATATTCAGGCCTCTAGCCTAAAACATGCTCATGTCTCCCCCATCTTTAAAATACCTTTACTTTACAATGTTCCCTGTTCAGACTATTATCTTATATCTCTACTTTTTCACAGTGAAACTCTATGAAAAAAGTGTCCACTTTCATAATGGTATCCACTTTTTAATCCTTTAAAATCTGACTTCTGACTCTACCACGCAAATGAAACTGTCATCTGCAAAGTTATCACTCCTCTGGCACAGGGATACACACTTGTAATCCCAGATACAATAGGATGGCTGAAGCTGGAGGATTTTTAGAGCTCAGGTGTTCTGAGTTGTAGAGAGCTATGCTGATCCATGGTCTGCACTAAGTTCAACATTAATATGGTGAGTCCCCAGGAAGTGGGCAGAGTGGGACCACCTGTTTGCTTAAAGAGGGACAAACCAGATCAGGTCAGACATGGAATCAGTCAAAGCTGTGCAGATCGTAGTGGGAATGGGCTTTGATATAGCCGCTGTATTTTCAGCCTCAGAGAGATGTTGATATAGCCGCTGTATTTTCAGCCTCAGAGAGATGAGGAGACCTAGCTTTTAGAACAAAATAAAACCCAAAGTTATCCCACTAATTCTGAATTGCTAAATCTCATAGTATTTTCTTAACCCTCATCCTTCTGGAATTCTCTGTGGTAGCTGATGTTGTTAACATTAACTTTCTTCCTGAACATTTTCTTCTCCCTTGATTTTGTGACACTTCTCTCCTGGGGCACCTACCTGTCTGATCACCTCTTCTGAACTCCTTTGCTAGATCACTGTCCGTGTCCTGTTCCCTAAACATACTTTATCCCCAAGACTATTTTTCTTCTCCCTACATCCTCTCTCTTGGTGATCTCATCAACTCAAACAGGTTCATTTTTTATTTTATTTCATTTTTTATTTCTATATGTATAACTCTCAAATGTATACATCTAGCCTTTATCTCTCTAAATCCCTAAGAACAAAAGGTAATTCTTTAGTAGAGGCTCGTGAGCTATATTTTTCAGTAGATGTCAACCCAGAGAGAACCTTAAACCTGAGACAGTTGTTCTGAGGACTTCATATGTGAAAGGAGGACAGAGAGGTTGCCACAGGGACTGCACACTATATATATCCCCCTTCTTGAAGGCAGGGACTATTTTCTTTCTGTTTTTTTTCAATCTTTTTATATCTAATCACCAATGTTGGGCTTCGTACATAGTAGGTGCATACTAAATGGTCGTTCAGTGAATTAAACATTGAAGTAGAGGTAATTAGACCATGAGATCTTCAGTAGATAGCTGTGACAGGAGCAAGGCATGGTGGCTGGAATGGGGAGCTATGGTGGAAAGAAAGCTGGGCACCTGGAAACCGGGGCTGGCTCTGGGAGGAACATGGAGTTATGGCGAGACAAGAGTTCTAAATAGGTAGAGAGGGAGTATAAAGGGGAAGAGAGAAGAGAAGAGAAATTGGAAGAAGATGTCTGGG
This sequence comes from Phascolarctos cinereus, assembly GCF_003287225.1. Lineage (NCBI taxonomy): Eukaryota > Metazoa > Chordata > Mammalia > Diprotodontia > Phascolarctidae > Phascolarctos > Phascolarctos cinereus. The sequence continues at coordinate 231,815,520 of NW_027555958.1, read as the reverse complement.
ACTCAAGGTGCTTCAGAAGCTAAGAACATTAGGTGTCTGGGTGAAGCTTGCAATGGGCATGTGACTCCCTAGATTTGTCACTGGGATAGAATGGTCTCATAGTCCTGATACATATGGGACTTCTTTTTCTGTCTTCAGGGCCAATCTCAGGTCAGAATGCACCCATCTTCACCCTCAATCCTTAGTCACCATAGTGATAAGTGACATTGACTCACTGAGTCACTGAACACCATCACCTCATAAATACTGGATGCTGATTCTGATGTTGATGCTGGGCTTGAAGCTAGGCTGTGGACCCAGCCCCCTCCCTTGACTGAGCAGGCCTGAGTATGGACTTATCTTTCTTACACTTCCCATTTCTCAGCCATAAACACTGGCATCTAATCAGCCAACAAGGAGTTGGCCATGTTACAACCTGCCCTAGGAGCTGCCCGGAGAAATACAGATATCTTGTCCCCAGTTGTCCCCATCTCTCTCTGTCTCTAGTCTAGATCTTGTTTTACACTCATATGGAACTTCTGATTTGCCAATGCTCCAGATCCCTCTCAGATCCCAAGGCTCTGCTTTCCATGTATCCAAGTGTTCTCTCTCTCTGTGTGTGTCTTTGTCTGTCTGTCTCTTTGCCTGTCTCTGTCTTTCCCCTAATCAACTACCCCAAATACCTTCTTTCTACACTGATGATTTCTCTAATCTTCTACAGCACACCTACTGCTAGGCTCCATCTGCTGGAGACAGATGATGCCACACATTCCTCTACTCCCCATTGGCTGGAACATCCTGCCCTTCCAAGGTAGGATGGGAGGGTTTTCCCCAAACAGCTTCCTCAAACCTTGTTCTTCAACCTGCAACTTTCTGCCCCACTCCAGGAAGCCAGGATCCACCAGTCCTTCCTTACAACTGAAAGAGAACTACTCTGTTCCTCCCTTCCTGCCTGGGGTTAGAGGCTTTGTGGATGGGACCCATGACTCTGAGGGCTAAGGCTTGGGGACACTTTAAGGAAGATGGAGTGGGGCAGACATGAGTGGAGTAGGCAGAGAGAAAAGGACATGAGTACACACTGACACAGCTAGCAGCAAAGACTGATGGTGTTCATCCTACTGAGAGGAGCTGTATTAAACAGTCCTCCCTCTTCCCTATCAGACCTTTCTCTGCCTCATTTAAAACCTCTAGTGGAGATGTTTTATTTAAAGGGCACTTGTGATTGAGGCAGGTCTCAGCATGGACCTTTCTTAGCTTTTTCTTTTCTGAAACCTAATTATAGGCTCTTACCAGAAGAGACTCCCAGCATTAGCTATAAACTTCTAAGAGATACTGAGAGCTCAGAATCCTCTCCCCAGCACTTCTTGTCCTGGGGTTCCTCATCCCTCATTAGATCTTGCTGCACATTCCAGTCATAGTAACTGTGACCTGGTCCTACACAGGTGGAGGAAGCTTGCAATGAGTATAAGAAAAGTGGAGGAGCAGTTTTGTGCTGCTTGCTGCTATTTGGAGGGGTATGTGACTCCTGATTGGTGGAAGGAATACTGAGTGTGATGTTGCATGACTGTGTTCATTTAGCTGCAGACACTTTGGAGATATTATTCAGAGACATGTGGACAAAGGACATCAGGGAGGTAGTGGGGAAAAAATTTGGAATGACAGCATGCATGGAAATTAGCCCCATACTTTCCTTGCAGTTACTTGAAATTCTAGAGGCTTCTGAGAATGGTCCTCTGGGTGACATTTCTCTCTCTCTCTCTCTCTCTCTCTCTCTCTCTCTCTCTCTCTCTCTCTCTCTCTCTCTCTCTCTCTTTCCTTGTCATTCCCTGTAACACCATTAGGGTTACTCTCCTTCCAAATAGTTGTAGTCTAGGAATGACAGATTCACGACAAAAGCTGTATTCCTGATGAATTTTGTTTAATATAATTTTTTTTACCCAATTACATGTTGAAACAAATTTTTAAACATTTTTAAAAAAGTTTTGAGTTTCAAATTTGAGCCCTCTCTCCCTCCCTCCCCTACCCCTTCCCTGAGATGGTACAAAATCTGATATAGTTTATACATGTGCAATCATGTAAAACATTTCCATATTAGTCATTTTATACAAGAAGACAAATAAAAGAGAAAGAAAAAAGAAAGTGAAAATAGCATGCTTCAGTCTGTATCACATAGTCTCAGTTCTTTCTCTGGAGGCAGATAGTATGCTTCATCATTAGTCCTTTGGGATTATCTTGGTCATTGTATTGCTGAGAAGGGCAAGTCATTCACAATTCTTCATTGTATAATGTTGCTGTTACTGTGTACAATGTTCTCCTGGTTCTGCTCACTCACTTTGCATCAGTTATGTAAGGCTTTTTGATTTTTCTGATCATCCTGCTTGTCATTTCTTATAGCACAATAATATTCCATCACAATCACACACCACGGCTTGTTTAGCCATTGCCCAATTGATGGGCATCCTCTCAATTTCTAATTCTTAGGCACCACAAAAGAGCTGCTATAAATATTTTTGTACAAATTGGTCCTATTCCCTTTTTGAAATATCTTTGGGATAAAGCCCTAGTAGTGGTATTGCTGGATCAAAGGGTATGCACAGTTTTATAGCTCTTTGGGCATAGTTCCAAATTGCTCTCCAGAATGGTTGCTTCCTGATATTTTAAAGGGAGGGTAGTCCCAGGCTTACATCCCTCAGCTTGGCTCTTTCTCCACCAAAATGCTGGTTACACAAAAGATTATATGAATAGCAAATAGTGAATAAAGCCATTTATCCAAGCAAAACGGAAACAGAAATCAGAGAATTTGTCTGATTAGAAGATGACATAAAATATAAGAGTAAATGAGCTTTTCATCTAGAAGTGAGTTAAGTTTTCAGCTCAAATAAGGAATGAGCAAGCAATCTCACTCAGAGTAGATCTATTCTTAGAAGTCTTAGAATTTTGAGCAAGTCTGAAGACAAGAAGGCCTGACCTTCCGTACGTTCATGCCATTCCAAAGGCTTTCTTCATTAATACCTGGAGTTCCCTCTGTCTCTGCTTCTCTCTGGATAATGCCTCTAAAGTCTGTGAGGCCAATTGAGATAAAGCCACCTTTGTACTCAGCATTTTTGTGTCAACAAGAGGCATGAGAGGAACAAATGAGGTAAATTTATAAAGTGCTTTGCAACTTTGAATCTGTAAATACTGTTATTATGATGTCTCCTCATCACATTCCAGCTGATAAAGTGGATTTTTTTTTAGTCCAAGTGTAGAACTTTCCACTTTCCACTTATCTCAATGAAGTTTAATCTCATTCCACTCATTCTTCCATCATTCTGACTTGTTAACAACTTTTTGGATCCTGGCTCTGTCATCCAATACATTAGCTCTGTCTCCCAGTTTTAAGTCATCTGAAAATTCACTTTGCATGCCTCCTATGTCTTCATCCAAGCATGATAAAAACTTAACGTTGACTAGTACAGGCCAAAGACAGCTTCCTAGCATGCTCTACTAGAGAACTTCTTCCCATGACATTCAACCCTCAAGGACTCACCTTTGGGCCCAGCCATTCAACCATTTCCAAATCCAGCTAACAGCATTATCCCTCCATATCTGTCCATCTTCTCCCTGAGGGTAGCACTGGAGACTGTCAGATTCTTTGTTGGAATCTGACATTACTACATCTACAATATTCTCCTGAACCATCAGTTCATAGTGTCAAAAAAAGGAAGGTTTGTCTGATGATCTGTTTTTGATGAGGTCTTGATGGCTTTTACACAATCACTTTTCCCTTTCAAAATGCTCACAAACCATATCTTTTATAATGTGTTTTAAAATTTTTTTGGGAGTCAAAAGCAAAATTCATTGAACCATAGATTACACACTTGTCTATCTTCCATTCTTAAAAATATGGAACACTGGTCCTTCTTCAGTTTTATGGGACCCACTACAGTAGTGAAGACTTTCACTGATCTTAATAGCAGCCCAGCTTCAGCATGCTAACATTTGGCTATTGTAATAGTCTGGCAAGACAGGACCTCTGGGGCCCCTTCCTTCCCTGAGAATCTATGATTTCAGGGACCTTTTTTTTTTCTTCACCAGAAAAACATGAAAGTATTAGAACAGACCCTGCAAAAGAACCTCTGCCTGGGAACTAATGATGCCCTTCATTCCTAATGCTAATTGGCTTCTCACTTCTGAGATTGCCCCACCCCGGAGCAAACAAGAGAGTCTGTAATTCTTAGTCTGGGAGACTTTGGGGGAGTTCCCATGAAGCGAGGGCCATCCTGACTGTTAGATCTCTCTGGGTCCCTTAGCTTCATCTTGTCTGCAGGATGGTGTGTGTGCTGTTCCCCGGGGGAGTCTGGACAGAGGTTCTGGCTGTGACCCTGCTGGTGCTGAATTCCCAGGTGGCTGCAGGCAGACATGCCCCAAGTAAGTACAGAGTAGCAGCTCCCCAGAGAGCCCAGGTTGGGGCCCAAGGGGAGCACTCTTCCCTCTAGACCCAGACCAAAGGAAGGCCTTGGGACAGGATGGTCCTCAGACAGGTGGGCAGTAGGTAACTGGTTTTCAGGCTCCCCTCCCAACTAACTCTTCCATGGTCCTTTGCTTCCTTTCCCCTTTTCCTCAGGGTTCAGGGAATTGATGCAGCCCCTCCAAGAGCTGAGGGTTGAGGCAGTTTGTCAATAAAATCATGAAGCAGCTGCTGTGCTGCCGGCACTGTGCTAATGCTAAGGATAGAAAGGAAGGCAAAGGCCAGTTCCTGTTCTTGAGGAGCTCACAGTCTAATGGGGGAGACAACAGGCAAACAATTCTGTACGAACAAGATAGATAGAGGAGAAATGGGACATGATCAAGAGAGGGAAGGCACTAACATTAAGGGGGATCAGGAAAGGCTTCCTGTAGGGTGATTTGAGCTGATACTTGAAGTAAGCCCAGGAAGTGAGGAGGCAGAGGGAGGAAGAAGAAAATTCTAAGCCTGAGACAGCCAGAGAGTGCCCGGACTGGGGAGATGGAGAAATTTATGGAAGAACAGAAGGCCAGTGTCAATGGATAGCAGAGGACTGGGGGCATGAGAACATGAAGTGTAAGAAGGCTGGAAGGGTACGAAGGGACCAGTTGTGAAGGGCCTTGAAGGCCAAGCAGAGAATTTTATAATTGATTCTGGAGGTGACAGGGAGTCACTGGAGTTTATTGATTAGGGGGTGACATGGCCAGAGCTGCCACCCCTGACTGAGTGTTTCTGTCCCATTACAGATTGTCCCAAAGTTTGACTAAGCTGCTGGAAAGGTTTAAATTTTGTTATTGGGGGAGCAAGGGGTAGACTTTCCTGGATTAATTTCCCAGGTATGATTTCAAGGCCATGAGTGACGCTGGAGTGTTTGGGACCACCCCTGGTTTTCATGAATAACATCATGGTGGAGTAGGGGAATGTCTTCCCATCCATTTCTCAGAGGCAGGTTAGGGGCAGGTACTGGTCTAGAGAGACCAAGGGGATTGATCCAGGCTGGCTTTTCTCCTGTCTTCATGATCCATTGTTAATGGACTGAAAAAAAAAGGATGTAGGTTCAATTTTCCCTCATCCTCCACTCCCCTGGTCAGGCCAGGCTTGCACTCCCTACTCCCCATCTTTCAGTGTCATCTCTGGTCTCCACATACTATTGCTGCTGTCCCTGAAGCCTGGTCAGGATCAAAGGGCCTCTGCCATGACCCAGTAGAGGTGTAAGATCCTTTGTTCTGGGCAGGGAGGGAGCCCTCTGGGATGGGACACAACCCTCTTCCAGCTAGTGTAAGTATTATAGGGGAACAGATAAAAGCCCCTCTGGCACTTTCTGTATTATTTCCCCTGCAGCCTGGCCTGGCACCTGGCCTGGCCCATCACAGTCTCTTTGGGATCCTAACCTGTTCTCAAGGAATCTGACCCACTTTTGAGGTTTATAACCTGCACTGACTCTGGGGGGAGAGTATGTCATGTGTAACATCCATTCTCCAGGCTGGGCAAGAGAGAAGGGCCTTCTAGAGACAGTCTATTAGGGACTGAGGAAGGAGACACCCAAGGACAGTGGATCTCCCAGTTTCTAGCAGAGTGATGGCTGCTTATCCTAGCTGACAATTCCAGTATCATCCTGCTATCACCCATGGGTGTACTGAGCAGGTGCTGCCCCCTTGTGGACAATCATCCAAACAACACAGTATTTAAGTAGCCTCCCAAACTTTCTTTCTTCTTTCTTTCTTCTTTCTTTCTTTCTTTCTTTCTTTCTTTCTTTCTTTCTTTCTTTCTTTCTTTCTTTCTTTCTTTCTTTCTTTCTTTCTTTCTTTCTTTCTTTCTTTCTTTCTCTTCTCTCTCTCTCTCTCTTTCTTTCTTTCTACAATTGGAGTTAAGTGGCTGGCCCAGGGTCTAGTAAGTGTTATGTGTCTGAGGCCAGATTTGAAATCAGGTCCTCCTTACTCCAGGGCCGGTGCTCTATCCTCTGCGCCACCTAGCTGCCCCCCAAACTTTTATTGTGCTCTTGCTATGTGCCAGGCACTGTGTTAACTGCAGGCGACATAAAGAAAGGTAAAAGTCCCTGGGGATGACAACATGAAAACAACTGTGTACAACAAGTTATATTTAGGATAACTTGGTGATAACGAACAGAGGGAAGGCCCTAGAATTAAGCGGGACTGGGAAAAGGCTTCCTGTGGAAGACGGGATTTTAGCTGGGACTTGAAGGAAGCCAGGGAGCCGTGAGTCAGGGATGAGGAGGGCGAGCATTCCAGACCTGGGGGAGAGCCAGAGGAAATGCCCAGAGCTGAGAGATGGAGTGTCTGGTAGGAGGGAGAGCAGGGAAGCCAGTGTCACTGGATCACAGAGCACATGGGGGGAGGGGGAGTCAGGGGTAAGGAGAGTGAAAAGGTGAGAAGGGCCAGGTTGTGAAGGGCTTTGAAGGCCAAACTGGGATTTTTAAATATGATGCTGAAGGTGATAGGGAGCCATTGCAGTTTATGAGCAGGTGGGTGACGTGGTCAGATCTGTGCTTTAGGAAGATCCATTTGACAGTAGAATGAGGATGGACTAGAGTGGGGAGAGACTGGAGGCAGGCACACCCACCAGCAAGCTACTGCAATAGTGCAGGTGGTAGGTGGGAGGGCCTGAATCAGGGCCATGGCAGGGTCAGAGCAGAAAATGGAGGTATTTAATATGGGTGATGAGAGTGAGGATAACACTGAGGTTGTGAGCCTAGGTGACTGGCAGGATGGTGGTACCTCCCCAGTAATAGGGAGAGAATCCACATCATGGGAGAATGACCACAGAAAAGGGCAAGCACAAGGAGGAACTAAGGGTTTGTCCACAGCCTTTGGCTTGGGCTGAGGTTTCATGTGGGTGAAAGTGGAAGAGAAGGCTAGAAAGGGAGATGGGAGCACAGGTGGAGAAGGCCTGCATTTCTAGGCTAAAGAAGTTCTTTATCTAACTGACAATGGAGAGTCACAGGGTGAGGTAGATCCTTTGGAGAAGAGATGATTTTTTTGGGGGGTAGTGGAGCAATTAGGGTTAAGTGACTTGCCCAGAGTCAGACAGCCAGTAAGTGTTGTGTGTCTGAGGCAGGATTTGAACTCAGGTCCTCCTGATTCCAGGGCCAGTGCTCTATCTACTGCACTAACTAGCTGCCCCTGAGAAGAGAAGATTTTAAATTACAGAGAGCAGTCAGGAGGCCACTGCAGGTGCTGAAGCTCGAGCCGTCATGCCTGGCCTCTGGAGCTGGGCAGGGAGCCATGTTGTAGACTGGCATACTGGTAGGAAGGACTGAGCTGAGTAGGGCAGTCAAAGGTATGGGGATGGACTCAGGAGTTATCAGCACAGCACAGCTCCCAGTGTCAGGGAAGTAAAGATGTGTTTAAGATTAAGAAGCACAATGTCAGAAATTTGGTAACTCCTGGATCTAAAAGGGGGAAAATGTTAGAAGAGGAAGGATTAGGGACATTCCAAGTTGGGAGGGGGAGAACAAACAGGTGCAATTCCTTGAAATCAGAAGAAGTGTCCCCCTCCCCCCACAAGGGTTTGTGAACAATTAAAGGAACTTGAAAACAGTTACTGATGGATTAGTATGGGCCCAGTTTTCAGATAAGACAGATGGGTCGCTTGGGATGTACAGCTGTGAGAAAACTCCTTGCCTCAGCCTCTGCATCTGCCCTTGTGTCTGCTTAGCATAACCTTGGGCCTTAGTTAAGGGTGTCTAAGCAGCAGGCAGAGGTGGTCCAGCTTCCCAGCCATGCAGCGCTAGATTTAAACAATGAAATAAGGTTTTCTCTCAATTCACACAGCTGAATACAATTTTCTCACAAGACAGAAATTGAATTCTACCCACAATCGAACAGAAAGGGAACTGAGCTAGCTCCAGAACTGAGGCCCAAGATGGAGTCAGTGCAGTTCACCCAATTCCCACAATTCAGCACTTGCTGAGCTAATCTCCTCAGTTTCTTCCTAAATACAACACTTTCTGCTTCTATGGTGACCATATGAGCAGACCCTCCTCACCTCTCACCCAGATTATCATGATGGCCTCCTAATCGCTCTTCCTGCCTCAAGTCTCTCTTCACTCCAGACCATCTGTCACACACCTAAAAATGTGTTTTTCCTTAATTGCAAATGTGACTAAATTACTCCTCTCCTCAATAGTCAGCAATGGCTCCCTATTGCTTCTGTGATCAGTTAGAACTTCCTCTCTTTATTCCTTCACAATCTGGCTGGAACCTCATTTCATATGACAATCCTCCTCTTCCTGTACTCTATGAGCCTTTTCCTCACACACTGCACCATCTCCCATCTCTGGGCCTTTGCCCCAGCCATCCCCCAATTTCTGGAATACCTCCCTCCTTCCCTCTGCCTCATGGATCCTCTCTTCCTTTAGGCCCAGCTCAAGCACCACTTTCTAGGTGAAGCCTTTCCTGATCCCTCCAAATGCCAGTGTCTTCCCTCCCTCCCTGTCTTCTCCTCATGTGGATTCAGGCTGTCTACACTTTTATGGACACTTGTCACTCCCATTTGAATGTAAAGCTGGGGATTGTTCCATTCTCTGTATTTGTATTCCTAGCACCTAACAAGGCTCCTAGCACACAGTAAGCACTTAATAAATGCTTCCTGATTGACTGACTCTCTTTGGGGAAGTACACCATTCCAGAAAGAAGGAAAGACTATTAAGTATAAAGAAAGCAAGGAATCCATGAGCTGGGGGTGGGGCAGAGGGCAGGCCAGGCATGGAGGCTGTTCACAGGTGTGGAGGTGGGAGATGAAATGCTGCATTTGGAGAGCTGCAAGAAGCTACTTTGACTGAAATATAAATTGTGTGTGACAGGGAATAATAGGAGATGCTGGAAAGGTAGGCTGGAGTCAGAGTGGGGAGGGCTCTACATGCCAAGATTAGGGTTGTGAAAGTTCTCCAAGGGTCCATAGGGAGCCACTACACCTTCTTGAGGAGGTGAGTGAAGTGGTCAGACTTAGACTTTCTAAAAAGCATTTATCCTTGGTGGGGTGGATAGATAAGTGATAGGAATCAGTAAGTTAGCATTATTAAGTGCTTACTATGTGCCTGGCACTGTGCTGAGTACTAGTTTACATATAAAAATAAGTCATTTCCTGCCCTCAGAGAGCTTACATTCTAGGCGGAGGAGGATGTAAGACATGCCCAGGAGGGGTGACTGGGGGAGGTAGCTGGGGTCCAGCAGTCACAGGAATGGTCAGTAGAGCCTTGCATAGCACAGCACATCGCCATGCCTTTTTCAGTACCGAGGGTAATATTGATTTGATTATTGTCCTCTGATGAAAGGGCAGAGAGGGGTGTGACCTCTAGGTTATGAAAGCCTGCTGAGGGTCTGTCACTTGCCCGGGTCTCCGCAGAGGGGCTGGGGAGGGGGATACAAAGACACACTGGAGGGATAAGGATCAGAGAATGGGTTAAACTAGGGTGAGGAGGCCTTGGGGTGGTTGGTGGGTAAAATTTCCCCGGGAGTGTTTGCAGCAGGCTGGGTGTGGTTGAGAGGCAGCTATGACACAGCAGATAGACAGGTCTGGGAACCTGAAGGTCTGGGTTCTAGTTCTGCCTCCATTCTAGATTTGCCGTGTGACCTCTGAAAAACCGCTCACAGTCTCTGGGCCTCAGAGGGTGGGGCTGAGCATGCGCAGGAAGGGCAGCCGGATGTTGGCCATGTTCTCGTTGGTGAGGCCCAGGTTGAGGTGAGTGATTCGAGGGGGTGGTGTCCGTCAGGGCTGACCTTCCCCCGTGTCCCCCCAGAGCACTTCACGGAGCAGTTAAGTCCGAGTGTTACTTCGAGAACGGGACGGAGCGCGTGCGGTTTGTGGAGAGATACATCCACAACCGGGAGGAGTACGTGCGCTTCGACAGCGACGTGGGGGAGTTTGTGGCGGTGACGGAGCTGGGACGGCCCGATGCTGAGCGTTGGAACAGCCAGAAGGAGATCCTGGAGGACGAACGGGCCCGGTGGACACTTGTGCAGGCACAACTACGGGGTGTCTGAGCCCTTCTTAGTGCGCAGGAGCGGTGAGTGCGCCCGGGGAGGGGGAAGGGACCAGGGGAGCCCGGCAGGGACCCGGGAGAGGGGGAGGGAGCGGGAGAGGGGCGGGCGCCCGGGGAGGGGCAGAGCAGGGAGGGAAGAGAAGAGAAGGGAAGGAGCGCAGAGAGGGGAGGATGTGATGGGAGGGGGGGGTGGGAGGAGGGGGGTCCACAGGAGCAGATGCAGGGACAGGGACCCCCAGAGCAGGGGAGAGACAAGGGGGAGCAGGGATGAAGGGAGGGGGAGGTGATGGATTGGGAGAGAGGAGGAAAGGAGGGGACCGAGAGGGGAGGAGCAGGGAGGGGAGAGGAGGGCAAGATTGGGGACAAAGGGGAGGTGAGGGGGAAGGAAGCAGAATGGGGGGAAGCCGACTGGGATGGAAGGAGAAAGGAGGAGGGATGAGAGGGAGAAGAGGTAGGGAAGTGACAGAGGGAGAAAAGGGCAACAGAGGTGATGGGGAGGAGTTAGGAGCAGAAAAAGTGGAGATGAGTGAAGGGGACAAGGGAGGGGAGAGAGAGGAGGAGAAAGGGGAGAATGAATGATGGAGAAAGAGGGTAGGGACAGAGGGAAGATGTGCTGGAGAGGGAAGGGGGAGAAACCCTCTTCTAGCAGCATGGATTTTGATTCCTTGAGTCCTTTTTCCTCAGTCAAATTCAGGAGGTTTTACCTCCTCCAATTCTAATGGGGATAAATTACATAGGGAACAAGCCAAGCAAGAGTGGTTACTAGGCGGCTGCATAGCTCAGTGTAAAGAGTGCCAGGCCTGGAGTGAGGAAGACTCATCTTCCTGAGTTCAAATGTGGCTTCAGAAACTTCCTAGCTGTGTGACCCTGGACAAGTCACACTTAACCTTGTTTGCCTAAGTTCCTCATCTGTAAAATAAGATGGAGAAGGAAATGGCAAACCCCTCCAGTATCTTTGCCCAGAAAACCCCAAATGGGGTAACAAAGAGTTGGACATGATTAAAAAAATGCTGAACAACGAAATGGTTAATATAAAATGAAATCCCCCAAGTCCTCACTGCCCAGGTGTCATGAACCTTTTAAAATCTTAAATAAAACTATTCCTTTTTGTATCCCTTGAAACTAAGCTCAGCGGAGGCCTCCCATGGTCTGCTCTCTCCTGTCTCAACCTTCCCTCCCTCCTTTCCCCCTCTCAGCCTTTTCTGATAACTCAAACTCTTCCAACTGAGGCCTTATCACTGACGTTGTCTTTCTCCGTGGACTCAGAGATATTCCTGCTTTTCCCAGGAACTCTGGACTCTGGGTCAGGATGCTCAGATTTCTACTGGGCTTAGATGTTCTCCATAATTCCCCTTGTTCAAAATTTCTTCAGTGGATTCATAATGTCTATTAATTTTTGATCTGGAAATCTTTCTCAAAATAGTTTATTATTTACACCTATGATCTGCTTTTGGAAATAATCCATTAGAAAGTATCCATTTATAATAAGAAAACTTGCCTGCTAATTTCTTCCCATATCACTGAACCCTGATGAGCTGGGGCTGTGATAATGCAGCACCGTGGACTCCTGGGCCTACTTCCTACTGGTTCAGATTTCTATTATTAGGGGGAGCTTAAGTGTCTATGAAGATGCCCATTTCTGGCCCTGGGGAGGAGAGGAGACCCTAAGCCTGCTTGTGGATCAGGTGACAGAGGTGGGGGCTGCACTAGGAAGACCTGCTCTGTCTCCCTCACACTAGATCTTTCTTCTTTCTTCCAGTTGAGCCTGAGGTGATTGTGTATCCATCAAAGATGGCTCCCCTGGGACACCACAACCTGCTTGTCTGCTCTGTCAGTGGTTTCTATCCTGGGGACATTGAGGTCAGGTGGTTCCTGAATGGGCAGGAGGAGACGGCTGGGGTTGTGTCCACAGGCCTGATCAGCAATGGAGACTGGACCTACCAGCTCCTGGTGATGCTGGAAATGACCCCCAAGCGTGGAGACGTCTACACCTGCCAAGTGGAGCACTCCAGCCTTCAGAAACCTGTTGTCTTGGACTGGAGTGAGATACTGCTCCCTCACCCTCCAGTTCTAACATTGCTCAGGACATGGAGCTAGCTCTGAGATCCCCTTAGTGTGTGTCCTGTGCCCTCTTTTCTTCTGGCCTGGGCTCATACAAACCCAGTGTGGTGCTACCCAGTCCCCCCTTTCCCCAGAACAGCCCCCTAATGGCAGTGCTAAACTAAGACCTATGGAGACCTAGAACCTGGTCAGCCTCCTCACTGGCCCCAGGTCTTGGAGCTGGCCTCCCCATCAGACTCTGTGATCGGCTTATAGACCCCTTCCCCTGGGGTAGGGGGGCTGGACTTTGAGATGGATTCGTGTCAGTGTCCCCTGAAGAACTTTCATTTCCTGAGTCCTGAAAGGCCCTTTGCACATCCATCCCTTCCTTTCTTAGACAGCTCAGACCCATCTACTCCCCACATGGGGCTGGCTCCTGGAGGGAAAGTTTTGATACTTGGTGTCTCTTCTCCCTAGAAGCACAGTCTGAATCTGCCCAGAGTAAGATGCTGAGTGGAGTCGGGGGCCTCGTGCTGGGCCTGATCTTCTTTGGGGTTGGCCTCTTTGTCTACAAGAGGAGTCAGAAAGGTGAGACACTCTGGGGAAAACCCTGAGGCCCCTCCCTTCTGTGATCTCCAAGAGAGAGGATATTTGATTGTGTCAGAAATCTGGTCCCAGGTCAGAGGTGAAGGGGTGCTCTGGCTTTGGGGTCACATTTTCCTTCCCTAGGAACTTATAGAAGGTGGTGAAGGGCCAGATCCCAGGGCTCGAGGGTCTTAGGGAATCCCATATTCACTAGTAGAGGCAGCCTTGAGAGGACTTGCAGATTCTAGACTTTAGCCCCTCCCCCTGCCCTTTACCCTTCCCCTATCCACTCACATAGTTGTAGATGGATGGATAAAGCTTCAATTAAGTGCTTCCTCTGTGGTGTCAAGGTACTGGGCCAAGCAGTGGTGGGAGCCCCCTGTCCCACAGTGCTCAGAACCTTGTTGCCTTTTGCTTCTATTGCTCTAGAATTTACAAGGATTTGTATGTCTGTCTCTCTTCCTTTCCCAGGAAATCAGGGTTCACAACCAACAGGTAAGATCCTTCTACCTAGGTGGCATCAGGGTTCTCATAGCTACAGGCCCCAGTGGGGCCTGAAGCTAAGAAGGGACTTGGGGGCCCTTAGTGGGAAGAAGTGGTTCCAGTGGCTTCAGACCCCTATGTAAACTTTATCTGACTGTTCTGTGTCCTCTGCAGGGCTTCTGAGCTGATCCCTGAGCCTGTGTCACCTGGAACTGTTGCGCCCCCTCAGCCTCCTTCTCATGTTTGGAGGCCCCCTGCTTCTGCCCAGATCTCCAGGAGGTTGCTCCTACAGACCCCTTCCCTGGACTGGCTCCTTCCCTGTTCCTTTGACTCTGTTTGGACTCTTTGGCATTTCCCCAACAGAGCTTCAAAGACCCCCTCCACCCTTCTTTGTTTCTGTACCTTTTTTTAATCCATTTTTGTCCCTTGAGCCTTCACCCCAAGAATTAGAAGACTGAAAATCAGCTGGTGCTTGGTGACATGGAGACAAAGTGAAGGGAGCAGAGGGAGGAAAGTTCAGCACTTGGGATTTGTACAGTCTGTCAAAGTGTGCAATGCCTCCAGAGGTGCAGGTTGCAATCCAGCCACACCTTTCCATCCTGGGTGCCTCTTGTCCATTTTCTCCCATAATTCCTGCACAGGTTGAGTAACCAGCATGCTGATGGCCTTCCTCTACATTTCCTGATATTACATAGATACCACTGGCCATCCCAGGCTGTCTGACCGAAATCCTTAGCTTTCCCTCTGTGATGGGCCCACCTCTTTCTGGTGACTTTCCTTCTATCACTTCTGTTCACTTCTTCTTTGACAATATGCTGTAGCCTATGCTTGCCTGTCATGTGCCCCTCCATTGCACTTTAAAAAAATTAAAGTTTTAGTAATACATTTTGTGTTTATGTTATATTCATTGATTAATATATACCTTCCTCCCATAGCTTTTCCTCATAAAAAAACTTTTACTCAAAAATTGCATAATAACCCTCACATTGATCACATATAACTGACAGTCTGTGCAGGCAGTACATACCGTAGTCTCCCCACTTCTTCCATGAAGTGTTTGTTTCCTCTTCTCTGTGGCCAAGCTTGGTAACTGTGATTCCGTAACATTCAGCATCATTCCCCCCGCCATTTTGTAGTCTTGGGTATGTTTCTTTCTTGGTTCTGCTCACACTGTTCTGTGTCAGTTCATTGAAGTCTTCCCGTGTCCCTTTGAATTTCTCATTTTCGTTGTTTCTTCTGTTACAGCACAATTCCATCATGTTCAGGTACCACAATTTGCTTAGTCCTTTCTCAGTTCATGGGCACCTACTTTGTTTCTCCTTCTTTGCTGCCACAAAGTGTTGCAATGAATACTCACACACACACACACATCCAAGATTTCCCCCCCTACCTTTTACACCCTTGGCATATATGTTAAGCTGTGGGATCTCAGGGTCAAAGGGTATGGAGATCTTGGCTCTTTTGAGCATGATTCCACATTGTTTTTCATGACTGTTGTACCAGGTCACAGCTCCACAAATAGGGCACCATCTACCTGTCTGTGTGTAGTCCTTCTCACATTGGCCACTTTCATGTGTCGTCACCTTGGAAGATTTGCTGGGGAAAAGGTGAAACCTCAGGTTTTTTTAACTTCCATTTCTCTCATTGTCAGTGATTTGGAGCAAACTTGAGAATTATTAATTTTCTTTGACCTCTTCTCTACAGGCAGAGGCTCTTGGCCTTATAGATTGATGTTTGTTCCCTACATGTCTTGGATAATGGACTGTTACCAGAGACATTTGATACAAAGACATTTTTCCCCATCAACAATTCTTTTAGCTGTTGATCTTGTTATGCAAAGACTTCTGAGTTTCAGCTCATCAAAATAGTTTTCTCCTCTGGTTTTCCTCTAAGTCTTATTTAGTTAACAATTCTCCCTTTGGCCGCAGTTATGAAATCTAATTCCAGACGTTTCCTGGACCTTTGGTAGAAGTCTGACGGAATCTCATCCCCTGAATTAGTGCTCTTTGGGCTAAATAGAGGGAAATCAGTTGTTAAAAATCACCATACCATTTGCCCATAATGCTTAGGATGAAATACTTTCTAAATGAATGATTTTTGCAGTCAGTTCATTGCCATGCAATGGGTGGGTCTGCCCAGAACTTACCTTTTCCTAATGAAGTTTATGGGAGGCCATTCTTGACCAGCAGCAGTAGTGTCAGGAGGGGTGGAAATGAGGATGCTGGGCCTCCTCTGCTCTTCATGCAAGTTGGGCTCTTCTTCCCCTTTGGAGAGTGCAGACACCTGTCAGTGTCAGAGCAGTAAATGGGAGCTGGGGAGATGTGGGGAGAGTGGCAGCTCCCAATAGGGCTGTTGGGGGATAAAGAAGCCAAGATTGCTCAGCTGCTTTTCCTTTTTGTACAGAAATTTCTGAGCAATATTTCAGTTTCCAGGTTCCTATAGATTCTATCCAATCCATTGGGAATGTTTATCTTTTTCTTCTCCAGTAATGAACGTTTGGAAGGTTGCAGACATTTATCATTATTCCTAGCATCTAGGCTGCCAATCGCTTTTACTTGGGCTGATATGAAGCTTATCTGTGAAATCATCATTTTTGGAAACAAAGATCTCAGGAATTTAGGGATATAAAGTAACAGAGAAAGCAATAGATGATACAGAAGCCCTTGAATCCCAAGGAAGTTCTGGTTAACCTCTAAGTAACCTGTCCGTTTCCAAGGGAATTGCCCCTCTGGCGTATTCTATGGTGAGAAAGCGGTAGACTATGGGTTCAAGGACTTCATTCTTTCCTTGGCTACATTTTCTAGCAACCAATGCCCTTTGATTATAGAGCATAGATCTAGAGCTGGAAGAGACCTCTGAGGCCAGCTGGTCTAAACCCTTCATTTTATAGATGAGGAGGGTGAAGCTCCAGAAGATTAGTCAAATCAAATGAGTAAGCATTGATTAAGTGCCTTCCACGTGCCAGGCACTAGGCTAAGTGCTGGGGACACAAAGAAAGGCAGAAAGTGGTCCTTGCTTTGAAGGAGTGCCCAGTCTAAAAGTCAAACAGGATTTTATTTTTGTTCCTTTTTTAAAATTAATTTTTAGTTTTCGACATTCACTTCCCCAAGATGTTGAGTTCCAAATCTTTTTGTTCCTGTAGGTAGTAGAGCCACTGGAGTTTGTTGAATAGGGAAATAACATGGTCTTACCTGCACTTTATTTTTTAAATAATATTTTATTTAATTCCAATTACATGGATAGTTTTCAACATTCATTTCTTTATAAGATTTTCAGTTACAAATTTTTCTCCCTCTCTCCTCACCCCTCCCCAAAACAGACTTTGAAGGGCTTCTTGCAGAAGGTATGACTTTAGCTGAGACTTGAAGGAAGATAGGGAAGCTAGGAGAAGAATGTGTTCCAGGCATGAGGCACAACCAAGGTAAACACCAGGATTTGGGAAATGGAGTGTTATGGATCAAAGAGTACATGAGGGGCAGTAAGGTACAAGAAAAGTGGAAAGGCAGGAAGAAGCTAGTTTATGGCTTTAAGAGCCAAACAAAGGATTAGTTGATCCTAGAAGCAATAGGGAGCCACTGGGGTTGATTAAATAGAGAGGTGACATAAACTTGCTTTAGGAAGATCAATTGGGTAGCTGAGTAGAGGATGGGGAGAGGTGAGGTAGAGAGCCTAGCCAGAAGGAAAGAGAAAGTTTGAGGAGAAATACGATGAGCCCATTAGTTTGAAGTAGTGAGAAATCAGCTATTGGTAGTCTGTGGGCAGTGGATTCTTAACCTCTTGTGCCCAGAACCCCTTTGGCAACCTGCTGAAGCCTATGCACCCAGTTATCAGAGAAACAGCTCCTTTGAGCTTGTGTAGGAGGTTATTATTGCTGAAATAAATCAACTACAATACAGAAATTATAGAGATTAAAACCCAAGTCTTACTGTGCTCAAGCACATGTTCGGGATTTTTTTTATGTCAAGGCATGAACAAAGACTAGAGTTTCTGATAACCTTTATAGAGAAAATTACATCAGACACACAAAGAAATAAAATCTTTTACATATTGCAATCTCATATTCTTTTAGGTTATTAAAGTTTTTTTAAAGAGCAGTTCATAATCCTGTGATTCCTTCAGTGTCATAAAAGTTGAAGAAACTTAGTTAAACTGGAACATCTTATACATCCCCCAGGGAAACACAGTCTCAATAGGTAAACTAAATCAGATTACAGATTAAGCAAAAATCCTACACTTATAAAACCTTTAAGGCTTCATGTTAAAGAAGTCAAAGTAGGCCAATGAGAGGAAATGATTTGTATATCGCTAAGACTCAGTGTTGGAGAAATTTTTCCAAAAATAAAATCTTTTTGGGGGGAGGTTGTATTCCCTTCTTCATCTTATTTGGTTTCTTACCTTAGGAATGTCAAAAGTCTTCCCCTGATACTATCATCATTCAGGGAGCTGTTTTGTTTTGTTTTTTTGAGGCAATCAGGGTTAAGTGACTTGTCCAGGGTCAAACAGCCAGTAAGTGTCAAGTGTCTGAAGCCAGATTTGAATTTAGGTCATCCTGACTCCTTAGCCTGTGCTCTATCCATTGCTTTTGTTTTTTATTTTTTAAAGCCAAGTAAGGTTAACAGGGAATAGGTTTCAGGAGTCAGCCAGCTCTTCAATATAATTCTAAAAAAAGAAAATGAAATGTTCCCATCACTGTTTGTTTTGTTTTCATCATGGAGGGGTCTGCAATAACTCAAATATCAAAGAATCACACATTTTATGAGGCAAACACAAGCACCAGGAAAATTAAGGATCGCCAATATTGAATAATATGAGATCTGCTCAATCTGGATTGCTCCTCATAACCCACTCCAAATGTCCATTTAAACAGTTTATTTTCCTTAGGTCTGGTAGCCATCTCATCCTCGGAACATTTTCTCTTGGAAATTCTGGAATAGGCCTCATTCCCAGGGCAGCTCTGGACAGGGCCCCTTCTACTAGATTTACTTCTCTGTTCCAGGTCACTTACAGAGGGTCCCTAGATACTGCTGCTAAAACTGCTAGTGATAAGACCTAGTACAACTTAGTAAGGCCAAATACACTCTTTTTAATTTGGCCTTCCAATAACTAATTCATGTGATGAAAATCAGTTCAAAGCTTATGGAGCTAACCTTATTATCAACAGAACTATAAGAAGAATGTCAAATTAGGAACCCACAATTCACTTGAGAATTCAGAGAATTTCAGTTTTTATATACAACCTGATTTTTCTATCTTTACCTGAAACTTGTACCTGCTATGAATAATGCCATTTATTGGATGAAGGAAGAATTAAAAGGATCCATGAGGTCCTGCCTTGTAAAATGAGCCCTTCTCTCTCTTAATATTATCAGAGAAAGACTTTAAAATGGAGAGGGGAAGATAATTTATAATTAATGCAATTTTATATGTAAAATCTATAAATAATTTTTGAGAACTTATGTTACTAAAACATAATTAAAGCCTGTATATCCCAAGGGGGAGAGAGAAAAAAATGTTTGTGCAACAACAATGGAAAATTCATTGACTGAATCTTAAGGGTGATCAGTGCTTTACTCTACTTTTAATCTTATTCTTAATTGTAACTAATTACCTTCAGGATCAAAGGAAAAACGTAAAAATATATCATCCAAGAACATTATGTTTACTTGTACCTTTGTCATTGTTATTAATAGAAACAGTTGGAATCCAATTATGTGCACACACATCCTGTTTCTTTTTGAGAAGAATGTTGTTGCTTTTCTCAAAATAAGGTTTGTATGAAACTTAAAAGTTTTACATCTTTATGACATCACATCTTCATCCTATCTGCCCCTTGAGGATATATGTATTTATATGTCATCGTATCAACTAGAATATAGGAGGTTCTTACAAAGCACTTTTTACACAAATAAAGTCATATCTACAATAATTGGAAAGCCATCAGTTGCTCATGGGTAGGCCAAGCTAATATAATAAAAATGGCAATTCTATCTAAGCTAATTTAGTTATTCAGTGTCATACCAATAAAACTACCAAAAAATTATTTTATAGAGTTAGAAAAAATAATAACAGGATTCATTTGGAAGAATAAAAGGTCCAGAATATCAAGGGAACTAATGAAAAGAAATGCAGGGGAAGGTGGCCTAACTATTCCAGATCTTCAATTGTATTACAAAGCAGCAATCATCAAAACTGCTTGGTACTGGCTAAAATATAGAGTGGTGGATCAGTGGAATAGGTTAAATATGCAAGACACAGTAGTCAATGACTATAGTAATTTATTATTTGATAAACCTAAAGACCCCAGCTTCTGGGATAAGAACCCACTCTTTGGAAAAAAAAACTGCTGGAAAAACTGGAGAAGAAAATGGCAGAAAGTAGGCATAGACCAAAATCTCCCACCATATACCAAAATAAAATCAAAATGGGTTCATGATTTAGACATAAAGGCTGACATTATAAACAAATGGGGAGAGCAAGGAATAGTTTACCTATCAGATCTATGGAGAACAGAAGAATTCATGACCAAAAAGGAGATAGAGAACATTATGAAAAGCAAAATGGATAACTTTGATCACATTAAATTGAAAAGTTTTTGCAAAAACAAAGCCAATGCAACTAAGATTAGAAGGAAGGTAGAAAATTGGGAAAGAATTTTTACAACCAATCTTTCTGATAAAGGCCTCATTTCTAAAATACATAGAGAATTAAGAGAAATTTATAAGAACACAAACCATTCCCCAATTGATAAATGGTCAAAGGATATGAACAGACAGTTCTCAGATGAAGAAATTAAAGTCATCTATAGTCATATGAAAAAATGCTCTAAATCGTTTTTGATTAGAGAAATGCAAATCAAAACAACTCTGAGGTACCACATCACACCTATCAGATTGGCCAACATGACAAAACAGGAAAATGATAAATGTTGGAGAAGATGTGGGAGAATTGGAACACTGATGCATTGTTGGTGAAGTTGTGAAATGATCCAGCCATTTTGGAGAGCATTTTGGAACTATGCCCAAAAGGCTATAAAAATGTGTATACCCTTTGACCCAGCAATAGCACTTCTAGGGCTATATTCCAAAGAGATCATACAAATAGGAAAAGGACCCACATGTACAAAAATATTCATAGCAGCTCTTTTTTTGGTGGCAAAATTGGAAATTGAGAGGATGCCCATCAATTGGGGAATGGCTGAACAAGGTGTGGTATATGAATGTAGTGGAATACTGCTGTGCTATAAGAAATGCTGAACAGTCTGACTTCACAAAAACCTGGAAAGACTTGTATGGTCTGATACTGAGTGAAGTGAGCAGAACCAAGAAAACGTTGTACACAGTAACAGCCACATTGTGTGATAACTAATATTGATAAACTTAACCCTTCCCAGCAATACAAGGATCTAAGACATCTCCAAAGGCCTCATGATGAAAAATGCTATCCACATCCAAAGAAAGAACTATGGAATTTGAATTGCTATTTTCTTTTCTCTTCTGCTGAGCTTTGTTCCCTCTTTCCGGTGGTTCCTCCTATTGGTTCTAATTTTTACTTACAACATTACTAATGTGAAAATATGTTTAATAGAAATGTACATGTATAGCCTGTATTGGATTGTGTGTCGTCTTGGGGAGGGTGGTGGGGAGGAAGGGGGAGAAAAATTTTAAACTCAAAAGCACATGGAAGTGATTTTTGGTAAATCAAAATAAATTAATTAAAAGAAAGAACCAAGAAGAAAAGAAATAAACATATATCTTAACCACACAAAAAAAATAGGAAGTACTGTGAAAATTACACTCCTTTTGAGCAGCACATGGCATTTCCCTTGAATCACGGTTTAGTGATTTAATAATAATTCAGGCAGTTATACCTAAAGTCAAAACTCAGAACAAAATCAAAATACAGTCCCAGGAGATTTTACCTTAAATAGCAAGTTTCACTGATCATAGTATAGGGCTAGGTACAGATACTAATATTATTTTTCTCACGTTCTTGCAGTAACAGTTAACAATAAGCATATACAAGGCCTTATCTTATTCTGTCTTTCCAGCTTAAATCCATCCTGGAGTAGATACCAAGAATCAGAAATTATGAAAATAAATCACATTTTGAAATCACACATATAATGAGTTATATGGTACTTTACTCAAAAACCCAGAAAAATGCTGGCCACTTTCTTATCTCCAAGGTTGAGAGATATTCATATCTGAAAGTGTTGAATGTTAACCCTCAAGACAAAAATAAAATCTTTAAACTTGAGGTGTGTTGAAACTAAGTGGGCCTAAAGGTGTAACTTCAATACATACTATTGCAGGTACAATTCTATAATTCTCATATTTAGTGCTGAGCAACCCTCTGATAAAAATCCCTCCTTATAAAACAAACTTGTAAGCCCCCTTACTTCAGCTGTGAGAGGGTCTAATTTCTCGTTAAGCCATTGCATTACTTTAGAATTTTAGAATATGCTATCAGCAAGGCTGGTAATTTTAAGACATTGCCCAGATAGATGATCCCAAGGAACCTGGTAAGTCCCCAAATAACTAAGGAGATAAAGAGAATTTTCAAGGTCTGTTGTACTTTTCCAAAGAGTAAGTTGTTGTTATTATTCATTTTAAAGCAAAATATACCCAATTAAAGTTTTTAAACATAATGTCTGCATTCTTTTACAGGTCAATTCCTAATCTAAAAACTTATACATTTTTTAAAAAGTAATTTTCTATGGATACAATTACATTATTCTCTAGGTATTATTTTTCAAATTCACAGCATTTCCTATACAAAATCACAATACAAGTAAAAGTAGAAACCTAACAATAACATAAATAATATGTATTTTTAAAAGATGAAACAATTTTTTTGCCAGTCAAATAACATCAATTCAGTTGAATGAATTTCTGAATCATATAGAAAATGACTTCATCCACCTATCAATTTGGCATTCTCTACTAATTGCCTTAAAAAGCCAGTAGAGAGTAATTTTGGAGCAATTATGCTTTTAATTCTTATTCATGCAGTTTCTAAACATATTGCCTCAATTCCAAATATCAAGTGTATTTTGTATCAAGGTCTGATCTACCTATAGAAGGTCAAACACTATTAGGAGAATACATCTTACTTTAAGTGAGAGCACATTATAATTTAGTTTTAAGACACATTCGATTAAATCAAATCTGGATTGAAAATTACAAAGAGTATCATTCAAAATCTCAATTTTCCCAAGGGTCATTAACTGCCAGGACCTGAAATTATAGAGCCCACTGCTTTCAGTTAGCTTCCAAAGACTGGTGATGGAGGTCTCACATTCTTACCTCTCTCTTTTGGGGCCCATGAGGCTCTCCTAAATATGGAAATTACAAATGTGATAATATGACTATATCTCTCACATAAAGATTGCAATACACCCTTCTAACATTCCTTCCAGGACAGAATTTTAATATGCTATACTCAAATAATTCCATGCTTCATTTTTAAGTCTATAGTTTCTATTTGGTAAATGTAACAATAAAATATTATGGATTTTAAATTGCTAACAGGTATTTTTTCAACTGATGTCCACAAATGTACAGGTGTAGAAAGTTTCTCATTGTCTTATCTCAATGAGATAAAAAGCTCCTCAATCCTCACTTTTTCAAACTTTAATCCCTTATGTCACAATACCCTCCATTCATACCTTCAGTGCAAATGGACTCCAACTTTCTTAACTTTCTACCCATTCTCTCACCTGTAGTTGCTCTCTACTTTCTTCCAGCGGACTTTGATTAAAGCCCTGCAAAGTTCAAAACTGCATCTTGTTAATTTCTGATTCAATGCTTCACTTATCTTTCCTGCCCCACCTCCAGGGCCAGTCAGTACTTAACATCCAGAAAAACACTCTGGAAGCTGGACCTTGATTGTGATTAAGTGATAGAACCGAAATGGGAAAAATTGGAGTGACTGCTCCCTTACCAGGGACATCAGTAAGTCCTAAAGAAGGTCAAGTTATCTGAATTCCTACTGGAAATGCACCCAGCAGCCCTTACATAGCTGCCAGTGAGATGCCCCATCATGGGCCACGCTAGAAGCAACATCTCAGTTCCTGGTCCAGTGATTCCCATATTTATTCAGCTTCAGTCTCTCCCCTAAGCTCCAGACCTGCATCACAGAATGCCTGCTCAATGCTTCCACTTGAAAGCTGCATATGCGCCTCAGATTCAGCATTCTCCAAATTAAAGGCTTCACCCACCCAAACCTGCTGCTCCTCCAAGTTTCTTTCTGCTAATGACACCATCTCCCCAGTCACTCAAGCTCAGCCCCTCAGATGCATTTTGACTCCTCCCTTCCCCTCATCCACTCACATCCAGACAGCTACCTATATATCAATTTCATATCTCTCCCATCAGTCTCCACCTCTCTACTCATAAGGATACCTCCCTAATCAGGCCCTCATCACCTCTCTCACTTGGACTACTGGAATAATAGGAATGGTAGTTTTTGTTAACTGTAAAATGGGCTGTTTCATTTCATTCTCTAATCTGAGATACCAGACTGGCCAGACTGGCCTACCATATGTGATAAAGGTGAGAGGTGGGTGTCCAAGAGACCCACAGAATGTTTCATATTTCATTGGTTTAAGTATTATGCCTGTGATTGTAATGGACGTTATACATTATTTTTTATGTATTAAGTCTTTATCAATATGTACTTGTGAGTCTTTTGTGTTAAGTATTTCTTTTGTGTAAAGAAAAATAAATAATTGTCCTATACCTGATCTTGTAGTTGAAATATCTTTCCAAGCTATCTTAATCATTCTCTAGACATATACCTAATTTTTAAGTGATTGTCTCTAAATTTTTATTCAGAGTTAATAAGAGAAAAAAAAATAGACCCTTCCCTTTTGAGGCCAGGTTTCTACAGGACTAACCCCAGTTCACATAAATGCTGAGGTAGGGCTGATTAGTGTGAGAAGGTGTCCAAGCCCTCGTGGGCCATGATTATGATGTTCCTGAGAATAAGGCTTTAGACTAGTCTTTTTTCATTACCATTCCTCATAGGCACAGCTGCCATTTAATGCTAATGGTATTGATGGGGACTATGATGTTGCAAATTCCCCAAAAGCCTGAGCAGAGAAATCAGTTCCCACTTTTTGTGCTTCATCTCTCCTCTAACACAAGACCAGAACATTATTTAGTCAAGTGGATACAATGAAGTTCAGTGCATAGTCACACAGGGTGGGCAACCAAACCATATCCATGGGAGAAGGTCAAGGATCATGGTATGCATGTGTCTGGCAGGCTGCTAGACTAAATCTTACTGGAATGTTACATTGAAAGTATTCTTGGAGTTCCCTCCTCGTGTGTCACCCAGGTATGGTGACTAACTTAGCGGATGAAATCCCTTTAGAAGAGAAATCCCCTTGGTGCACCTCCAGTGATTCTTTTCCAAATTCACACAACAAAGGTGGTATTGGTCTTCTGTCAAAAGCTGACTTATATTAAACTGTAGAGAAATTCTGAGAAATCAGAGAGTGAAAGTTTAAAGGCATTTGTCCAAATATCATAGCTCTTCAGTCATGGCAGCACCACCCAGAACAGACCTTGGAGGTTACATAGTTTAACATCCTCATTGCACACATAAGAAAGCTGAGGTTCACAGAGAGCTTGAAAGTCACAAAGACAGGGGCCCCCATGTCTTCTGATTCCAACTCTTGTGCTCTTTCCATCAGTGTATGTGTACATACCTGGGAGGCAGAGACAAAAGGCATCATGTTCCTGGTGGTCTTGTCTGAAGAGGAGGAGAATTCCCTTAGGCAATTAGAGTTTCTGGCCAACAATAACAAGATAATAAGAACATCAGATTAATGTTCATCAAAATTTTTCCAGCAGAGATAGAATGAATGGAAAAATATTTAAGGCACAGCAGATACCACTTAGGTTAGTCCTCTAGAAAGACAACCTGACAAAAAAGATAATTTAACTTTAGTAGGGATTTCTAAGGAGGGCTATGAAATTTACTTTCTTAGAAAAAAAAAGATAAGTAACTGGGTTACTCACAGACTTGAATGGGAAACAGGGAGCTATACTATTAGTATCACTTCGAAACTGTAAAATTTCTGGCTTTGATTCAGTGATGTCAGATTTTGCACAAGGCATGTAAATGAATGAGATTGATTTTCCTTCCTCAGAGCCAAGCTGGCAGGGTAAGCAGTAAATCGCTGTAGTTCTCTCATATTCACCTCCAAATAACCATAAAATAGCACCCAGAACCCATCCTAGTAGAGTGGAGCCAATGGAAAGATGGGCGGAGCCTGTTAGACTTGGAGGATCAGCAAGAAAGGTCCATATCACTCAGGTAAAAGGGGAATGCACTCCAGGAGAGAAAGTGTCCCATCAAGACAGCAGCAAGACCCACCTCAGCAAACCAGCTGGAGATCTTGAGCCCCAGTGTGGTGGAACAGGCAAAAGCCAACATCAGGACACACTCCACCCTGCCATGTGCCTTAGGATAGACAGGGGAACTAGCAGACTCCAGCTCTGAGAACCACCACGTACTTTAATGTAGCCCTGGGCAGGCAGGCATGCTCCAGAGACAAGATCTATCCATGCTTCTTTGTAGCCCAGGGCTAATAGATATCCTTCAGGGGCCAGACCTCCATGTGTTTCAGTGCAGCCCTGGGAAATGCAAAAAAAACCCCACCTGGCCTCAGCACATGGCAAACACCACAAGTAGAACCCTAGCTCAGCACCAGGTAATGGGTCAGACCACTACAGTCTCCATCCACCAGCAGCTGAGGCCCCAGCACACAATGCCAGTGACCAGGTCCCTAGCCCCCACCACAAGAAGCTTGGGAGAATCTCCCCGGTGCTCCAGGAGGAGAGCTCAACTTTAAAAGCCACAAAAATAGGCAAAAATGAGCAAGAAGGAAAAAACAAATGTTGACAATAAAAGTTACTATGGTGATAGAGAAGATCAAAACACAAAACTCAGAAGAGGACAGTATTGTCAATATACCTACATCTGAAACCTCAAAGGGGAATTAGAATTGGTCTCAAGCCCAAAAATCCTTCTTAGAAGAGCTCAAGAACGATTTAAAAAAATCAAATAAGAGAAGTAGAAGAAAATTTGGGAAGACAAATGTGAGGTATATAAGAGTGAGTAAACATCTTGGAAAAGGAAGGACAAAAATTGACCTAAGAAAATGATTCCTTAAAAAATACAATTGGCCAAATGGGAAAAAAAACCACTGAAGAAAACAACTCTATAAAAAGTAGAACTGGCAAAATGAAAATGGACATACAAAAGTTGACTGAAGAAAATAACTCCTTAAAAAATCTAAATGACAGAACAGAAGTTTGGACAATAATATATATTTTTTCATTTTAACTCAGTTGACGATTTCAAACAATTTGCAACTTCTGTTACTTTTTATGTCATCCTCACCAGGAGTGAATTTAAACTTGGATTCCTCCCAACTTTGCTCTCTCCCAAGAGACACTTTTTATTGGGGCCTCAGGAGCCTAGGTAAGTTAGTTAGGGAACCTAGCTCATGGGCTTTATTAAAGACTGACTTAGCACAGGATGCAAGGGCCACATTCTGATTCAACTAAAGGAAATCACTCATTTGCTTTATTGGTATCTATCACTGGTATGTGGTAACATCATCAAACTCCTTTGTCTGGGGTCTGTTGGACCCTGAGACTGGTGAAGGGCTGCAATTCCAACTCTCCCAGGTCTTCCACTACCAGCTGTGTTGCTCTCAGACATCAGGGGACTTATTGAGAGTTTCCAGTAGGACCCCCAAAAACTGAGCTGATCACTACTTTCATCCCTAAAGTACTTTTAATGAGTATGATAATTTGGATTAACTCTTCTTTTTCTCAAGGACAGAAGTAGTCCTGAGAAAACCGTCCAGAAAGTTAGGGGGGACACTGATTGGACTCCAGGGTCTCTATTGTTGAAGTTGCAAAGGAAGCAATTAGAGCATCTTAGATCTAGAGACCTGCAAGGGACCTGAGAGGATATTGAGGCCAACCTTTTTATTTTACAGATGAGGAAACAGAGGTCTAGACAGGTTAAAGGCCTTGCCTGAGGTCACAGAGTGAATTCTGAAGCAGAATTGGAACTGGACTCTTGCTGACTCCAAATCCGATACTCTGGTACCATAGTGTCCTAAAAGGCAGCCCAGACTCGTTAAGCTGAAGAAGGAAATAGAAAGCATTTTGTCCTACCAGTGGAAGTACTCAGATTGGAGACATAGGCATCTTAGATTGCTCAGTATGTCTCAGAAATTTACTGTTTTTTCCTTTCTCTCAGAAAGGATTTTCCTTATTGCTGTTGCTGAGTAATGTAGTTTGCTAAAACTGGATTAACAATTAAGTGACCTGGGTTGGAGCTCTGATTATTTGATGAAAGAAAGTGTCTGATCATTAGGAAAGCACCAAGCCACTCTGGGAGTCAGTTTTGTCATTTCTTATTAAGTGTTTACCTGTAAGATGAGGAATTTGAAATAGATAAGCTCTAAATCCTTTAATTCTGTTTATTTCATCTATAAAATTGGAATAATGAAATGGATTTTTCATGTGGAGAAAGAGACTGATAGAAACAGAGACAGAGATAGAAACACAGGGAGAGAACAGAGACAGAGAGCAGTTTCAGAGGAGTGATAAGATCCAAAGCCAGACTGAAAAGGGTGGAGGAATAGAGCAACAGCCCTGAAGTCAGGAGGAGCTGTGTTCAAATCCAACCTCAGACTACACACTTGACACTTCCCAGCTGTGTGACCCTGGGCAAGTCACTTCACCCCATTTGCCTTAAAAAAAAGTTTTTTAAAAAAAGGGTGGAGGAGCAAGAGAGCAAAGAAAATGGAGATAATGAATGTAATCAGCTTTTATCAAGATTTGAGCTGAATAAGGGAGAATGTAAGATAACTTGAGCATCGCTTTAAGGGTCTAATAGAAGAGTTTTAAAGAAGGAGAATTGTATATGTGTGTAGGCTGTAGGTAGTGAGCCAAGTGATAGGAGATACTTAATAGTAGGGGAGATTATTGAGAGAGAAATCCATTGAAAATTATGAGAGGTGAAGAAATCAAAGGCAGACATGGAAGGGTTAGCCTTGAGCCTCACCCATCAAATGTCACTTTTTCATCAGAAGTTGGAGTATAGATGAAGAAAATGGAGAAGTGATGTCAAAGGTTTGTGTGATGTAGGGAAGGGGAGAAGAGAAATTTCAAGGGAAACTATTTTCTCAGCAAAGTGGGAGGCAACAACTTCAGTTGTGATGTTGTGGAGGAGGGCTGTGGTAGGAGGCTTGAGGAGGGGATAATAAAAACAATAGCTAACATGGATTTAGCACTTGTTATGTGCCAGGCACTGTACTAAGCCCTTCACAAATGTAATCTCACTTAATCCTCACAACAATACTGGAAAGTAGGTGCTGTTATTCTCCTCATTTTACAGATGGATTCAGGAATAACAGTCTTCCCCATTTCATTAGCCCAATGGGATTGGCATGGGTGACAACTTGTGAACTTGGCACTTTCTTGCCTCATGACACATTCTCTGCTCCAGCATTTAGTGTTTGCCTCCTATTGTCTCATCTTTGCATACTGCAGCTTCAATCCTTTGCTTCTCATGGACTCATTCCCCACTGCCCACCCCATGACTCTCAGGGAAGCTAGGGAGTCTAAATGCAAAGGCAACCTAGGGAAGGGAGACAACCAAACCCAGATACTGTAGCATACATATGACATACCCCTCTCTCATTGTGGGACAACATGTGCTAGAGCACACTTAAGGGAGGGAGAGTTTCCCAGTGTCCCTTCTGTTTCCTAGAGAGGACTGAGATAGTCTCACATGTGGAGGAGTGTTTCACAAATTCTGTTCCATATATTTCCCTCTGAGGAAACTTCTTCAATCCTAAGGACTTCACAGAATTTTTTTTTTAAAAATCACTTCAGAAGCACGAGCCTATTAGTTGTAGATTTTGCTGTCCTTGCCAAAATTACTCAAGGTTCATCTTCATTATTAACATTATTAACAAAACAACTCATCATTTGACATCATTAATTCCTAGATATCCTTAGTGATAGCATAGTGTATCCTTAAACAAATATTAAACAGGTATGTGAAACAATCATACATGAATATCAATGAATGCATGAGGAAATAATAGGTATATCAAAATGAGAATGTTTTTTCAAAACCAGAAAACATGCAACAATATTTGACATATGAAACATATATAACAATATGCAGCAACATTCAAAGGTATGTCAGATGTGCTGAATATGTGTGAAAGGCAAATCGTGTCACCCATGGTCACACACCTGGGAAGTGGATGTTGAAGCCACATCTTCCTGATTCTCCTATCTGTTAAGCACTCTATGCACTATTTTCTCTTGGGAAATAGATGTCCTCTTGGAATATCTGCTGGTGACATTCTATTATTCACTAACATTGTGCTTCCATCTCTTGCCTTTGTGTAGATTCATTTCTTCATAAAATATAGCCTTGAAGGAGAGGTCACAGTCAAAAAACAGAATCTCAGAAATCTAAGGTAACTCCTTAACATCACAAAGTTACAGAATTTGAGAGTCAGGCAGGAAGCCTACAGCCATTTTGTCTTCCTCTTACCTGAAAGGAATCTCCATTGTAAGATAATCATTCAAGTTATCCTTCACTCTCTCCTTGATAATTTCCAAAGAGGCACAACCCATCACCTCTGAAGACAGCCAATTCCACTTTGGGACAGCTCCATTCTTTAGAAAGTAATTTCTGAAATTAAACTTAAATTGGTCTCTTTATCATTTTCACTCATTGCTCCTGCTTCTGCTTGAGGTCAAATAGAACAAAGCCTAATGATTCTTCTCCATGACAATTCTTAAAATACTTGTAGATAGATATCATATTTCTCTCCCCCCACCTCTTTAAATCTTCTCTTTTCCAAGCTAAATAATTCTATTCTGTAAATTATTTTTATATGATATGGACTCAAAATTCTTGATTCATTGTATCTTCCTTATGATTTAGATTGAGTTGATATGTCCTGAAGGACGGTGACTTGTTTTGTGAGTGTCCCATTATTTTTAAATTTTTTTTTGTATTTGTACAACTTTTTATTTCTTTAATAAATAAATAAATTTTTAGTTTTCAGCATTCACTTCCATAAGCTTTTGAATTTTAAATTTTCTCCCCTTCCCTCTCCAAGATGGCACAAAATGTGATACAGGCTCTACATATACTTTCCCATTAAATATATTTTCCATATTAGTCATGTTGTAAAGAAGAATTAGAACCAACATAATATGCATATCAAAATGAGAATTTTTTTCAAAACCAGAAAACATGCAACAATATTTGATATATGAAACAAATCCAACATTATGCAGCTATTTTAAAAGGCATGTCATGTGTGTTAAATATGTGTTCAAGGCAAATTGAGTCACTCATGGCCACATACTTAGGAAGAATAGGAGGAACCATGAGAAAGAAGAAAAAGAGCAAATACTGTGCTTTGATCTGCATTCAGACTCCACAGTTCTTTCTCTGGATGTGGATGGTATTTTCCATCATGAGTGTTTTGGAGATTTCTTAGATCTTTGCATTGCTGAGAAGAGCTAAGTCTATCAAAGTTAGTCATCGCACTAATTATATTTAAATTGAAAAGTACATCCTGTCCTTTTCTCATTCAGTTTTTTTATATACATGTCAAATCTAATTTTTCCACACTCTGTCTCTTGGTTGAGTTGATATACCTTGCTCCCAAGTAGACAGCTCATTTTCACTCTAGGGTATATGTCTCTCAGGCATATATTTTCCAATGTATACTTCCTCTGATTTCTATTTTGCTATTGGTTTGGATAAATGGGTTTCTTTTCCATTTACTATATGTGTTCATTGTAGAACTGACATCTGCTGGAAAGGGAGTTAAACATTAAACCCGTAGCTTGGCACGCTTCTTCTCCACTAAAGGATGGTGATGAGAAGTATAGCTCCAACCTAAAAATTACTTTTCTAAGACTAACAATATTGAAGGGAACAGAGAGATGTAATTCTAGCCTAGGGCTCCCTCCCTCTGAGGAGAATATAGTGGCCAGTTTCTGGCTCTAACTTCCTTTTCGCAGGAATCAAAAGATCTCCTTGGAGAAGGGTGCGAGGAGGAGATGCTAGAGACGTCTATTCTTCCCATCCGTCAAACTCTGAGAAATGCATGTGGACACACATGGTATCTATGTACAAAACTGTACATCCACACCACCCCCCTCTACTGTGTGCTCATTTGTATAGGACTTGTTCAGGTCTGTGAAGTCCCTTCCTTTGAGGAAGCTCTAAAATTTGAATCGATATAATTCAATTTTGTTTGAATTTGTATTGAGTCAATGATGTAACTTGTACTTTTACCTGTAAAGTTTCCACTAAGTTTACCTTGGTGATTTCTGCTTCTTGTTGAATTCCCAATATCTTTTGATTTTGATATTTTCTTGTGGACTTTCCCAAGTATTGTGACCAGGCTGTTATATTTTTCACATTTTTTTGGAGAGGCTTGGCTGAGTCTTGGGTATTCTCTTCAAGCTTTGCCTGCTAGACATATTCCACTACTCCACTGTTCTGGTGACTAGATCTATGTGTTGATTACATTATTTGTTGAGGGCTCCTCTTGTCCCTCCTGCTTTCTCACATAATTTTGATGTCTTTCCTTATTCTTGCTATCCTTGACTTATCTCCCATGAACAGATAACCCTTCTTCTCAATACAAACATCACTACTTGCAACCTTGATACCATGCTATCCTGCCATTTCAAGCAGATATTCTCATTTACCATCTACACTCTTATTGGTCTTCCATCATTCCCTGTCTACTAGCTGCTTTTCTTCTGATTACAAATATAAACATGTCTCCCCCATTCTTAAAAAGATGTTGACATTATCAAACTATCTCTAATTAGATCGTCCTACTGTTGTCCTACATCATTCCACACCTTAATGGCTAAACTCACTGATAAAACTGTCTAAAATTGGTACCTCCACTTCCTCTCCTCTTAGTCTCTTTTTTTGATGCTTGGCATTCTGGCTTCTGACCTCATCATTTAATTGAAACTAGTGATTACTTAGTCACTAGTGATTTTTTATTTGCCTAATGGCAGTCTAATGGCAAAGCTTTCTTCATTCCTCATCCTTCTTGACCTTTCTGTAGACTTTATCACTGTCAGTCAGTCTTTTCTTCTGGAGGCTTAGGTTTTCATGACACGTCTTTCTTCTGGATCTCCTCCTACCTGTTGGAATGCTTCTTCAAGATGTCCTTTGTTGAATCTTCATCTAGGCTATGCCAACTAACTATAGGTGTCCTTTAAGGCTCTATCCTGGATTCTCTTCTCTACAATCTATATTGCCTTGTTTGGCGGCCTTACCAGCTTCTGCAAAATCAATTATCACCTCTATGGTGATGATTCTCGGCTTTATTTATCTATGTCTATCTATATATTTATATATATATATATATAATATATTATTTATTATATATATGTATATTTATCTCTATATACTATACTTCTGACCTCCAGTCTCAAAATTCCTATTAGACAGCTATACATGGATGTCCTGTAGATGAATGATCCTCAACATGTCCAAAACTAAATCCATTATCTTTCTCCCCACATATTCTCCTCTTCCTAACTTTCCTATTACTAATCAGGGTACCACCATCCTCCTAGGTTATTCAGGTCACAACCTAGGTGCCATCCTCAATTCTTCACTCATATATCCAATCTCTTGCTAACTATTGTGACAGTATTGTTAACATAAAACCCCTTCTCTTCTCCTCATCACTTCTGCTTAGACTATTGCCCAAACTTCTGGCCTCAATTCTCTCCTCACTCAGCCAGTCCTTTATCCTCCTGCCAACCTGATGTGCCCAAAGTATAAATCTCACCATGTCACTCCCCAACTCAATAAAATACGGTGGCTCACTGTTACCTGCAGAATAACATATATACCAGTGTTTGGCTTTTAAAGCCCTTAGAAACTTGGCCCCTTCCTATCTTTCTAGTCTTATTACATTTTGCTCCACTGGCTTTCTTGTTGGTCGTTGTACTAGCCACTCTAGCCCTGATTCTGAACCTTTTCACTGGCTTTTCTCCATGCCTATAATGTTCTCCTTCTTCTCCTCTGCCTTCTAGCTTCTCTGGCTTCCTTCAAGATTCAGGTGAAATCCTACTTTCTGAAAAAACCCTTTCCTATCTTTTCCCCATGCTAGAACTTTAGCTGTGAAATTATCTTTCATTTACTTGTATATACTTTGTTAGTATATAGTTGATTGCATGTTGTGTCCCCCATATAACGGCAGGTAATGTTTTTCCTTTCTTTGTATCCATAGCATCTAGTACAGTGTCTGGTATATAGTAAATACTTAATAAATAATTCTTGACTTGTATTATTGACTATATCCATCACTCTTGCTTGTAAAAAATCTAAACATTCTTCCACTTATACTTGGAGCTTTCTTGGCTGATTTATTGACTGTTTCTCAACTTCTTTCTTCCAGAAGAGCAATTTTACTTCTCAATGCAGTCATGATTTATATACATTTTCAGTAGAGATATGCAAGATATTATGCTTTATCATTATTTTGTTCTGTTCCTTCTTTGCCAATTTATTTTCTTCTGTTATTTTCTTCTCTATGTTAATTATCGACATTGATGTGCCTTGTGAAAGTTCCAGATTTTCTTTTCCCCTGAGGTCATATATTGGATGTATTTTGTTATATTTTTTATTTCTGGCAACTCTGTCTCAGTTTTTTTTTTAAATTACAAATATTTTCAGCATTCTAGAGCCTTTTTTTAGTTTGTACATTTCTTTAACTTTGTGTTTTCCTTTTCTGCATAAAAATTGTTTGGCAAAATATTTTGGTAATAAAGCTCTTTTGGGAAAGAAACCATTGGTTCTTTTTAGGAGTTTGGCTCCCTACCTTTTTGAAAGGGTTCTTACCTTTTTTTGTTAATTTTGGACTTCTTTTGCAGTAGGGCAAACTGTATGAATTGCTTATCATTGTAATATTTTTACGTATGTAACCATTGACTCAAAGAGCCAATTCTTTGGGATGCTTTCCTCCTTGGTGGAGCTTATTTCCTAAATGCTCTACAACTATATGAGGGGCAGGTAGGACTTGTGAGAGCTGCAAAGAAAAGAGATCTGGGCTCTTCTGGCTTCCAGTATAGAGAAGACATGTAATTACAACCTCTCTTCAGGTCCATGAAGAGGAAGAAGCACACATATAGAGTAGCTTACAATCACCATCATGTCTCCTTCCCCAGCTTAGAATGAAGGTTAAAATTTTGAGCACATCCGAAAAAGAGGAAATAATTCATGCTAACTTACAAGACTGCAAAACAGAAAAAGAAGGCAATAGAGTTGCTGATTAACTGAAAGACTGTTTGTACAGGAGGTGTATGGATGACCTCAAAAATAGAATATCTTCAGGATAAGAGAAAGGACTTGAATCAATATTATGTCAAACAGCCAGAATATATTTTTTTTGTGAAGGACATAAAAAATTGGAAGTAAATAAGGGAATTTTGTCTTCTCTCACAAAAGCTACCTGATCACATGTATTCAGCCTATGTATATTCTGGCTACTACATGTGAAAATCAGGAAACCTCTCATTATCTTTAGATAATTTCTGCTTCCTGATTTTTATGACCTAACAATCATGGCAATGAGCATGGAATTCATCTGATGGATTTGAGGTGTAGCAAAGCCATCATGTGTAAATGTGGCCACTACTAAGCTAGTAAGAGGCCCTGCAATTTCTATCACAAAGCCTCTCCCCTGGTTGCTCTCACTCTGCCAGCCCTGAAAAGGGAATTCCAGTTAAGGGGCTGGTTGTAATGTGCAGCCTGTGGATCTCCACAGCCAAAGGTACCTTCTGTGACTCCTTTAGAAAAGCAAGTTAAAAAAACTGATCATTCTGGTATTTTTCAGAACAAATATGATCAATCTGGTATGCTTCAAGAGCTTGAAGTGTTAAGTATTTTCTTTGCAAGCATTATCTATGCTTTTTAGCTTAGTAGAGCCAAATTAACTTCTCTCTCTCTCTCTCTCTCTCTCTCTCTCTCTCTCTCTCTCTCTCTCTCTCTCTCTCTCTCTTTCTCTCTCTCTCTCTTTCTCCCTGTCATCAATAAGGGGAGGCAGAGAAGAGACACAGATAAGAGTGAAGGAAATCTTGCTCCCACAAACACAATGTACAGAAATTTGTGGAGTAAACTAGAGACTAAATACATGTCTGAAATGTAAGTTTTATACTGGGGATTTCCAAATTGTGGTTTAAATGTTTATATAAATGCTGAAACATTTTAGTGAGTTTTGTGATATACTCTGTAGAGTTAGTTTTAAGAAATGATAGGAATAAAACCATGAAACATTACATGGAAACAGTACTTAGACTTTGATCACTTATTCCCTCAAGAGTGACAGATGCATTGTTTAAGTACAAGGAAGGAAGGTTATTTTCACTGACTAAAAAAAGAAAAAGAAGAAAGGAACTGAAACTAGTTTGAAAGTATTATCAGTGATGTCTAAAAGTGAAATCAATCGGTTTGTAATCTGTAGTCAAAATTTACATTGTACATAAAAATGACTTATTATGAACTCTTCACCATTAAAAGAGAAAGACTATAAAATCAGGAAGTAGCTTAAAAATAATAAGAGGTTAGTTCAGGAGAATGTTTTGGGTTACCACTGTATTTTCTTCTGTGTATGATACTTAATTGTTTGGGTAAACTAGAAGCAAAGTTGCCTAAAAGAAATTGGAATAGAACATGCATTTGTAAGCTCTTAAAAACCCCAAAGGTATAAGTATTACAATTAATTGGTATTGTGTAATAAAAACTTGGGATCGTTTAGAAGGACAAAATCCTTAGAGTAGAATGAAGATTATTTCAATAGATAGTCTGGGATATGATTGGAAAATATGGGGTAGAGGAATTAATGAAGTAGAAAAAAGTAAGTCTAGAGTCAGAACATAATTCCTCCTCTATTTTCCTGTTGGGTAAGATAAATTTCTATACCCCTTTGCCTGTGTATCTTATTTCCCAGTTGCATGTGGAAACAATTTCTAACCTTTGTTTCTAAAACTTTGAGTTCCAAATTCTCTCCCCTCCTCCTTCCCTACTCACCCTCATTGAGAAGGCAAGCAATTTGACATAGGCTATACATGTGTAGTCATGCAAAACACTTCCATAATAGTTATGTTGTCAAAGGCTAACTACTTTTCCCTCCATCCTATCCCAGTCCCCATTTATTCTATTCTCTCCTTTGTCCCTGTCTCTCTCAAAAGTGTTTACTTCTGTCCCTCCCCTGATCTGTCCTCCCTCTGTTATCCTCTTCCCCCCTACTTTTCTGTAGGGTAGGATAGATTTCCATACCCAGTTGGGTG
This sequence comes from Phascolarctos cinereus, assembly GCF_003287225.1. NCBI lineage: Eukaryota > Metazoa > Chordata > Mammalia > Diprotodontia > Phascolarctidae > Phascolarctos > Phascolarctos cinereus. The sequence continues at coordinate 231,778,544 of NW_027555958.1, read as the reverse complement.
TGTATGTTATTCCCTCCTTAAGCAAATCTGATGAGAGTACAATTCACTCATTCCTTCTCACCCCTCGGCTCTTCCTTTTTCTTACCGCTTTTATGTGAGATAATTCACTCCGTTCTACATCTCCCTTTCTCTTTCTCCCAATATGTTCCTTTCTCAACCCTTAATTTTCTTTTTTGGATATCATCCCTTCATATTGAACTCACCCTGTGCCCTCTGTCTATATATATTCCCTCCAACTCTCCTAATAATGAGAAAGGTCTCGTGAGTTATGAATATCATCTTTCCATCTAGGAATGTAAACAGTTCAACCATAATAAGTACCTTACGATTTCTCTTTCCTGTTTACTTTTTTGAGCTTCTCTTAAGTCTTGTATTTGAAAGTCAAATGTTCTATTATGCTCTGACTTCTCAAGAATGCATTAAATTCCTCTACATCATTGAATGTCATTTTTCCCCTCATTGATTATACTCATTTTTACTGGGTAGGTGATTCTTGGTTGTGATCCTACCTCCTTTGTCCTCTGGAATATCATATTCCAAGGTCTCCAGTCCCTAACATAGAAGCTGCTAAATCTTGTGTTAGCGTGATTGTGTTTCCATAATACTTGAATTGTTTTTTTCTGGCTGCTTGCAATATTTTCCCCTTGAGCTGGGAACTCTGGAATTTGGCTATAATATTCCTAGGAGTTTTTTTTTTAAGAAGCTATTACAATTGTGTTATTAGAAAATGACTTCTCTTTGGATATGGATGCTGTGAAATTAATTAAGCTATTACAGGTTATTATTATGTGAAAATTACAAGTAGTTAATTTGGTATATTTTAAAAAAGTAAAAAACAAAAATCATTTCCTCTGTGGAAAAAGTGTGAAAAAAGAAAACATTTTTAAAAGAAATATTTATTTTTGCTTTTCAACATTCACTTCCATAAGATTTTCTCCTCATCTCTCTCCTCTCCCACTCCAAAATGGCATGTAAATTGATACAGGCTCAATATGTACATTCATATTAAACCTATTTTTACATTAGAAATGTTTTAAAGAAGAATTAGAACCAATGAGGAAAAACCACAAGATAGAAGAAACAAACAAAACAAAAAATGAGCAAATACTATGCTTCGATCTGCATTCAGACTCCATAGTTCTTTTTCTGGATGTGGGCAGCATTTTCCATCATGAATCTTTTGGAGTTGTCTTAGATCCTTGCATTGCTAAGAAGTCCGAAGTTTATCAAAGTTAGTCATTATACAATGTGGCTGTCACTGTATACAATGTTCTCCTGGTTCTGCTTACTTCACTCAGCATCAGTTCATATAAGTCTTTCCAGGTTTTTCTGAAGTCTGACTGCTCATCATTTCTTGTGGCACAGTTGTATTCCATTACATTCATATACCACAACTTGTTCAGCCATTCCCCCACTGACAGTCATCCCCTCAATTTCCAATTACAAAAAGAGAACCTTTTAAAAATCTCCTTATCTATAAACTTGTCAGGTTCCTTGGGACCATCTACTTGATCAAGGTGATAAAAATCATTAGCCGTGTGAAAGAACTTGCCTAACATAATGAAATCCTAAAATAATCAATTTATTTTTCTGAAAGACAGACAGCTATGTGGCACGGAGGACAGAGTTCCAGTATTAAAATCACAAAGTCCTGAGTTCAAATCTGGCCTCAGATACTTACTAGATATGTGACCTCGGGCAAGTCACTTAATCCTGACTCAGTTTTCTCATTTATAAAATGATCTGGCAATAGAAATGTCAAACCACTCTAGTAACTTTACCAAGAACACCTTAAATGGGATCGTGAAGAGTTGGACACAACTGAACAACAACAAAAATTACTGAGAAAACTGGTATCACCTCTTCCATCACAAATGTTCACCACTGACGTGGGGAGGGGAAAAGGACTTATAAGTCTCTTTACAGTGAAGAAGCCATTTATATGAAGATTTCTGATGACTGAAATTATGAAAATATGTCTAGGAGAGCATATATTGAAGTTACATCTTGAGCTAACTTATTTTCAATACATTCCAGTGTTGAAGATTTATGTTTGTTCAAGGGGGTTAATATACAATATCTTAAGAGATGGTGTGGAGGCTTACAGTAAGAAGTTAGTGTTGCGGTCTGCATACGTTTTTTTTCCCCTGGTTCCACTTACTTTGCTCTGCAGCAGCTCATTTAATTCTTCTAATATTTTTCTGAATTTTCCATGACCGTTGTCTCTGGCCCAATTATCATTCTTGTACCATAATTCATTTTGTCCTTTCCCAAAAATTAAGTGGCCTCGTTGTTTCCACCTCTTTGCTACAAAAAATTTGCTATTAGTACTTTAGTGAATATGGTACCATGTTTTCTTTTTTAACTTCCTTGGAGTATATACACCTATCAGTGGGTTGTCTGGCTCACATGGCATAGATCTTTTAAGTACTTATTCAACTTAGTTCATAAATTGTTCTCCAGAAATGCTAGACAAATTCATAGCTTCACCAATAGAGTACTAGAGTATCTACCCTTCTGCAGCCCTTTCAACATTAACTATGTGTATTTCTTATCATCATGTCCAATTTCCTGTGTACAAGGTTAATCATCAGAATTGTTTTGCTTTGAATTTCTATAATTTTTAACGATTTGGAGCTATCTTTCATTTGGTTGTTAATAGTTCACAATTTTACCCTTTAAGAACTGTTTCTTCATATCCTTTGACCACTTATTGAATGGATAATTCATCTTGGTCATATATTTATGTTCCCTATATATGTTTTATGTCAGATACTTGTTACGAATAGTTGCTGAAAACATTTTCCCCAATATATAGCTTTTTTTTTCTTATGGTGGCATTGATTTCTTTTGTTCAAAAATATTTTCAATTTCATAGAATCAAAAATGCCTATTTCCCTTGTTATCACTTGTCTCTCTGTCTCTGTCTCTCTGTCTGACCAGAAGGAAAGGCCTCATGCTGAGCCAGCTCCAGTGGGCAAAGATAATTATGGTCTGGGAAAATTTGGGTCTGCCCCTTTCCCTGGAGGGAGCAGGGAAGAAGGAATAACCAGCTAGATTTGTGCTCCACACTAACTCCTGCATTTTTTTTGGACAGTTGGGGTAAAGTGACTTGCCCAGGGTCACACAGTTAGTAAGTGACAAGTGTTTGGTTTGAGGCTGGATTTGAACTCAGGTCCTCCTGACTTCTGGGCCAGTGCTCTATCCACTGCACCATCTAGCTGCCCCCTAACTCCTGCATTTTACAAAGTATTTCTAAAATAAGTTCTTCATGTTGAGTTCATATCCTCCCAATTAATAACTCAGGATGAATGAATTAGTAAAGTGGCAAAAGGAAAAAAGTAACACTCCAATTTTTTTAGCTCCATTTTAAATCATTCAAGTGTCTTAGAGAGATATTCAAACTGCTCAAAGATAAGCAGCACATTACCTTGTCCCTAGTTTTCCAGAGGAGCATTTCGAATCCTGGGACTGACACCACTGTGATACTCGTAACGTCACTGTCACTTCAGCTGTCCTTTCTATCCAGAAATTCTTAGCATCCATGCTTTTCTACCACTCAACCTCCAAAGAGTGAAAAGGCCTCTTGCTCCCTGACCTCTTCTGAAGGTAGTAGCTCCTGGTTGTTCTTCCCTCTCTTCCCCTTCCCTTGAAGAGTTAGCTGTGTAGGTGGAAAAATCTTGAAGTGTTTTCAGTGAGGAATGACTTTTGCATTAGAAGCTTCAGTGAATGTATATGGGAGAGAGTGGTGATCAAGGGACACTGGAAACAGTGGCAGTGTACATGACTCATTGGCAGCAGTGCAGAGAGTTACTGAATCAGTGGGTCATTGTGTGCCAGAGCGAGTGTGAAGCTCGTAGACATGATGTGGCCCTAAGGTTTAAAAGAATATTAATGTTGCTTTTCCAGTACTTTATGAAACTCCAGCTTATTCTGTAACTTGAAAGACATCCTCAAGTTCTTTCCCTCTTCTCTTGAATCTGTATCAAAAGCATTGCTTTTGTGTCCCTTATCCTATGTTCCCCTTCTTCTTTAATTTTTCTATTTCTAAAAACATTTTTAGGCAGCTGGGGTTAAGTGACTTGCCCAGGGTCACACAGCTAGTGTGTCAAGTGTTTGGTCTGAGGCCGGATTTGAACTCAGGTCCTCCTGACTTCAGGGCCAGTGCTCTATCCACTGCACCACCTAGCTGCCCCTATCTTTTAATTTTTAACTTGTGCCTTCATGCCCTGTCCTTAAATCATTAAAACATAAAGAATTCCCATTTTCTCCTTCATCTTATGTCATAAAATCCTTCCTTGACCTGTCTCTAATCTTTAATCTCCCTAAAACTTCTAAAACTATACTAACTATCTTCCTCATTCTGTCCTTAAAAAACAAGCCTCTGTCTCTCTGTAGGTTGCTAGTCCTCCTTCCAGGGCTAGTCTGATGCTTTTGCATCAATAAAACTCCCAGTGGTTACACAGAAGGTCTAAGTGAATTCTTTCACACTTGAACCAGCTCTCCCAACTCTAAACCTCAACATAAAATGCTGCTGAAACCCTGGAGTTTAAATATTAACTGGACTCTGCTGATCTTCTCCTAGCCACTGGGATAGGAGGTAACTGACCTTTTAATATATCGGTTGGGGACGATGGTGTGTATCAGAGTAACAGCTTCATTAACAACCCTGAGATCTTGAACTGTTCAGTATTCTCCATTAGGCATTTTTACAGGAAGGATAAGGGTATTATGTGGGGGTTGACAGGGGACAAGGATTTTATACTTATGGAATTTTTCAATCAATGGTTATAATCCTTCCCAGGCTTTGGGCTTAATTGGATATTGACGATGTTGGGGAAACACATTAGAATCTCAGAGGTGAATGATGGCTGGGGGGGCCTGAGTAGCTCCACCAGGAATTCCCTGATCCTAAACAATTGGCTCAACTGTGTCCCACACTTCCAGCACAACATGAGGAGGTGTGGTGAGCAAAGGGAAAAGGGAGATGGGAGGCTTAACTAGAGAAAATTCCTTCTCAATTTCACCATCGGGTTCCTTCCCAACAGGGGGCAGGACAAGAGGAGATGATAAGGAAGGAGTGTTCAAACAACAGATCCTCAAATATGCAGGGGAGGGGATACGTCTCATGAAATGCCTTAGTTTTCCCCTCGATGCCCATGCTCCAACAGGTTGAGGAGCAGGTTGAGCCAGAATAATTGGTTAAAACAGAGAACATAGCCACCATATCTATTATAAATTTAGTAACCTTATCTTAGACCTTGATTTTTGCGGAGAGCTCAGCGAGAGAGATGGAGAAAGTGGAAGCACTGCCAGGCTCCAGGCCCCCCCATCATTACATGTCTTGAGAAGACTGGAGGACTGGGTAAGGGGGGGAGGGTGGCTCCACCAGTTCTCCAACCTTGGAGACAGTCCTTTTCCAGTGTCCCTCCTGGTCACATGTTCGCGTGGTCCTGGAGGCATTGGTCCTGGGGACTTTCTCTGGGGAAGGGTGCCCTAGAGGGACACTCCTTGGAGCAGTGGCCCTCCTTGTGGCATGTTGTTGTGAGCTGTGGATGCAATGCTTCAGCTTTGGTTATAATCTAAGCTCCTTCTCCTTATGGAGTATCATATTCCATTCCCTCTGATCTTTTAATGTAGAAACTGCAAGGTCCTTTGTAATCCTAAGTGTGGTTCCATGATATTTAGATTGTTTCTTTCTGGTTGTGTGCAATATTTTCTCTCTCTCCTGATAATTTAGGAATTTGGCTACAATATTCCATGGCTTTTTCAATTTGGGATCTCTTTCAGGAGGTGATCAATGGATTCTTCTGATGGCTATTTTATCTTCTGGTTCTAAGACCTCAGGGCAGTTTTCCTTGATGATTTCTTGGAGGATGTTGTCCAGGCTCTTGTTTTCATCATGGTTTTCAGGTAGACCAATAATTTTTAAATTGTCTCTCCTGGATCTATTTTCCAGGTCAGTTGTTTTACCAATGAAGTATTTTATGTTTTCTTCAATTTTTTCATCTTTTGTTTCTGTTTGACTGATTCTTGCTTTCTCGTACAGTCATTAGGTTCCTTTTGCCCAATTCTAATTTTTAATTAATTGTTTTCTTCTATTAGATTTTGTACCTGCTTTTCCATTTGGCACATTTTATTTTTTAAGGAGTTCTTCTCTTCAGTGAGTTTTTGTGCCTCCTTTTCCATTTGGCCAGTTCTACTTTTTAAGGAGTTGTTTTCTTCACTATATTTTTTCCATTCGGCCAATTATATGTTTTAAGGATTTGTTTTCTACAGTCAATTTTTGTTCTTCCTTTTCAAGTTATTGACTGTCTCTTGCATACCTCTCATTTCTTTTCCCAATTTTTCTTCTACCTCTCTTATTTGATTTTTGAAATCCTTCTTGTGCTCTCCCAAGAAGGCTTTTTGGTCTTGAGACCAGTTCATATTCCCCTTGAGGTTTTGGTTGTGAGTATATTGACAATGTTGTCCTTTTCTGAATTTGTGCCTTGATCTTTCCTGTTTCCATAGTAAGAATTTATGATCACTGTCCATTTCTGTTTTTGCTTGTGGTGTTTGCCTATTTCCTGGCTTTTAAGGTTGAGCTCTCCCTACTGGAGGACAGGGGGCCCTAACCCAAGTTTCTTGTCCTGGGAGCCCAGGACCTGGTCAGTGGCTTTGTGTGCTGGGGCATCAGGGGCTAGCAGCCGGAGGTAGTAGGGGTCTGGCAGCTTACTTGGTGCTGAGCTCGGGTAAGCAACACTGGAGCTCTTGGGATAGGAGTTGAGAGTCTGGCCCCTGGGGGCTGCCTGCTCATTTGAGCTTTATACTTGAATGTTTGGCTGTTGGAGGATATCTGCCAGTGTGGAGCTTTGCCTCCTGGAGTTATGCTTCCTGGAGTTGTGCTGAAGCAGCGGGAGATTTGATTGCTGGAGAATGCCTGGTTCACTTGGGTGGTTTTCTGAACTGATGTCTACTGGTTCCTTTGCCTGTGCTGAGGCACCCTGGGGTTTCTGGTGTTGGTGCTTGCATGCTCAACCACCTTGGAGCTCATGATCTCCCCCGGTATGCTGAGGTGAGGCTTGCCACTGGCTTGGTGGGATGCCTCCCATCTTGTAATGCTCCCCCTCACACAGTTCAAGAGGGGCCTTTCCTGTAAATCCCCCAAGCTCCCTGGGCTACAAGACTGCTGCACCCCATCTTTCTGCTGGCTCAGCTGTTCCAGACTTGTTTTGGGGGTTATATTTTCTGGGCTTTCAGAGGTCAATAAGGGAGAGTGAGGGTGACTTATTTCTTACTCCACCATCTTGGCTCCTGGAAGTGGATAATTGGTCTGCATACATAATGCTAAGATTAAAACAGAAAGTGAACTTTAAATTTGGTAATTAAAATGTGCAATTTTAACAGATTCTAACAAGTAAAAGGATAAGCAGTACATTTAGTGCCCCAGGAAAGAATACTAAAATGTGACCACCATATAATTGCATGGACTTATTAGGATGATACAAGTACATTCTAAATATTTGCGGCCTCACCTTCATCTTCGTGTGTTGCTTCACTTTCTTTTCCCTTTGTATAGCTTTTTTAGAATCTTTCATCCTCAGGTGGTGAATGATTTTTTTCTTTTGTTTTCATTGTTTTGTGGGGGAGGGGGTTGGCTACAGCTATTTATAAAGATTGGATTTTCATGTATAGTGCTTGCCATCTTAGCATCAAACCTAGTGGAGAGAGGGAGTACCCCTACTTGATGAAATCACAGTATTTTGGGCCTTTTCCACATTGAAGTAATTGAAATTAAGCCCCCACAAGGTGGCAGCAGAATATTAATCTGAGATTAACCAAATGTGCTATGGAAATATGGATGGCAAAGATGAAGAAAAAGGCAACTGTCTCATACAAATTAGGACTGAAGCAGAGATGTGGTAAAATTGTTTAATGTTTCTGAGTTTCATTTTTCTCATCTTGATATGGGCTTAGAAGAGTGAGTTTAAATCTTAGGTTTTACATCTTCCTCCTCCATGACTATGGTCAAGTCATTTCCCTTTTCTCAGTCTCCATTTCATCACCTATTCATATAGGATCTGCCATTCTAAACAGAAATTGGAATTTTCCAATGAAAATGACTGAAATTTCTATATCCTTTGATCTAGAGAGGTCATCGCTAGGCATACAATCCTAAGGATGTCAGTAAGAAAAAGCCCAATATCTGCAGCACTTTCTGTAATAGCAAAGAACTGGAAACAAAATAGGTCTCCATTGATTGGGGGGATGGCTAACAAGTTTTGGTTTATTAATGTGATGGAAGGTTATTCTGCTAAAAGAAAAATGAATTTGATGAATATAGAAAAGCAGTTTAAGCCTTATATGAACTGATATTAAGTGAAATAAGGAGAAACAAGAAGACAAGAACAATGATTCCAACTAAGTAAATGGAAAGAATAAAAATTAACTGACTGAAATTGAAATCTTTGAAATTGTAGTTATGAAGTATAACCCAAAGAAAAGATATGAGAAGGCACCTCCTTCTTCCCCCTTCCATTATTTAAATTAGTATGGGGTTTTGGATATGTATGGTGAGTATCATGTCATACACTTTGAAATATCTTTGTTTAGATTTATTGAGCTGTTTTTCCAATTTTTCTTTCTTTATTTTTAAAGAAAAATAAGGGATGGTTTTCTCAGAAAAAAAAATAGAGGATCTATCATGAAATGTTAGTGATATACAAAAAGATACCAATAAAAATTTGCCTTAAAATATTATCTACCTCATGAAGTTGGTGTCTGGGAGAAATGCTTCATGACTTCTATTTTTTGCTATATTTTCACAGTAAATATCCATTTCTAAAATGTAATTGATGTTCATTGGTTAAATTAAATTAGGGGTTACTAATCACTGGCGGTAAACAGTAGGAAGAACACACTGAAGTTTGGTCCTCAGAATTCTGAACTGGGAATGTAGTATTGCTAGATCTAAACCAAATAAATATGACTCATCATGTGAGTTACTTTTGGAAGGCAAATGTTTAGAGCTTTTCATCACTACAAAAGTATTTCCTGGAGTTCATATTCTAAATAAATACTTTTCCTTCTCATCGACTCAATTTCCTACCTTGTAAAATAACCCAAAATAAGGGCAAGAGGGGTGAGGTCTAGAAAGTACAGGGTCTACTGTCAGATCACCTGGGTCAGATTGCAGCCCTGCAACTGACTATTGCTATGTGCCCTTGGGCAAGTCACTTCATCTCTTTGGGCCTGAACATCTTTCTTTGTCAAATGAAGGAGTTGGAAAAGATAATCTATAAAGTCCCTTCCAGCTCCAGATCCTATGATCATTTTTTGATTGCTCCTAGCACGGTATCTGTAACATATCCTGCACATCTAGGAAAGTGTTAGTTGCATGTGTTGTGATGGTTTTCTGTTTTCTAATTTCATAAGATCCAAGTTTCTGGTATGTGGGAGGAACTGTTGACTGCTGAGAAGAGAAACCTCTTCTCTGTGGCTATAACAATTGAAGTTTGCCCACATTTTTTCCTGAAATAAGTCCTTTCAAAAGTTGTTGAACTTAACCTTCAGAGAAGCTGTAGAGAGGGGACGTTATCTGACAACAGAAATGAATCATCTTTTCTATGTCTTAAAAAAGACCAAGAGAAAACAGTATAAACTGGTTCTCTAAAAAAAAATAGAATTGAGGGAGGACTCATGAGAATCAGATTAGAAATGCTGAGTTTAAACTTTTGGATTTCACCATCAAATTACTCCATATTCCTTAACAAATCCATAAGGAAGAGATAAGAAGAGAAAGTAAAATTTAAAAAAGCATTAAATATCTGGGAGTCAACATACAATAACATGCAAAGGATTTAAATAAACAGAAGTACAAAATAATTTTTACAGAAATAAAAGAGAATCTTAATAAAAAGGAGAGTAACTCAATATATATCTAATTCATTCTAATAAATTAACACTGATGACACTACAAAGATTACTTTATAGTTCTTATACTAATTCAATTACCAATAAGATGCAAAATGAGATAAATTAATGAAAAGTTAAATTATAGAAATAAAAAATCAAGCATATGAAAATTATAGTAACAGAATTTATCACTATGAAATATTAAATAATTTTCCCAAAATTATCTGATACAGAATTTTAAAAAATAGTCAAGTTCAATTCAATAGACATAGAAGAAATGCACATGATGTTTCAGTGTCTGATAAACCTAATAATGCCATTGCAGAGACAATCTTTAAAGGACTGACTCTTTGCTGTTTTTTTTTTTCTGCTGCTAATTTACTTTTTAATAGGCCCTGGAAATTCAACCATTTGTATTCTTATTCTGATGATGCCCAAATCTTTGAAAAATACAGAGCCACATCATCATTGGTGAGCAATCACAGGACTTATTCAAAATTCAATACAAAAAATTGGGCCAGACCACTGCATAGGTAGCCCATGCCTGATCTAACACATAGTCAGCTTGGGTCTAATTTAGTGCTGAAGTGGATTGGATTGGGAGAAAAAGCCATACCAGCATTTGGACAGCTCCTGGCCAAGAACCAAAGGAGAGAAGGCAAGAGATAAAAACCATAGCAGTAACTGGGAAGTAAAACACCAGGTGCTTTTCAGGATGAATTCTATCACTGCCATTTTGTTGGTGGTCTGTCAGGTTCACAGAAAGAAAAATATTCCATTCTGGGTTCAGGATTGTGAAAGGAAAATGAAACAGAGGAGTCTAAATGCACCTAGACCAATCCTCTGAAGAGTAAGCCAAAAGCCAGGAATTTTTGGTGGAGGTTAGGGCATATGATAGTCACTATATGTAGGACCAAGCATCATTTACCCATGCCATATGAGAGTACATAAGAGAACAGAGTCTGGTCAAACATGAAACCCCATTCCAAACATAGAGGTTTGGAGATGTAAGTAAACAAAACAAAACATAGAACACAATGAGGAAATAGTTTGACTTGCGAGAAGCCCAAGAAGGAAAATGAGAAGAAATTCAAGTAGGACCTCAGAGAAAAGGATATCATTGTTACAACATTTACAAGAATACCTAGAAGAATTGAAACAAGAGATCCAAATTGTGATTTAAAGGAAATGACAACTAACATTGAAAGAAGGGCAAAGAAAATTAGTAGCTTAGAACAGGTGATGATAAATGCTCCATAAAACTGGCCCCTGAAAATTAGAATGGGGTGAACAGAAATCAATTATGACAAGAGACAACAAGACATATTAAAAGAAAATACAGAGATGAAAAATTAGAAGAAAAAGTGCTAAAAAAAAAACCTGACAGAGACAGTACATCAAGGAGAAAAAAAATCTGAAAATTATCATGTTACCTGAACATCATGACCAACTCCTCCCCCAGGGGTCATTTTCAAGAAATTTTAAAAAGAAAACTTTTCAGATATATTAGAAACAGAGGACAAAGTGAAAATAAAAAAAAACTGTATGAGTCACCTCCTGAATGAAACCCCAAAGTGGAAAATCCCTGCATCATAGTTGCAAACTTAAAGTTTCCAAATCAAAGTAAAAATATTTCAGGCATCCCAAAAGAAAGAGTTCCATCATGGAAGACTTGGTATCTGGCACTCAAAAAAGAAGAGCTTTGAATATGATATTCCAAAAGGCAAAAGATAAAGACTTATAATCAAAAAAAATCTGTCATCACTGTAATCTTCAGAAGGAAAAGGGAACTTTAATGGAATAGGTGTCCAAGTCTACCTGATGAAAATATCAGCACTATAAGTAGAAACTTTGAATATAGACAGGGGCATCAAGAGAAGCAAGAAAAGACATTTAATCACTTTTAAGTAACTACATGATGATGAATTCTTTATGTTCTAATAGTTGTGAAGGAAACTACTGTCCTGCTTGAACTCTAAGAATTTTAATGTTAATGCCCATAGAGAATGTTGAATAAGACAGGTAGAGAGCTTGGGCAGCAATATGCACGGTTTTGGTGTTCTCATGAGAAAAAGGAAATGTGAGGGAGAGAGAAATATATGGGAATGGGGGAATGAGGATTAAGAGGAGAGAACTTATCTTACATAATAGGAGTGCATGAGACAAAAAGTATACAAATGTGCAGAAAATGGAAAGGGAAATGGGCATCCACAAACCTTAGCTGCATATAAATTGGTCAAAAGAAGTTCAAGGTCTTAGAGTCAGGGGTGGGGAATCTGTGGCCTTGAGGCCACATGTGGTCTTCTAGGTCTTTGGGTACAATGTTTTGATGGAGTCAAAGTTTTATGGAACAAATTCTTTTTTGAGTGGATTTATTTTTGAAGTTTGGATTCAGGCAAATGGCTGCTCTTGAGGACACAGAGGACCATATGTGGCTTTGAAGCCTTAAGTTCCCCACCCTATCTTAGACACTCGTATATTCACAAACACACACACACACACACACACACACACACACAGACAGAGAGAGAGAGAGAGAGAGAGAGAGAGAGAATTTGGTGTAAAAATAAATTGTACTTAACAGGAAAATGGGAGGCAAAAAAAAGAGAGAGGATTTAAGAGAAAGGGCAGGCTGGATGAAGTACTAACAAAGTCCAATGTCAGAGTCACTTTGATGTTAATATACTTTACTAGTAGTAATTCGGACTATTTTTCTTGTGGTTGTTATATTTCATAGCTGTTATATGGTTTTGACTATTTCAGATAGTAGTGATATTTGTACATTTACTTATATGTGTATATCCATATATATGCTCACATACATGTATGTATATATGTGCGTGAATCGATTATATAACATGGTTACCAAACTCTTTTCAGAAATTTAAGATGAAATATGGCTCTAGGAATAAGAGATGATAAACTTGCTCTATTTTGCTGTAGTCTGGCCATATCTGATGTATCACATTCAATTCTGGGTGAAATAGTTTGAGAGAGACTTCATGAAGTTAGTGTTCAGAGGAAGGCAACCAGGATTATGAAGGGCCTTGACTTACATATGATATGAAGATTGGCTGAAGCAACTGGAAATGCTGAGCCTTGGACAAGAGAAACCTTGCTTAGGAAATGATATGTGTTCAAATATTTGAAGAGTTGTCATGTCAAAGAGGAATTCATCTTATTCTCTTCTGCCTATGAAGATAAAACCAGGTATAATGTGGAAAAGAGACAAAATCAGGCTTGATATCCAGAAAGAAAATAAAATTTCTAACTCATACAGGTCTCTCTAAGAGCAAAATGGCCTGCTTCAAGAGGAAGAGCATGAACCCTTCCTGGAGTTCTTCAAATGAAGGCTGGATGACCACCTGTTGAATACATTGTAGTGGGGATTTTTCAGGTAAAGGTTGGGCCAGATGGCTACCAAAGTCCCTTTTAAGTCTAAAATTTCTGATTCCATGGGATTATAACCGCAAACATTAGTATGATATCTTGCACAGAGTAGCATTGTGGTAGGTAATTCATAAGGGAAAAAAATTGAAGATTTATTGTGAATAGCAGCTTCCAGGGAGTAGAACAAGTGAAATTTAGTTCCCTTTACTTTCTATATCTGTAAAGAACGCTTAAAATCAATTCCAAAGACCTTCTTTAAGTCCTTGCCTTGAATGTCGTTTGTTTAGTACCCTTGGACAAGTCACATGGTACAGTGGAAAGATTTATAAGCTTTTTTACTTGAAAAGTCTGAGCCTCAGTTTCCATATCTGTAAAATAAGGGCAATAACCTATAGTGTTTACCTCTGAGTTGTTGTGAAGCAAAAATGAGATAAATATAAAGCACTTCATGAACCTTAACTTTCTATATAAATACTAGTTATTATTTTCATTTTTACTAAGAGTTTCCAATTTTATAAAGTGGAGATAATAGTAGTACCGCAAGCTGAGAAAAATCAAAATTGCAGGTGATCTAAGAGGTCAGACTTAGAATTATGATGGACACAGGTAGGATGTAACATATACTTCACTTCATTTTTTCTGAAAGAATTTTTTGAGATTCTTGAAGAAAGTTGAATAAAATATATCATGAATGGAAACAGTAACTGGAAACAGAGACTGACCAATCACATATCCAGTATGAGGGAATAATGAATGGAAAACATTTGCTTTTTCATAGTGGATTCCGGATACAACTGAGATGCCAAACTCCCCTCCGTAGGTATTCTCCTCGCTCCTATAATTATTTTTAAAAATAATGGTTGGCTGTGTGTTTGTTTTATCTCTCTTATCACACAAGAAAGAAGGCAAGGACCATATAAGTCTTTTTTCATATTTTATGCCCAGGCTTTACCACACTTCCATGCATACAGTAGTTGATGCTTAAGAAACATTTGTTGTTCAATGAGCAATGCTCAGCTTTTACACTAGTTTCCACAAAATATTGAAAAGCCCAGAGGTTTCTGAATGTCTATAACTGGATGTCTATTCAGTGCATTGTCTATTCTCTCTGGATATCTTACGTTAAGAAATGGACATACATAAAACAGGATAAGAAGACTCTCAATCACCCTTGTCAGTTCCTATGAATTAGCCATCCCTTGTGCCTGGGTTGCACTCCCTTTTTTTCTCTACCTCCCAGAATCCCTCTCTTCCTTTCAAATGCAACTCAGGCACCATCTTCTACATGAAGCTGTTTGTAAATCTCCTCCACAACCCCGCAAATGCTAGGGCCCTCCCACACAAAATGCCTTCTATTTAACTATACTGTATGTTTTTATTAACTTTATATTCATCTTATTTATATTGTTATATGTACTACTCATCTCCTATATTAGGATGCAAGTTCTTTGTGAGTGTGGATTGTTTTATTCTTGGTACATGTAACCCCAGTATCCAGCACAGTGTCTGGCACAGAGTAGGTGCTTCATAAATAATTGTTGTTAGCTCAACAAAAGGATTGTGATGGGTACTGGTGGAGGAAGTGCTCACACTCATGAACTTTTGCATTTACTGGAGAATTGGAGCCTGACTCCACAGCATGGAATGAAATGGAAGGACTAGGTACAGCATACAGACCCATGAGAAGGCAGTTATGGTATCCAGGTGCAAAGCAATAAGAGCTCCAACTAACATGGTGGCAGTGGAATCAAAAGCAAGAGCTTATTTTAATGGCTGCTTGTGTTCACTATCACTGGGTCCTTAGGATCTAACTTTACTAGGCGATGCATTGAATTTGCTTCCACAGGGTTGGTCCATCAGTAAATATGATCTTTCCTCAGACCTTCTAGAGATAGAAAGTGGATATTTGAGAGGATTATCCAGAACATTCATGTTAAAAGGCAAAAATTGAGATGGAAGTAGAAAGAAATTGGTAAAGGGACTCTGCATGTTCCAGATTATCTTCCAACAGCTATTTCCCTTCATTTGCTCTCCAGAGACGTAATTCCCAAAGAGAATTAAATCACTTCATGTGGTGTCCAATTAATTCTTAGAGGAATGAGCTAAAGTTTTTGGGCTCTCTTTTTTTTCTTTATCAATGATCATGTGATTCCTGCCTATTTGCTGCATGTTTTTCCTAACAATTTCATGTTTCAAAAAAAAAAAGCAGACATATATCATTCATAAGGAGAGCCATGTATCTCACCATCACTTGAAGAAGGTTAGGGGAAGGGAAGGTAGATGTAAGTACTTTTGTTGCTACCAACATACGTCTCTACATCAGGAACTGTGCCTGTGGCCATACTTGCTGGTAGAGAAGTAGATGTGGTTTCTGGGTATACCCACAGGGAGTCCTGATCCTGAGACATTATTTGAAAGAAAATGTAGGAAAAAAGCAATCTCTACATTGGTTTTCAAAGGCAGTGTAATTAGTGTCTGCCCTTCTTGATGGCCCAGGGACCATTTGCCAAAGGGCACTAAAGCCTTCAAATTCTCCAAAGCAATCACAATTAGAACCTTTTGGACAAAACAGGAGGGCAGAGCTGTTTCTCCAGTGTGAGGTAGGTGAGGGGTCTCAGGGCCTAGATACCACATAAGGATGATTATCTCCATTAACATTTCCCCTCTGTTTGGACACTTTCCCTCATTGCTCTCCTGATAAAAATAAGGCCATTCTAGCCTCTTGTTTTCATCCATTTAAATATGCTTTGATGGCTATTTCCAAAATTAGAGGAGCTATACCTTCTTTAACTTCCTTAAACCAGACACAATTTGTCATCAGTCCTTCCATGAGGGTCTCACAGGGAAGGAGAAATGAAGGAGCTGAAATGCTGCTTTTCCTCTCCTTCTACATCTTTCCTGAGCCCAACCACCCTCACTGTCTTTCCTTTACCTTCTTCCCTCCCCATTGCCTCCTCCCTTCCCCACAGTGCTAGGGCCAAGGCAAGGGGAGAGGAAAGAAGATGAGGTGCAGAAGGGACCTCTAGAGAAGCACACAGAGCTGTCAGGGACATGTTTCCCTGGATCATACAAAGGAGAAAGTCATCAGAGTGCTCCAAGAAAGAGCAGGAATAGCTTAGAATATTTGAGTCAACTCCATGTCTTCCATGTCTTCCGTTTACTCACTCCCATCCAACCTCATGCTCTTATTTCCCTTCTTTGTCTTCTTAACATTGATGCTTCAAAAAGAATCAAGCGTTGGCAAACCTGAAGGACGGGCTGACATTTTCTAAAATTCAATTTCAGTGTTTTCTCAAATACAGCCTCATTTCCTTTTATCAGTTCAGACTCATTTTCTCTGGTTATGCTTTGGGGACCAAGCTAGTTCACATGATGCTGTAAAGCACAGCCGCTGTTTCTGTGCAACCTTGGGAAAGTCACATAACTTCTCTGGGCCTCTGTTTCCATGATTGTAAAAGGAAGAGCTCAAACCAGGTGATATTTCTGGTCTCTTCCCATCTTAAATCCATGACCTTACAATGACCACATGATCTCTAAGGACTCTTCCAGCCCTGGTACCACAGTTCTAAATCCTATGAGCCTACATTTAATTAAAAAAATCATTTAAATTATCAATATGAACTCTCTTAAAGACTTAACATGCATCATGTAGTGTGTTTCCATAGACTAGACTCAACTTACTACATGAGCTCTACGGAATATGTGAAGAGCTTTTTTAAAGCATGAATAAGTACATAGGAACTATCCAAATTATTTGGAAAAGATAAATTTAATAAATAAATCAGCTGCCTATCTAAGGGTCTGCTTTTTGGTGTGTTTTTTTTTGTTTTTGCATTTTATGTTAATATTGTATGTTGTTTGCATCCCCCGATCACCACTACTACCCTAGTAGTTAGTATAGCAATTAAGTTTATGAGTAGTGAGTATAAAGTGACAGAATGTGTAGCCAGCATATAGCAGGAGAGAAGATTGCAAAGGGGAGCCTGGAAGTCATGTACAAACCATCCCAAACATCAAAGGAGTATACTTTGGAAATTGTATCATGTATCAACCAAAATTTACATCCTGGTAATAGGTTCTGAATCAGGTGAAGCCATCTAGATGATGCTGTCATGGTTTTTGGTCCTATGATAAGCAAATCTAAGACAAATTCCAGATGTCCACAGTAAAAACCAGCAGAATATCAAAAAGGTGCTGGTAACTTTTAGGTGACAATTTTGAAATGTTACCAATAACTTTGAGATGATTTGGAAATGTTAATGAACTAATGCCAAGGTGGAACACAAAGGTCTGTTCCCTCAAAGAACACTTTAAAAAGGAGACCTCAAGCTCCCGCTTCCCCAAAGCCTCCTTCCACCTCCTTGTTGTTCATGCAGCCTAATAGTCCCAACTTTAATACATGGTTACATGAGTGACGCTCTCTGCCTCTTCTCCTTCTCCATCCACTTTGCCACTCTACCTGCCTTCCACATTATATTCCTTTGTACTTCTTTCATCACTTATTTCTGTCTTTGTGAGCCTTTTGCCCCTATACTTCCTGTGTCTTATTAAATTGTGATTGCCTGCTTCTTTCCTGCTGCCAATTCTGGTCTTTCCTGGTGAGTATCCAAAGAACCAGGTCTGCCTGCTCTTATTTCATAATTTCATAAATTATTAACAATTCAAATTTTAAATGCTAACCCTTTTTCTAATTCAATGTACTTGACGTTTCTAGAGATTTCATCCCCAGAAGTTCTAAAACCCAGAATTTTGTGATTTGCCACCTAAGTGACGACATGTCAACCACAGCATTCTGTGAATAACCATTAACGATCATGTACTATCTTCTCCCTCCCCCCAATTCAAAGAAGAAAAGTGGAAAAGCAATTTAATTCTTAAAGCATAACTATGAAGAGGAAAGAATTGTTGTATCAGTTTCAACTATTATCAAGAAGTATTACAAGTGTGAGAACCAATGCCTTGGATTTCCAAGAGAAACCGTCTTCAAACACCCTAAATTAGTTCAGTCTCATAGCAGACAAACCTAGACTCAGAGAATGTGAGAGCTGCCTTAGCATCACAGGTTTAGTGCAGGAAGGGACCTTAGAGATCACGGAGTTCAACTCCGCTTTCCTAATGGAAACTTGACTTAAGAGCCAGAGAAGGGGTGTAATCTCTTAAAAGTCACACAATAAACAGCCAATGGCCTTTTAAAACAATCACCAATGGGTTAAGAATCAGCTTTCCTTTGGGCAAATATTTACCTGAGAAAATGAAAATTAAAATGTGATCCATATATCATTGGACAAATTTTAACTGAACATGAATTAAAATTGCTTACCTGAAAGAGGTTTTATATTAATAGGGATTCAGAAAAATGTTTACATTTTCTCTTAAAACATGAAATGTTGGGGGAAATCTAAACATGTAAGTGATTAAGAAATATGAATTGTCAGAGAAGGGGAGAGTCACTACTGAGTTGGTAGAAGTGGGAAATGAGGATTTGTCAGTCAGAAAGCTCTAAGTTAGGAAAGAACCCCTCTCTTCCTGAAATTCAAAGAGTTCAAACACGTTAGACCTCTCTGCAAAAGTATAATTAAGTAAATGCATGATGGGCATCCCAATGGGGCTTAGACTTCTTGGGAGCCCAGGAAGCCATTTCAATATCCACATCAGTTTTGCTGCACCTACCTGATGGATCACAAGAATAAGTGAAGGTTTTTGTGAATATGCAAACTACCCCCATTCCTATGGAGTGTGTTCCCCCCCAAAATGAATTAAGAAACTAGATACTTTGAAACAATGAATTATCACAATTTAGTTCTATGTCATCAAAATGAAAAGCTGAGTACAATGTAGATAGCCAATCCACTCATTAAGACTGAAGCTATCAAATGAAACCAGTTGATTTAACAAATATCCGATAGAAAGACTCTGTAAATGAAGTCTCCAATGTTGTCCAATTGGTAGCAAAATATCCATGTTCCAAGGCAAAAATGTTTAATCTTTTTGTGACATGGACCCCTTTGATCATCTGATGAAGTTCATGGACCTCTTCTCAAAATAATTCCTTTAAATGGATAGAATAAAATATTCAAAGCACAAAGGAAACTAATTATATTGAAAGATAGTTATATACACATATGCATATAAATACATACATACCTGTATCTAGATTTGTCTATACACAAGTATGAATGAAATGCTCTGTTATGATTTGAACAGAATTTCCTACTCAGAGGCCAAATTCAGTTACATGAGTGACACTCTCTGCCTCTTCCCCCTTCCCATCTACTTCCCCATTTTACCTGCCTGCCACATTGTCTTCTTCTCTATCTCTTTCATCACTTGCCTTTATGGGACTTTTGTCCTTATACCCTTGGCATTTAATTAAATTGTGATTACCTCCCTGTTTCCTTCTGCCAATTTTGATCTTTCCTGGTGAGTACCTAAAGAACTAGTATGCCTACCCCCATTTAATAATTTCACAAATTGACAATTCAAAATTTAAATACTTAAATCTTTTTCCAGTTGGATATACTGGGCTTTTCTAGAGATTTCATCCTCAGAAGTTCTGAAACTCAGAAATGTTGTGATTTGCCAGCTAAGTGCTAATATGTCAGCCACAGAATTTTTTGAATGATCATGAATGATCATGTTCTATTTACCCTTCTTCCAACTCCTGAAGAAAAAGAAAGAATGAATTTGATTCTTACAGCATAAATATGAAGAGGAAAGAATTGTTATACCAATTTCAATAATTAGTGAGAAGTATTACAAGTCTGAGAACCAATGCTTTGGGTTTCCAAGAGAAGCCCTTTATATTTATTTCTTTTTCTTGCTAGGCAATTAGAGTTAAGTGACTTACCCAAGGTCACAAACTAGTAAGTGTCAAGTGTCTAAGGCCCGATTTGAACTCAGGTCCACATGGCTCCAGTGTTGGCGCTCTATCCACTGTGCTGCCTACCTACCCCAGAAGCCCTTTTTAAACAGAGCATTTCTTTTCTTTTTTTTCCAATTCATTTATTTTACTTTTCAATATTCACTTCCACAAGATTTTGAGTTCCAAATGTTCTCCCTATCCTTCCCCTCCCACAACCACATAATGGCATGCACTCTGATTGCTCCTTCCTCCAATCTGCTTTCCCTTCTATCACCTCCCCCTTCTCTTATCCCTTCTATTTTCCTGTAGGGTAAGATAGATTGCCATACCCCATTCCCTGTGTATCTGTGTATTTCCCAGTTCCATGTAGAAACAATTTTAGCATTCATTTTTAAAACTTTGAGTTCCAAATTCTCTCCCTTTTTCCTTCCCCACCCACCCTCATTGAGAAGGCAAGCAATTCAATATAGGTTTTACATGTGTGGTCATGCAAAACACTTCTATAATAGTCATGTTGTGAAAGACTAACTATATTTCCCTCTATCCTATCCTGCTCCCCCATTTATTCCATTCTCTCCTTTGACCCTGTCCCTCCTCAAAAGTTTTGGCTTCTGATTACCCCTCCCCCAATCTGCCTTCCCTTCTGTCACCCCTCCCTCTCTTCTCCCCTTCTCCCCTACTTTCCTGTAGGATAAGATAGATTTCCATACCCAGTTGAGTGTGTATGTTATTCCTTCCTTAAGCCAAATCTGATGAGAATAAGATTCACTCATTCCCTCTCACCTTCCCCCACTTCCCTTCCACTGTAAAAGCTTTTTCTTAGAGCATTTCTTTTCTAAATCAATTCAGTATCACAACAGACAAACCTAGACTCAGAGAATGTGAAAGCTGCATTAGCATCATGGGTTTAGAGCAGGAAGGCATCTTAGAGATCATTGAAGGAAATCTGATCTGAGGCCCAGAGAAGGTATGTTACCTCCTAAAGTTATGCAATAAGCAACCTTTCAAAATCAACATCAGTGGGTTAAGATTTGGTTTCCTTTAGGGAAATATCTGCCTAAGAAAATGAAAATAAAAAATGTGATCATTGTATCATTAGACAATTTTCACTGAACATAAATTAAAATTATTTACCTTAAAGAGGGTGTTGTATTAATACAGATTTAGAAAAATATCATTTTCTTTTAAAAAATGAAACATTAGGGAAAATCTCCATATTTGCCTAAGAAATATGTGTTACCAGGGAAGGGGAGATGGTAAAGAACCTCTTTACTCCTGAAATTCAGTGTTCAAACAAATGTTGGGTGTTTCTGCAGAAGTGTAATTAAATAAATGCATGATGGGCCTCCAAATGGGGCTTAGACTTCCTTGGGAGCAGAGTAAGCCACTGCTCTTGCAATATCCACATCACTTGTGTTGCCCCTATCTGTTGGACCACAGGAACAACTGGAGGGATGTGAGGGTGTTTGTGTGTGTGTGTGTGTGCGTGCGCGCTTTAAAAGAACTTATAAAAACAAGTAGAAAAATAAGGGAAAGGATCCCTTTTGCCTTTTGTGGTTAAAATCCTTAAAAAGGCCACCTGCAATATGTACCTCCACTTTCTCTCCTCTCACTCTCTTTTTAACCCCTCATAATTTGGCTCTCAACTTCAACATTCCACCAAAAGTGCTCTCTCCAAAGTTACCAATGATCTATTAATTTCCAAACCCAATGGCTTTTCGTCAGCCCTCACTCTTCTTGACTTCTCTGCAGACTTTGACACTGTTGATCACCCTCTCCAATTTGATAGTCTTTTTTCTCCCTAGGTTTTCAGGGTAGCACTCTCTCCTGCTTCTGCTCCCCACCATCTGGCCAGTCCTTCTCAGTCACCTTTGCTAGATCCTCCTCCAGATCACACCCTCTAACCACAGGTGTCTCCCGCTGTTGCGTCCCAAAGCCTCTTTTTTTCTATACTACTTCACTTGGTGATCGTTTTGGTTCCCATGGATTTCATGACACTCTCCATGCTGATGATTCTCAGCTACCTATCCTGGCCTAACTAACCTACTTGCTGACCTTCTATGTAACATCTCCAACTGCTTTTCAGACATCTTAACTCAATATTTCCAAAATCAAACGTATTGTCTTTGCCTCCCCACCTTATCTTTCCCGTTGCTGTAGAAGGCAACACCATTCTGAACTCCCTAGGTAACCTCCTTGACTATCTCTTACCCTCCATCCCCATATCTAATCTATGGTGAAAGCCTGTTGAATTCACCTATGTGATCTCAGCAATATGCATCCTGCCCTCTTCTGACAGTGCCACTACTCTGGTGCATGGCTTCATCATCTCTCACACCTGGATTATTGCAATAGCCAGCTCATGGGTCTGCCTGCTTCAAGTTTTTCCCCACTTCAATTCATCTTCCATTTAAACACTAAAGTGATTTCTATGAAATATAGGCCTGACTATGTCTCTCTCTCTCTCATACAAACAGACACACACACACACACACACACACACAGAGAGAGCCCCAATAATCTGGTTTTTTTTTGAACTGTAGGACCTCACTCTCTTTAATTTATTTTTTATTTCATATTTTTCTGAAATACATGTAGAAACAACTTCTAACATACATTTTTTAAAATTTTGAGTTGCAGATTTTCTTCCTCCCTACCTTACCTTCCCCCAACTCCTTGAGCAATTTCCTTTAGATTATATTGTGCAGTCATGCAAAGCATAGTTTCATATTAGTCATGTTGCAAAGAAAAGACATAAAAAATAAAGTAAAAAAAATGCTTCTACCTATGTTCAGACTCCATCTATTCTTTCTGTGGAAGTGGATGACATTTGCATTAGAAGTCCTTGGATATGTCTTCAATCATTGTATTACTGAGAATAGCTGAGTTAGTCACAGTTGATCATTATACAATATTGCTTTTACTGTGTACACTATTCTTCTGGTGCTGCTCACTTCACTTTGCATCAGTTCACCTAAGTCTTCCCAGGTTTTTTCTGAATGCATCATGCTCATCGTTTCTTATAGCATAATATTATCTTGATACAATCATATACCACAACGTGCTCAGCCATTGTTCAATTGATGGGCATCCCCTCAATTTCCATCACAAAATTCTTTGTCACTACAAGAAGAGATGTTACAAATATTTTTTGTACACTTAAATCTCTTTTCTCTTTCCTCTTATCTCTTTGGGTGCTGGGTCAAATGGTATATACAGTTTTATAGCCCTTTGAGAATAGTTCCAAATTACTTTCTAGAATGGTTGGATCAGTTTACCACTACACTGACAGTACATTAGAATCTCAATTTTTCCAAATCCCCTTCGATATTAGTAATTTTCTTTTTCTGTCATATTAGCCAATCTGATAGGTATGACATGGTACTTGGAGTTTGCTTTTTTAAATTTGCATTTTCTCGGGGCAGGTAGGTAGCACAGTGGATAGAGCACCAGCCCTGAAGTCAGGAGGACCTGAGTTCAAATCTGACCTCAGATGAAACACTTGACACTTACTAGCTGGGTAAGTCATTTAACCCCAATTGCCTGAAAACTAAACAAAAAAATTTAAATGAAAATTAAATTTGTATTTCTCTCATTATTAGTGATTTAGAGCAGTTTGTCATATTACTACAGATAACTTTTATTTCTACTTCTGAAAATTGCTTGTTCATATCCTTTGACCATTTATCAATTGAGAAGTGACTTGTATTTTTATAAATGTGATGAAGTTGTCTACATATTTGAGAAATGAGGCCATTATCAGAGAAACTTGCTACAATTTTTTTTCACAGTTTCTTGCTTTCCTTCTAATCTTGGCTGCATTGCATTGGTTTTGTTTGTGCTAAAACTTTTAAATTTAATGAAATCAAAATTATCCATTTTGCATCTTATAATGCTTTCTTTTTGTCATAAATTCTTCCCTTATCCATAGATTTGACAGGTACTCTATTTCATGCTCCCCTACCTTGCTTATGATATCACCCTTTATGTCTAAATCATGTACCCATGTTGACCTTACTTGGGCATACAGTGTGAGATGCTGTTTTATACTTAGTTTCTGTGAATCTTTTTTCTAGCTTTCTCAGCAGTTTGTGAAATAGTGAGTTCTTGTCCCCAAAACTTGGATCTTTGTGTTTATCAAACACTAGATTGCAACAGAATTTCAGTTTCAATTACAGTACTAGAATACAAATACACAATTTACATCTGTGTATCATGTACTGAATCTGTGCTGTGTATCTATCATTCTATTTCTTAATCAGTGGTTTTTGTTGACCATTTTGCAATGTGGTTAGAGATCTGGTACTGCCAGGCCACCTTCCTTCCTAGATTTTGCCCATTGAGTCCCTTGATGTTCTTGACCTCTTGTTCTACCACGTAAATTTTGGTATAATTTTTTCTAGCTCTATGAAACAGTTTTCAATCATTGGTACAGTACTGAATAACTAAATTAGTTTATGTAGAATTGTCAGTTTTATTGTATTTACTCAGCTTGCCCATGAGCAATTAACATTTCTCCAACTGTTTAGAGCTGACTTTATTTGTGTGCAAAGTGTTTTGTAATTGTGGTCGTAGAGTTCCTGGGTTTATCTTGGCAGATTGACTCCCAAATAGTTTCTATTGTCTACAGGTTATTCTAAATGGAATTTCTCTTTCTACATGTTGTGCTGGACTTTGTTGGTAACATAAAGAAATGCTGATTATTTCTGTGGGTTTTTTATATCTTGGAACTGTGCTGAAGTTGTTAATTATTTCAACTAATTTTTTTAGTTGCTTCTCTAGGATTCTCTAAGGGCACCATCATATCATCTACAAAGAGGGACAATTTCATTTCCTCATCGCCTATTCTAATTCCTTCAATTTCCTTTTCTTCTCTTATTGCTATAGCTAGCATAGCTAGGGCAATATTGAATTACAGTGATGATAATGGGCATTCTTGCTTAACCCCGATCTCATTAGGAAGAAGTCCAACTGCCTGCTGATGGTTTTAGATAGCTAGGACTCATCATTTAAAAGAAAGCTCCATCTACTTCTGTGCTTTCCAATGCTTTAATAGGAATGAGTGCTGTATTTTGTCTAACACCTTTTCTGCAGCTGTTGAGATAATGATTTCATTTTTGCTGTTTTTCTTACTGACGTGGTCAATTGTGGGGGCTATAAATCCCACCTGGTCATAGGCATCATAGCTCCCAACTGCCACCTTGGTGTCACAGACATCTCCTGCTGATCTCGTAAGTTGCTTTGGGCTAGTAAATTGTTTTACTCCAAGCTTTTGTTGATTTTACTGCTCCAGAATTTTATTTGAGGTGTTATTTTAAAGTTGTTTGGAGGGAATTTGGGAGAGTTCAGGTCAGTTCCTGCCTTTACTCTGCCATCTTGGCTCCTGAGGACCTGACCTCACAAAGTTCACTACTGAATATGGCATCTAGTCTAGATAAGTGGATATGCTGCAAGATCAGGTGGCTCATTTACTAGTCAGGAGTAGCTTTTCACCTGGCACAGCATCTCAAGTGGGTTGATTATCCACCGGACACTCATCTGAGCTGTTCTGCTGTTTACCTGGGCTTGCTCCTAGATGGGAAAATAATCCCCACAACTTCTCATTTTAGGATCAGCTGAGGCCCACAGCTGGTGTAGTGTCATGCTCTTTCAAAAAGAGCAAAGGCCTCTAACCTAGGATTGACAGATGAATCTCCATGGTTTCTCTTTCAGGTGATCTCTGAGGATTTTTCCACTCCTTGAGACTAAGTGGATGAGCAAAGAGGCATAATCTCTCCTCTTCCTTGACTACCCTTCCTGGGCAAGGGTTGGGTCTCCTCAGTGACAGACAGCAATCTTACTAACAAATGCTTCTTGACTGATTCAATGGCTTGTGATGACCATGAAGTATGTTTCCCAAATCATCACCTCTGTAGGATATAACCATTTTCCCAATCCCCACCAAACAATTATGAGCTTCAGGTGTTCCTAGTTCTTTAAATTCTAAGTTTCTTCTCTTGGCCTTATGCAAATGAACCCCTTATAAACAAGAGACCAAGGTGTTCTATGACAGTCTACTGTCTCTGTTTCTTTTCTGACTTTACCTATCAATTACTCAAAGCCTCCTATATATCTATCCTTGACCCTTTTCACTACAAGTTGTCCAGAATCTGAAAGAAACACACATACATCAGGATCTGATCTGGGCTTCCTACTGAGGCCCTCTGATGCTGAAACTATTGTTCTTTGAACTTGGCTTCTTCCTGAATCTTAGCCCATCATTTGAGAGTGATTGTAAACTTCAGTCTTAATCAACTTGGTAAAAGCAAAAACATTTACATAGTCATCACTTTTCCAGTTCTGCTATCAACTGCAAATAAATCTTACATGCAATTCCTATTGTATTATCATTCTTCAATAAGGGCCAGTGACAGCAGATGCTAACTTCTGTTGAAATGTGAACTATCCTGAAAGGCATAGCTTTAAAATGTTGTTACTGGTCATGGGAAAGTGACTTTGGAAGTCAGAAAATGAGAAGTAGTTTGAAATCTAGAAGAAGGAACATGTGAGGATCCATTCTTTCTCCCTCCCAAGTCCCAGGCCATTGTGGTATTTGTTTTTATAGTAGCAGCCAGACCATCATTTCCAACACTGACATTTGATTAAGGCTCCAGGGAATTAGGCTGTATGGATAGAGGCAAGAGTTTCCAGTCTAGTAAAAATCACTCATCAACAAAGGAAAAACAAGGGAGGAAGGAGCAGCTTGTTCCTTTGGGTTAAGGTTATCTTGGGGCCATGCCTCAAGAAAAGAGATAAAGGAACATCTAGGCATAGATTGAAGTGAGTTTTGCAAGGAATGGGTTGTTGTTTTTTTTTTAAATCATTTTTGTACTGCTTTGAACAATCTGAAACAAGACCAAAGGCACTTAACTCTGGAATAGTGTGGCAAATGAAATCTCTAGGTAGCCACCAGATGGTGCTATCTAGGAAGACTGGCCAGATAGAAGGAGTGGCAGACAGACCACAAGCAGTCATTAAGATCTTACAACATGACAGGAATTGTTCTCAATTCTCAGGGCACTAAAACATGCACAAAGACAATAAAGAATGTAACCTCCTTCTCTTAAGGAGCTTACATTCTAAAGGGCAAAGACTACACAAAAAATGAACTGAAAAGGGAGGGGGTAGTAAGAAGGTAGTTGTGTGGAGCCTGGTGAAGAACAATGTGGAGGAAGGGCAATCAATGACATCATCTCTATCATACTTTATGACTTCATGTTGTCCCATTTTCTGTGTCAAGAGGAGATGGGTTTCTCACAGCTCCAAGTAGCTAGTCCTCCAATTACAGTTCTATTACATATCCTCCCTTGAAATGCGTCCTCAGTCTTTCCTCCTCAAATCACTGAATGTTGTGCTCTGCCAACATCCCACTTCTCAGGACAGCAATATCAAAGACTCCATTCTAAGTCCTGGAATCCAACTCTTTTTTGTGTATTTCTGTATGTTGAAGAGGAACATGTATCCTATTGCTCCCTCAGCATTAGAAATTTGTCATGACCAGCTCACTCGGCTACAGAGCCTACGTAGGACCTAGGATTTCCCAATCACCTGAAGAATCAAGACCAGCTTGATCTTCTATCTCGAATACACATTGATGAGGCGGGAGACAAGATGGCAGCAGCTCCATTTATTTTTAGCAAAGCACTTACTTATATAGTAAAATAACAGGAACTCTTTCTCAAGTTACAATGATGTATAGCCTATGCTGTGCTCAAGGACAGTGCATGCACAGTCTGTGCACTTACCTACCACCAATCACAAATACACTGTTAATGACTAATGAGTAACTAGGGAAGTTAGAGATGCATAGAATGGAGCACTGAACCAGGCAATCTTTAAGGCTCATGGACCAACACCTGAGAGGGGCCTCAGCCCTTCAGTGAGATCTCGTGAACTGTCTGTGGCCCTCTACATCCTTACAGATCCCTAACAGAAATTTTGCAGTGCCTTTGCTTGAATACTATGCCTAAAACATATATTGAAAAAGTCATCATGGAGAAAGGTAAGTGTCTAAGAATAAGCATTAAGGACTTATTATTTGCCAGGCAGTCATTGTAGCGGGGACATAAAGAAGACAAAAGAAAGATAGTCCTAACTCTTGAGGAGCTTACAATCTAATGCAGAAGAAAATAAATAAAATGGGGAGAAAGAAGTACTTAGATATAGGAATGGTGGCAAAATTCATAGAGTCAGAAGCAGAGGATGGAGTGAAAGGAAGCATAACTGGCCTAGGTCCATGTTCCAAATGGAGACCCGCAAAAGGATCTCACCAATGGAAAGAGGAGGCTAACATGACACAAGGATATTTCAGGGTCAGAAGGTCCTAGACCATGAGGGAAGTTCCAGGGTGAGAGGGCCACTGAGGCAAGGTGTAAAATTCCTTAGAGTCAGACTCCACCCAGGAGGGGAATGCAGAAAACAGGAGTTCTGGGAGAATGAACTTGAACTTTCCCTCTCTCCCTCTTTCCTCACACCCAATCAGTTCTACCACTTTAATGTCACTGAATCATTCCCTCTTTTCCATTCCTATTGCTGCCACACTAGTACTAGCCTACCTCACCAATCACATGTACTACTGCAATAGAAATAATAAAATTCTATGAAGGGCAGATTATGAAAGTCAACAAGTATGCATTGTGTACCTACTGTGCACCATGTATTGTGAAAAGAATAGGAAATACAAAGAAAGACAAAAACAGCCTGCCCTCAAGGAGCTCACAATCTAATGAGAGAGACAGCATGCAAACAACTGTGCACAAAGAAGATATATACAAGAAAATGGGGGGTCTTCTCAGAGGGAAGGTGTGAAAATGAAGGAGGCCTTAGAAAGGTTTCTTGCAGAAAGGGGGACTTTATCTGATGCTTGAATGAAGCTAGGAAAGTCAGGAAGTAGAGATGAAAAAGACTGTTCCAGGCATGGTGGACAACCAGTGAAAACTTGGGAGTTGGGAGGTAGAGTGTCACATGAGAAAAGCAGTAAGGAGTCCAATTTCACTGGATTGTAGGGTTCATGGAGGTAGGGGAGGAGGGAAGGGATTCATGACTAGAAAGGTAGGAAGGGTGTAATGGTGAAGGGCTTTAAAGCCAAACAGGATTTTATGTTGGATTCTGCAGACAACACGGATGCACTTGAACATATTGAATGGGATGGGGGGGGTATATGGTCCAAATTGCCCTTTAAGAAGAGCAGTTGGACAGATGAATAGAGGATTATATGTAGTGGGAAAAAGACAGAGAGAATTCCAGGTAAGGGAGACAGTCATTGAAAATGCATGGAGTCTCAGAGTCAAATCTCTTGTCTATTCCACTCTCCCCAAGCTTATGGTAATCTAACCACAGTAGAGAATTAAAAAACATGGAAATTGAATTATCTCTACCCCTAAATAAGCACTGTCTCTGACATCTTCCTTTTAATTAGGCTGGCTAAAAGATAGAAATTTTAGTTGTCTTCAAAACATTGACCTTCAGTTTTATTAATCAGTTCTAGAATGATTTTGGTTTACTACTCATCTTTTTCTCCTCTGATTTTGAAGATATACACTTCATATTTATTTTGGATTTATTTGATGACTTTTTGAAGGCTAAAATACATATTTGGTTGATCTGTTTTTAAAGTTTATATTTTTAAGGAAATCATATTTATTCTGAGGACTGCTTTAGTTGCATTTGGAAATTTTCGTATGTTGTCTCACCATCGGTTTTTCATGTAATTATTATTTCTATGACTTGTTCTTCTATGTACTCATTATTCAGGATTTTATTATGAAGTCTTCATTTAGGTCTGTTTCTTTCCTCCTGAATTGGTGATTTTTCTTATGATGCTATGACTGGCAAAGGGTGTGTTTAGTATTTCTGCCTTTTGACATTTATTTGTAATTTCTCTATGCCAAAAATACATGGTCAATTTTTGTAAAAGGACCTTGTGATGCTGCATTCTTCAGAGTCACCTCTCAGATTAATGTCATGGAAGACTCCATGGGGCTCTCACATGAGCGGTGGTGATACTTTCTTCAAAGAATTGTAGATTGTGTGGTGTGTACATGAGAATAGTGCTGTTCCTCTCTCCTTTTTGACCTTTCTTCTCTCCAGAATATTACCCTGAGCCTTTTCTTCATCTTTGTTCCTTCCCTTTCCCCTCCAATCTCCTGCTCACACTTCTCATATCTAGCTCCATTTCTCCAACCAGTCATCCACCCCAACCTTCATGCCATTCTCCACATTACCCCACTTTTCTGTACTCTGGTATATTTTTGTCATCTTACAGGGACCATCTGCCTTCAAAGCAGGGCCAGGATAGGAGAAGTTTGAGGTGGGGTGATCTGTTACACCAACTTGCATAAGCCTCACTTGGGAGATGCCCCCAGCTCTGATACACAGGGCAACATCTCTGTGGACAATGGGGCCACACTGGGAAAGCTTTGGATCATACAACAGAAGAGCTTGGTTATAGTCCTGGATCTTCCACTGACTTGCTCATGAAATCTTGGGAAATTGTTCTGTGAACCTGTTTCTTCTTCTGCAAAATAAGGAAGTTGGGGCAATGGATTAGAAGCTCCTTCAGGTCCCTTTTAGCTCTAACCTACTTAAATTCTAAGGCTTGACTGGAAATCACAATCTTATTTTCCCTCCACACTTGCATTCCCCTTCCACAGTGCCAATGCAGATGAATTAACCAGCCTTTGTGCTGCCCTATACCATGCATTGTAATCTCCCACTTCCAAATTCAGTGCTTCTCCCATGCAAAGAATGACTTCCATGAGGGAAAGGACATCATCTGAACAACAACAAAAAAAATGGCTCCTATAGCATCCGGCAGGATTCTGCACGTTCTACCTACTTCTCTCTTCCAATATCACACTCATGCCAACACTTTCAGAGCCAACCACAGTAGAAAGTCACTTCTTCTTCCTCACATATTTTTAGTGTCCCAGATCATTCAGTGGCACTCAAAGGCTGTGCCTTGTATTTTACTCGGTATGCCCAAATTATATGAAACTTATTCCTGCAATCATGTGTACCCACAGTGTTGCCAACAACTTAAATATTCTACATGTCCCACTTCCTCACAGCAAAGAGATATACATCAAGTAGGGTTTGAGAACCATTAACTCACAACCTCTCTTCTCCCCTTTTTCTCCTATGAAGTTCATAGCTTCAAAAGCAAGAGACAACTGTCAACTCCAGGACATTATGGTATTTACTTCAGGTGCCCCCCAAAACAAAGGACCTTTTTTCCTCTAAGGCCCAATGAGGACAAAGAAAGGGAGATCAGTTGTGGAATGGCTGTTTTTTGAACAGATTATAAGAATAGAAAAGAATACTATTGTTCCAAAAGAAATATTGAAAGGGATAGATTCAGAGAAGCCTGGCAAGACATATCAAGTGATGCAGAGTGAAGGCAGCAGAATCAAGAGAACAACTATGATGTAAAGGAAAACAACCTTGAAAGACCCAAGAACTCAGACCAATTCACAACTCCTCCTTTGAATGTCTACCTGATTGAGGGTATGGAAACTGATACTGTCTCTTTCAAATATTAAGAGCCAGAAAGAGCTGAAATAGAAAATTGAGAGATATTTTGCTGGCAGTTTAAAAAGTCAGCTGAGAAAATGGACTGATGGAAATGAAGCATTACTCCCAAGTCAGGGAGAAGGTATCTACTTTATTTGTAAACCATGAGTATCTAGGAAGATTCTGTGGAGAAGAAAGGAAGCAGGCGAGAAGATATCCTTTCCTTATAGGAACTATCTTAATAATGGTACAATAAAGAAACTTTCTAATAGGAATTCTGTGAGAAATCTGAGGAGTAAGAAGTACAGTGTTTTGGAAAGGCTGTTTTCTGTCACTACTGAAGAGATGATGAAGAAAAAGGACTAATCCTGTAGAGAACTATGAAAAAGATATTTGAGGGGATTTAAATCTTTACATCGAGTGAGATGAATGATTTGAGACTGTGTTTCTGGACATGGAAAAAAGAGTTACTGATACATTAAAGATTTGACCTGGCTTATGACCTAAGTCATAGCCAAAATTCTGTAAGTAGAACTCTATGATTTTAGGCTTATTCTTAATTCCAGTTGTTAAATTACATATGCATGTATTCAACAATTTAAATACTTATTTAAATATTGAAAAGTAAGTTTGATTTTATAAAAGAAAATTTCTCTAATCCATTAAATAATTAATATTTAATGAACTGGAGTAAGACTGTAAGCTAAATACTTAATAACAGACTGCAAGCTTAATAAACAGAAACCAATTACCACAGTTTAGCCCTAGATTGCAGTTGGGCTCTGGAAGATAAAATAAATATAGAGTAATAAATGAAGCCTCAGGTTGAAAAGTGGTAGCATACAAGTGAATCAGACCCCAGATCCCAGAATCCATTGGTACAAGTTGGAGCATTCCTGTCTCTTCAACCTGTTAAAAAAGCTATGACTTATCATGACTTTAAAGATAGATAATGCATAATCTTTCCCCCCCACCCCCCAAAAAAGCCTAGAGGTACAGAGTGAGATACATGCTTTCAGACCACATCAATATATCAATTTCTTTTTTCTTCACCATTTTTTATTTGTTTTGAGGGTAAGTTTTTGTTTTTGAGAGAGAGTGTGTGTATTGGGGGAAAGGAGATAAAAAGTTCAGTTGCAAAGAAAGAAAGAAAAAGTAAAGAAAGAAAGAAATGAAAAAAGGAAGGAAGGGAAGGAAAAGAATGAATGAAGAAAGGAAGAAAGAGGAAGGAAGAATGAAATAAAAGGAAGGAGGGAGAGAGAAAGAGAGAAAGAAAAGAGCTTCAGTAAAACATTTGAAAAAATATGTAGCAGTTAGCAGAAGTTCAGAAAGGAACAGAGAAGCAGAGCAGTTTTGTTACTATTGTGTTAATTTTATAAACATTGTGCTATGTCCTGGAAGTGCAATCCTCTGTTTATAGTCCAGCAGACCTGATTCAAGTTATAGAACCAACAAACTACAGGGTCCTTCCCACAAAGTTCTGCTGGCTAAAAATAAAATGTGTCAACAACCACGTAAAGACATGTGAATTCTCTCTGTGGGCAGATTTCTTTGTTCCTTTCTGGTGTGGCAGCTAGCTTACCACACTCTCCTTTACATGGAGATCATGTACCTGTAAGAGGAGGAAGGAAAACAGAGGAAGGGAAATTTTATCAATTCCCCTTTGCATATACCCCTGCAGGTCTCCTAGTAGCATAAATTTGGTGAAGAACGTGGACAGTACCTTCTTACGTGGAAGGAAAGCAGAAAAGAATTTGCTAATTGTCACTAATAAATGACTTCCTTTTCTAACAAAGTTGTTCCTCATGATCATGGACAACACCCATAGAATAAATGGAGCTGCTTTTTCACAACTATGGCTAAGGCCAGAAGTGTTGATCAAATAAGTGTTGGAGTAGGATGCTCAAAATACTCAAACCAATTTAAAAGACATTAAATTGGAAAGCTTTTGAATAAAAAATATCAATACACTAGAATAAGAGAAATTGTAAATTGGGTAAAATTCCGCATCAAATAACTCTGACAGAGGTCTGATTCCCAAGATTTATACACAATTTAAACAAATGTCAAAGACCAAGACAAACAATCCAACAGACAAGTGGTTAAAAGATCTGAGTAAATTTCTCCAAGGAATAGCAAGTTATTAACCACCATAACAGATTGTTTCAACCAACCAAGAATTAGGATTTATTTCTGATTTTATCTCATACCCGCAAACTTAGTAAACATGACAAAGATGGAAATGGTGTTAGCTAGACTCCAGGATGACAGCCACATTGGTACCACTCTCAATGGAGTTGTGAAATCGTCTATCCATTATGGAAAACAAATTGAACAAAAATCAGAACTACAGTTTTTATGCATTTTATCCCCTGCTGAATATATACACCCAAACAGACCACAAACAGAAAGGTATCTGAGAAACCAACTATTTATAGTAATTTTTTTTTGTGGTGGCAAAGAACTGAAAAAAAATTGAGTACTCATCAGTTTGGGAATACCTAAACATATTGAAGACCACATATACATTGGAATATTAATATGATAAAAGAAATGAGGGATATGAGGAATTTGGAGGAAAATGGGAGCATTTACATGAACTGATGCAGAACTAGGAAAACAATAGAGATGAGGACTATGGCAATGAAGACAAAGAGCCTTAAAATGAACTGGTCTTTGGGTAACCCCAATGACCAAGTTTGGCCATAGAGTAGAATATGCACCTATTTTTTCTTTTTGAAGAGATGTGGGACTGTAAGTGTGAAATACTGCATAGGCTGTCAAACACAGTGGATGAAAATGTGGTTGGTTTTAAATAACTGTTTTTGCTCATCTTTGTTACATACATTTGAATCCTCACTGGGTAGAGAAAGTTGGGAGGGGTTGTACTCGTGAATAAAAAGGAGTATATCAATAATACTTTAATTGAAAAGAGGGTGATATTGAGGCACACCATGGATGTGTGTGTTTCTGTGTAGGTTGTAGCATATTGCCAATTTTAAAGAACTGAGGGGGAGAATGAGCTTAAAGGTTATCATCAGAGACGTGTGACCAAAAAAGGAAGTGAGGCTATCATGTAGGGAGTGTAAGGGATGATCAGTGGACAGCCTATGGCATTCCGTGCCACCCACATGGCATCAAGCCATTTAGAGGAAAGCTACCAGCACACTGAGTAGACCTCCATGAAGGATTTATGGGAGGACAAGCACAAAAGTCACATAGGATGACAAGACTTGGAGGAGCTGTGTGTGATCTGCACCTTTGGAGGGATTAACCACATGGGAATATTGAAATTTCTTTCTTCTCCCCACTTCTGCTATTTCCTTGTTGCCCAACACCAGGGGAATCTCCCCCTTCTGATGTACTGGAGACAAGACTCCAGGGATGAAAATGTCCAAAATGTGCATGCAGCAACATGTAGGTCTATGAGAGTGAAGCACAGACCTCCTCCCCTCACCAGCTAAGACCCTGTGTGGGCAGCTGGTCAAATATGACAGGAGGCATACAGTGAGAGGAATTACACAGGCAGTCCAGACAGAGGCAGGTACTCCAGGGAAGGGCTCAGTAGTGCTAACCTTGTGGTACAGACAGGTGGCTTCCATGTTTGGGAGAGATGCTGGGGGGAGAAGTACCAGCTCCAGGGGACACACAGCCTCAGGGGTCAGATGGAGACTATCAGAAGACAGTGGTGAATCACTTGCAGGGCTTTGAGCCCATAAGCAGCATCACTTCTTCCCCTTTCAGTGTCCAAGGTGTTACTTAGTTTCAAAACCTATTGAGAAAAGGTTGTTATCAGAATCCAGCCCCACCTGCATAAGGAAACTTACCTGTTGGTTGTTGGCCTTGGTTTCCTGGGATGTAAGACAGATACAAATACCTACACAAACCCTGGTGAGTTACACAAAACCCTGGTGAATCCATGATCCACGAAAGGGAAGAAAGTAGAGCATCTGAGCAAAGTGGAATAAGAAGCTCCCTCTATGCTTCTGGGTATGTGTGGGCCCTCAGAGCTGGGATGCAACATGTCTCAAAGAGCTCCCTTTGTGAAAATGGGTTCTCCAAAACCTTTTGAGGCCTAAGATCTGGCCTCCTCAGCTCCCTTTTTAAAGTCAAGGTGATGAAGAGCTACAGTCAGAGCCAGAGGACCTCCTCACCCTGCACCAGATTCAGAGCTTCAGCCAAATGCAGTCCCCACCTCCTCCCCTGCAGAGAACATGGGGGGCTCAGGGCCATCCCCCAAGTTTCTCACCTTTCAGACTCCTAAGGTGAACAGCGAGGCCAACCCCAAGGAAGATCAGCCCTAGCACAAGGCCCCCAAGTCCACTCAGCATCTTTCTCTGGTCAGAGCTGGACGGTGCTTCTAGGGAGGAGACACACCAAGAATCACAATTTTCCCTCTAGGAGCCATCTTGGTGTGGTAAGCAGACAAGTCTGGAAGCCTGAGTAGTTGGTTAAAGGGAAGGAGGAAGGGAAACCTAGTTGCCTTATGCTAGGGCAAAGGAGGATACAGGCTGATTACAGAGTCCCCAAAGGAGGCTAGCTTTAATCCTGGGACCACTAAGAATGCCAAGGTCCTAGGTCTCCATAGTCTGCAGCCCAGCACTGCAGGCAGGGAGTTGCACTGAGGGAAAGCACAAGAAATTGTTGAGTAGGAGAAAGGGCAACAGGAGACTAGAACTAGAGGCTGTCATGTCCTGAGGAATGTTGGGTCTGAAGGATCAGGAGCTGATTCTCACCCCAGACCACAATGACAGAGTTCTGAAGGCTGGAGTGCTCCACTTGGCAGGTGTAGACTTGTCCATACTTGGGGATCATTTCCAGCATCACCAGGATCTGGTAGGTCCAGTCTCCATTGCTAATCAGGCCTGTGGACATAACCCCAAATGTCTCCTCCTGACCATTCAGGAACCACCTTACCTCAATGTCCCCAGGATAGAAACCAG
Organism: Phascolarctos cinereus; assembly: GCF_003287225.1. Taxonomy (NCBI): domain Eukaryota; kingdom Metazoa; phylum Chordata; class Mammalia; order Diprotodontia; family Phascolarctidae; genus Phascolarctos; species Phascolarctos cinereus. The sequence continues at coordinate 231,741,902 of NW_027555958.1, read as the reverse complement.
TAACAAAACAGATAAGCTGGTTTGGGTATTCTAGGGTAGCAATCTTTGATGGATACACAGTCACTTGAGGCTCAACTAGAAGAAAAAAGAAAGACCCTGAGTGAGAGAGCCAGAGCAGATCTTTCTAGTCCAGGCCCCATTTCTGTCACCTCTTCTTTCCCTTTCCCTTTCCCTTTCCCTTTCCCTTTCCCTTTCCCTTTCCCTTTCCCTTTCCCTTTCCCTCTCCTCCCATCTCCCTTCACTCTGTGCTCCCCTCTCTCTTCACACTCCACTCATTGCTTGCTTCACCCTCGCTTCTCCTCATCTGATCTCCTCCTGTCCTTTCCTCATCTCATCCTCCTTCCCTCCCCTCCCTCTCCTCCTCTTTCTTTCCCCTTATCCCCTCCCCTTTCCTCTCCAATCTCTTCCCTTCTCCATTCCTCTTCCCCTCTCCCCTTTCTCCTCCCCTCTTGTCACTTCTACTCACCCTTCTTCTGCATCCAGGACTCCAACAACCTATAGTTGTCCCTGCACATGGCCACCTGGGCCCGCGCTTGCTCCAGGGCCTCCACCAGGCTATTCATTAGCTCTGCAATGGGCCGCCACAGCTCCGTCAAGGCCACGAACTCCCCCACATCACTGTCGAAGCGCAAGATCTCCTGGAGGTTGTAGATGAGTCTCCCCACAAACCGCACGTGCTCAATCCCATTGCCAAAGTGACACTCAGCCTTCATCTGCTCCATAAAGTGCTCTGCGGGGGCCCCAAAGACAGGTCAGCCCTGTCTGGCAGCAGTCCCCCCAAACCCTGGCTGGGCACGGGGGTAAAAAGCGGCTACACCTGCTCCCCTCTTCTAAGAATCAGGCTGATATTTGTGCGGATGACCTGCTCTACCATTCTGAGTCCCTCCTCCTCCCCCCGCCCCCGCCCCAGCTTGGCAGCAAATTTGTTGACTAAAATGCCTGCCTTCTGATTCTCAGGCAGTTATTCCTTTTGTTGCACCCACAGCTGACATTCAAGATACTAATTCCCTGCCCCTCCCTGCGGGGCAAGTCTACACCTAACCAACCCAGCACAAACCCTGCAAGGAAATTATACCCAAAGTGCAACCTTAATCCTTCTCCCTGCTCTCTGAACCTTCTTTACTCCGGATGTCTTTACAGAATCTTTGTATCCCCAAAGCAACTGGGCTCTTTTTCCTATACTCTTCCTAGTTTAGATCCTGGACTATTGCAATTGCTTCTTAATAGATCTCCGCCACTCACACCCCACCAAGTCTCTCTTTACTCCAACCCTTTCTCTCCCAGTGGCCAAAATGATAAATAAACTCCAGTGTCTCCCTGTTACCCCTAGCATAAAATATAAAATTCTCTTCTGCTTGGCTTATCAAGGCTTTCCCCAAGGTGGCCTCAACCTACCTTTTCAAGCCTCATTATGTTTCTGCCCTCTTCAAGTCTAGCTAAATTCCAGGACCTTCTTATTGCACCTCCCATGCAATACTCCACCATCCCCTGTCTCCAGGCCTTTGCACTGGCTGTCTGCCGGGCTTGGAATGCATTCCTTCTTCATCACTGTCTTCTTGAATTCTTTACTTCAAGACTCAGCTCACATTCCATTTTCTACACGAAGTATTTCCTGCTAGTACGCTCCCTCCAAAAACAACCTTATATTTTCATTGAATATGTATGTATATATGTATGTATGTGTGTATATACATATAATGGGTGTGTATATGTGTGTGAGTGTGTGTTTGTGTGTGTGTGCGTGTGTGTGTGTGTGTGTGTGTGTGTGTGTGTGTGTGTGTGTTGTTGTTTCCCATGAAAGAAAGTAACTGCCTTCAGAGCAGGGACTCTTCTGTGTTTTTGTTTGTCTATTTGTTTGCTTTGTCACACAATTTGCGTGTCACACAATAGGCACTAAATAAATTCTTCTTAACTGATCATATGCTTGCCACCTTCTGTGCTCATCCTCTCAGACATGGAATTCCCTGTCTCTCATCTCTACTCATTACAATACTATGTGTCTTTCTAGGCTCAGCTCAAAAGTCACCACTTCCCTATTAAGTGTTCCATAATCACTGCAGCCAGAAGACTCCTAGTTATATGGTCTCTCCCCACGCTAATGCAAGGTACATCAGTCCCTAAAGGAAAGGTCTGAACATGTCACTCTCTACCATGACCACCCTACAGCTCCATGACCTCTGGTGGTCCCTGTTGGCTCTAGAAACAAAACATCACTGTCTGTTAGAAACTTCAAGTACTTTATTCCCAGACTCTGGCCTCCCCTTCCAAACTCCTTTTCATATACTCTACAGTGGAGGTGTCAAATATGACCCACAGGCCGCATGTGACAGACACCACCCCTGTGTGTCCCAAACCGGATTAAAACGTAATTGGGAAACATTTAATAAAATAAAACTACGGTGCAAATAGATAATAGCAATATGTCTAAGTCAATGTGTGGTCCACGTGGGGCCATTATTTATGGGTTAGTTGCCCCTCTTCCCATTTGGGTTTGACACCACTGTTCTCTACTTCAGCCAGATGACCTCCTGCCAGTTCCCCATATGCAGTACACCGGCTCCCTTCTTCAGCCTTTGTGCCCCATGCCTGGAATGCCCTCCATCCTCACCTGCCTAGGAGAATTCCTAGTTTCTTTTGAGGCTCTACACCAGCTTCTACACGAAACTCTTTCTTTGGGTCTCAGCTACTCTGGTGCCTTCCCCACACAACTGCTCGGTATTTATTTTTGTGTATTTTGTATATACACACATATAGATATGGATATGTCTCTCTCTCTCTCTCTCTCCATATATGTGTGTATGTATGTATATATATATATATATATATATATATCTGTTACATACATACAGATACATATACACCCCTATAATCTGATAGAATGTTAACTCCTGAAATAACAACAAAAGTTTCATTATTGTCTTTGTATTCTCAATACCTAGGAAAGTCCCTAGTACATTGTTGGTGCTTAATCAATGCTTATTTCTTGATTAATTGATAGAATGTTAGGACTAGAAAAGATCTTGGCAATCATTCCATCTAACCTCATCCCTTCTCTGCCACCACTATTACACATACACCATTTCACGGTTTAGGAAAGTAAAGTCCAGTGCTTTGCCTAAGATCATAGGAGAAGGCATTCACCAAAAGTTAAGGCCACCATCTGCATTCCTACAGCCTTGGTCCTTTATGCAATGCTCATGGCATGTACCACATTCAGCCTTGGTGCTCAGCCTTATTGCTGTCAGCTTGGTTACAAGCTCCTAGAAGCAAAGGCAACTTCTTGGACTTTTTAGTGATTCCCCACAGCTCCTGTCACAGACTGTCATGTAATGAATCCTCAGTGATTACTGCCTGAGTAAGTGAAGAAGGCATCTAGGTGTTCTAGGGGGTAGAGCATTGGATCTGGAATCAGGAAGACTTGAGTTCAAATTCAGCCCCAGATGCTTGCTAGCTATATGACCTTGTGCAAGTCACTTAACTTCTGTCTTCCTCAGTTTCTTTACCTATAAACCTCCCACTGTTTTATTGGCAATGAGATAATTTGTAAAAAAAAAAACACTTTGCAAAATTTCAAACACTACAAAAATGTGAAGTAATATAGTGAAGAAATGCTTACCGATCTTGGCCCAGCTCAGATCCTGCCTGCTCCTTCCTTGCTTATCCCATGCCAAAGGAATATCCCCCTGCTTTCCTCTCTTGCTCTAATTCGCCCTCTGTACCACACACAGACAGTTAGGGAAGAACTTGAGTCGCTAGCTACATTTTCCTGTAAGTTGGGTGTCTCTGATACTTTGTATTCCCCATGTCCCCAAGCACAGGGCTCTGCAGAAAACAGTTACTTAATAAACATCTCTACTTTGGATGACTGATTACACTGAATCACTTCCTTTTCATTCCACTAATGGCTGCCTCTAGGCTTGACTGAGTCTCTGGAACTAAGCAGCCATGCTGAGGCTGAGATTCCACTGCTCAGCTTCCCTTGTTCAGGACATGACTGTTAGACCCCAGGCAGCTCCATGTGTCAGGCCCAGCCCCTGGCAATCAGAATTACACATGGGACATTCTACCCAGAGGGTTGTACTGATGCAAGCATCAAGAAATTGAAGGGTTTTCTAGATACATCATGGATGAGAGATCCAAGGCAGATGATTAACCTGATGAGGGAAGTGGTGGCCAGGCTGGGGGCCAGGATGGGCTGTAGGGGAGATGTTTGGAATAGTATTAAAGGGCTTTTGATCTGATCACTATCTACCTGCAAATCTTGCTGTGCTTGGTGGGGTTTCTGTCATAGCCCAGAAGACTCCCTTTGGAGGACGGAGGAGTTTTGACAATGTGACCCCAAACTACTTTTCCAGTTTCATTATACACATTCTCCCTCTTCAATGAACTTTATGATCTCACAAAATTACTTCTTTTCATTGTCCCTACACCACATTCTATCACTTATATCCATGTTTTCACATTGGTTGCGCCCTATGCCTGCAATGCACTCCCTCCTCATCTCTACCTCTTAGATTCCCTGGCTTCCTTTGGGACAAAGATCTAGCACCATTGTCCACATGAAGTGTTTAATGAACCTCTGACTTGCCTTAGAGAGAAGGCTTGTACCTAAATTAGTTTGTATTTATGTTTAATTTATTCTGTGTAGAGTTCTATTTGTACAAGTTGTCTCCTCTGAGAGACTCTAAGCCCCCTGAGGGCAGGAACTAATTTGGGTCTTTTCCTTTCCTATCTCCAGCACCAAGTGTAGTGCCAGATACATGGAAGGTACTTAATAAATGCTTATTGATTGGGTGATTGGTGCTATCTTCATGCAAGAAGTCCTGTGATCCAGATCCTGGGTTCTAGGAGCAGTAGCAAGGAGACAGACTATAGCAGTCACTGATCTGGGTGAGGATCTGTCAGTCACAACAGGAAATAATCCTTGACTAGAACAGAGAAGTGGAAATTTATGGATTTTGAACCTGGAATATTTCTTCAGCCCATTGACAAGGGATATGACGATAAAAAAAATCCCTTCCTGGCTCAGCCCCCTTGGTCTCTCTAGCTCATAGTTGGCCTCTGACCTGCCTCAGAGGGAAGCATAGGAAAATGCTGCCATTACCATGTTAACCCAAGGGCTAGGGATGGATCCCAAATACCTTGGCTTCACAAAAGGCTTTCAGATCCTCCCATTCTTCCAGGGAGGGGTAAGCAAAATAAGAAATCTCTCACCTTATAAACACCAACGTTGAAATTAGTTTAGCAAATTTGGCCATCTATGGGAAGGTGTTTAGGGCAAGAAAGTTTAGGTGAGAGTGTGATAGGAAGAGTAGAGACTCAGAGCCCCTGAGAATGGATGCATTTAGGGACAGAGAAAGGGAGGGGAAGCAACAGTATACTTGGAATGTGGGTTAAAGGCAGGAGGGAGGACAGCTAGGTGGCACAGTGGATAGAGTTCTGGCCTTGTAGTCAGGAGCACCTGAGTTCAAGTCCACTTCAGATACTTAACACTTACTAGCTGTGGGACCCTGGGTGAGACAATAAAAAAAAAAACCAAAAAAGGGAGGAGGGGAGCACAGCAATAGGATGATGGGACTTCAGAGACCAGTCTCTTCTGACTTCCCATCCCTCCAAGTGCCAGCCTGCTCCCCAGCCCTTCTTTGGTCTGAGCCATATAGAGAGGAGGATTTTTCTTTTTTCTCCACCTATCCTGCGTGGGGAACTACTGCTCTATACTTACCTGGAGTTTCTCTGCCTGCAGCCACTAGGGAATTCAGCACTAGCAGGGTCATCATCAGAACTTTTGTCCACACACATAGCATCCTGGAGGCAGGGAAAGGACAAGGGACACAGAGGAATGGCAGTCAGGTGGTCCCCAGCTCTTAGAAACTGCCCTTAAAACTTCCAGAAGAAGAACTTAAGTGCTCTCTTGTGTGCTCCGGGATTGGGCAGCCTCAGAGATGGGAGAACCAATCTGGATCAGGACTGAACTACATCATCAGTTCCTAGGCAGAGATTTCATTTGAAGATTCTCTTCCAATACTCAGATTTTCCTGAGGGAGAAAAGAGAACAGAATTCCTCGAATCTCATGGGTGCCAAGGACCTTAGAAGTTACCTCTTCCCCAGACTATTGCAATAGTCTCCTCCTTGGTCTCCTTGCCTCCAGTCTTTCTCTCTTCATGAATCTATAATGCATGAAAGTGATTAAATAATATTGCAGAAGAATAATGAACTTGACTGTAGCATTCCCCTGCTCAAAAACTGCAAGTAGCTCCCTGTTGTCCCTAGAATTAAATACTAAGTGCCCCGTTTAGCATTTGAAGGCCTTTATAATCTGATCCCAGCCAGGGACCTCTCCAGCATTTTGACACTTTCCTGCTCTTTCTTAAAAATATAACCAGCAGCTATTTCTGATTCCAATTCTGGGAGCCAAGATGGCAGATAAGAGGTGAATCACTCTTACCCTCTTGTATTAATCCCTCAAAGCCCAGAAAATATCACCCCAGGAAAAACCCAGGAACAGCTGAACCAGAAGAAAGATGGGGTGCAGCAGTCCAGTAGCCCAGGTAGCTTGAGGGATTAACTGGAAAAGCCCCTCTTACCCTGGGGGAAGGGGAGTAGTACAGAAAGGGAGGCATCCTGGCAAGCTAGTGGAAAGCCCCACCTTAGCATGCCAGGAGGAGATCCTGAAGCCCAGGTGGTGGAGCAGGCAAACACCAACACCTGGACCCCTGAGTGCCTCATTGTGGGCAGGAAAACTGGTGGAACCACCTCAGAAAACCAGTAGGTGCCTCTGCATTCTACAGCAACCGACTCTCCCAGTGCCTCAGCAAAACTAAGGGAAGCAGTGCTCCAAGGGGCCCCAGGCAGATAAACACCCTACAACATCCATCTGAAAAGAGCTGAAGAAAGCAAAAGGAAGGAAAGGCCTGGGTGAGCAGGAAATCTCCAGGAGCCATACTACCCAATCCCACCCCTAGAGTTCCAGTATTGCTGTTTCCAGCCCAACACTAGGTAAGCTGCCCGAATCCTACAGGCTCCAACTGCCAATATTGGAGGCCCCAGCACACAAAACCATCGACCAGGCACTAGGCTCCCAACACAAGAAGCTTGGGTCAGTGCCCTCTGCTCACCAGCAGGGGAGCCCAATCTCTTTAAAGGCCAGGAAATAAGCAAACACCATTAGCAAAAAGAAACATAGGATAGATTCTTTTTATGGGAAGAGTGAAGACCAAGGCAGGAATTCTGAAGAGGAAAACAAACCCATATCTGGAACCTCAAAAGGGAATATGAACTCCTCTAAAGCCCAAAAAGCCTTCTTAGAAGAGCTCAAGAAGGATTTTAAAAGTTAAATGAGAGAGGTAGAAGAAAAAAATGGGAAAAGAAATGAGAGGCATGCAAGAGAGAGTCAATAGCTTGGGAAAGGAAAGACAAGAGTTAAGTGTAGAAAACAATTCCTTAAAAAATACAATTGGCCAAATGGGGAAGGAGGTACACAATCTAAGAGAAGAAAACAATGTGTTAAAAATTAGAAATGAGCAAATGAAAGCCAATGACACTTTGAGAGAGCAGGAATCAGTCAAACAAAAAGAAAAGAATGAAAAAATAGATGAAAACATAAAATATCTCACTAGAAAAACAAGTGACCTGGAAAATTGATCCAGGAGAGACAATTTAAAAATTATTGGTCTACCTGAAAATCCCAATGGAAAAAAGAGCCTGGACAGTATCTTTCAGAAAATCGTAAAGGAAAACTGCCCTGAGATTCTAGAACCAGAGGGTGAAATAGCCATAGAAAGAATCCCAAATTGGAAACACCAAGGAATATAGTAGCCAAATTCCAAAATTACCAGGTCAAAGAGAAAATACTGCAAGCAGCCAGAAAGAAACAATTTAAATATCATGGAACCACAGTCAGGATTACACAGGACCTTACAACTTCTACGTTAAAAGACCTTAGGGCACGAAATATGATATTCCATAAGGCAAAGGAGCATGGATTACAACCAAGGATCAACTATCCAGAGAAAATGAGCATGATATTACAGGGGAGGAGATAGATATTCAATGAAATAGCAGACTTCCCAACCTTCCTGATAAAAAGGCCAGAGCTCAACAGAAAATTTGATCTTCAAATAGAAGACTCAAGAGAAACATAAAAAGGTAAACAGGACAGAAAGAAACAACATGTTATTAATAAGTGCAAACTCTTTACATCCCTACGAGGGAAGATGACACTTGTAACTCTTGAGAACTGTATTGTTATTACACCATATATTTATAAAGGGGGTGGGTATAAATTGACTTTGATGTAATGATGAAAAAAAATCTAATCAAGTGGGTTAAATGGATCTAAATAAGTGAATTAATCTGCTCTAATAAAATGTATTAAGAGAAAAGGAAAGGAGGAGGAAAAGAGGAAATTACATCACAAGAAAAGTCACAAAAACCTATTCCAGCAGAGGGAAAGATGGGAGATGAGTATTGTTTGAACTTTACTCTCATCAGATTTGGCTTAAGATGGGAATAACATAATCAATTAGGTATAGAAATCTAACATGCCCTATAGGCAATAAGAAGGAAAAGGGGAAAGAAAAGGGAGGGGGCTGATAGAAGGGAGGTGGGACTAAGGGAGATGGTGGTCAAAAACAAAACATTAGTGAGGAAGGAGAAGGAGAAAGGAGAAAGAAAAGCATGGATGGGGGGAAGGATAGAGAGAAAGACAGATAGTTATCATAATTGTAAATGTGATATATCAATGTAATGAAATCCTCTTGTGCTGTAAGAAATGATGAATAGGTAGACTTCAGATGAACCTGGAAAGACTTGTATGCTATGATACTGAGTGAAGTGAGCAGAACCAGGAGAATGTTTATTTATTTATTTATTTACTTACTCACTTATTCATTCATTTTTATTTATTTATTTATTTATTTATTTGTTTGTTTGTTTGTATATATAAGTTTAGATCACTTTTTAAGGAAATTGGCACTGTCTTATAGAAATTTTTATGTAATTGTCCATCTATTTAAGATAAATTCACTAACACTTAAATGAGAATTTTTTCTATGGAGATTAGCATTGCCTCTTAAATTCCTATTGTGCCAAATGGGAGTAATGCTACCTACGGGGGTGATAAAGGTAATCTAGTGAATTAAGTTAAAGCAATGAATGCCATATGTGCCACTAGCAGAAAACTGCCATGTTAGCTGCTTTGTTACTTCATACAGTGTTACTTCATGCAGAGTATATATGTATATGTACATATACACATACATACATATATACATTTTCAGTATGTGTGTGTGTGTGTGTGTGTGTGTGTGTGTGTGTGTGTGTGTGTGTGTGTGTGTGTGTAGAACCAGCAGGTGGCGCTGGCAGCTACAGTCGGAGGAGCTTTCAGTCATCCTCTGATCTGGGGATTGGCTGACGCCTGCTGGCACAACCACCCCAGCCTACCTGTCCCCCTAACCTGTGTCAGATTCAGGGAAGTAGTGTCAGTCTAGCGTGGAGATATATCCTCAGGATATAGAAAGATAAAAACACAGACACTAGCAAAAAAGGAGAGTAAACATATTAGCACAGATTGAGTCATACAGAACATCAGGTTACAGTTCCCAAGTGTGAGGCCAGACCACACTTCAGTCTGGTTCGGATTACTGCCAATGCTATAGGATCCAGTCATAATGTGGTTAAGGAGTGCAAATATGGGTCCCTTGCTCTCATTTCCCATAAAAAGGCATTGTTTGATTAGGTTCTGTGGTAGAAGGCCCTTTGAAGCCAATTTCTTTCAGAAACTTTGGCCGAGCATGTGTTTATAATGGAATTTCTGTTTTCCACAGCTCTGCTGGATTGTAGATGGCAGCAACCCTGTAGTTCTTTTGTATGTAGGTATGTATGTAATAGTGACACATATCTCATAAGTCATATTCAAATACATAAACACACAGTGTTTATTTCATGTTTATTTAATATGCTTATGGAATATTATACACATGTAGAGGAATATTTTCATATCTTACCAATGAAATGTGTGCAATTATTACTGCCTCAAGTGAGTGGCAATCCACAGCCTGCAATGAATTCATTAAGGAATTTCTTGGCCAAGTTAGGGGAGTCTACAGGAGTGCAAAGGGAGCTTTTACTCATCCATCATCTTCAGTCAGATGACCAAGGGCAGACAGAGTGTCATTAATAAAAAAGAACATAACAATATTTGCAATGTTTAGGTAACCGAGTGAATTCAACTTGCGAGTTTACAAGCAGTCCCCATGGTGAACAGCAGTTGTGGTTGTTCGCCATCGACCAATTTGAAGGCCAAGCTCACTGGGCAGGAGAAACAATGCTTCTTTGCCAAGAAGGGCCAATTTGGAGCAGCCAATTTTTTTTTATTTCCACAACAAGACTTGGTCCCACTCTGCTCTTTTGATCTGGGAGCAAGCAGCTGCCAGAAACTTCTCAGATTCATTACACATTTGATTTTGAATTAATTTTTGGTCACTATGTGTTCAGAAACCTTTTACTTTTGCCAAATTTTTCATGACCTCCACATTCAGTTATGTGACTCCACATGGGGTAGTGACCCACAGTTTAAAAAGCACTGAGATCGATTACTGAGGGCAGCACCCCCAAGTGGCCATCTAAGGGAAACATCAGGTTGTCATCGTACAGGAGATATGATTCACCAAGGCAGCCATCTTTTTCTTTGTATAGTCCCTGATCTTGGAGGATGGTCAGATCCAGAGGATGGCCAGAGATCACTGGTCTATGGATAGACAAAGGAGAACAGATGTAGGAGTCTGAGGGAAAGGAAAAGAGAGGGGAGGAGAAATAAGTATTTCTTTGTGTCTACTCTGTGCCAGGCATTGTGCTAAGCACTGTATAAATGTAATTTCATTTGATTGAAAGGACCACTAGTCCAGTGAAAAGGGCCCACAGGTCATTTCTTCCAGTAATGTCCTAATAAGGGCTACACAAGCCTTTAAGTGTAGAACTTTGAAGAAGGTAATACACTGGCATCTCGCAGAGAAATCATCATGATTCTGGGCTCCAGGTGAAGCCAGAAATCCTTTTGTTTTTCATGTTAGACTAAAATCATGCACTGCACCAAATGTACATCAAGGATGAATAAGTTTGACTGCAGTCTGGTAATCAGCAACAATACAGACATAAGGGAAAGCAATAAGTGTAGCAAATTGGGCAGAGCAAGCATAAGAGAGCAAATATGTTTCAGATAGAAATCAAGGATTCTTAAACTTTTTCCATTTGTGATCCCTTTTTACCTGAGAAATTTTTACGTGACCCTAAGTATATAGGTGAATAAAATAGGTATACAAATAAAACATTTAATGATAATAAATCATAAAGAAATTTATTTTAAAACAGTTCTTTGGTATACATATAATGTTGCCATTTATTAAAGACAAAAACAAATTTGCATAGTAATGAGATGGATGTGCTTGTTTATTTTTACATAAAGGATTAAATCTTGGTGGAACATTTGATATTGCAAGACACAAAGCATCTTCAATGTTTTTCAGTCGATCGATATTTTGATTTTATAATCATCAATGCTGAGAATGCCGCTTCGCATAAATACATGGTACAAAATGGCAGAAGTATGTTTAGGGCCACTTCAGAAATTGTTGGAAATTCTGTCCTAATCCCAAGCGAAAATTCATTTAATGATTTTGTATGTACAGTAAAAACACTGCAATTTAGAACATACAATAGTCTCTAATCTGAGCTGAGCTCTTTCTGGCAGTGTTCATTGGTGTTGCATGGTGTGATGTGATGGCATGCACAGTGCAAAGTGTGCATATTGTGTGTTCAGAACCAGGGCTGCAGTGAAGTTGCGTGATACAACATGGGCAAGTGCTGCCAGAAACACCTCAGATTCATTATGTGTTTGATTTTGAATCAAATTTTTGAGTTCATATTTGAATTAATATTTGGTCACTGCATTTTCAGAAACCTTTTACTGTTGCCAAATTTTTCATGACCTCCACATTCAGTTATGCGACCCCACATGGGATGGTCACTCACAATTTAGAAAGCACTGAGATAGATTATTGAGGCAGATAGAATATCATGTGGACAGTTGCCCTGTACAGTCTCCTCATCCATCCAGGAATAAGTGGAGATTGGACTTATGGAGAAGGACACATTTTAGGTCAAGCCTGGGAGTAATGAGTTGTGTGGTGACAGAATTGGAGAATTGGTCTACTCTCCAGATCAGTTATTTTTCTTATGAGATGTTTCATATTCTCTTCCACTTTTTCATTCTCTGTACTTTGTCATATTATTTTTTGGCCTCTTATAACTTCATCGGCTTCCCTTTGCCCATTTCTAATTTTCAAGTGGTTGTTTTCTTCTTTAAGATTCTGAATCTCTTTTTATTATTCATTAACTTTCTTTTAATAATCTTGGTTTTGTTTTGGATTGTTCTTATTTTTAACTTTTTTAAAATCTCTCATTTGGTTTTTAAAGTCTTTTTACATTTCTTCTATGAATTATTTGGGGGCAGGCAACCATTTGACACTACTCTTTAGGGTAAGAGAGGCTTTTCTCCCCCTTCAGTGTCCTCTTCTGAAGAGAAATCCCAGTCTTCTCTATTCCCATAATAACTTTTTATGATTGGGTATTTTCTCCTTAGACTTCTAATTTTTCAAAAATTTGGAGCAGGTTATTTTTTGTAGTCACCTCTAGTACTAGACTATGGAGGATGGTGCCTCTGGCTTCACATCCTACTTCAGTTCTCCCCTCTGGCCTGGAACCAAAACCAAGAACTCTTCCCTCTGATAAGTGCCCACAGCCAACAGTGTCTGCCCCACTGCTTCTACACTCACCAGGCATGTGCTGATTCCTTCTTGCTCAGGGCCACATCTGGACAGCATAGCTGGGACTGGCATTTCTTAGCAGCAGAGGTTCCCTTAATCTTCTGCAGCTCAGACACAGACTCCCATCACTGTCTGGGAAGTGAAAGTTTCTGTGGCTGAGGCTGAGGCTACCTCCCAACCCAGCTAGCCACAGGGCTCCCTGCTTGCTTTTTCAGTGGAATTAGCCTAGAAATGTTTACTCTTCACTGGGACCAAACTTTAGTCCTGAGATTTTCCTCTGGATCTTCTCCCAGTTGTCCCCAGAGGACCACTGTTCTGCCCCAATTCTTGTTTATTTTTATTGCTGTCCTTATGTGGACTTAGGTCACTTTACTGGGCCTTCAAAGTAGGGGCGAGGCAAGAGAAGATTGAGGTAAAGACATTAACTACACAAACGTGGATCAGCAGTGCTGATGCCCAGAGGAAGAGGGCCAATGTCTTCATAGACAGCAGGGCATAGGAAAAGCCCTAAGTGGAGGCCAAGAAATTAAATTTCTAGTCTTGGTTCTTCCACTGATTAACCTCAGGAAAAGGCAGGTCCCTTTCCTAAGAGTAATTTTAAAATAAATTTAATATGTGTGTGTGGGGTCAGGGTTAGAGTGTGCAGAGGTGGATAGATCCTTAACATTTATTCCAGGATTCTAAGGTTGGAAATGGAAATCATGGTCACATATTTGCACTCAAATCTCCCTTCCATACACTGTTTCTTTTCTTTTTTCTTTCATTTAGCATTTTATTGTTCACTAGTTATATGTAAAAACAATTTTAACAGTTGTTTTTAAAACCATGAGTTCCAAATTCTCTCCCTTCCTCCTTCCACACCTCCACCTCCATTGAGAAGGCAAGCAATTCAATACAAGCTATATATGTGTAGTCATGAAAGATATATCCATAATAGCCATGTTGTGAAAGAAAGCATAGACAAAAAAATTAAGAAAGTTTAACAAAAGCATACTTCCATCTGTATTCAGACAACACCAGTTCTTTCTCTGGGGATGGGTAGCATTTTTCATCATAATTCCTTCAGAGTTGTCTTGGATCATTATATTGCCGAGAATAGATAAGTCATTCACAGCTGATTATCTTACAATATTGCTGCTACTTTGTACACAGTACATTTCACTTTGCCTCAGCCCATGCAAATCTTTCCATGCTTTTCTGAGAGCATCCTGTTCATCATTTCTTATAGTACAATAGTATTCCATCATCATCACATACCACAACTTATTCAGTCATTCCCCAATTGATGGGAATCCCCTCAATTTCTAATTCTTTGCCCCAAGAAAACAGCTGCTATAAATATTTTTGTACATATCAGTGCTTTTACTTTTTGTTTTTATCTCTTTTGGGATACAGACCTAGTAGTTTTATTACTAGGTCAAAAGGTATGCATAGTTTTATAGCCCTTTGGGCATAGTTCCAAATTGTTCTACAGAATGGTTAAATCAGTTCACAACTCCACCAGTGCATTAATGTCTCCTTTTTCACGCATCTCCTCCAAATTTGTCCTTTACCTTTTATGTCCTATTAGCTAATCTAGTAGGTATGAAGTAGTACCTGAGAATTGTTTTAATTTGCATTTCTCTAATCAATAGTGAGTTAGAGCCAGTGATTTTCACACAGCTTGACCTTGAGTCTCTGACTTAATTTCATACCCGTATCAGCCCAATTCTCCTGAGTAGATAGTCCCTCATTCTGCCCTAGAGACCTGAGTAACTCACCTTCTCATTTTCCCTCTTTGATTTGAAGGGTTCTCAGCTTCCCACTTAAGTGATCTCACCTCCCAACTCAAGGACACAGGACACAATGGCATTTTTTCTTACCTAGAGGGAGTCTAATTCAGTCAGTCAACTCAACAAGAACTGTGCCGAGTGATGGATATGCAAAGAAAGGCAAAAAAACTGCTGTCAATGAACTCATGTTTTAATGAGGTAGACAGGTAAATAGCTGTGGGATATATGGGTGTTGCTTCTGCATGTCACTCAATCAGAGATTGGAGTCAGAGAAATAGTGTTGTGTTTTGTTTTTTGCTATCATTATTTCCACAAAAAGCCAAGTGGAGACCTTAATTAAGGAATGCAGTCTGCAGGCTAGGTAGAAATTGAACAAAAGGGAGTTATATCAGAATAAGAAAACACTCTCAGTGGTGAATAGACCGTCAGAAAACCAGTTCTGACATCTAACATAAAAAAGGGTATTCCCAAATAAGGGCTGGGGTTGCAGAATTGTGGGGAGTGGGAGATGTAATTGAGGTGGAGACTCACGTGGGGAAATTAAGTGCCTGGAGTAGGCTGTAACCTCTATTGTACCCCCAAAGAATGGGGAAACAGGAGAAGGAAATTCAAATGGGAAATAGAGAATAAAATGGTGTGCATTTGTTGATACATGTGCTCTCATATGTGTGCTCTCACACATGTGGGTTGCCTGGCCTTCCCAGGTCATTAATAAAGCTTCTTCCTGATTCAACAATAGCTTCATGGAATTTGTGATACCGATATAAATAACAATAGCTAAGCAGGCACTAGATACACACATATGCATATACACACACACATACACATATGTCTATATTTATATGGATTATTGTCTTTCATTCTTGAAGAGGACCAAAGTGACATCATTATGCTAGAGTCAAGTTACAGTGTGTCCCAATGTGGCTAGTCAGACCAATATGAACTCAGGATGCTCTACCACAGGTCAGACATAAATAGTCCGTTTGAACATTTGGGGTAGATTCTCTAAATTTGTATATCTTGCATTTTTTTGAGCTACTTCAATTCTGCTGTGTTCATAGAGCACATATGAGTGCTCTATGTGAGTGCTTGCTCTGTGTGAGGTCTCCCTAAAGTAGTCTTTTTGGCAAGTGTATGTTTGACATTTGAACAAGATGGCCAGCCCATCATACTTGCACTCTCTGCAGCAGAGTTTGATGGCATGCTTGCCCAGGTTCTGGATAAAGGATGATGCTCTCCCTCTTTCCTAGTCACTAATGGAGAGAAATGTGCTTGCTCCCATGCTTTTCAACATGATGTTTTCAGCCATGTTGTCAAACGCTTTCAGTAAAGATGAACACAGCATCAAGGTCAGCTACTGCACTGACAGCAAATTCAACTTGAAAAGGCGAAAAGCCAAAACCAAAGTGGAGGGAGTGTTAATGCATGATTTTCTGTTTGCAGATGATTTTGCACTCAATGCAGCCTCTGAAGCTAAGGTGCAACAAAGTATGGGCTGATTCTCTGCTATTGGTGCTGATTTTGGTCTAACAATGAACAACTAGAAAACACAGGTGCTCCATTAGCCAGCACCACACCATCTATATGTGGGACCATTGGTTACAAGAAATGGAGAAGTTTTGAATGCTGTGGATCAGTTTGCTTTCCTTGGCATTGTACTTTCCAAGGATGTACACACTGATAATGAGGTTGACACATGCATTGCCAGACCTAGCTCAGCATTTGGGAGGCTCTGAAGGAAAGTGTGGAAATGAAGGGGTATTATACTGTCTACCAAACTGAAGGTCTACAGAACCGTTGTGCTGACCTCATTGTTGTATGTCTATGAAACCTGAACAGTATACAGTGCTATACCAAGAAACTGAATCACTTCCATTTGAATTGCCTTAGAAACATTCTGAAGATCACTTGGCAGGATAAAATGCCAGAAACTAAGGTCCTTTCTCAAACTAAACTGCTGAGCATTCAAACTCTACTTCAGAGATGTGTATCTATATACACATACACACACACACAGATATATGTAGGTAGGCATATGTATATGCATGCAAGCATGCATGTATAAACAAATATACACATACACACATTCAAAAACACATAGCTATACACATATGTAGACATGTAGGTATACACACATATGTGTGTATATATGGAGGTACAGAGACAGAGACGGAGAGAGGAAGTGGTAGATAATTTCAAATCACTTGGCTCCTGGGGGGGGTGTCATAAAAACAGCCTCCCAAAGGAAATTAAGATTTAAGGTGAATCTTGGAGGAAGCTAGTCATGGAAACTAGGAGGTAGAGGAGAAGAGAGCAAGAATATCAGGCATGAGGGATGGCTAATGACAAAGAACAGTGATGGGCAATGAAGTGTCATGAGAGAAGGCAGCCCATGGGCCAGGGTAACTGAATGTAGAATGTGGGAGGAAAATCAAGTGTATGAAGACTGGAAAGGGAGGGAATGGGAAGTTTATGAAGAGCTTGAAGTACCAAATAGAAGATCCTGGAGATTACGGGGAATCACTGGAGTTTATGGATTAGGAAAATGAATGGACAGATCTATGTTTTAGAAAAATGAAAGTTGTAGCTAAATGGAAAAGAGATTGGAGTGTAGAGAAACTTGAAGTAGGAAGACCAATTAGAAGCTTATTGCCATGGTCCAGACAAGAGTCAAGTCAACAAGTCTACTAGCATTTATGAAGCACTTATTAGGTGTCAGGCACTGCCCTAAATGCTGGGGATACAAATACAACCAGAAAGACAATCCTGTTCTCAAGGAGCTTGCATTGTAATGGGAGAAGACAACATATGAAAGGATGGAGAGAGAAAGAGAGAGAAGAGAAGAGAAGAGAAGAGAAGAGAAGAGAAGAGAAGAGAAGAGAAGAGAAGAGAAGAGAAGAGAAGAGAACAGAGGAGAGGAGAGGAGAGGAGAGCAGAGGAGAGGAGAGGAGAGGAGAAAGGAGAGGCAGATACACACACACACACACACACACACACAAAGCCTGGTTACCTACAAAGCAGTGAAATTGGGATCTGGGAGAGATCTGGAGCATTGGAGAATCAGGAGTTTCATAGGAGTGTTTAGTGACATTTAGACTGTAGATGGAGGGAGCTAGAGATGGGGAGAACTGGGGGCAGGATATCCATCTTTCTCTGGCCAGAATGTGAAAGCAACATGGGTAGTTTCCTGTTGGCTGGGTGCCAGGGCCTGTTTCTGAAAGATGGGAAGTGAGAGAGAGAGATGAGTCTATGCTCAGGCCTGCTTCAGTCATTAGAGCGAGCTGGGATCAGCAGCCTAGCATCAACAGAATCATCAACATCAGAATCAGCATCAAGTATTTACTAGGTGATGAGGTTCAGTGACTCAGTGACTCAGTGTCATTGATCATTTTGGTAACTGAGGCTTAAGGAAAAAGATGAGCAAAACTTGACCTGGGATTGGCCATAGATGCAGGAAAAAAGTCTTCTTACACAGCCAAGCCATGAGATCATCCCATCCCAGTGGTATAGCAAGGGAGTCTCATGTTCATTTTAGGCTTCCCCAGTGACCTGGTGCTGATAGTAGCTTCTGATGTACATTGGTCTTTGGTGTCTTTCTGCCCATTCCTATTTCCCTCCCTTTACTCTCCTACTCTACTTACAAAGAGACCCTATCTCTCTATACTTTCGCATTCCTCCCAGAACAAGGGTGCCTTATTTTCCAGGCCCCCAATTCTTTTTTACAATCCAGGCCCCCAGCCATTCATTTCAGATACCGTGGACCACTCTGGTAAGTTATCTACTTGTGACTTCATGGACTAATTAACTTTCAGTTGCTCAATTCACTCAATGTGCATTTATTAAGTACCTACTAGGTACAAGAGACTGTTCTAGGGATGGGGATACAAAAATAAAACAAAACCCTGTCTCTCAAGGAATTTACATTTCACTGAAGGATTCAGCAATTGCTTTTAGCACCTGTGGGACTCCCTTTCAAATAGAGATTAACCTGAACAGCTAGTATAAATTCAACGTTATCTATGGGTCCTTGTTGTATAGTTGGGTCTGATTCTTTGTGACTTCATTTGGGTGTTTTCTTGGCAAAGGTACTGGAGTAGTTTGCCATTTCCTTCTCCAGCTCATTTTACAGATGAGGAAAATGAAGCAAACAGGGTCCAGTGACTTTCCCAGAGTAACACAGCTATTAAGTGTCTGATGCCAGATTTGAACTCAGGAAAATGTGTCTTCTTCACTTCAGGCCTGGCACTGTATCCATTGTGCCATCTAGCTGCCCTTGTATGTATGGGTCCACAGGCACTCAAAACAATAGCCCCCAAACCTTAACCCATATGGCTACTTTTTCTCTAGTCAGTCAGAGGACACAATTGGCAAAAAATAAAGGATGAAGAGATTATGTGGAAGAGAAGCATGTGGTTTTGGTAGGGATAAAATAGATAAGATATAAAAGAATGATAAGATAGTCAAGGGGGGCAGCCCCTGAGGCCCCAGCACACAAAGCCAGTGACCAGGTCCCAGGCTCGCAGCATGAGAAGCTTGGGTCAGTGCCCCACTGCCCCCCAGCAGGAGAGCTCAATTTTTTTTAAAGTCAGGAAATAATCAAACACCATGAGCAAAAAGAAATGGACAGTGACTACAGTTTCTTATCATGGGGACAGGGAAGATCAAGGCAGAAATTCAGAAGACGACAACATTGTCAATATGCTCACATCTGAAACCTCAGAAGGGAATATGAACTGGTCTAAAGCCCAAAAAGCCTTCTTGGAAGAGCTCAAGAAGGATTTTAAAAGTCAAATAAGATAGGTAGAAGAAAATTTGGAAAAGAATTTGGAAAAGTTTGTTTCTTGTAACAAAAATTTGGAAAAGAAATGAGAGGTAATCAAGACAGAATCAATAGCTTAGAGAAGGAAGGAAAAAATTAACCGTAGAAAACAAGTCCTTAAAAAAAAAAACAATTGGCCAACTGGAAAAAAAAAGTACACTAAAGAAAACAACTCCTTAAAAAGCCAATTTGGCCAAATGGAAAAGGAGGCACAAGAACACACTGAGGAAAAGAATTCCTTAAAAAGTAAAACGGGACAAATGCAAAAGAAGGCACAAAATCTAACAGAAGAAAACAGCTCCTTAAAAATTAGAGCGGTGCAAATGGAAGCTAATGACTCTATGGGAGAGTGAGACTCAGTCAAACAGAAATAAAAGAATGAAAAAATGGAAGAAAATGTAAAATACCTCATTGATAAAACAACTGACCTGGAAAATAGATCCATGAGAGACAATTAAATTATTGATCAATTTGAAAACCATGATAAAAAAAAAAGAGCTTGCACAGAATTTTTCAGGAAATCATCAAGGAAAATTGCCCTGAGGTCCTAGAACTAGAAGGTAAAATAGTCAACAAAAGAATTGGAAAGAGATTCTAAATTGAAAACATCAAGGAATATTGTAGCCAAATTCCAAAATTACCAGGTCAAAGAGAAAATACTGGAAACAGCCAAGAAGAAACAATTTAAATATCATGGAACCACAGTCAGGATTACACAGGATCTTCCAGCTTCTATATTAAAAGATCATAAGGGATGGAATACAATATTCCATAAGGCAAAAGAGCTTGGATTACAGCCAAGGATCAATTACACAGTGAAATTAAGCATAATCCTTCAGGGGAAGAGGTGGGCATTCAATGAAATAGGGAACTTCCAAACCTTCCTGAAGAAAACATCACAGCTCAATAGAAAATTTGATCTTCAAATACAAGACTCAAGGGAGGCATAAAAAGGTAAACAAGACAGAAAAACAACAACATGTTATTAATAAGGGCAAACTGTTTACATCCCTGCAAGGGAAAATGACACTTGTATCTCTTGAGAACTGTATTGTTACAAAATAGACAGAGGGGGTGGGTGCAAGTTGACTTTGAAGTGATGATAAAAAAAAATCTGATCAAGTAAATTAAGTGGATCTAATTAGGTGGATTAAGTGGATCCATTTAAGGGATTGTACTGGGAGAAAAAGAAAGGAGACAGACAAGGGTAAATTACATCACATGAAAAGACACTAAAACCTATTACAGTAGAAGGAAAGAAGGGAGAGAAATGAGCATTGTTTGAACATTAGTCTCATCAGATTTGATTCTAAGAGGGAACAGCATAATCATTTAGGCATAGAAATCTAATTTACCCTATAAGGAGTAGGAGGGGAAAGGGAAAAGGAAAGGGAGGGAGTGAATAGAAAGGAGGGAAGAAGTAGCAAGGACAAAGGGGAAGAAAAGGGAGGGGGCTAATAGAAGGGAGGGCAGACTGAGGGAGGTGGTGGTCCAAAGCAAAACACTAATGAGGAGGGAAAAGGAGAAAGGAGAAAGAAAAGCATAAACTGGGGAAGGGAGAATAGGATGTAGAGAAAGACACAGATAGTAATCATAACTGTGGGTGTGAATGGGATGAACTTTCCCATAAAATGGAAGGAGATATCAGAGTGGGTTAAAAACCATAATCCTACAACATGTTGTTTACAAGAAACACATTTGAAGCAGAGGGATACACACAGCAGAAAGGTAAAAGGCTAGAGCAGAATATATTATGCTTCAGCTGAAGCAAAAAAAAAAAGCAGGAATAGAAATACTGATCTCAGACAAAGCAAAAGCAAAAATAGATTTAATTAAAAGAGATAAGAAAGGATAAACTACATCCTGCTAAAAGCACCATAGACAATGAGTAATATCATTACTAAACATATATGCACAAAGTGGTATAGCATCCAAATTCCTAGAGGAGAAGTTAAGGGAGTTACAGGAAGAAATAGATAACATAACTATACTAGCGGGGGACCTCAATCCCCCCCCTTCAAACTAGATAAATTTAGCCACAAAATAAACAATAAAGAAGTTAAGGAGATCAATAGAATATTAGAAAAGATAGATATGGTAGATCTCTGGAGAAAATTGAATGGGGATAGAAAGGAATATACCTTTTTCTCGAGGTACATGGCACATACACAAAAATTGACCATATACTAGGGCATAAAACCTCACAATCCAATGCAGAAAGGCAGAAACATTAAATGCATCCCTTTCAGATCATGATGCAATAAAAATTATACGTAATAAAGGGCCATGGAAAGATAGACTCAAAATTAATTGGAAACAAAATAATCTAATCCTAAAAAATGAGTGGCTCAAGCAACAAATCAAAGAAACAATCAATAACTTCATTCAAGAGAATGACAATAATGAGACAACATACGAAAACTTATGGGATGCAGCAAAAGTAGATCTTAGGGGTGATCTCTAAGTACTTACATGAATAAAGTAGAGAAAGAAGGGATTAATGAATTGGGCATGCATCTAAAACAGCTAGAAAAAGGACAAATTAAAAATCTCCAATTAAATACCAAATTAGAAATTCTGAA
Source organism: Phascolarctos cinereus (assembly GCF_003287225.1). NCBI lineage: Eukaryota > Metazoa > Chordata > Mammalia > Diprotodontia > Phascolarctidae > Phascolarctos > Phascolarctos cinereus. Next base: position 231,719,907 of record NW_027555958.1, on the reverse strand, counting down.
AACCAAAGGAGAGATTAATAAAATTGAAATTAATAAAACTATTGAACTAATAAATAAAACTAAGAGCTGGTTTTATGAAAAAAACCCAATAAAATAGGTAAACTTTGGTTAATTTGATTTAAAAAAGAGAAAGAAGAAAACCAAATTATTGCACAAAAAAATGAAAAGGGTGAATTCACCACCAAATGAAGAGGAAATTAAAGCAATAATTTGGAATTATTTTGTCCAACTGTATGCTAATAAATTTGACAGTCTTAGTGAAATGGATGAATATTTACAAAAACATAAATTGCCCAGATTAATGGAAGAGGAAATAAAACACTTAAAAACCTCATTTCAGAAAAAGAAATTGAACAAGCCATCAATGAACTCCCTAAGAAAACATCTCTAGGGCTAGATGGCTTTAGTAAATTTTATCAAACATTTAAAGAACAACCAATTTCAATACTGTATAAACTATTTGGGAAAATAGGTGAAGGAGGAGTCTTACCATATTCTTTTTATGTTACAAATATGGTGCTGATACCTAAACTGGGAAGAGCCAAAACAGAGAAAGAAAATCATAGACCAATTTCCCTAATGAATATAGACACAAAAATTCTAAACAAAATATTGGCAATGAGATTACAACAACTTATATTAACTTAGGATAATACACTATGATCAGGTAGGATTTATACCAGGAATGCAGGGCTAGTTCAATATTAGGAAAACTATCAGCATAATTGATCATATCAACAATAAAACTAATAGAAATCATACAATTATCTCAATAGATGCAGAAAAAGCTTTCTTTCTTTTTTTTTTTCCTTTTGTCTAGGCAATGGGGTTAAGCAACTTGCCCAGAGTCACACAGCTGGTTAAATGTTACGTATCTGAAGCCAGATTTGAACTCAGGTCCTCCTGAATCCAGAGCCAGTGCTCTATACACTGCACCACTTAGCTGCCCCCAGAAAAAGATTTTGACAAAATGCAACACCCATTCCTATTAAAAACACTAGAAGGTATAGGAATAGAGTCTTCCTTAAAAATGATAGGTAGTATCTATCTGCATCCATCAGTAAGCATTATATGTAATTGGGATAAAGCTAAGCATTTCCAGTAAGATCAGGTATGAAACAAGGATGTCCATTATCACCACTGTTATTCAATATTGTACTAGAAATGTTAGCTTTAGCAGTAAAAGAAGAAAAAGACATTGAAGGAATTAGAATAGGCAAAGAAGAAATAAAAGCTATCACTCTTTGCAAATGATATGATGGTATACTTAAAGAATACAGTAAAAATTACTTGAAATAATAAACAAATTTAGCAAATTTGCAGGATATAAAACAAACCCACATAAATCATTGACATTTCTACATATTACTAACAAAGCCCAACAGTAAGAGATAGAAATAGAAATTCCATTTAAAGTTGCGGTAGACATTATAAAGTATTTGGGAGTCTATCTACCTAAACAAATTCAGGAACTATAAGAGCACAGTTATAAAACACTTTTCACACAAATAAAGTCAAATCTAAATAATTGGAAAAACATCAGTTGCTCATGGGTAGGCTGAGCTAATATAACGAAAATGACAATTCTACCTAAATTAATTTACTAATTCGGTGCCATGCCAATCAATCTACCAAAAATGATTTTATAGGGCTAGAAAAAATAAGATTCATATGGAATAACAAAAGGTCCAGAATATCAAGGGAACTAATGAAAAGGAATGCAAAGGAAGGTGGTCTAGCTGTACCAAATCTTAAATTGTATTATAAAGCAGCAATCATCAAAACTGCTTGGTACTGGCTAAGAAATAGAGTGGCGGATCAGTGGAATAGGCTAGGGATGCAACAGTCAATCACTATAATAATCTACTATTTGACATATCCAAAGTCTCCAGCTTCTGGGATAAGAACTCACTACTTGACAAAAACTGCTGGGAAAACTGGAAGAGTATGGCAGAAACTAGTTGTAGACCAACATCTTACACCCTACACCAAGATAAAATCAAAATGGGTATATGATTTAGTTATAAAGGCTGATAATATAAGCAAACTAGGAGAGCAAGAAATAGTTTAGTGACCAGATCTATAAAGAAGGGAAGAATTTATAGTCAAACAAGAGACAGAGAACATGATGAAATGCAAGATGGATTACTTTGATTACATTAGATTGAAAAGCTTTTGCACAAACAAAACTGATGCAACCAAGATTAGAGGGGAAACAAAGCTGGGAAACAATTTTTACAGCCAATGTCTCTGATAAAGGTTTCCTTTCTAAAATATATAAAGAACTGAGTCAAATTTATATGAAGACAAGTCATTCCCAAATTGATAAATGGTCAAATGACATGAACAGGCAATTTTCAGAGGAAGAAATTAAAGCTATCTATAGTCATAGGAAAAAATGCTCTAAATCACCATTGATTAAAGAAATGCAAATCAAAATGACTCAGAGGTACCACATCACACCTATCAGATTGGCTAACATGACAAAACAGGAAAGTAATAAATGTTGGAGAAAATGTGGGAAAACGGGAACACTAATGCATTGTTGGTGGAGATGCAAACTGATCCAGTCATTTTGGAGAACAATTTGGAACTGTGCCCAAATGGCTATAAATCTGCACATAACTTTTGATCCAATTCTAGGTCTGTATCCCAAAGAGACCACAGAAAATTGGGAAAAAAAGACCCACATGTACAAAAATATTTCTAGCAGCTCTTTCTGTGGTGGCCAAGTAATGGAAAGTGAGGGGGTGCTCATCAATTGGGGAATGGCTAAGCAATTTGTGGTATATTAATGTAATGGAATACTAATGTGCTATAAGAAATGATAAGTAGGATTTGGGGGGGCGCAGCCCAGATGGCAGAGTGAAAGCAGTGACTTGCTTGAGCTCTCCTCCAAACCCCTCCAAATATTCATAAAAAATGTCTCTAAACAAATTCTGAAGCAGCAGAACCCACAAAAAGACAGAGTGAAACAAATTTCCAGCCCAAGACAGCCTGGATGATGGATCAAAAAGGTGTATCACGCCGGGCTGGGAGCGCAGTGCAGCACAGTGTGAGCACACAGGCCTCAGCGAACCTGGAGCAGGCCTCAGAGGACTGAACCTCGGGCAGCTGTGGAGTTTCCAGACTACTCAATCCACAAATGCCAAAGAAAACTTAGAAGGTCAGTGGGAATAGTCTGTTTCTGTCGGTGGTCAGAGAGGAAGGCGGGGTTTCAGCTCCATTCCCCAAGAGCGTGGCCTTCGGAGGGGCAGCTGCTTCCCGAGCTTCTGGCCCACAGACTGAAGGGGAATCCAGTGGCTGATCAGAGAGGGATTGCAGGGATCTCTTTGCCAGTGCTGAGGCAGGAATCTCTTGCTTTGCCCGTGTGTGGATCTGGGTCACAGTTCTGGGGCAGTGCTGGGGTGAGGAGGATGCTGGCATGGTGGAGCTTGGAGTGGCTGTGGAGAGGAGCCCCTCCTCACAGTTACAGGACAGAAAGGAATACTTGTGTTCACAAGCCAGGGAAGGAGTAAACCCCTCACCCCTTATCATACCACCTTGGAAGAACTAAAAATTTACAGGTCCCTACAAGTATCTCTGAAAACAGCTACACAAAACCCTGAAGCTTGGGATGGTACACTCTCCACATTGGAAGCAGACTCTTACCTTAACAAAGAGTTTTAAACTCAAGTAATTGGCTGGGATCATGAGCAAACAGTGCAAAAAGAGTCAGACTATATTATCTTACTTTGGTGAAAAAGAAGATCAAAATATATAACCAGAAGAAGACAACAAAGTCAAAGCTCCTACATCCCAAAGCCTCCAAGAAAAATATGAATCAGTCCCAGGCCTTGGAAGAGCTCAAAAGGGATTTTGAGAAGCAAGTAAGGGAAGTAGAGGAAAAACTGGGAAGAGAAATGAGAGTGATGCAAGAAAATCATGAAAAACAAGTCAACAGCTTGCTAAAGGAGACCCAAAAAAATACTGAAGAAAATAACACCTTAAAAAAGCCTAACCCAAATGGCAAAAGAGGTCCAAAAAGCCAATGAGGAGAAAAATGCCCTAAAAAGAAATTTGGCCAAATGGAAAAGGAAGTCCAAAAGATTATGAAGAAAATACTTCCTTAAAAATTAGAATAGAGCAATTGGAAGATAGTGACTTTATGAGAAATCAAGACACTGTAAAACAAATCCAAAAGAATGAAAAATTAGAAAACAATGTGAAATATCTCATTGGAAAAACAACTGACCTGGAAAATAGATCCAGGAGAGAGAATTTAAAAATTATTGGACTATCTGAAAGCCATGATCAAAAAAAGAGCCTAGACATCATCTTTCAAGAAATTATCAAGGAAAACTGCCCTGATATATAGAACCAGAGGGCAAAATAGAAATTGAAAGAATCCACAGATCTCCTCCTGAAAGAGATCCCCAAAGGAAAACTCCTAGGAATATTGTAGCCAAATTCCAGAGTTCCCAGGTCAAGGAGAAAATATTACAAGCTGCCAGAAGGAAACAATTCAAGTACTGTGGAAACACAATCAGGATAACACAAGATTTAGCAGCTTCTACATTAAAGGACTGCAGGGCATGGAATATAATATTCCGAGGGCAAAGGAGATAGGATTACAACCAAGAATCACCTACCCAGCAAAACTGAGTATAATCCTTCAGGGGAAAAAATGGTCATTCAGTGAAATAGAGGACTTTCAAGCATTCCTGATGAAAAGACCAGAGCTAAACAGAAAATTTGACTTTCAAATACAGGACTCAGTGGAACATGAAGAGGTAAACAGGAAAGAGAAATCATAAGAGACTTATTAAGATTGAACTGTTTACATTCCTGCATGGAAAGATGATATTTGTAACTCATGAGACTTTGTCAGTATTAGGGTAGTTGAAGGAAAAAAATTGTATGTATGTATATATAGATAGATAGAGGGCACAGGGTGAGTTGAAGATTAAGGGGTCATATCTGGAGAATAAAATTAAGGGATGAGAGAGGATGATACTGGAGAAGAAAGGGAGAGGTAGAATGGGGTAAATTATCTCACAAAAAAAAGAAAAGTCTCTCACAGTGGAGGGGAAACAGGGGAAGGTGAGAGGGAATGAGAATCTTATTCTCATAGGATTTGGCTTAAGGAGGAATAACATACACATTCAATTGGGTATGGAAATCTGTCTTACCCTACAGGAAAATAGGGGGAGAAGGGGACAAGAGAGCAGGGGGTGATAGAGAGGAGGGCAGATTGGGAAAGGGTAATCAGAAGTAAATACTTCTGAGGAGGGACAGGGTCAAAAGAAAGAATAGAATAAATGGGAGGGCAGGATAGGATTAAGGGAAATAGAGTTAGTTTTTCACAACATGTCTACTAAGGAAGTGTTTATGCATAAGTGCACATGTACAACCTATATTGAGTTGCTTGCCTTTTCAATGAGGGTGGGTGGGGAGGGAGGAAGGGAGAAAATTTGGAACTCAAAGTTTTAAAAACATGTTTTAAAAAAATGTTTTCACATGCAACTGGGAAATAAGAAACATGGGAAATGGGGGTACAGAAGTCTATCCTGCTTTACAGGAAAATAGAAGGGGAAGGGGATAAGAGAAGGGAGGGGGAGAGATAGAAGAGAAGGCAGACCAGGGGAAGGGGTATTCAGAATGCATGCCATCTTGGGGTGGGGGAGGGGTGAGAAATTTGGAACTCAAAAACTTGTGGAAGTGCATATTGAAAACTAAAAATTAATAAATTTATATTAAGAGAATAGGGAAAAAAAAGAAATGGTAAGCAGGGAGACTTCAGAAAAATGTGGAAAAACTTATATGAACTAATTCTGAGTGAAGTGAGCAGAACCAGGAGAACATTGTACACAGTAATAGCCACACTGTGCAATGACTGCCTTTTATAGACTTAGCTCTTCTCAGTAATGCAAGGATCTAAGACAACTGCAAAAGACTCATGATGGAAAATGCTATCCACACCCAGAGAAAGAGCTATGGAGTCTGAATGCAGATGGAAGCATAGTATTTGCTCTCCCTTTCTTTTGTTGTTTTTTTTCGATTCTTCTTTCTTTTGGTTCCTCCCATTGATTCTAATTCTTCTTTACATCATGACTAATGTGAAAATATGCTTAATATAAATGTGTAAGTAGAGCCTATATCAGATTGCATACCACCTTGGGAAGAGAGGAGGAGAGGGAGGGGGAGAGAATTTAAAACTCAAAATCTTATGAAAGTGAATGCTGACAACTAAAAATTAATTAATTAATTGGTTTTCTTTAAAAGCTCGTGTTTACATAGCACTTCAAAGTTTAAAACTCTCCTGTGCTAGGTAGCATAAGTTATCATTATCTCCATTTTACAGATAAGAAAATTGAGGCTAAGAAGAGTTCAGTAGCTAGATGGCACAATGGGTGGAGTGCAGGGCCTAGAGTCAAGGGAACCAAAGTTGAAATGCAGCCTTAGACAATGAACGTGACCCTCAACAAGTTGCTTAACCTGTTTTCTTTGGTTTCCTTATCTGTAAAGTGGGGATAATAACAGCATCTCCCTCCCCAGGGTTGTTGTGGGGATCAAATAAGATAATAATTGTAAAGTGCTTAACACAGTGCCTGGTATCTAGTAAGTACTTTATAAATGTTATATCTTATTATTATTAAGCATCTTTTGTAAGTTCACACAAAGTAAGAGTCAGGTCATGTTGAACAAATTATCTGAAGTCCTTTCCCTTGTAAGGTGATGGACAGGATAGGAGAGAAGTGAGGAAGCAATACAGAGAGGGGAAGATAACTTCAGGGGGAAGTTCAGAATTTCATGGATTACTAGCTTATACTAAGACATATATACCCTGCACTTTCCTGGTTCTGTGCCTTTGTCTATACTGTTCCTGGGGCAGCCAGGTAGCACAGTGGATAGAGTGCTGGGCTTGGAATGAACAAGGACTAAGTTCAAATGTGCCCTCAGACTAGCTACTGTGTGACCCTGGGCAAGTCACTTAATCCTATGTGCTTCAGTTCCTCCACTAAAATGAGGACACACTGGAGAAGGAAATGGCAAACCACTCCAGTATCTTTGCCCAAAAAAAAGACCCTGGACAAGTCCATGGACTCATGAAGAGTCCAACACAATGGAACGAATGAATAGTAATAACAACACTGTTCCTATGCTGGGAAGGATTTTCTCCACCCACTCCATCTGTTGAATTCCTATCCATTCTTTAAAATCTTGATGACTGAAATGCCATCTCCTGTAGGCAAACCTTCCCATCAAGCATCACTTTTTCTCCCACTGAATCTCATCTAACCAACACTTGGCTTGAGCCTCTCAGGGATGGTTTTGAACTACACTTCTTCATTTACATGGCATATTATCCTATTTAGCTCCATAAAGCTGGTTTCCAGGCATGCCCTAACCTATTGCTCATCATGCAGGGATTCTAAAGCAGTATTGAATTCAATAGGATGGTAGAGCTGGAGGGGACCTTAGATATAGGAAAAGATGTCTCATTTGTAAGAACTGGAGAGACCTGGGGCCAGAGGGAGCAAGGAGAAAAGAAGGGTGATGTGGGAGTCACTCATGCAACTTGCAGTAATTTCATGGTGCCCTCCTTGTTTCTTGCTGATCATGGCAAACTAAATGGGCTAAAAATGGTCTTTTCTTTTATGTTGGACCTGGGGAAATCCTCTTAATGTTCTCCTTTGATTCCTAAATCCTAAAACTATAACTGGAATGGGGCAACAAGAGCTTTGCTCCTGGGGGACAGGGGGAATTTCTTTCTCATAGATCTATACCTTGAAATCTTCACAGATTTGCAATGCATGATGGGATCCTATGTCTTTCATAGATCTCAGACTATGACTCTAAGAATTTTATAGTTATGTCAAGTCAATCCAAGAAATATCTATTAAGTGCTTACTATGCGCCAATTTGCCAAGCACTGGAGATACAAAGATAAATGAAACAAAACAAAAACAAATAAAAACACCCAAAATCCTGTCCCTTTCTTTTCAAACTCAAAGGAGCATGGGTCAGGCAGGTTGAGAGAATGGTTTATATCTTTCCACTATGTGATTACTCCTGGACTTGAGCTATTCTTTGTCCCATGATTTTCCTTCCAACCCTTAGCCCACAACTGTTGTCAACCAAGGGAAAGAATTCCTAGTTACTCCAACCTAGATCCCAAGCATCCATTCCCTCTCAGCAGACGAAACAGCTCTGAGAGTGAACTCCAGCTGACATATTGGACTCATGGGAGTGTATGGGCGTGTGTGTATGTGTGTGTGTGTGTTGTGTGTGTGTGTGTGTGTGTGTTTGTGTTAAAGCGGGGAGTGGAGAAACTCTGGAATCTCAGTCTCATGTTGGCCCAGGCTTCATTCAGCATCGGCACCAAATGTGAGAGATGCTCTCAGCTGATGACCCTGCTGTGAGTAATGAGTGCCTTTCTAGGAAGAGAATGGAGGTGGGCAGATAGGGATATTTTCAGAGGAAGGAAGAAGGCCTACAGTGCTCTAAAGGAAATGTCTTGGGAATGAGGAGAAAGAGGAAAAGTAGGACTCTAGTTTGTGGTGACCAGATGTTGGGGACTCCTTTAGGGGAATGAATTCTATCTTTCAGGGGGCTAACTCCCCAGTGCAGTGGAACAGGAAGGGAAACACCTAGGTTAAGGAGAAAGACTTGGGGTAAGTTTCTGAGGAATCTGATTCACCACCTCTTTCATATAGCTTAGCTCAATGGGACTTTCCAACCTCAGTTCCCCAAAGGACTGCATTGTCCAATCAGCAGCCAAGAATCAGCCATTTCATTAGTTACTAGGTAAAACTGTTACTTGAAGATCCCATTGGGTTGCTTCTCTCACCCTCACCCAGTTCCTGAGATTTCTAGAAAGCTTTTCCTCCAACATTATTTTTTAATACCTCTTCCTCTCTACACCCCTCAGTTTCTTACATGTCTCACCTCAATCAGGGCTGTAGGTTGGTCTCTGGCTGTTGTCCATTTTAAAGACTCTTGGCCTGTCCCCAGGAGAGGTAGTGATGATGATAACACCTTACACTGTGGGACAGCATATTGACTTAGAAAGCTACAATTTAGGGGGCAACTAGGTGGCACAGTGAATAGAACACCGGCCCTGGATTCAGGAGGATCTGACTTCACATAACATTTACTAGCTATATGACCTTTGGCAAGTTACTTAACCCTCATTGCTCCCCCCAAAAAAAGAAAGCTACAATTTAACATTATCTATGTTGCAATGTAGTTTTATGTATTTTGGTAAACATTGTCCAATTACACTTTAATCTGATTTGGCTCCACTCAGGAGTTTTGCAGGTCACAGGCAGCCCACAGCTGTGAGTTTCACTCCTCTGCCTTACACTACAACGGGACTGTGCAATTTACAAAGAGTTTTACTCTCTTGATGCTATTGTATCTTCACTATGCTCAGTGAGATTGGTAAGTAGCCTCATTTTACATGTGAAAAACAGGCTCAAAGAGAGGAAATGACTTGTCCAAAGTCACACGCTAACAAATGGAATACCTCAACTTGAACCCAGTTCTGTTGACTCCAAATTCCGTGTAGCTTCTATTACTCTACAATCCAGAATTCTGGTGTTCTATACTCAATTCTCTGAGCCTTAGCTGCCCTCACCAACACTTTGACAATATCATAGACAGCTAGGGAATGTATTCCCTCTGGTCTACAGGATTTCACCCCCTTCAATAGTTTAATTAACTCTTTCCTCACTTCATTCTCACCTACAGGAATAGCAGTGGTTTCCCTCATTTCACTGTCTGGATTATGATGGGTATATTGTGCCCAGGGAATTTGAGGGCAGTGTCACTGCCCAATTCCAGACTAATTTTCCCCAGTCTATCAGTCAGTCAACAAGCATTTATTAAGAGTTTAATATATGGGCAGCTAGGTAGTGCAGTGGATAGAGCACCGGCCCTGGAGTCAGGGGGACCTGAGTTCAAATCTGGCCTCAGACACACACCACTCACTAGCTATGTGACCCTGGGCAAGTCACTTAACCCCATTGCCTAGCCAAAAAAAAGAACTTAATATGTGCCAGCCACAGTCATACATGCTCCTTGACTTTTGCTTTTCCAATCACCTCATCAGAGTTTATGTTTCTTCATGTGACTTGCCTTACAGACAGGAATGGAAGGGAATAACTATTTACATAATGCCTGCACTGTGTCAGATGCTGTTCTAAATGGTTTTCTATTTTTTACACATATTATTTTATTAGATTTCCAAGTTTTTCTCAATTCATCCCTATATACCACTGTCCTCTACACCTCTCCTACAAGATGTCACCTCTGCCTTACCAAGAAAATGAAGGTAAAATGCTTTAAGTTCCTTTTCTCTCTTTCCACCCATGTAAAAGCTCCTCTAGGTTATCCTCAATTCTTCCCTTCTTTGCTCCAGACTCTCAGGCAGTCCTTTTCATTGCCAGGGCCATCCCTTCTTCTTGGGATATGTAACTCCTTCCTTTCCTCCTCCTCAGGGAGCTAGCCTCTTTGATCACCCTTTTTCTCTTTTTCCTCCTCAATTTTTCTCTATATTAAGGCTGTTTTTCCTATAAACATGCTCACATCTCCTCCGTCTTTCAGACACCTTTACTTTACCATGCCGCCTGTGCAGACTATCATTATATCTCTATGTTGTTCCACAATGAAGCTCTGTGAAAAGAATGTCCACTTTCATGGTTTCACCCACTTTTTAATCCTCTGAAATCTGGCTTCGGAATCTACCACACAACTAAGACTGTTGTCTGCAAAGTTATCAGTCTTCTGGCATGGGGTGCACCCTTGTAATCCCAGATACTATGGGGTGGCTGAAACTGCTGGATCTCTAGTGCTCAGCAGTTTTAAGTTGTAGAGGGCTATGACGATCCATTCTCTGCACTAAGTTCAATGTGAATATGGTGAGCCCCTGGGAGGGGGATGGAGGATGACCACCTGCTTGCTTAAGGAGGGAACAAACCAGACCAGGTCAGACATAGAAGCAGTCAAAGCTGTGTAGGTCAGTAGTAGGAATGTGCTTGGGAATAGCCCCGTATTTAGCCTCAGAGAGATGGGGAGACCAAGGTTTTAGAACAAAATAAAACACAGAGTTATCACACTAATTATCAATTGCTAAATCTTATAGTATTTTCTTAATCCTCATCCTTCTGGAATTCTCTGGGGTAGCTGATGTTGTTAACCAATCTCTCTTCCTGAATGTTTTCTTCTCCCTTGGTTTTGTGTCACCATTCTCTCCTGGGGCTCCTACCTGCCTGTTCACTTCTGAACTCCTTTGCTAGGCAGAGCCAAGATGGTGGAGCAAGGACTCGACTGAACTCTCCCCCAAACCCTTCCAAATACCTTTAAAAAGTGACTCTAAACACATTCTAGAATAGCAGAACCCATAAAAAGATGGAGTGAAGCAAATTTCTAGCCCAAGATAACTTGTAAGGTTAGCAGGAAAGGTCTGTTGCATCAGGGTGAGAGAGGAGCTCAGTCCAGCTCAAGCCATGCCAGGGTAGACTGGGCCACAACAAAACTGGAGCAGGCTTTTGGACAACTAAATCATTCAGAGCAGTGGTGGTTTCCAGACCTCTCAGCCCACAGATGTAAAAGACAACTTAGAAGTTCAGCAGGATAGGTCTATTGCACCAGGGTGAGAACGGAGCACACTGCAGTGGAGGCCAAAGCAGCATAGCCCCAGCTCCAGCCAAGCAGGAGCAGTGGCAGTGGCTCCTTGTGGAGCTCTCAGTCCACAGGGGATCAAAAAAACTGGTCAAAAGGAGATTAAAGTGGTCTTTTTGCTTGCACTGAGGCGGGACTCTATTGCTTTGCCCATACTCCAATCTGGGTCATTGGTGGCAGTCTCAGGGTGAGGAAGAGCACTAGCATAGCAGAGCTTGCAGCCTCAGAAGAGGGGGGACCCTCTTCACAGTTCCAGGGTAGAAAAGAGTGCTTGTGGTCTGTCGCAGACCACAGCACAGGCCAAGAGAGTAGTAAAGACTTCTCCTTAGATCATACCACTTTGGAAGGACTGAAAACTTAAAGGTCCCTAGAAGTATCACTGAAAAGAGCCGCACAAACCCTTGAAACTTGGGACAGTGCGTACACCACCCTGGAAACAGAACCCTACTGTATTTTTTAAAAAATTTTTTTTCCATATATTTTTGAGTTGAAAAATTTTCTCCCTTTTTCTCCCCCCCACCCTCCCCAAGATGGTGCACAATCTGACATAGGCTTCACATTTACATACCCATTAAACATATTTTCACATTAGTGAAGTTGTAAGTAAAAAATTAAAACCAATAGGAGGAACCATCAGAAAGATGAAACAAAACTCAACAGAAGGTAAAAATAAGTGAGAGCGATTCAACTTCCATAGTTCTTTCTTTGGATGTGGACAGCATTTTCCATCCCGAGGCCTCTGGAGATGTCTTAGATCCTTGTAGTGCTGAGAAGGGTTCAGTTTAACATTCTTAGTCATTGCATAACGTGGCTGCTATTGTGTACAAAGTCCTCTCGGTTCTGCTCACTTCATTCAGCATCGGACCATATAAGTCTTTCCAGGTTTTTCTGAAGTCAGCCTGAACAGAACCCTACTTTAACAAAGACTTAAAAGTCAACTAATAAGCTGGGGAAATGAGCATACAAAGGGAAAAGAAAACTTTGACTATTGAAAGTTATTATGGTAACAAGGAAGATCAAAACACACACTCAGAAGAAGACAACAAAGTCAAAGCTCCTATATCAAAAGCCTCCAAGAAAAATATGAATTGGTCTCAGACTATGGAAGAGCTCAAACAGGATTTTGAAAATCAAGTAAGAGAGGTAGGGGAAAAACTTGGAAGAGAAATGAGAATGATGCAAGAAAATCATGAAAAAGTGACTCAACAGCTTGGTAAAAGAGACACAAAAATACTGAGGAAAATAATACCTTAAAAAAAAAGACAACCAAATGGTAAGAGAGGTACAAAAATCCAATGAGGAGAAAAATGCCTTAAAAAGCAGAATTGGCCAAATGGAAAAGGATATCCAAAAGCTCTGAAGAAAATAATTCCTTGAAAATTAGAATGCAGTAAATGGAAGGTAATGACTTATGAGGAACCAAGAAACACTAAAACCAAAAGAATGAAAAAAAAAAGAAGACAATGTGAAATGTTCATTGAAAAACAACTGACCTGGAAAACAGATTCATGAGAAATAATTTAAATATTATTGGGCTACCTGAAAGTCCTGATCAAAAGAAGAGCCTAGAGGGGCAGCTAAGTGGCACAGTGGATAGAGCATAATACTTACTAGCTGTGTGATCCTGGGCAGGTCACTTAACCCCATTGCCTAAGCAAAAGAAAAAAAAGAGCCTAGACATAATTTTCAAGAAATTATCAAGGAAAACTGCCCTGATATTCTAGAACCAGAAGGTAAAGTAGAAATGGAAAGAATCCAACAATAACCTCCTGAAAGAGATGCTAAAATGAAAACTGCTAGGAATATTACAGCCAAATTCCAGAGTTCCCAGCTGAAGGAGAAAATATTACAAGCAGCCAGAAAGAAATAATTCAAGTATTGTGGAGCCACAGTCAAGAAGATAACATAAGATTTAGCAGCTTCTATAGCAAAGGATCTGAAGGGCTTGGAATATGATATTCTGAAGGGCAAAGGAGCTAGGATTACAACCAAGAATCACCTAGCCAGCAAAACTGAGTATAATCCTTTGGGGCGGGGGGAAATGGACGCTCAGTGACAGAGAAGATTTTCAAGCATTCTTGATGATATGGCAGAGCTAAATAGAAAATTTGTTTTTCTAGGTTGCTTTTTGCTCATGCTGTTTCCCTTTTTCCTGGCTTTTAAAGTTCGTCTCTGCTTCTGGGGCAGAGGGGAGACTGTCCCACACTTCTTGTGCTGAGGGCTAATGGCCTGGCTACTGGTTTTGTGTGCTGCAGTCTCAGATTCTGACTGCTGGAGGCAGTAGAGGGTGCAGAGGCTATAGCTTGCCTGATGCTGAGCTGGTGGCTGGTGTGTGCTGAGGTCAGGTGGGGTTTTTCTGCTTTCCCCAGGGTTACACTGAAACTTGTGGGGTGAGATGTTGGTGTGGGGGTGATCTGGCTGCTGGAGGTCACCTCCTCACCTGGAGCACAGGTAGGCTCAGCTACTGGTGGATGCCATCTTGGCTCCTGGAAGTCTATCAATAGAAAATTTAATTTTCAAAGACTCAAGAGAAGCATAAAAAGAAATCATAAGGCACTTAACAAGGTCAAACTGTTTACATTCCTACATGGGAAGATGAAATTTGTAACTCGTAAGACCTTTCTTATTATTAGGGTATTTTGAAGGCATATATAGAGACAGAGGGCACAGGTGCGAGTTGAATATAAAGGGGTGATATCTAAAAAAATAAAATTAAAGGGTGAAAGAGGAATGTACTGAGAGAAAGAGAAAGGGAGAGGTAGAATGGGGTAAATTACTGCACATAAAAGAGGCAAGAAAAGGCTTTTGCAGTGGAGGGGAAGAGGGAGGGAGATGAGAGGGAGTGAGTGAACCTTACTCTCATCAGATTTGACTCAAATAGAGAATAATAGACAGACTCAGTTGGATATAGAATTCTATCTTATTTACCCTACAGGAAAGTAGGAGGGGAAGGGGATAAGAGAAGGTCAGGAAGGGGGATGATAGAAGGCAGGGCAGATTGGGGGACGGGATAGCCAGAAGCAAAACACTTTTGAGAAAGTATAGGGTGAAAGGAGAGAGAGAAATAGACTAAATAGCGGTGGGGGGGGCAATAGCATGGAGGGAAATATAGTTAGCCATAGTAACTGAAAAATTTTTGAAAAAAGTTTCTCTGATAAAGGCCTTATTTCCCAAGCATATAGTGAACTGAGTCAGATTCATAAAAAATAAGAACCATTACTCAATTGATAAATGATCAAAAGATATGAACAGTTTTCAGATGAAGTAATCAAAACTATCTATAACCATGTAAGAAAATGTTCTCACTATTGATTGCAGAAATGCAAATTAAAACAATTATGAGATAGTACTTATACTTATTAGATTGGCTAGTAGGACAAAAAAGGCAAGTGACAACTTTTGGAAAGAACATGGGGAAAAGGAGACTTTAATGGATTGCTGGTGGAGTTGTGAATTGATTTAATCATTCTGTAGATCAATTTGGAACTATACCCAAAGGGCTATAAAACCATGCATGCCCTTTGACCTAGAAATACTACCACTAACTCTACATCCCAAAAGAGATTAAAAAAAAACCAAAAAGGAAAAGGACAAAGACCTATATGTACAAAAATATTTATAGCAGGTCTTTTCTGGGGTAAAGAATTAGAAGTCGAGGGGATGCCCATTAATTGTGGAATGACTGAACAAATTATGGTATGCGATGATTATTGAATACTATTGTGCTATGTGAAATGATGAGCAGGATCCTCTCAGAAAAACCTGCAAAGACTTGCATGATCTGAGGCAAAGTGAAATGTACTGTGTACAAAGTAACAGCAATATTGTAATATGATCAGCTGTGAATGATTTAGCTATTTTCAGCAATACAATGATGCAAGAAAACTGAAGGACTTTTGATGAAAAATGCAATCCCTCCCCAGAGAAAGAACTATTGGTGTCTGAATACAGATTGAAGCATACCTTTTTTACTTTCTTTCTTTTTCTTGAGGTTTTTTTCCCCTTATCTACGTTTCTTTTTACAACACAACCATAGTGAATATGTTTTGCATGACTACACAAGCATAACCTATATGGAAAAGCTTGCCTCCTCAATGGGGGAGGGGGAGAGGAGGGAGGAAGGGAAAGAATTTGGAACTCAAAATTTTAAAAATGAATGTTAAAAGTTGTTTTTACATGTAACTGGGGAAAATGAAAAACTAAATAAAAGCTTAAAAAAAACTCCTTAGCTAAATGACTGTCTATGTCTTGTTCCCTAATCATACTTGTTCCATAAGACTGTTTTTCTCTCCCCACATTTTATCCATTGGTAATCTCATCATCTCATATAGGTTCATTTTTCATTTCTATATGTGTGACTCTCAAGTGCATATATCTAGCCCTTATTTCTCTAACTTCCTAAGACCAAAAGGTATATACTTTAGTGGAGTATATGAGCTATATTTTTAGTATATCTCAACCCAGAGAGAATCTCAAGCAGGAGGCAGTTTTTCTGAGGACTTCATATGTGAAAGGGAGACAGAGAAGGTACTACAGGCACTACATGCTGTATCCCCTAGTAGAATGTAACCTTCTTGAGGAAGGGACTCTTGGCTTTTTTTTTCTAATCTTTGTATATCCAGTCACTAATGCTGGGTTTTGCACATTAGTAGGTGCATAATAGATGCTTGTTGACTGAATTAAACATTTAAAGCAGAGGCAACTAGACCAGTAGACAGCTATGACAGGAGAGAGGCATAGTGCTGGACTGCATTTTTGGGGAGCCAGGAAAATGAGGGCTAACTCTGGGAAGAATATGAAGTTATGAGGAGGCAAGGGCTCTATATAGACACAGAGGGAGTATAAAGGGAAAGAGATAAGAGAAGAGAAATTAGAAGATGTCTAGGAGTCAAAGTGCATCAGAAGCTACTAATACCATCAGATTTCTGGGCAAAGCTTGTAATGGGCATGAGCCTCCCCAGATCTGTCATTGGAATAGAATGATCTCATGTCTTGATATGGATGGACTCCTTTTTCTGTCTTCAAAGCCAATCCCAAGTCAGAATGTGCCCATCTTCACCCTCAATCCTTAGTCACCATAGTAATAAGTGACACTGCATCAGAGTCATTGAAACCTATCACCTCAAAAATATTGGATGCTGATTGTGATGGGGTAGAAGGGAGGCTGTCAGCCCAGCTCCCTCCCATGACTGAGCAGGCTTGAGCATGGACTCATCTTTCTTACACTTCCCATTGTCTCAGCTAACAAGGAGTTGGCCATGTTATTGTCACATCCTGCCCTAGGAGCTGACAAGAGAAATACAGGTATGTTGCATCCAGTTCTCCCCATTTCCCTTTATCTCTAGTATATACCTTGTTTCATACACATAGGGAAATACTGACTCTCCAATGCTCCAGATCCCAGTCTCTTGGCTTTCCAGGTCTCCAAGGGCTCACTCTGTCTGACTCTCTGTCTCTATCTCTCTCTGATTCTGGCTCTTTCTCTGTCTCTGTGCCTCTCTCTATTTTTCTGTCTCTCTGTCTCTCTCTCTGTATCTCTCTTTTTCTTTTCCCTAATCAACTACCCCAAATGCCTTTTTTCTACATTGGTGATTCCTCTAATCCCCTACATCAGACATACTGATAGGCTCCATCTGCTGAAGGCAGATGATGCTACACTTTCCTCTATTCCTCATTGGCTAGAACAGTGCCCTTCCAGGACAGAAAGGAATGGTTTCCCCAAACAGCTTCCTCAAAGCTTCTTCTTTACTCTGCAAATTTCTTCCCCACTCCAGGAAGCTCAGGATCCACCAGCCCTTCCTTACAACTGCCTTCTCTCCTGACTGGGCTTAGAGGCTCCATGGATGGGACCCATGATTCTGAGGGATAAGGCCTAGGGGACAGTTTAAAGAAGATGGGGGTGGGGCATGCATAAGTGGAGTAGGGTGAGACATGGGTACACACTGACATAGCTATCAGCAAAGACTGATGATGTTCATCCTACTGAGAGGGGCTGTGTTAAACAGTCCTCCCTTTTCTCTACATCAAACCTTTCTCTGCCTCACTTAGGACCTCAAGCAAAGATGTATAATTAAAAGGGCACTTGTGATTGAGGCAGGTCTGGGCATAGACCTTTCTCAGGCTTTTCTTTTCTGAAACCTAATTATAGGCTGTTAGCCAGAAGAGATCTCAGTAATTAGCTATAAACTTCTAAGAGACAGTGAAAGCTCAGAATTCTGTCACCAGCACATCCACATTAGATCATGTTGCATACTTCAATCATAATAACCATGACCTGGCTCCCACCCAGGTGGAGGAAGCTTGCAATGGGGCATAAGAAAAGTGAGGGAAAGTCAGCTTTGTGTTGCATATTTCTGATGTGGAAGAGTGTGTGACTCCTGATTGGTAGAAAGAATACTGAGTGCTATGTTGGATAACTGTGTAAGAGGCTTATTTCATTTGGCTGCAGAAACTTTGGAGAGAGTATTTGGAAAGACATATGCACAGAGGACATCAAGAAAGTAGTGAAGAAAAACTTTTGGAATGATAGAAATGCTTGATAAACTGGTTCCATGTTTTCCTTGAACTTACTGGAAATCCTAAAGACTTCTGAAAATGGTCTTTCTCTGGGTGAGATTGCTCTCTCTCTCTCTCTCTCTCTCTCTCTCTCTCTTTTTCTCCTTGCCCTTCCCTATAATGCCACTGGGGTAACTATCCCCTCCAAATATATGTAGTCTATGTAAGGACAGATTCACAACAATAGCTGCTTTCTTGATTAATTTTGTTTAATAAAATTTTTTTCATCAATTACATGTTAAAACAATTTCAAAACATTTTAAAAAAGTTTTGAGTTCCAAATTCTATTCCTCCCTCTCTCCCTCCCCTCCCTGCCCCCAGATGGCAGGCAATCTGATATAGTTTATACATGTACAATGATATAACAAATATCTATATTAGTAATTTTGTACAGGAAGAGTCAAAAAGAGAGAAAGAAGTGAAAATAGCATGCTTCAGATTGTATTCAGATAATTTCCATTCTTTCTATAGAGGAAGATAGCATGCTGCATCATTAGTCCTTTGGGATTGTCTTGGATCATTGTATTGCTGAGAGGAGCTAAATCATTCACAATTTTTCATAATACAATGTTGTTATTACTGTATACAATGTTATCCTTACTCTGCACACATCACTTTGTATCAGTTCATTGAAGTCTTTCCAGAATTTTCTGAAATTATCCTGCTTGTCATTCCTTAATAGCACAGTAATATTCTATCACAATCAAATACCACAGCTTGTTTAGCCATTCCTCAATTGATGGATATCCTTTTGATTTCCAATTCCTAGCCACCACAAAAAGAGCTGCTATAAATATATTTTTTTGTACAAATAGGTCCCTTTCCCTAATTTTTTTGATATCTTTGGGATACAGACCTAGCAAGTGTATTGCTGGATCAAAGTGTATGCACAGTTTTATAGCCTTTGGGCATAGTTCCAAGTTGCTCTCCAGAATAGTTGGTTCCTGATTACATTTAAAGGGAGAGAATAGTCCTAAGCCTACATCCTTCAACTTGGCTCCTTCCACCAAAATGCTGGTTACACAAAAGATTATAATAAATAGCAAATAGTGAATAAACTCACTTATCCAAGCAAAATAGCAAACAGAAATCAGAGAAGTTTTCAGATTAGAAAATTACAAAAAAGAGGGAGACTTCCACTACTGGGAGCCAAGATGGCAGAGTAAAGAGGGAGTTGCTCTCACCCACCCTCCCCTATCAACCTCTGAAAACCCAGAAAATATCACCCCAGAAAAAACGCTGGACCGGAGAATTACAAGAAAGACAGGGAGCAGCAGTGCAGTAGCCCAGGTACCTTGAGGCATCAACGGGAAAGGCCCCTCTTACCCTGGGGAAAGGGAAGTGGTACGGAATGGGAGGCATCCCATCCAGGTAGCAGAAAGCTCCATTTTAGCACACCAGGAGGAGATCATGGTGCCTTGGCATTCTATAGCAAACAGGTCTCCCAGTGCCTCAGCAAAAATAAGGGAAGCAGCACTACAAAGGGCCGCAGGTGGATAAACACCCTACAGCATTCATCTGAAAGGAACTGAAGAAGGCAACCTAGAGTTGCCCTAAAGTTCCAGCCTTGCTGATTCCAGCCCAACACAAGGTGAGCTGTCAGAACCTGACAGCCTCTAACTGTCAACTAGGAGGAGATCCTGAAGCCCAGGTGGCAGAACAGGCAAACACCAACACCTGGACCTCCAAGTGCCTCCCTGAGGGAGGGGGAACCAGTGGAAACCAGCTCAGAAAACCACCAGGTGTCTCGGCATTTTACAGCAAAGGAATCTCCCAGGGCATTATCAGAAAGGAGGGAGACAACACTGCAGGGGACCCCAGGCAGATAAAAACCCTGCAGCACCCATCTAAAAGGAGCTGAAGAAACCTAAAGGAAAGGAAAAGCAGGCAACCTAGAATTGCCTGAAAGTTCGAGCCTTGCTGATTCCAGCTCAACACCAGGTAAGCTGCCAGAACCCTACAGCCTCCAATTGCCAATATAAGAGGCCCCAGCACACAAAGCCAGTGACCAAGACCTAGGCTCCCAATACAAGAAACTTGGGTCAGTGCCCTTGGCTCCCCAGCAGCAGAGCTCAATCTCTTTAAAGGCCAGGGAATAAAGAAACACCGTGAGTAAAAAGAAACTCACCATAGATTCATAAGATGAGAAGAGTAAAGATCAAGACAGAAATCCTGAAGAGGACAACATTGTCAACAAACTTGCATCTGCAACCCAAAAGGAAATATGAACCGGTCTGAAGCCCAAAAAGCCTTCTTAGAAGAGCTCAAGAAGGATTTTAAAACTCAAATGAGAGGCAGAAGACTCCTTAAAAATACAATTGGCCAATTGGAAAAAAAAGTACACTGAAGAAAACAAGTCCCTAAAAGACACAATCAGCCCATTGCATAAGGAAGTACAAAAACTAACAGAAGAAAACTATCTGTTAAAAATTAAAATTGGGGTGGGGGTGGAGCCCAGATGGCAGAGTGAAAGCAGTGACTTGCTTGAGCTCTCCTCCAAACCCCTCCAAATATTCATAAAAAATGTCTCTAAACAAATTCTGAAGCAGCAGAACCCACAAAAAGACAGAGTGAAACAAATTTCCAGCCCAAGACAACCTGGATGATTGATCAGAAAGGTGTATCGCTCTGGGCTGGGTGTGCAGTGCAGCACAGTGTGAGCACACAGGCCTCAGCGAACCTGGAGCAGGCCTCAGAGGACTGAATCTCGGGCAGCTGTGGAGTTTCCAGACTACTCAATCCACAAATGCCAAAGAAAACTTAGAAGGTCAGTGGGAAAAGTCTGTTTCTGTCGGTGCTGAGACAGGAAGATGGGGTTTCAGCTCCATTACCCAAGAGTGTGGCCCTGGGGGGGGGGCAGCTGGTTCCCGAGCTTCCAGCCCACAGACTGAAGGGGAATCCAGTGGCTGATCAGAGAGGGACTGCAGGGATCTCTTTGCCAGTGCTGAGGCAGGAATCTCTTGCTTTGCCCCTGTTTGGATCTGGGTCACAGATCTGGGTGGCAGTGCTGGGGTGAGGAGGAATGCTGGCATGGTAGAGCTTGGAGTGGCTGTGGAGAAGAACCCTTCCTCACAATTACAGGACAGAAAGGAATACTTGTGGTCGCAGGCCAGGAAAGGAGTAAACACCTCGCCCTTTATCATACCACCTTGGAAGAACTGAAAATTTACAGGTCCCTACAAGTATCTCTGAAAACAGCTGTACAAACCCCTGAAGCTTGGGACAATGCATTCTCCACATTGGAAGCAGACTTTTACCTTAACAAAGAGTTTTAAACTCAAGTAATTGGCTGGGATCATGAGCAAACAGTGCAAAAAGACTCAGACCATAGAATCTTACTTTGGTGAAAAAGAAGATCAAAATATACAACCAGAAGAAGACAACAAAGTCAAAGCTCCTACATCCAAAGCTTCCAAGAAAAATATGAATCAGTCCCAGGCCTCGGAAGAGCTCAAAAGGGATTTTGAGAAGCAAGTAAGGGAAGTAGAGGAAAAACTGGGAAGAGAAATGAGAGTGATGCAAGAAAATCATGAAAAACAAGTCAACAGCTTGCTAAAGGAGACCCAAAAAAATACTGCCAAATGGCAATAGAGGTCCAAAAAGCCAATGAGAGAAAAATGCCCTAAAAAGAAAAATTGGCCAAATGGAAAAGGAAGTCCAAACCTTACTGAAGAAAGCACTTCCTTATAAATTAGAATAGAGCAATTGGAAAACAGTGACTTTATGAGAAATCACGACAGAGTAGAACAAATCCAAAAGAATGAAAATTAGAAAACAACGTGAAATATCCATTGGAAAAACAACTGACCTGGAAAATAGATCCATGAGAGAGAATTTAAAAATTATTGGACTATCTGAAAGCCATGATCAAAAAAAGAGCCTAGACATCATCTTTCAAAAAATTATCAAGGAAAACTGCCTTGATATACTAGAACCAGAGAGCAAAATAGAAATTGAAAGACTCCACCAATCTCCTCCTGAAAGAGATTCCCCAAAGGAAAACTCCTAGGAGTATTGTAGCCAAATTTCAGAGTTCCCAGGTCAAGGAGAAAATATTACAAGCTGCCAGAAGGAAACAATTCAAATACTGTGCAAACACAATCAGGATAACACAAGATTTAGCAGCTTCTACATTAAAGGACTGCAGGGCATGGAATATAATATTCCGAAGGGAAAAGAAGATAGGATTACAACGAAGAATCACCTACTGAGCAAAACTGAGTATAATCCTTCAGGGGGAAAAATGGTCATTCAGTGAAATAGAGGACTTTCAAGCATTCCTGATGAAAGGACCAGAGCTAAACAGAAAATTTGACTTTCAAATACAGGGCTCAAGTGAACATGAAGAGGTAAACAGGAAAGAGAAATCATAAGAGCCTTATTAAGACTGAACTGTTTACATTCCTGCATGGAAAGATGATGTATATGTAGATAGATAGATAGATAGAGGGCACAGGGTGAGTTGAAGATTAAGGGGTCTTATCTGGAGAATAAAATTAAGGGATGAGAGAGGATTATACTCAGAGAAGTAGAAAGGGAGAGGTAGAATGGGGTAAACTATGTCACAAAAAAAAACAGAAAAGAAAAGTCTCTTACAGTGGAGGGGAAATGGGGGAAGGTGAGAGACAATGAGTGAATCTTATTCTCATAGGATTTGGCTTAAGGAGGGAATAACATACACATTCAATTAGGTATGGAAATCTGTCTCACCCTACAGGAAAACAGGGGGAGAAGGTGACAAGAGAGCAGGGGGATGATAGAGAGGAGGGCAGGTTGGGAAAGGGAGTCATCAGAAGTAAAACTTCTGAGGAAGGACAGGGTCAAAAGAAAGAATAGAATAAATGGGAGGGCAGGATAGGATTAAGGGAAATAGAGCTAGTTTTTCACAACATATCTACTATGGACGTGTTTTGCATAACTGCACATGTACAACTTATATTGAGTTGCTTGCCTTTTCAATGAGGGTGGGTGGGGAGGGAGGAAGAGAGAAAATTTGAAACCTAAAGTTTTAAAAACATGTTTAAAAAATATGTTTTCACATGCTACTGGGAAATAAGAAATACAGGAAATGGGGTACAGCAATCTATCTTGCCCTACAGGAAAATAGAAGGGGAAGGGGATAAGAGAAGGGGAGAGAGAGATAGAAAAGAGGACAGACTAGGGGGAGGGATATTCAGAATGCATTCCATCTTGGGGTGGGAGGAGGGGGGGAAATGGGGTATAAATTTGGAATTCCAAAACTTATGGGAGTGAAAGTTGAAAGCTAAAAATAAACAAATTTGTATAAAAAAAATTAAAACCTGACAAATGGAAACTAATGACTCTGTGAGAGAGCAAGGATTAGTCAAACAGAAATAAAAAATGAAAAAATAGATAAAAATGTAAAATATCTCATGGGTAAAACAACTGATCTGGAAAATCAATCCAGGAGAGACAATTTAAAAATTATTGGACTACCTGAAAATCATGATGAGAAAAAGAGCTTGGACAGTATCTTTCAGGAAATCATAAAGGAAAATTGCTCTGAAGTCCTAGAACCAGAAGGTAAAATAACCAAAGAAAGAATCCATTGCTCACTGCCTGAAAGAGTTCCCAAATTGAAAATGCCAAGGAATAGAAT
This sequence comes from Phascolarctos cinereus, assembly GCF_003287225.1. Taxonomy (NCBI): domain Eukaryota; kingdom Metazoa; phylum Chordata; class Mammalia; order Diprotodontia; family Phascolarctidae; genus Phascolarctos; species Phascolarctos cinereus. Next base: position 231,696,065 of record NW_027555958.1, on the reverse strand, counting down.
AGCCAAATTCCAAAATTACCAGATGAAAGAGAAAATACTGCAAACAGCCAAAAAGAAATTTAAATATCATGGAACCACAGTCAGGATTACACAGGACTTTGCAGCTTCTACCTTAAAAGAACGTAGGGTGTGGAACATGATATTCCATAAGGCAAAAGAGCTTGGATTTTAGCCAAGGATCAACTACCCAGAGAAAATGAGCATGACCTTTCAGGGGAGGAGGTGGATATTCAACAAAATAGGGGACTTCTAAATCTTCCTGATAAAAAGACCAAAGCTCAACAAAAAATTTGATCTTCAAGTACAAAATTCAGAGAGACATAAAAAGGTACATGGGACAGAAAGATACAATACGTTGTTAATAAGGGCAAATTGTTTGCATCCCCACAGGGGAAGATTACACTTGTAACTCTTGAGAACTGTAGTGTTATTACACCATGTTACAGGAGTATACATAAAGGGGATGGATATAAATTGACTTTGATGTAATGATAAAAAAAAAACTCTAATCAAGTGGGTTAAAAGAATCCAAGTTAAGAGGATTAGACTGATCCAAGAAAATGTACTGGAAAAGAAGGAGGAAGACAAGGGTAAATTTCAGTAAAGGAAAAGACACAAAAACTTATTACAGCAGAGGGAAAGAAGGGATGGGGATGAGCATTGTTTGAACCTTATTCTCATCAGATTTGTCTCAAGAAGGGAATAACATAGTCAGTTAGGTATAGAAATCTAACTTGCCCTATCGGCACTAGGAGGGAAAAGGGGAAAGAAGAAGAAGGGAGGATAGAAGGGAGGGAAGCAGTAAGGGCAAAGGGGAAGAAAATGGAAAGGGCTAATAGAAGGGAGGAGGGACTAAAGGGGTAGCAATCTTGTTCTCAAAGAAAGCAAAAGCAAAAATAGATCTTGTCAAAAGAGATAAGGAAGGAAACTACATCCTGCTAAAAGGCACCATAGACAATGAAGTAATATCACTACTAAACATATATGCACCAAATGGTATAGCATCCAGATTCTTAGAGGAGAAGTTCAGGGAGTTATGGGAAGAAATAGACAGCAAAACTATACTAGTGGGGGACCTCAAACTCCCCCTCTCTGAACTAGATAAATATAACCACAAAATAAGCAAGGAAGAAGCTAAGGAGGTGAATAGAACATTAGAAAAGTTAGGTATGATAGACCTCTGAGGAAACTGAATGTGGATAGAAAGGAATATACCTTTTTCCTCAGTTGGCAGATATACAAAAATTGACCATGTACTAAGGCATAAAAACCTCACAATCCAATGCAGAAAGCCAGAAATATTAAATATATCCTTTTCAGATCATGATGCAATAAAAATTATATGTAATAAAGGGCCATGGAAAGACAGACTAAAACATAATTGGAAATGAAATAATCTAATCCTAAAAAATGATTGGGTCTAACAACAAATCATAAAACCATCAATAATTTCATTCAAGAGAATGACAATAATGAGACAACATACCAAAACTTATGGGACGCAGCAAAAGCAGTTCTTAGGGGAAGTTTTTATGTCTAAATGCTTACATAAATAAAATAGAAAAAGAGGAAATCAATGAATTGGACATACAACTAAAAAAAACTAGAAAAAGAATAAATTTTAAATCCTCAATTAAACACCAAATTAGAAATATTGAAAACCAAAGGAAAAATTAAGAAAATAGAAATTAAGAAAACTACTGAGCTAATAAATAAAACTAAGAGCTGGTTTTATGAAACAACCAATAAAATAGATGAACCTTTGGTTACTTTAATTAAAAAAAGAAAAAAGAAAACCAAATTACTAGTATCAAGAATGAAAACAGTGAAACTATCACCAAGGAAGAGGAAATTAAAAGAATAATTAGGAAATCATTTTGCCCAATTATATGCCAACAAATTTGACAATGTTAGTGAAATGGATACATATTTACAAAAATATAAATTGCCCAGATTAACAGAAGAGGAAGTAAAATACTTAAATAACCCCATCTTAGTAAAAGAAACTGAATAAGCCATTGATGAACTCCCCAGGAAAAAAACATTAGCATTTCCATATATTACGAAGAAAGACCAACAGCAAGAGATAGAAAGAGAAATTCCATTTAAACTTAATGCAGACACTATAAAATACTTAGGAGTCTACCTTCTGAAACAAACCCAGGAACTCTATGAACACAGTTACAAAACACTTTTTACACAAATAAAATCAGATCTAAATAATTGGAAAAACATCAGTTGCTCATGTGTAGTCCAAGCCAATATAATAAAAATGACAATTGTACCTAAGCTAATTTACTTATTCAGTGCCATACCAATCAAACTACCAGAAAAGTATTTTATGGAGTTACAAAAAATAATATCAAGATTCATTTGGAAGAGCAAAAGGTCCGGAATGTCAAGGGAACTAACAAAAAGAAATGCAGGGGAAGGTAGCCTAGCAATTCCAAATCCTAAATTGTATTATAAAGCAGCAATGATCAAAACTGCTTGATACTGGCTAAGTAATAGCATGGTAGATCAGTGGAATGGGTTAAACATGCAAGACACAGTAGTCAATGACTATAGTAATCTATCACTTGATAAACCCAAAGACTTCTGGGATAAGAACCCACTCTTTGGAAAAAAATTGCTGGGAAAACTGGAAAAGAGTATGGCAGAAACTAGGCATAGACCAAAATCTCACACCATATACCAAAATAAAGTCAAAATGGGTTCACGATTTAGATATAAAGGCTGATACTATAAGCAAACTGGGAGAGAGCAAAAAATAGTTTACCGATCAGATCTATGGAGAACAGAAGAATTCATGACCAAACAGGAGATAGAGAGCATTATGAAAAACAAAATGGATAATTTTGATTACATTAAATTGAAAAGTTTTTGCACAGAGTCAATGCAACTAAGATTAGAAGGAAGGTAGAAAATTGGGAAAGAATTTTTACAACCAGTCTCTCTGATAAGGACCTGATTTCTAAAATATATAGAGAGTAAAGTCAAATTTGTAAGAATACAAGCCATTCCCCAATTGATAAGTGGTCAAAGGATATGAACAGACAGTTCTCAGATGAATAAATTAAAGCCATCTATAGTCATATGAAAAAAAATGCTCTAAACCACTATTGATTAGAGAAATGGAAAACAAAACAACTCTGAGGTACCACATCACACTTATCAGATTGGCCAACATGACAAAACAGGAAAATGATAAATATTGGAGAAGATGTGGGAAAATCGGAACACTAATGCACTGTTGGTGCAGTTGAGATATTATCCAACTGTTTTGGGGAATAATTTGGAACTATGCCCAAAGGGTTATAAAAATGTGCATCCCTTTTGACCCCAGCAATAGCACTTCTAGGGCTGTATCCCAAAGAGATCACACGAGTAGGAAAAAGGACCCACATGTACCAAAATATTCATAGCAGCTCTTTTTGTGGTGGCAAAGAGTTGGAAATTGAGAGGATGCCCATCAATTAGGGAAGGGCTGAGCAAGTTGTGGTATATGAATGTAATGGAATACTATTGTGCTATAAGAAATGATGAACAGGCTGACTTCAGAAAAACCTGGAAACACTTGTATGGTCTGATGCTGAATGAAGCGAGCAAATTCAAGAGAACATTGTACACAATAACAGCCACATTGTGTGATGACCAATATTGATAATCTTAACCCTTCCCAGCCGTGCAAGGATCTAAGACATCTCCAGAGGCCTCGTGATGGAAAATGCTATGCACATCCAAAGAAAAGAGTATGGAAGTTGAATTGCTATTTTTTTTCTCTTCTGTGGAGTTTTGTTTCCTCTTTCTGATGGTTCCTCCTATTGGTTTTGATTTTTACTTACAACATCACTAATGTGAAAATATGTTTAATAAGAATGTAAATGTATAGCCTATATTGGATTGTGTGTCGTCTTGGGGAGGGTGGTGGGGAGGAAGGGGGAGAAAAATTTTAAACTCAAAAGCATATTGATGTGATTATTGATAAATCAAAATAAATTAATAAAATAAAAAAAGAAAATGACATAAAACGCACAAGAGTAAATGAGTTTTTCATCTGGGAGTGAGTTAAGTTTTCAGCTCAAATAAGGAATGAATGAATGAACAGTCTCACTAAGAGGAGGTGTGCTCTTAGCAATCTTTAGAATTTCAAGCAAGTCCAAAGACAAGATAGGGCTGATCTTCCATACATATATGCCATTCCAAAGTTTTGCTTCATTAACACCCTGGAGTTTCCTCTGTCCGTGATTTTCTCTGAATAATACCTCTAATGTCTCTGAAGTCAGTTGAGATAAGTCCATGAGTCAAGAGGGCACCTTTGTACTTAGCATTCTCTGTGTCAACCAAGAGCTACGAGAGGAACAAATGACATAACCTAAAGCACTTTGCCAGCTTTAAAGTTGTAAATGGTATTGTTATGATGACTCCTCATCACATAAAGTCACTCCAGCTGATCCAGTGGATTTTTTTAGTCCATTTACAGAACTTTCCACTTTCCACTTATCTCAATTAAGTTAAATCTCATTCCATACAATTCTCCCATCATTATGACATGTTAATAACTTTTTTAATCTGGGCCCTGTCACTCAATATGTTAGCTATGTCTCCCAGTTTCAAATCATCTGAAAATTCACTTTGCCTGCCTTCTATGTCTTCATCCAAGACACTGATAAAAATGTTAAGTGGTACAGGACCAAGGACAGATCCCTGGCATGTTCTACTAGGGAACTTTCTCCAATCTACCATTCACCCCTTAAGGACTAATCTATGGGCCCCAACCATTCAACCATTTCCAAATTCAGCTAACAATAATATCATATAATCCCTATCTGTCCATCTTCTCCCCAAAGGTAGCATTGGAGACGTTGTCAGATCCTTCGTTAGAATCCAGGTTTAAAACATCTACAATATTCACTTGATCCATCAGTTCAGTGATAGTGTCAAAAAAGGAAGATTCATTTGGCATGACCTATTTTTGATGAGGCCTGGATGGCTTTTTTTCCATCATTATTTCTTTTCAAAATTCTCATATACCATATCTTTTATAATGTGTTTACATTTTTTGGGGGGGGAATCAAAAAGAAAATTAATTGAACCACAGATTGCAGAGTTTTCCATCTTCCCTTTTAAAAAATATTAGAACATTTGTTGTCCAGTGTTATGGGACCCACTACAGAAGTGAAGACTCACTGATCTTCACTAACAGCTCAGCTTCAGCACCCTAACAGCCCAGGTAAGACAAGACCCCTGGAGCCTCTTCCTTTTCTAAGATTCTATGATTTCTGTGACCTTTTTTTTTCCTCAACAAAAAAAATCATTTAAGTATTAGAACAGGCCCCAAAAAGGAAACTTAGCCTGGGAACTAATAATGCAATTCATTCCTAATGCTAACTGGCTCTCTTGGCTATGGGGTTGCCCAATCCAGGGACAGACAAGAAAGTTTGTAAATTCTTTGCCTGGGAGGTGTGGGGGAGTAGCTCCCATTAAGTGAGGGCCATCCTGACTCCTATATCTCTCTGGGTCCCTTAGCCTCTTCTTGTGTTCAGGATGGTGTGCGTGTTGCTCCCCAGGAGTCTTTAGAAAGAAGTTCTGGTTGTGAGTCTGCTGGTGCTGAATTCCCAGGTGGCTGCAGGCAGACCTGCCCCGGGGAAGTACAGAGCAGCAGTGCCCCGGAGAGCCCAAGTGGGAGCACAAGACGTGCATCTTTTCTCTAGGCCCACAACAAAGGAAGGACTTGGGACATGATGGTCCTCAGATAGATGGGCAATAGGTAAAACTGGTTTTCAGGCTCCCCTCCCAACTAACTCTTCCTATGGTTCTTTGCTTCCTTTCATCCTTTCCCTCAGGGTACAGGGATTTGATGCAACCCCCCTCCAAGAGTTGAGAGCTCCAGGTAGTTCATCAATAAGCAGTTATTAAGCAATGACTGTCTGCCAGGCACTGTACTGATGCTAAGGATAGCAAGAAAGGCAGAAGACAGTTCCTGTTCTCAAGAAGCCACAGTCTAATGGAGGAGACACTCAAACACCTCTGTAGAATCAAGATAAATTGGTTGTTATTGTTGTTGTTTGTCCTCCGTTGTCAAGGAGGACCATGACATCGGGGAGGTGATGACATGCAGGTGAATTGGATTTAAGTGAGGAAGAGTTGTGCAAAGTCAACAGCTTCACTTTCTCCTCTGGAGCCATCTGGATCCAAATCTCAGTTTGACTGAGGCAATGTCCAATCAGAGATTAAGGCTAGGGAAGGGAAGGAGAAAGGGAAGGGAAAGGAAGGGAAAGAAGGAAGGAAGGAATAAAGAAAGAGTTTTATGTTGCTCACCTGGCCAGTTCCATTTGGGTCCCCATTGGTGCAGCTTCTATTAGTACTCCCAGATTAGCATCAGGACATACAGATCAGAGCAACTGGAGATGGTCACTAGATAAATTGGACATAATCAAGAGAGGGAAGGCACTAACATTAAGAGGGATCAGGAAAGACTTCCTGTAGAAGGTGGGATTTGAGCTGATACTTGAAGTAAGCCAGGGAAGTGAGGAGGTAGAGATGAGGAAGAAGAGTATTCTAAGCATGGGGGACAGCCAGATCTGGGGATGCCTAGAGTGGGGAGATGGAGATATTTATGGGAGGAAGAAGAAGACCAGCGTCACTGCATAGCAGAGTACTATGACCACAGGGGGCCTGAGAACATAAAGTGTAAGAAGGCTGGAAAAGTAGGAGGGGACCAGTTGTGAAGAGCCTTGAAGTCTAAACAGAAGACTTTTGAGTTTTGTCACCTGCATTGTGTAGAGTATGCTATGTGTAACACCCATTCTCCAGGGCTGGGTAAGAGAAAGGGGGCCTTCTAGAAACAGACTGTCAGGGCCTGAGCAAGGGCAGTGGGCTCTCCCAATCCTAGCAGAGTGATGTCTGCTTAACTTAGCTGACAACTCATGAAACACCGTGGTATCAGCCATCCGCGTGCTGAGCAGGTGATGCCCCCTAGTGGACAGTCACCCAAACTACGCCGTATCTAAGTAGCCTCCCAGCTAGAAGTTAGTCAAACATTTATTAAGCCCTTACTATGTGCCAGGCCCTGGGGTAATTTCAGGGGAAACGAAGAAAGGTAAAAGTCCCTAAGGATGACAACATCAAAACAACTGTGTACAAACAAGATATGTTTAGGATAATTTGGAAATAACCAACAGAAGGGTAATTGGGAAAGGCTTTCTACAGAAGATGTGATTTTAGTTGGGACTTGAAAGAAGCCAGGTAAGCCCAGAGTCAGGTTTGAGGAGGAATAACATTCCAGACATGGGGGAGAGCCAGTGGAAATGACCAGAGTTGGGAGTAATAGAGACAGCAGGGAAGTAAGTGTCACTGGATCACAAAATACATGGGTGAGGGAGGGGGGAATCAGGGGTAAGGAGACTGAAAAGGAGGGGCCAACATGTGAAGGGCTTTGGAGGCCAAACAGAATTTTTTAATTTGATGCTGGAAGTGACAGGAAGCCATTGGAGTTTGTTGAGCAGGTGGGCAACATGGTCTGATCTGTGCTTTAGGAAGATCCATTTGAAAGCTGAATATAAAAAAGACTAGAATGGGGAGAGACTGGAGGCAGACAAGCTATTGCAACAGTGCAGGTTGGTGGTAAGTACCTGCATCAGGGCCATGGCAGGATCAGGGGAGAAAAGTGGGCATATCCAAGATGCTATAAAGATAAATTGCCAAGTTCTGGAAACAGATTGAATATGGGGAACGAGAGTGAGGATAACACTGAGATTGTGAGCCTAGGTGACTGGGAGGATTGTGTAATAGGGATAGAATCCATGTCTGTGGGAAAATGACCACAGAAAAGGACAAGCACAAGGAGAAACTAAAAGATTCCTAATAGACTTTGGTTTGAGCTGAGGTTTCATGGGGGAAAAGTAGATAAGATTAGAAAAGGAAATGGGGCAGAGTGGGGAAGGCCTTGCTTTCTGGGCTAAAGATGCTGTTCTTTATCTAAATGGTGATGGAGAATCATGGGGTGAGTTGGGGGCTTTGATAAGAAGAAGATTTTAAACCACAGAGAGCAGTTAAGAGGCAAATGCAGATGCTGGAGCTTGAACAATCATGCCTGGCCTCTTCAGCTTCTCAGAGCTATGTTGTAGACTGTTGTACTGGCAGGAAGGACTGAGCTGAGTAGAGCAGTCAAAGGTATGGGAATGGACTCAGGAGTCATCAGCACAGCTAGCTCTGAGTGTCAGAGAAGCAAAGAGGAGCCAGAGGCTTCAGATGTGTCCAAGATGTAGTAGTATGTTGCCAGGATCTAAAAGTGGGAAATGTTAAACACATTTCCTACTTTCCCATTTTTAGATCACAATATTAACAAATGGCTGAGAAACCAGGAGGCCAAAGATATTGGAGGGTATTCCAAGAGGTTCAGGTCTAGTCTGACTCCCTTGGATTGGTGACCACATTGGTGTCATTCTGAACTCCAGTGTCTGACGCTAAAGTGTCTCCCTTCCCCCTAATCCCTTATTCTTCTGAAGGAGCTTCACCTGTGAGTGAACCCCTCAAACTGTCTCCTTATCTGCACAAAATCCCAGGATTTGCACCTTAGAGATTATCTAGGCCAACTCTCTGATTTTACCGATGAGGAAACTGAGGCCCCCAAATTAGTGATTCGTCCAAGGTGACACAGTAGAAATTATCCACTAACGCAGTTAGTATGATAAACTGCTATATTTGTTTAGGTGAAGATATTTGAGGATTAAAGGGTTTTAAGCTGGCTGGTCTTAGTGTGATTGGAAAAGCTGGAGCAGAAAGGAGACACTGGAGAGAAAGAATCAGTAAGGTTTTCTGACTTGTCTGTGGGAGGTGAAGGAAAGAGAGATACCTGACCCCAAATTACTCCAGGTTTCTAGAGCTGGTGTAAGGGAGAACGGTGATGCCATTAACAGAAACCAAGAAGTCAGGAGGAAGATTTGGTTTCAGGGATAAGATGCCAACTATTACATTTTTAGTTTGAGGTACTTGGGGACATCCAGGTAGAGATGTTTAGCAGGGAGCTGGAAATGTAGGAAGTGAGCCTATAAGAAAAGGGTGGTCCAAGATCAAGATTAGAGAAGGACAAATGAAGAAGTGGGAGTACAAAGATATCTGAGGAAGAGAGTATATAGAGAGGAGAATAGAGGGCGATGACTTTGAGTGTGAATATGTTTAGTGATTGAGAAGAGGAAGAGGAGTCAGCTCAGGAGACAGGCAGGTAGCAGCTGGAGAGGTAAGAAAAAGAGTGAGGATGGTAAAGAGTCACAGAAGCCTAAGAAGGGGAAGATTTCAAGGAAGTGACCATCAGTGCCAAAGGCTGCAGTAACAGAGGGATGAGTTTGGAGGCAAAAGTATTATAATTTGTGGAAAGAAGTAAATGGAATGAACACTTCCTTTAAAGCTTTAACAATCATCTTGCTTCTCAAACCAAATATTGTGCCTTGGTGGATCTTCTGCTTTGGGGCCCTGCTCTCTTGACTAGTGACTGAACTCACAGTATTGTTATTATTTAGACATTTCAGTTGTGTCTGACTCTTCGTAAACCCATTTGAAGTTTCCTTGGTAAAGATAACTGGAGTGGTTTGCCATTTCCTTCTCTAGATCACATTACAGATGAGAAAACTGAGGCAAACAGAGTTAAGTGACTTTCCCAGGGTCACACAGCTAGAACATGTCTGAGGATACATTTGAATTCAAGCCTTCCTTATTCCAAGGCCAGGGCTCCATCCACTGAGCCACCTAGCAGACCTCGAATTTTATTTCAGAAAAGGTTCTGTCATGATTTACTTCATTCTCTTCCCCGAAGCAACTTCCCCCACAACTCCCTTGCCAATGTCTTTCTAGAGATGTACCTACTCTTTCCTCTTAGGTTCTCCCCCCTGCCCAGAAAAATCTAAATCCAAGAACTGTGATAAAATCTACTTTTCCATTATTCATGAATGAGCTATGTCCTGTGGACCCATTCACTACCTTCAGCCCAAAATCTCCCTCCCTGGCCACCACTGGCCTGTGAATATTCTTTCCCCCATTAGAATGCACACTCCTTCATAGCGAATTTCTCTTTACTTTTGTATCTGTGTTCCCAATGCAAAACACATATGAAGAGATTAGTGAGTATTTTTTTTTCATTCATTCATTCACGAGTATTGTTATAAACTTAGATAACTGAGTTTTAAGTAAGATAACATTAGATACAGATGAATATTTACTGAGATTTGTTTGTAAAAGGAAATAGAGAATTTGGATATAATACAGTGAGGACAAGAAAATGAAGTGAAGGACAGTTCCATATATTGAATACTTGTCGATATTTCATCACTCACATTCAAATGGACCTATGACCCCATTGATTCAAAAGTGCCTCCCAAGGTACAGATCTCAGTCTATCCATGCCTGCCCATTCTATGTGACCCTAGTCCATGCTCTCCCCAAATTTCCATATGGAATCCACCAATTTTATAGCAGTTATCCTTACTCTCCACTTGTCATCCTTGTTTCTTGCCATGTATGCAGGCCCTCTTGTCTTCCTATTATAGATTTCCTTGATGATACCTTTGACTCTTTCCCCCTCTTTGGAATGTTTATGTATTTCAACATACTTACACCAACAATATGCCTTGACGGTGCCTTGTGCGTGATAGTCACACTTAATTCTTCAGAGGCAGGTGTAATACATAATGTATTGCCATATTACAATACCAAGAGATTATGAGTATTATAAAGTTGTGCCTTTTCTTCCATGAAAAGCATGGGTCAGTAAAGGAGCTATAGGATTGTCTGACTGAAATCCAAACCAATCTCCTCCTTCTGATCAACTCTGTGCCCAGGTCATCACTCATCTGTCTGTCCATCTCAGACAGACATAGTGATGGACAAGTTCTGTACAATGTCCATACAAGTGGATGCTGAAATCCATGCAATAGACATTCTTCAATCAATTGGTTTTTCCAGTGTGGTTGGATAGCCAAAATTCTTTGAGTGCTTCCAGATCTCTTCCAGAAGTCTCTCCAGTGTTACAGTTCTTCTTGGAATCTGTGCAGTGTCATCCAGAAGGAGAAATGTCTGGGGAACCTCACTATCCATTGAAAATTCTTCTTTGACCTGGACTGTGAACTGGATCTCCTTCACAATGGCCAATATCTTTGGCAAATACGTAGTTCAAGCATTTCTTTAGCAAGGATTATGCAACAACACAGCACTCGGACCCTGACAACACAATCCTGGACGTGCTTAACATGGAGGAAAAAAATGACTGCAAAAAGAACAAAGACAGGAATAGCAGTGGGTTCGTCAAGTGTTTACAGAAGCAATTTGTGCTAGAAATGACATGATTGTGGTGCTGAACCACAGTGTTCGAGAGATCTGAAAGAAGGAAAGATCCTGGAAATTCTTGGCCCTTACTGATACTAAAAAGAAAAATGACTGAGAGAATATCAGTAACTACTGCCTCATATGCCCATTCTTTCACCTATTTAAAAATTTCTTTTTGAGAGGCATCTATATATGAACTGAGAGAATCTTTGATTAGTATATTAGTAGGGAACAAGCAGGATTTCACAAGAGGTGGTCAACAATGGACCATATCTTTACCATTTAAAATTAACTGAAAGATTTTGCTTGTTAGTTACCAGAAAGTCTTTGATTCTATAATCATTCAAAATTCCCTGAAAGATAGAAAAGCAGCACTAACCTCATTCAATGCTCCTCTGATCATAAATACCCAGTGAGGCAGAAAAAGTTTAATATTCACATTAATAATTTACATTTATATGAAAAATAGACCAGCCTTGCAGTCCATACAAGAAAGTGTGAAAGGGATGAAAAATGCCTATTGCTGAGAAGATGAAATTCTAATTAAAGCATCACTGCGTATCTGGAGGAGACACCGCAGATAGATAATGAATTGGACCCAGAATTGAAAAGGAGGAATGGAGTTGGTTGGATTGAATTTCGGAAATGGCTCAGTACCACTAACTCTTCCAAATGGCTCCCTATTCAGACACTTTTTTTTTTAGCACAAATGTTTTCTCTGCTTCAGAATCTTGGAAAAACACAGGCCCTGGGGCATCAAGGTTGCAACTGCCAAAAGGGAAATGGGCTAGTGAGCTGAGTGAAGGGGTGAAGGGGAGGGAAGGGAGAGGAGAAGAAAAGTGAGAATGAATGGGGAGAAAGGGGGTAGGAATACAGGGAAGGGGGGAGATGCACTGGAGAGGGAAGGGAGGAAACTCTTTTCTACCAGCGTGGATTTTGTTTCTTTGAGTCCTTTTTCCTCAGTCAAATTCAGATGGTTTTACCTCCTCCAATTCTAATGGGGATAGTTTGAATCAGGAACAAACCAAAAATCCTTCACCAATAAATATCTCACATTTATACAGTCCTAAAATGGCTAATAGGCAGCTAGCCAGTGCAGTGTGAAGAGGGCCAGGACTGGAGTCAGGAAGACTCATCTTCCTCACTTCAAATCTGGCTTCAGAAACTTCCTAGCTCTGAGAACCTGGGCAAGTCACGTAACCTTGTTTGCCTAAGTTCCTCATCTGTAAAGTGAGATGGAGAAACAAATGGCAAACCATTCTTTGCCAAGAAAACCCTAAATGGGGTAACAAAGAGTTGGACATGACTGAAAAGTGACTGAAAAACAACAAAATAGTTAACATAAAATTAAATCCCCCAAGTCCTGAGTGCCTAGGTGTCATGAACCTTTTAAAATCTTAAATAAAACTTCTTTCTTTTTTTATCCCTGAAACTAAGCTCAGCAGAGCTCTGCGCTCTCCCATCTCCTCCACATTCTCTCCCTCTCTTCCCCCTCCCATCCTCTCTGGTGACACAAATTCTTACAACTGAGGCCTCATCACTAAAACTCTTTCTCCAGAGACCCACATGCATTTCTATTTCTCCTAGGGCCTCTAGACTCTAGGCCAGGATGCTTAGGTTTCTAGTGGACCTACAGGTCTCCTGATTTAAAATATTCTTCAATAGGTTGAAAGCATTTTTAAATAGTTGAGCAGAAAATCTTTCTTAAAATAGTTTATCTACACCTATGATCTGCTTTTGGAAGTAATCCATTACAAAGCATACATTTCTAATAAGAACTCTTGTCTGATAATTTCTTCTCAGGTCACTGAACCCTGATGAGTTGGGGCCTTGATAATTCAGCACCATGGACTCCTGGGGCTACTTCCTGGTTCAGATTTCTAGTATTAGGGGGAGCTTAAGTGTCTACCAAGATGCCCATTTCTGGCCCTGGGGAGGAGAGAAGACCTGGGCCTGGTTAAGGCTCATGTGACAGAGGTGGAGACTAGATTAGGAAGACCTGTTCTGACTTCTTCACTCAAGATCTTTGTTCTTTCTTCCAGTTGAGCCTGAGGTGATTGTGTATCCATCAAAGATGGCTCCCCTGGGACACCACAACCTACTTGTCTGCTCTGTCAGTGGTTTCTATCCTGGAGACATTGAGGTCGGGTGAATCCTGAATGGTCAGGAGGAGACAGCAGGGGTTCTGTCCACAGGCCTGATCAGCAATGGAGACTGGACCTACCAGATCCTGATCATGCTGGAAATGACCTCCAAGGACGAAGATGTCTACACCTGGCAAGTGGAGCACTACAGCCTTCAGAGACCTGTCATCTCGCACTGGAGTGAGATAGCATTCCCTCACCCTCTAATTCTAATATTGCTTAGGACATGGAGCTAGCTCTGAGATTCCCTCAGTGTCTGTCCTGTGTCCTCTTTTCTCTGGCCTGGGCTAATACAAACCCCATGTGGTGCTACCCAGTCTCACACCTTTCCCCAGCCCAGCCCCCTAATGGCAGTCCTGAAGTAAGACCTATGGAGACCTAGAACGTGGTCAGCCTCCTCACTGGCCCCAGCCCTGGGAGCTGGCCTCCCCATTAGACTCTGTGATCGGCCTATAGACCCCTTCCCCTGGGGTAGGGGAGATGGGCTTTGAAGTGGATTGATGTCAGTGTCCTCTGATGAGCTTTCACTTCCTGAGTCCTGAAAGCCCTTTACACATCCATCCTTTCCTTTCTTAGAGAACATTTAGCTCCTTCTCCGGCTCCACTGAGACCCATCTGCTCCCCACATGAGGCTGGCTCCTGGAGGGAAAGTTTTGATCTTCAGTATCTCTTCCCTCCAGAAGCACAGTCTGAATCTGCCCAGAATAAGATGCTGAGTGGAGTCGGGGCCTCGTGCAGGGCCTGATCTTCTTTGGGGTTGGCCTCACTGTCAACATAAGGAGACAAAAAGGTGACACAGTCAGGGGAAAGCCCTGAAGACCCCTCTGCTCCATGATCTCCTCCAAGGGAGAAAGGATATTTGATTGTGCCAGAAATCTTGCTCCAAGTCAGGGGTGAAGTGATGGTCTGGCTCTGGTTTTAGCTCTTCCTTCCAAGGAACTTACAGATGGTGGTGAAGGGGCCAGATCCCAGGGCTCAAGGATCTTAAGGAATCCCATATTCACTAGTAGAGAGAGCCTTGGGAGGGGTCTCAGGTTCCATCCTTTAGCCCCGCTCCCTGCCATTCCTCCCCTCACCCTCATCCACTCATTTGAGAATTGTACCAGAATTGAATCAGAATTGTAACATATTATAGATAGCAGGGAGAGCTGGTTTCTGTATAAAACATTATTAACTAATGTAAGCTCATGCAACATTTTACTTTAAAAAATTACCATCTCTTTATATGCAAGATACTTAAAAAATGAGTGAAATCAGTATTTATTTTAAGCTCCATGGAGTATATGGGTGTTCAGAGAAGACTAGTCCCTTTTATGTGAGGACTTGCTGGAACTCTGGACGTGAGTCAGTGTCCAAGTGGTCTGGGTCAATCTGATAAGCGTAGAAGAGATTTTTTAATACGGCAAATCCAGAGTTACTCCAGGCAGGCCTCTAAGTGTCCCTCCCAAACTGCATCTATGCCATAATGACACAAAAATCCAAAAAGATGAAACTGTAGAGAAAAGTAAGCAAGAATGAGCAGGTTGGGCAATCTCTAGTCAAGGGCTCAAGTTTAAGTATGTTGAGGATTCTCTGACACTGTCTTTCACAGCTCCTCATCTTACTCTCCCATATGGTAGGCTCTTCCCCTCTTCCTCTAACCCAGGGGTGGGGAACCTGTGGCCCCAAGGTCACATGTGTACTTCTAAGTCCTTGGGTACAGTCTTTTGACTAAGTCCAACTTTTACAGAACAAATCTTTTTTTTTTAAGGGAATGTGCTCTGTGAAGTTTGGATTCAGTCAAAGGGCAGCACTTGAGGAACCTGAGGGCCACATGTGGCCTTGAGACCAAAGATTCCCCAGCCCTGCTCTAACCAATCTGAGTCACCATTTTCCCTCAGTTGGGCAGGGTGGGGTGGGGACCGGGGAGTGATTTGGTCTGTTTCTTGATCCTTGGTGTGGAAAATGTGGTTAGGGGTGTTGCTCCTGCATGTCACTCATCAGGGTGTGGACGCCTATAGGACAACACACTCTAGATCATTGGACTCAGTTTAAAATGGGAGGGAATGTGAGAAATAGCAAGTTTTCCACAAAAGTCAGTCTAAGGGTTAGGTGGAAGTTGAACAAAGGAAGCCATAAATTAGAATAAGAAAACACTATTGGTGGATGAATAGACTAACTGGCAGAAAAATCTGTTCTGAGGTTAGGTATAGAGTAACATCAGAAGGGGTGTTGCCAAATAAAAGCAAAAGCAGATGAGGGCCTGGGGCCCTGAATTGTGGGGAGTGGGAGATTAGGGGTGGAGACTCACATGGGGGAAATTAAGTGCTTCAGATAGTACCCAGCTAGTGGGGAAACAGAGGAGGGAAATTCCAACAGGAATAGGGAATAAAAAGGTGTGTATCTGTTGGACACTTGTGCTCCCACTTGTGGGATGCCCAGCCTTTGCAGGCCATTAATAAAGTTTCTTCCTGGTTCAAACAAAGGCTTCATGAAATTTGTGGTAAAGTTAACATTGGGAAGAGTCTCTGCAGATTCAGGTAGAGTCTCTGAATGAGCACTCTAAGGATTAGAGCTTTATGTGATTAATTCCTAAGGATTTTACTTTGTTGGAGTTCACCTTTTTTTTTCTCTATGTAAGTCTCGAATGGAGAAACAATTCAAAATATAAGTTATAGAGATACAGGTTTTCACATGTATAACTGAATGAGGGATAGGCTGCCATTTATAAGGAAAACACAGAACTGTTGTCTCCACATGTAAAATTTATAGGTGTGTCTGTTTCCTTTAAAGATGTTGCACTGGTTACCTGGACAAAGGGGTTAGCTGACAGAACAATGCTGGGCTGAGGGAGCCTTCTAGGCATAAGCCTCCCTTAACCATAAGGCATGTTGTTGTTCAGTCATTTCACTCATGTCCCACTCTTCATGACCCCACTTTTGGGGGATTTTCTTGGCAAAGATATTGGAGTGGTTTGCCGCTTCTATTTCCAGGTCATTTTACAGAAAAGGAACTGAGGCAAACTGGGTTAAGTGACTTACCCAGTATCACGCAGCTACTAAGAGTCTGAGGTCAGATTGAAAGTCATGAAGACGAGTCTCCTTGACCCTAGGTCTGGTGCTCTATCTACCGTACCTAACGGTGGTCTGTAGGTATGGACACAATTATTATTTTGTTTTCTTTGCTTATAAGCTCACCAGTTTACGGAAAAATACAACTGTCTATGTAAAGCATGATTTCAATATGTTACTGTATCATATTTGGGTCTCCAAATTAACCAAAATTTCCTCTTCTTCTTCTCACACCTCAGTTTTGTAAAGTAGGGATGCTTACCCCATTACATAGATCTAAACTCTCTCCAAATTTCTACGCACACCAGAATTAATGACAACAGAGAAAGATTTGATAGCCACAAAATTTCCTTACCTATGAAGGAATGGGGGAAATGAAATTATAACAATGAAGGGACAGTAAAATAGGCGAGTTAGTGTAGTGCATTGGCATGAGAAGGAAATCCCAGATTCTGCTCCTGGCTGCCAAGGCCTAATCAGAATTTCCTCCTGGGTTCAGCCCTCTAAAGTGACAAGAAGTCATCCACAATTCTAATGAAGATACAGGCTTTGATCTAATCCTTCTTTAATAAGCAAATGAAGAGGAAAGTAAGGTTGCCTAGAGCAACAGTCTTGCCAAAAGGCCTATCAGTTCTTGACTAGTAATGGGAGGAAAAACCACTCCCATCTTTCAATTCAATTCCATTCAATTCATACTGTAGGTATCCAGAGCTTATTGGGTTGAGAGCTAAAGGGCAGGTGAACCACCATTCAGAGATCAGGTGGCCTACTTGATCCTGCCCATTTTTTCTCCCATGTGGTGGAGGATTGAAATGGTTAATAGTTTTAGCAACCAGCTTCTGTCCTACAAGGTTTCTCTAAAATACGGTTCCAAAACTGCAGGTTCTCTGAGTGTCACCAGCTGGTGAACTGTGTTCGAGCCTCTCTTTTTCATAGCAGTACACAGAAGTACAGAGCTGACAAAGCCAGGCCTACATTAAAATCCACATGTAATTACTCCATATTGAGTACATTATTTCTTTTATGTGGGTTGGAGTGTCTCTGATACTTTGAATTCCCTGGCCGCCCAAACACAGGGCTCTGCAAAGAATAGTTACTTAATAAACATTTCTACTTTAGATGACTGGTTACATTGAAGCATTGCCCCCTCATTCCACTAAGGGCTCTCTCTAGGCTGGACTAAATCTCTGGAACTATCTAAACAGCCAGTATTCTGCTGAGGCTGAGATCCCACTGCTGGGTTTCCCTCCTTCAAGAACTGACTGTTAGACCCTGGACAGTTCTCTGAGTCAGGCTCAGCCCCTGGCAATTGGAGTTACACACAGAACACTGTACCCAAAGAGTTGTGTGTGGGATGCCACTTAAATTAAAAAACACAGAGGTATCCAAGGAGAAAAAGGAAGTAAATGTATTATATTATTATTATTATTATTATTATTATTATTATTATTATTATTTCAAATCTTGAGATTTGGGTGTCCGTCCACCAGTATACTCTGATGAGGGGAGACAAGACACAGAAGCAGAAAGCCAGGCTAAATAACCCTGACGGGTAAATTCCCCCTCCGACTAGTTGTCCGTCACTCAGCTCACAATCTCTCTGTATTTCTCAGTTTGTTGAGATAATGTCCAAGAAGCAATTAAAAATGTGCAGTCAAGCTAGACATTGTACTGTGGAGCCAGGCCACCATGACAGAAAGATAGTTTACAAATGTATTGGGAGATCTGAGAGATACTGAACAGACAATGGGAATAGATAATGGAGGGGACTGGAAGGCATCTGAGTAAGGTCCTTTCAAAGGAAGATAAGGGGAGTAGATAAGGAATCTGAAAGTTTAAGGGTTTTCTGGGGCCTGTAGACAAACGGGAGCCAGATTCTTTTAGGAGGAGGGGCAAAAGTGCATCTGAATAAGATTAAAAGGTAGGCTAAGGCTTAACAACTAGACAAATTTTAACTACTGATACATGGCACTAAAAAAAAAGAACTTACAGAAATTTATACTTAACCCTTATCCTACCTCCTGAACTTATTACCAGATTTAGGATAGTCTTATCCCAAACCTTAATTACACTGAGAAGTCTTCACTGGGACATCCCATTCAGTTGTACTGCTGCAAGCATCAAGAAATTGAAGGTTTGGCCACTGTGGGCACCCAGAGATCACTCAAGCGCCCCCTCCCCTGTCCATCTGTCTTCAGTTGCCGCTCACTCTGGGCACAGAACATTCAGTCATGGATAAAAATGAGCTGGTGCAGAAGGTCAAATTGGCTGAGCAGGCTGAGAGATATAACATGGCAACCTGCATGAAGTCTGTAAGTGAGCAAGGAGCAGGATTATCCAATGAGGAGAGGAATCTTCTCTCTGTTGCTTACAAAAATGTCATAAGGGCCTGAAGGTCATTTTGGAGGTTGTTTCAGGTACCGAGCCAAAGATGGAAGGTGCTGAGAAAAAACAGCTGATGACCTGAGAAAACAAAGAGAAAATTGAGCACTAACTAAGAGATATGTACAATGATGTCCTATCTCTATTGGAAAAGTTCTTGGTTCCTAAAGTTTTCTACTTGAAAGTGAGTGGAGACTACTATCGTTATTTGGCTGAGGTTGCTGCTGGTGATGACAAGAAAGGAATAGCAGATCAATCACAACAAGCATATCAAGAAGGTTTTGAAATCAGCAAAAAGGAGATGCAGCCAACGCATCCTATAAGATTGGGTCTGGCCTAGAACTTCTCTGTTCTATTATGAGATCCTGAACTCTCCAGAGAAAGCCTGCTCCCTTGCAAAGACAGCTTTTGATGAAGCCATTGCTGAACTTGATACATTAAGTGAAGAATCATACAAAGAGAGCACACTAATAATGCAGTTACTGAGAGACAACTTGACATTGTGGGCATCGGACACCCAAGGAGGTGAAGCTGAATCAGGAGAAGGAGGGGAAATTAACCAGCCTTCTGACTTTTGTCTGCCTCATTCTAAAATTTACTCAGTGCACCATTTATCATCCACGCTGTCCCACAAATAGTTTTTGTTTGTGATTTATGACAGGTTTATGTTACTTCTTTTTGGATTTCTACATTCCTCATGTGGTTTTTATGTTTAATATTAGAGGAGTAGAGTCAGTTAACATTTGGGAGTTATCTGTTTTCATCTGAGGTGACCAATATGCAGATATGGAATTCTTATACGTGTTTTACATGTTCAGCATAGTACTTTTGGTACATTGTGATTTCACAAGGCCAGTGTTAAAACAGCTTCCTTGTCGAAGCAAAGAAAACTGCCTACATAGTGGTCTGTCCTGGTGGGGGGGATGAAGGAAGAATTCTTCCAGCCGCAGGTGTAGTTATTGTGGGTACTTTAGGGTTGGAGCACTCATGGCTGTGGTAGAATCAGATGTCCCATAGATATTACACGTCATTCCATGTGTATCTGTGGAATACACAATCTCAGCATGTACACCTTTATGACTGCAGTTGCAAAAGCGTTCTTTAAGACAAAGGTTTAACCCAGTCAGTTTACTCTGGAGAAGGGCAGAAACTGTTCACATTCCATTATTTGTAAAGTTACCTGTTGTTTACTTTCATTATTTTTGCTAAACTCATTTTATTTGTATAAATGTTTAGGCAACCTAAGAACAAAGGTACAAGTAAAGATGCAGTAAAAATGAATTGCCTGATATTCATAAAGTCACCGTACACCAGGCACAGCAGTAAAACAAAAACCCATGTATTCAACTTTTTTAGGTTTTTTGCCTTTGTGATTTTTTTTGATACCTGCCTAACATGCATGTGCTGTAAAAATAGTTAACAGAGAAATAACCTGAGATGATGGCTAGCTTTGTTTAATGTCTTATGAAATGCTCACGAATAATCCAAGCATAATTATTAAGAACGTGTGTATTAAGTTGATGTAAGTGGAATAAAAGTTTTATAAACAGACTTTAAAAAAAAGAAATTGAAGGGTTTCCTAGATACACCATCCATGAGAGATCCAAGACCGGTTATTTACCTGATCAGAGAGGAGGTGGCTAGGCTGGGGGCCAGGACAGTCTGTAGGAGAGATGTTTGTGATAGCATTAAAGGGCCTTTGATCTGATCACTACCTACCTGCAAATCTACATCTGGTTGGAAAGGCTTCTGTCATAGCCCAGAAGGCTCTTTTTTGAGGATGGAGGATTTTGACAATGTGGCCCCAACATACCTTTTCAGCTTCATTGTATAAATTATTCCACTCACTGAACTTTATAGAGTCACATAATTAATCTTTTCACTGTCCCAATACCAAATTCCATCACTTGTCTCTGTTTTTGCATTAGCTGTTTCCCATGCCTAGAATGCACCCCCTCCTCATCTCTACTTCTTAGACCTCAGAACCACTTTCTACATGGAGCTTTTCATGACAGAGAAGGAGAGATTTGTGTATATTGAACTTGCAATATTTCTTCAGCCCATGAACAAGGTACGTAAAGATAAAAGAAATCCTATCCTGACTCAGCCTCCTTGGTCTCTCTAGCTCATAGTTGGCCTCTGACCTGCCTCAGGGGGATGCACAGGAAAATATTAGTTAACCCAAGGGCTAGAGATGGATCCCAAATACCTTGGCTTCACACAAGGCTTTCAAATCCTCCCATTCTTCCAGGGAGGGGTAAGCAAAATAAGAAAGCTCTTCCCTTATAAACACCAAAGTTGAAACCAGTTTAGCAAATTTGGCCATCTAAGGGAAGGTGTTTAAGAGACAGGAAAGTTTAGGTGGGGGTTTGATGGGGAGAGTAGAGACTCAGAGCACCTGAGAAGGTATGGGTTTAGGGACAGAGAAGGGGAGAGGAAGCAAGAGTATCCTTGGAATGGATGAAAGGTAAAAGGAGCACAGAAATAGGACGATGGGACTTTAGAGATCAGTTTCTTCCACCTTCCCATCCCTCTAAGTGTCAGCCTGCTCCCAGCCCTTCTTTGGTCTGAGCCATATGGGGAGTAATGTTTGTCTTATTTCTCCACCTTTTCCTGTCTAGGGAGCTACTGCTCTATACTTACCTGGGCTTTCTCTGCCTGCAGCCACCAGGGAATTTAGCACCAGCGGAGTCATCATCAGAACTTTTGTCCACACACACAGCATCCCAGGGATAGGGAAAAGACAAGGGATCCAGAGGAATGGCAGTCAGGGTGCTCCCAGCCCATAGAAACTGCCCCTAAAATGTCCATGATAAGAACGTAAGTGCTCTCTTGGTGCTCCAGGATTGGGCAACCTCCGAGGTTGGAGAACCAATCTGGATCAGGACTGAGCTACATCGTCAGTTCCTAGGCAGAGGTTTTATTGAAAGACTCTCTTCAAATACTTACATTTTCCTAATGGGAAAAGAACAGAATTCCTGGAATGTCATGATTACTGAGGATCTCAAAGGTTACTTCTTCCCTAGCCTATGGCAATAGTCTCCTCCTTGGTCTCTTTGCCTCCAATATCTCTCCCTTCTTGAATCCACAATACACAGAACTAATTGAATGATATTGCTGAAGCATAAGTTTCATTGTAGCATCCCCTGCTCAAAAACCTCCAGTGACTCCCTATTGTCTCTAGAATTAAATTCCAAGTTTCTTGTTTAGCATGTGAGTCATGAGACTCTCTAGTATTTTGACACCTTTCAGCCTTTTATTAAAAATAGAACCACTAGATGGCACAGCAGCTGCAGTCAGATGAGCTTTCAGTCATCCTCTGATCTGCAGGTTGTCTGGTGCCTGCTGGCACAACCACCGTGGCACAGTCCTCCCCCTGACCTGAGTCAATTTTAGAGAAGTGTTATCAGCCTAGCTTAGAGATACATCCTGAAGGTGTATAAAGATAAACACATAGAGACTAGCATGAAAGGAGAGTAAATGTATTAGTACAGATTGAGTCATATAGAGCATCGGATACACTTCCCAAGTGTCAGACCAGATCACACTTCAATTGGGTTCAGATTATTGGCAATGCTATAGGATCCAGTGATAACATAGTTAAGGAATACACATATGGGCCCCTTGCTCTCCTTTCCCATAAAAAGATATTCTTCCATTAGGTTCTGTGGTAAAAGGCCCTTTGACGCCAATTTCTTGCAGAAAGTTTGGGCAAGTGTGAGTTTATAATAGAATTTCTGTGTTCTACAGTTCTGCTGGAGTGTAGATGACATCTACACTGTAGCTCTTTTATAGGTAATGTGTATAAAATAGTGCCAAACATTTCATATGCCAGATATTCCAATACATAAATAAATATTTCTTTTGAATTTGTATTTGAAGAATGTGCTTAAAGAATATTAGATGCATATATTATATAAAATATTTTTAATATCTGACCAATGAAATGTGTGCAATTTTTACTGCCTAAGGTGAATGGCAACCCACACCCAGTGATGAATTCCTTAAGGAATTTCTTGGCTATATAAGTGGAGTCTGCATGAGTAAAAGCAAGGGGAGGCTTTTACTTATCTGGAATTTTCAATTAGATGACCAAGGACAGACAGAGTGTTGATAGTAAAAAAGTCAATAATAAAAAGAACATAATAATCAATGCAATATTTAGGTAATTGAGTGAATTCAAACTGCAAGTTTCCAAATGGGTCCCTGTGGTCGACAGCAGGTGCAATTATTGAGCACTGTACAATTTGAATGAACAACCTCATTGGGCAGGAGAAATGATGCTTTTTCTTTCTTTGCCGAGGAGGGTAAACTTGGAGCAGCCACTTTTTTTCTGACTTCCACAATAAGAAGACTGTTCCCACTTTGCTCTTATGAACCAGAGTGGGACAAGTACAAGAAGTTGTTTTGGCGCCCTCAAGTGGCCATCTCAGGAAACACCAGGTTGTCATGATACAGGGAATATGATTCACCAAGACAGCCATCTTTTGCTTTTTGTAGTGCCTCATCTTACAGGATGGCCAGATACAAAGTCTGACCAGCGATTATTGGATAGACGAATGGGAACAGATGTAGGAGTTTGAGGGCTGGAAAAGGAGGGGAATAAGTATTTCTTAAGATTCTGCTGTTGGCCAGGCACTGTGCTAGAACTCTATAAATGTCATTTCATTGGATTAAAAGGAAGTCCATTGAAATGGACCTACAGGTCATTTCCTCTGCTAATGTCCTAATAGAGGCTATACAAGCCTTAAAATTCAGAAATTTGAAGAAGGTCATACACTGGCGTCTCACAGAGCTAAAGGCTCCAGGTGAAGTCAGGAATACCATCATTTTCTGCATTAGACTAAAATCTTACACTACACCAAATGTATATTTAAGATCCATAAATTTGACTGCAGTCTGGTGATCAACAATACAGAGATAAGCAAAACTAATAAGTCCATCAAATTGGGCAGAACAAGTATGAGAGAGAAAATAAGCTTTGGACAGATTTCTAAGGGCAGACAGAATACCTTGTGGCCAACTGTCCTTTACAGTCTCCTCATCCATCCAGGAATAAGGGAGGATTGGACTCATGGAGAAGGACATCTTTTAGGTCAAGCTTGGGAGGAAGGAGCCGTGTGGTGATAGAAATAGAGGCACAGTGTTCTCCATTGTTGGGTATAGGCAACAGGGAAGTAGGATTAAGGACAGGACAATGTATCAGGAATGATATGGATCCTGACAGCAACTTGTTTTCCTGCTTAAAGTGCTAGAAATATGTGAGGTTTTTCCCCTTTGGAGTGAGGGCCAAGACTGCATGAGGGACAGCTACTGTGGGGGGCATTACCCAGGTTCTGGCAGATGTCCTTGAATATGTACTTCTGTTTAACAAGTATAATCAGATGGATCCACACCAAATAGACCACTTTACCTGCTAGCCGAGAGGGCCTTTATAGTGGACATCAGAATGGCTCTGAGATGTTCTAAGGGTAAGTATTTGTGGAAGGACCTATTGTTGATTCTTTCACACACACACACACACACACACACACACACACACACACACACACAGAGTAACCTCTACAAAGGCTGGGCCTTCTCTTGTCTGATCTCATTATGTCTCCCCAACCTATACCACACTTTGCTACTTTGGCCAGGAGTTAGGAGCTTAAAAGAGCACCAAAATGGAGTTTTCTCCTTCCCAGTCAGTATTGTCCCCATAGACCTATCACTGTCAGAGTCTATAGATGCCTCAACAAAATTCACATCAATCAATTAAGAAGCATTTTAGTAAGGGGCTACCATAATCTAAGGACTGTGCTAAGGCCTAGGAACATGAAACTACAAATGAAACAGTCCTTGTTTCCAAAGAACTCTTTATCTATCTAAGGAGAAAATATTAGCTGCTGAACAAGATGGTGCCTAAACAGAAGAAGGCTGCCTAGCTCCCCACACTACTCCAGCAAAAACTGAAATTCACGCCAGGACAAGAAATCCAATAAGAAACCATAGAATGTGGTTTCTTCCCCTCCAAAAGTCTTCAAAAAGTTAACCAGTGGTTCGTGGACAAAAGCAAAGAGGGCCACCAGCAAAAGCAGCACCAGGTCAGGTGAACAAGCCAATGGCATCCCAGCACCACCCCAGACCCATAGAACTTCAGGGTTCTGTTTAGAGGCAATAACAGAGAAGGGCTTCCTTTAGCAAGCTGTAGAATGGTGGTATTCCCACAGTGGCTCCTGAAAGCCCCATGGACTAGCAGCAACCAATTGACATGAGGCAGCAAGCAGTGCTAATGCAGTTCTGAGCAGGACATCCCAACCTCTGAGTTCCCTACTATCCTATCCTAAAGTGGTATAAAGGGACCTGAAGATCTGATGATCTTATTCAAAGCAGAATTCAAAGATCCAAGGGTTGTCCCTCCCTAGAAGGAGGTCAGCATAGAAATTCAGGTGATACAAGAGTCTGACCCTGGCTAGAAGCCCTAATTCAAGAACTAAAGAACAAGAAATGTGTAAACCAAGGAAGACACAATTTGAAAATTATTGGAAACCTAAGATCTCCTAAAAGAAGAAGAAAGAAACAAGATCGGGAGTGAAACAAGGATATCCATTATCACCACTGTTGTTCAGTATGGTACAAGAAACTTTAGCTTTAGCAATAAGAGAAGAAAAAGAAATTGAAGGCAGTAGAATAGGCAAAGAAGAAACAAACCTATTACTCTTTGCAGATGATATGGTGATATACTTAGAGAATCCTAAAGTATCAAGAAAAAAAACACTACTTCAAATAATGAACAACTGTGGCAAAGTTGCAGGATAGAAAATGAACCCACATAAATCATCAGCATTTCTATATTACTAACAATCCCAATAGCAAGAGATAGAAAGAGAAATTCCATTTAAAGTTAGTGTAGACATCATAAAATATTTGGAAGTCTAACTGCCAAGACAACCAAGGAAGTATGTGAACACAATTACAAAACACTTTTCACACAAATAAAGCCAGATAGATCTAAATAACTGGAAAAATATCAGCTGCTCATGGGTAGGCTGAGCTAATGTAATGAAAATGACAATTCTACCTAAGTTAAGTTACCTATTCAGTGCCATACCAATTAAACTGCCAAAAAATTATGACAAAAATTCATCTGGAAGAACAAAAGACCCAGATTATCTGGGAAGCAATCAAAAGAAATACTAGAGAAGGTGGCCTAGCCCTACAAGATCTAAAACTGTATTATAAAGCAGCCATCATCAAAACTACTTGGTCCCGGATAAGAAATAGAATGGCGGATCAGTGGAATAGGTGAGGTACAAGACACAGTAGTGAATGACTATAGTAATCTCCTATTTGATAAACCAAAAGACTCCAGCTTCTGGCATAAGAACTAACTATTTAACAAAAACTGCTGGGAAACCTGGAAAAGAGTATGATGGCAACTAGGCATAGGCCAAGATTGTATACCGTATGCAAGATAAATTCAAAATGGATACATGATTTAGATATAAAGGCCAATACTGCAAGCAAACTAGGAGAGCAAGGAATAGTTTACCTGTCAGATTTATGGAGAACAGAATTTATGACTAAATAAGAGATGGAGAACATTATGAAATGCAAAATGGATAATTCTGATTACATCAAATTGAAAAGTGTTTGCACAAATGAAGTCAATACAATCAAGCTTAAAATGGAAGCAGAAAGCTAGGAAACAATTTTTAGAGCCAGTGTATCTCTGATAAAGGCCTACTTTCTAAAACATATAGAGAACTGACTCAAATTTCTAAGAACATAAGTCATGCCTTAAGTTTTGTTAAATGGTCAAAACATATGAACAAGGAGTTTTCAGATGAAGAAATTAAAGCTACCTACAGTCATATGAAAAAATTTTCTAAATCACTGTTGATTACAGAAATGGAAATCAAAAGAATTCTGAGGTACCACATTACACTGATCAGACTGGCTAACATGACAAAATAGGAAAACAATAAATGTTGGAGAAGACACAGATAAATTGTTGGTGAAGTTGTGAACTGATCTAACCATTTTGGAGAACAATTAGGAATGATGCCAAAAGGGCTGTAAAAACTGTGCATACTCTTTTTGATACAGCAATGCTACTTCTAGGTCAGTATCTCAAAGTGATCATACAAGTAGGACAAGGACCCACATGTACAAAAATATTTCTAGCAGCTCTTTTTGTGGTGGCCAAGAATTGGAAATTGAGGGGATGCCCATCAATTGGGGAATGGCTGAATAAGTGGTGGTATATGAATGTAATGGCATACTATCCTTCCATAAGAAATGATGAGCAGGCAGACTTTAGAAAAACCTGCACTTATATGAACTGATGCTGAGTGAAGTGAGCAGAACCAGGAGAACAGTGTACACAGCAGTAATAGCAATATTGTGCAATGACTAACTTTGATGGACTTAGCTCTCTTCAGCAATGCAAAGATATAAGACAATTCCAAAAGACTCATGATGGAAAATGCTGTCCACATCCAGAAAAAGAACTATAGAGTCTGAATGTAGATTGAAGCATACTATTTACTCTCTTTTTCTTGTTGTTGTTTCTTCTTCCTTGTGGTTCCTCCCATTGCTTCTATTTCTTCTCTACATCATCACTAAGGTGAAAATATGTTTAATATGAATGGACCTGTAGAGCCATTATCAGATTGTGTGCTGTCTTGGGGAAGGATTGGGAGAACTCAAAAAGAGTTAGAACGTAGAACTCAAAACCTTATGGAAGTGAATGTCAAAACTAAAAGTTAATTAATTGATTAATTAGAAAAATAAAGTATTAGAGGCAGTTTGATGATGTACTACTGACATTTTAGTGGGGGAATAGAAAAAAATAGTGTCTTCAACACTTCAATGGCTTCAAAGCTTATTGAGGACATTAAGGAAGAGAAAAAAAAGCCTAGGGGGTAAAATGGATCTGCTCTGAGGGTTGTAAGAGAGGAAAGAAAAGGAAGCATCAAAGGAATATACTGGAAGGAAGAGAAGGTAGAATCTTCATAAATGCAGTGCATGAGAAAAAGTGTATACATACTTTATTAGATGAATCTGTCTTATCTAAAATGAAAGGTAGATTGATCACAGATTAGTGAAGAAATATATCAAATTCATCAGGGGAAGATGGGAGTTTGTGGTAGGCATGGTAATCATGAAGATAATACTAGGAAGGAATTAATTGCAAGGAAAAAAGATGAAGGAAGGAGGGAGGGAGGAAAAATAGGAATGAAAAGAGGGAGGGAGAGAGCAAAGGAGGTAGGGAAGAACATCTTCCTGATCTTTAAGGGAGGATTAAAAGAAAAAATAAAAGGACTAGAATCTAAGAGTGGGTTCCCTACCAGTTAGGAATGAGTGAACAATTTGTAGTATAGGAATGAATGAAATATTATTGAGCCATAAGAAATGATGCCAAAGACCATCTCCGATGATGCCCGTGAGTGTGCATTGAAGCAGAGTGAAGTGAGCAGAACCAGGAGAATAATTTATACCAAAAACCAACACTGCAAAGGAAAACAATTTGGTAAAGTTTAAGAACTCTAATCAATGCAGTGACCAGTCATGTCTCCAGAGGACCTATGATGAAGCAAGTTACTTACTTTGTGATAATGATGTAATGGACTCAAGGAAGAAACAAAATCCACTTTTGACTACAGCCACTGTGAAAATGCATTTTGCTTGAGTATGCTTATTTGTTACAAAGGTTTTCATTCTTTCTTTCCTTTAGTGTCTTCATTGAGGGGGCTTTGTGTTTGAGGGAAAAGGGAGAGTTAGCAACACTGATGCCAAAAAGAAGGCCATTGAAACATTTTTTTTAATGCACAGAAATCAACAGAAGGAAATTCAGAAGGAAACACAGACAGCATGGTCAGTTTTGAAAAGAATACATAAAATTTATTATATACTTATTTTAAAAAGCAGCATGAAATGGAGTCTCAGAATCCATATTCAATCCTCTTTCATTTTCTAATATGTATATAGAACACCTTTTATTTGGTGTTTAAATTCAAAATTTTAAGATAAAAAATGAAGTACGTACATATATAGCCCTGTACGACAATATGCCAAAGAAATGTAATGTTATTATGTGTCTCTATCCAGCCAGCTATCTCTCCCTTTAACATTAGTCTCTTTCTCCATATAACTACTTTTCCATGCCCTGGGCCATGAACTCTGATATCCAGAGCAAGCCGGCTCATATCTTCATAGACAACATGGTACAGGAAAAGATCTAAGGTGGAAAGCAAGGAATTCATTTCTACTCCTGATTCTTCCACTGATGGGGTATAAAACTTTGGGGAAACTCAATTCCCCTTCCTAAGGTATGTTTAAAATAAATTTAATGTGTGTGGTGGGGGAGGGGAGTGTAGAGATCCTTAAATTTTATTTCAGAATTCTGAGGTTGGAAATGGACATCATAAAAAAAAAGAAAAGAAAAAGAGAAGAAACGAACATCATGATCATACATTTGCACTGAAACCTTCCTTCCATACACTATTTTTCAGACAAGTTAGGACAACTCCCTCTGCTAGCTTGTACTTTGCAGAGCACCCTCTCACTTGAATGGGAAGAGCTTGTCCTGATGCAGTTTGGAGTGCTAGGAACCCCAAAATGCAAGGGTACAGGGTGGGTCTGCCTCAAAAAAATTCAACCACTCAATCCTTCTTTCATTCATGATGCTAGTTGGGTGGGAGAGATTCTAAGAGTCTGCTATTGTAATGCCAATAGAAATGGGAGATTCTTAGGGAGTCTTTGCAACTCAAATAGATTAAAATTGATACTTATATACAAGAAATGATAATGAGAAGATCTGGATGAGATTAAGAAGTGGCAGTAGCCAGGGGTGGGCCAGGTGCAGACAATGAGAGGAGTTAAGTGGTCTGAGAGCCACAGTGAAAGAGCAGTTAAAAGGATTATTGAGTATCTAGGTGAGATGGGCAGGAAGCCTAAGAGAAATGCCAGTGACCTGAGCTGCTGAAACGTGTGAGAAAGTTCAGGGGCTGAGGGTCTTTTCCTTTTAGGGTCCAGGACCTATCATTACCACTCTGGGATTATAATCACATATGTGATCCTTGAGAGCTGAACACAACTGAAACTCTGGTTTTTAGAACTTGCTATTCAAGACTTTATGGAACTATTAACTGCTATTATTCTGACTCTGTTCTACCGAGAAATCAGTGAGCGAGACCCAGATGTAATTTAAAATGTGGATTTATTAGCACGCGGCTGCAAGGGGTATGCACACCCAAATCA
The DNA here is from genome assembly GCF_003287225.1 of Phascolarctos cinereus. Classification (NCBI taxonomy): domain Eukaryota; kingdom Metazoa; phylum Chordata; class Mammalia; order Diprotodontia; family Phascolarctidae; genus Phascolarctos; species Phascolarctos cinereus. The sequence continues at coordinate 231,665,923 of NW_027555958.1, read as the reverse complement.
AGCAGCCCTGATCAGGGATCGAGCTAGGGTGTATATGGAAAAAAGCATGGGAAAGAAATGCCAGGAACACCGATGAGGTAATCCAAAGGTGCAGGTGGATTTGGGGGCTATGGATGGGAAAGTACAGGGAGTATACCAGACAGGGAGGGGGATGGATCTTTGGAGTCTGGCAGGAGGAAGAGTCCTTGGGCTGGCCACAGACACCGCTCTCCCTCTGTCTTCATGAGAGAATGCTCTGCAACAAGGAAAGCTTTCTCACAACACAGGAACTTACTAAGGAATTGGGAGGCTTCCAGAGACATGATCTGAGGGCTGGCGCCTGAGCAGCCCAGCTCTGTGTAGATGTACCAGGAACAGAGACAAGGGTCATGCTGAGGCCCATGCATGAATAACTGCTAGCACAGTGTCCTTGGGCTGGGGAGTGGTTTTCAGAGACAGTATTTCTGAGACTAGGGAGAAATTGGGGCACAAGTACAAGCACAAGCACCCAAGCACCCCATCATTACAGGTCAGAGATCACACAAACTAGGCCAGGTGTCCTGGTCTCTGGTATAAACATAATTATCTAAAGCAATTATACTGCAAGCTTTCTTATCCATTTGCGTTGGAGGTGCGGGCTATGCTGAGCTATGCAAGAGTACATTTCACTATTGTTTAGATTTAGGAGAGAAGAGGTCTGGGGCAAGATTAAGCAGTAATTTCTGCTTTCCATGACTTAAAGGGCCCTACTACCCAAATGGTAAAATAATGTTCTGCATTACACTCCAGATATCACTGTCAAGGAATGCTATTGAGCTAATGTTGCATGATGCCAGAAACCCTATGGGGTCTATGAACTACATCTATGAACTGCAAAGACTATTCTCATGGGAAAGGCTGGGAGAACAATTATTCGCATGAGCTGAGGCAGGATTCTTTTGATTCAATTTCCCCAATATGACACATGGCTGACTTTAAGTTTGGCTCAATGCAATTGGCCATCTACATAACTTCTGCCTGGAACTGACATGAAGTTAGGGAAACGTTATTCCCTTACTATAGTTATGTCCCTATTTTTTATGCCAAATTTCTATAGTCAAAACGTTTTGTAAGCACAATATCAAATCTACTAAATAATAGATTGGTGCTGGAACACATATTCCTGTACAAGTTAGGGTCCTTTAATTCCTCATAATGGTATGGGGATGATTAGGTTAAAGACTGGTGAAACCAGGATATGATTCTGTTATTTAGTTAATATCATAAATGTCTCAGTTCTGTTACAATTAGTTAATTTTAGAAGAATGGCTTCTTGTCTATCTTGTAAATATCTTGAAATATCCACTTTAATCAAGGGTTATTTATTTGAACATGTCTAGAAGTTGGAAATGTTTTATTGTAAATAACTTACTTGATATGCACTGTTTTAAAATTGATTACTCAATGTATTGACCTATACCATCCCTGAACCTTTTGTTACAATTGTAGTTAATCTGACAACTTTTAAATAATTTATTTTATTTATTGGAGTCCATCTTCTTATAAAAAGTGTTCTGTTACTAATTCCTTAGTGGAATCTCACACTCCTAATGGGGGAATTAATAATGTGAAGTATAAACACTGGCTTCTAATTTTTCTGTTTTTAATTTGATTTTTTAGTTATATCAACATGACAATCGGCCAACCTAAAAATGTAAGATCCCTGGTCTAAAAAGTTCCAGTTTTGATTTTATAGTAGTAGAGACATAAAGGTGGAGATAACTTTCATTGATTGACCTGGTTATAGGCAAAGTAATTTAAATTCTGTGAAGACCAATTTTGTAGGAGATTTTAACAAAGAGGATCTTTGCAAAGGAGTCTAAGAAGACAGTTAGTGGGAAAATGCTTAGAGAACACCCAGACCAGAGAACTTCATCAGATGGTGTCCCCAGACTTCTTAGCCTTAAATGAATGATTTTATTTATTGCTTACTTTTTCTCTTTGTGTTTTTTATCTGGGCAGTCTACTTACTAAAGAGAATTGACCCTTTTGGTTTTCTCAGTGCATCTACTTAGTAAAGGGGATTGCCTCCTTTGGTTTTCTATATGCATTGATCAATTTTTCTTCCCCTCCCCCAACATTGTTACCTGTCATAAGTCCCAAAACCCTTGATGAAGTGTTGAACATATCAGTTAGTGAATCATTGAGGAGTCTATATCCCTCATTACAATCAGATGGGGAAATGTGAAAATTTTTTTCTTAATCATTATCTTGGATATTCAGAGCTTCCCCCAGTCCCCTTCTTCTAAAGTTCTGACTTCCAGTTCAGCTTTACTTCAGGAGGACATTACTGACAAGGAGATTGCATTGACTCTGCTTATCCTGGTCAAACCCCATCCAAGCTCACAAGTAATTTAATCAAAGATAAGGAAGTCCGTTGTGTTCTGCTCAGACTTGGGGAGACAGATTCTTTTGTTTAGATAGCCCAAATACTGGGTGTGGTCTGATAAAAGAGGCATTTCCTCTATCCAGAGGTAAAATGATGATGGTGTGACATCACCCATGTGCACCTTATATAAACTGTTTACCCTAATCCCAAAATGTGCTCATTTCGAACACTGTAGTGTTGCCCAAGACTAGGTGTTGCTTTAATTATACACACCTGCTTGCTATCAAGGTTCAAGGATAGGTCAAAGTATTCTAATACCTTCCAGGCTGGAGAAATTGGTGAGCCAAATATTCTGAATAATTAAGCCAGTGTGGGTAAGAAAAGGAAAGAGTCAAGCTCTCATCTAAATTCCTTATCCCGTATTAGACTCTTCAGTTCTGGCCCTCAATACTGTAGCTCCCATGCATGTGTGCTGCCACTTTGGGAGAAATAAGCAATGATACAACTGAATCATCTTTGTCTTTCTTAGACCAAACTCTACAGGTTGACCATACAAACACACATACATATATGCACACACATATATACATAGGTATATGTGCTTGTGTACCCATGCATGTATGCATGTGAATCTATGTATATACATATATACACACATACACACATATAGGTACATATATATATATATATATATATATATATATATATATATATATAATATATATATAATATATATATATACAAAACAGTACATGTATATATGTATGGAGAGATAAAGGGAGAGAAAAAGAGAAAGAGAAAGAAAACTGAAGATAATTTCAGGTCATTTGGTTGCTGGGGAAAGGATTCCCAAAGGATATTGAAATTTGAGGTGAATCTTGGAGGAAGCCAGTTGGGGGGAATAAGAGAGAGAGATGAGGAAAGAGATCATGTCAGGCACAGTGGATGGCTAATGGCAGGGAATAGTGATGGACAATGAAGTGTCATGAATGAAGGACCCCCAGGTAGTCCAGGGTAGCTGAGTGTAGAATGTGGGAGGAAAGTTAAGTATATAAAGACTAGAAAGGGAGGAAAGGGGAAGTTTGTGGAGAGCTTGAAGTGCCAAATGGAAAATCCTGGAGATGACAGAGAATCACTGGAGTTTATGGATTAGGAGAATACATGGTAGATCTATGATTTAGGGAAAACATTTTTGCACTTAAATGGAAAAGGAATTGGAGTGTAGAGAAACTTGAAGTAGCAAGACCAATTAGAAGCCTATTGCAATGGTCCAGGCAAGAGTGAAGTCAACAACTTCACAAGCATTTATGAAGCACTTACTGTGTGTCAGGTGCTGCTCTAAGTGCTGGGAGGGGGAGTACAAATCCAAGCACAAAGACCATCCTGTTCTCAAGGTGCTCCATTCTAATGGGAGAAGAAAACATATAAAAGAAAGCTAAAAGACCTTGGGGGCAGAGGGAGAGAGGGAAGTTACCCATAGAAAGCAAGGTGCTTCTGTCCAGAAATGGAAATATAACTATTTGGAGCCCTTCCCCAAAATGGAGATTCTGGGAGAAATCATCGATGGCAGAAGGGGATGTTAGGAGCAAGGGAAGAAAGCAGTTGAAACATGGTGGCAAAGTCCAGAGAGAAGCATCTAGAGAAGTGATGAGGTTCTGAACAAGGATAGTGGCTGTGTGAGAAAAGAGAAGGGGACAAATAGGAGAGATGTTATGATGGCAGAAGAAAAGAATCATGGAGAAAGCTAGAAACTTCTTCAGGAAAGACTTTATATTGTCTTGTCTCCAAAGAACATGCCTCAAGTCACTTTCCCACCCCAGAGAGCAAATTATTTAGTGACAAGCTGACCTTCCTTAGGTTCTAGAGCTCCCATCCTTTGTTCCTTTTCATACTTACCATTGTAATTGTCTCTCACTATTTTGAGTTCTATCTCTTAATGCTGAGAAATCTTTCCTTGTTTTCAAAAGTTATGATTTCATAGATAATGATCGTTTTTCTCAAGCAAAGATCACTGTAGCACCCTACACATGACAGCTATAGATGAAAGATTTTCACATTCTCTTAAGAGTTGTTTCTTTTTATGGCCCTCTTTGCAATGAATTAAAATCGGCCCTGTTTGAGAAAGCACACCTCATTGTGAATCTCTAAAAATGGAGACAAAGTAGGTGGCTACAAATCACAAAAATATCTGAAGTATATGAATAGCACTGCACCATATTAAATAGCAGAAAGACAAAACTCTGAAAGATCTCAGAACTCTGATTAAAAGACAAAACTATATTGACTTCAAAAAGCTGGATGAAGTCTTCCTGTCTTCAGCTAAATTGTCAGCAACCAGAAGACAGAGACTAAAGTGATAATTCTCTGTTCCCCACACAGCTTAACAATTCTGAGCATACAATAGTGCTCAGATAATTATTGACCCATTGATGCTCTCTACTTTTACCTCTATCCCATCCTACAAGAAGTTACATCCTTCCTGCGGTCTTTAGGGGAGAGAAAGAAAGAGTATCGATAAGGAAAAAGTGAATATTGGAGAGATATCTAGTGTATTGAAACCCTCACTAGTCCTGGGGGTATTTCCCATTGTCTTCCTTCCCTGAGACAATCTGAAATGGCAGGTTCCTGTTTTGCCCAGATAGACAGCTGGGAAAGAACTAACTCCAAATGTTGTTGTTGGTGGTGGTGGTGGTGGTGGTGTTATTGATGATGATGATGATGATGATGATGATGATGATAGCCAACATGCTCCATTTGGCAGATGCAGACATCTCCACACTGGGGATGGAGTGGTCATTTGCAACACCAAGAAGAGCCTGGAAAGTTCAAACTCCCTTATGGATCAAACATATATCTACAACACTAGCTGCCTCTTCCTGCCCAATCAAGAGATATTTGCCTTTAATGGTATCAGGAAGGAGACCAATGATAGAACAGACAACCAGACTGTAGCATCTAGGGAGAGCCATCATTGCTGGATATCCTGTCACTTCATGCTCAACTGGAAGAAAAAAAATGCAATCCTGTGGGAGAAAGTCAATACAATTTTTCTTATCAAAACCCTACCTCAGTCTCCATTGCATAGAAAGGTCCAGTGCCCCCTCCATTTTTCCCACAACCTGGCTGTAGACATGCACCTTGTTATATAAGCTGTACACCTTGGCTAGCAGGAAGCAGTCATGGATCATCAATCCATGGTGCTGAATTATTGCAGCTCAGACTCATCACCGTTCTAAGATATAGGGGTATTAGCAGGTGAGTTTTCTGATTACAGATTCTTCAACTTTACAACTGGGCACTAAGGCCATTTTTCACAGATCTTTCACCAGTTCAAGAGGTTTTCAGAACAAACATTAAAAGATATTCCTAGTCCCATTGAAGAAATTAATTGGATACATATCTGCACCTCTTCTGCTAAGTAGTTAATTCTCCAAGGTTTTCCTCCAAATCGCTCTTCTTTTCTAATCCTTTTCTTCAGCACTATCCTTTCATTTACAATGTCACTTAAACTCTTTCAAAAATACTTTTAAAACTTCTTGCTTCATTACTTCTAGGAATTACAACTGACCTGTCACCAAAACACCAAGCAGTGTTGTTGTTGTGTTTTCAATCTATTTTGGAGCTGTTCTTTCTGAATTGGATTCTCAGCAACCTAGCATTATTTATACCAAGGGTTTCTTTGTCTATGCATTATTTCAGCTTTACTTCCCAGATTGGTATTAGACTCTACATATTTCTCAAGAAAATATCAAGGCATTTAATGGTCCTGGTCTGGAATCCTGCTGCTGCTTTCTCTGGGAATTGTCTTCTTCAAGAATCAGAGGAAGCAGCTCACACCACAGAGTCACAAATATTCAATGTCCTCTGATACTCTGACCTAAAGCATGCTCTTATGTTTGCCCTCCTGGACTTTCCAGGGTCAAAACACTTGGTTAGGTCTGGGCAATGCAACTGTGATTTAGAGCTGGAAAGGACTCTACCAGTCATTTGGTCCATCCTCTCCCCAACCACTATTTTATAGTACAGAATTTGAGCTCCAAGACCAAGGTCACACAGTAAGTCATTTGGAGAAAATCATTCCTTTCTTCCACAGTTCAAATCTAACATCCTCTTTCCTGACCTTCCCAAGAGATGGGGAGATCACTTCTTTGAATCTTCTTTGGACTCCTACATCAATTTCTTGTATGTAATACACATCTTGTGTATTAAGTTAGTAGTCATATTTTCATATGAACAGGGATTATGTACAGTGTTATACTTTGTATGTCCTACCACCGCAAGCATGGGGCTGAGCAGGCAGTAGTTACCTAACAAATATTTGTAGTTTGGATGACTGGCCACATGGGGGCACTTCCTGCTCAGTCTATCCAGAGCTAAGACAAGGCCTGACTAGAATTGGGGTTCTCTTAAACATCCCACCCTCCTGGGACTAAGAGCTCTTTGTGTCTTCCCGTTTTCACTGCTCTGGCCCTGACAAACAAGTGCTGGGACGCCACTCTCTCAGGCTCAACCCCCAAAATGGGTGGTATTCATGAAACTCACCTACAGAGGTTGTGCTGTCTGCAATCATGAAGAACTTCAAGGTTCTGACAAATGTTAATCAAATTACAGACCCCAAAGTCAGAGGTATTGGAAACTCCAGCTACCAGGTCAGGCTCTCCTGTAGGGGAGATAGCTTGACAATGTCAGAAGGTCCTTCATCTGACACTTTCTGCCTATAAGATAGCCTTGGCTGGAGCATAATTCTGTTATAGCCCAGAGGACTTTTTCCCCAGGACAAGGAATCCCTAACCCCCTGTTGTGCGATCAGAGAGCTCTTGGCTATAGATTCCAGTACCATCAGCTTGAAAAAGAAGTGGTACTAGTGGATTTGGGGTCAGGGAATGTGTCTACCAGCAGCAACAGGAAATAAGCTCTGCATGGGTCAGAGATGGGGAAGTGAGAGAGGGCTGGGGGCAGGTCGGGTCTGGGCAGGTCATTTCCAGTTCATTAACATGTGATCATGTAGACACAAGAAAGCACATCCTGGTTCAGCCTTCTCAATCTCTCCTGCATAGTATCAACTTCTGAGCTACTTTCTAGGGACAGATGATCTTCCTTCCCACCATTCCCATTCCATAATGTTTTCTATACTGTCTAAGATTGAGTACCAATCACCCCAGCTTCATTAAATTCCTTCTAATCTCACCTGTAAGGGGAAAGCAAGCAAAGCTTATTCCCCAGTAACACCAAAGTTAAAATGAACTTAGCAGTGTAAACGTGGCAGTGAAAATTGTAAGATAGAAAGACTGAGAGGTTTGATGGGGAAAGTTGAGACTTTTAGGCCCTCTGCATCTACTTTGGGGAAGTGATGAAAAAGACTTGTGACAAAACACCAACATAGATTTATTGTTTTTTAATGTCAAAAAGCATAGGAATAAATGAACCTTTCCTTAGTGTGGCAAATATATCTATCTAAATCTGAAGAGCAACATTATCTGTAATAGAGAAACAGCACTATAGGACATTCTAAAGCAAGAATGTCCATTTTTAAAATAAAACATTTATTTTTTAATTTTTATTAATTTATTTTTATTTTCAACAATCCCTTCCACACTCCTTTGAGTTTTAAATTTTTCTCCCCCCCCACCTTTCTCCACAAGATGGTTTGTAATCTGATATAAGGTCTACATATATATTTCTATTAAACATATTTTCACATTAGTCATGTTGTAAGGAAGGATTAAAACTAATAGAAGGAACCACCAGAAAGTGGAAATACAATGAAAGAAGAAAAAAAAGAGCAAATAGTATGCCTCGATCTATATTCAAACTCCACAGTTCTGTCTCTGGATGTGGATAGCATTTTCCCTCATGAGAGTTTTGGAGATGACTTAGACCCTTGCATTGCTGAGAAGAGCTAAGTCTTTCAAAGATAATCCTCACCCAATGTGGCTATTACTGATAATGTTCTCCTGGTTCTGTGCACTCAGCATCGGTCCATATAAGTCTTTCCAGGTTTTTCTGAAGTCTGCCTGCTCAGTATTTCTTATAGCACAATAGTATTCCATTACATTCATATATCACACCTTGTTCAGCCATTCCCTAATAGATGGGCATCCCTCAATTTCTAATTCTTTGCCACCACAAAAAGCTGCTATAAATACTTTTGTACATGTGGGTCCTTTTCAGGATGTCCATTTTTATCATGATTGTTTGGTATTGTTATAGAAATGCCAGCCTTTTTTCTTCTTTGCTTTTTAGTAGAATTTCTTGTAAGCAACAGATTGGGAGGCTTTCTTTTCTTATGCAAT